>NC_091256.1:28477500-29132500 GCF_042477335.2 Ovis canadensis
GTCCTGGCCCTGGGGAGAAATACTCAGAGGTGTACTGTAGGACATGTGGAGGGCAGAGTTCAGGAGTCTGAGAACCCAGTTACCAAAACCTCCCTTTCCAGTGCCTGTCAACCCAGCCTCCATAAACTCCCCCTGCCTTCACTGGGTCTTGACCCTCCCTGCCTAGATCAGCTCCTGGGTCCACCATGTGGGCACTCTTGCCCACTGCTGCTCTCATTAATAGTGAATGAAAAATTACAGAGAGTGTTTACTTTTTTACTTTTCATTTATATATTTTAGACCTTTATATGGGTTACAAATCTGTTTTTATAATTAGATTATAATTAGAACAATACTACTTGAAATCCATGGAGGCTATGCAAACTTGGAGTGTTGTATAAACTCTGTACATTAAAAGTATTTTTAAAAAATAAAAAATAAAAAATAATTAAAAAAAAAAAAACAAAACTTGGTGTTGATGATTTCTTATTGTCCACGTTGTGTTCCCTCAATGAGTAACTCTCCAGCTCCAGTGGAATGAGCAGTCAGAAGGCAATCAAACAAGGACAGGTATACATGTCCTCACTTGTGTCCAGCGAGAGTCAAATCATCTCCAGCTTCACTGAAGAGCAATCATTGATTTCCTTACAAAGGTGGAAATGGAAGGAAACCTTTGACTATTTTTGTTTCTTTCCGAAAACCAACGTAATGAATCGTTTGAGTCTGCTATGCTGCAAGGCAATTATACAGTGACAAACTGTCTCTTGAGATAGGATCCAGGTGCTGTACTTGATGTGTAACACAGAAACTCAGAGAAAATGAACAGCTTTCATTGTTCATTATGGTTCTGTGAACCAATGATTAGAACATTTTAAATCTTTCTCTCTCTCTTGCTCTTCCTTCTCTCTCCTTCTCTTCAATTAAGGTAGTTTAGTCATGACATTTTCCTTTTTCCAAGAAGAAATGTGTATTGAACAACAACAAATGAAAACAATTTCAAAGATGCTGGTTTAAAACATGACATATTCTGTTTCAAAAAGAAAATAATTACTTTAGTTGGAGGAAAGTGGAAAGTTCTAAAAGTTTGTAGTAATTGAAAGCAAATCAGGCAAGCTGTGATCAAAAGGAACTAACTATATCAGCAACAGTCAGTGCCCACTTTGAAAAATATGATCAAATAAATAGGTAGGTACAGATATAGATATAGATAGATATATACACATTCACGCACAAATATATATATATATTGTATATAAAGTTATTTGTTGTTTAGTCTTTCAGCCATGTCCAAGTCTTTGCAACCTCTTGAACTGCAGCACACCAGGCTTCCCTGTCCTTTACTATCTCCTGGAGTTGGCTCAGACTCATGTCTATTGAGTTGATGATGCCATCCAAGCATCTCATCCTCTGTTGTCCCTTCTCCTCCAGCCCTAAATCTTTCCCAGCATCAGGATCTTTTCCAATAACATATTTCCCTGATATGGATATAAACATATAGATTATATTACATTATATCATATATGATATAATGTATCTTCCTTCATCAGTGTTAATAGTAAACATTTGGAAAACCATCTTAAACTCATCATTTTATAATCCCTAGAAAGGATAATTGTATAAAAGATATCTCAGTATATGTGCTTAGGGAGTTAAAAACATAATTATTTCTCTCATTTCACTGTGGCATTCACCTTTACCAAGTTGACAGTATGATAGTAAATATTGTTTGCAAACTAAGGGGACACTCTTGTTAGTAAAGATTAAGGAGTAAGCAACACTAAACTACTACTTTCATAATGAAACTTTCAATATGTTTCATAAAACATATATAAAACTTATTTATGTGTAGTGCAGTCAAAAGAGGAGGAGGGAAGAGAGAGGAAAGGGGTAGAAAGGAAATTTTCTTGTGTCTCTATTACCCTTTATACAGTCACTTTTATATTCTACAAATATTCATGGAGCTCCTAGTACAAACTGGGCACTCTTCCAAGCACTCTGGGACATGCCTGGGGAAATAAAGCACCCAGAAGCAACTGTTCCTATACTCTACTTCCTCTTCACAGATGGACAGAACTCATACAAAATTAAGACATGTTGATACTGAATTTTGTTGCCTTTGAAAATTCTTTTCATATTTAATTTATTCTAAAACAGGAAATGTGTTTTTTAAAATCTTTGTTCTACTCCATACTACTTAGCCACTTTAGTGTCAAAATACTCTATATGGATAATATCTGGCACAATGAAATTTTTTTTTGGTGGAAAAGGATTGATGATCCTTCATAAACACCTGAAATACTTTCCCTGGATATAAAATTTCAGCAATAAAACATTCAAGGAAATCTAAGTATTTTCCTCATGTTTCTTGATTTTTCTCTTCTTTCCTTATTAAAAATAAATCAAGTTGGTAGATAAAGGAAATGACCGACATGATTTAAAAAAATAAAACTTAAAATCCTTGAAGAAATAATTACTGTGAAATTCTAAGTACCCCAGTCATTTATATCTAGAATAGAAAGAACTCCACTAACAAACTTATATTGCTGTTGAAAAAGTTGTTCTTTTATTAAAAAGTAACAATATTTCAGTAAAACATTAGAAACAGGGCTCAAGATAAATGGGTCCCTTTTGTTCATTTTTACATTAATGTACAGGGCTTCCCAGGTGGTGCTACTGGTAAAGAACCTGTTTGCTAATGCAGGAGATGGAGATTTGATCTCTGGGTTGGGAAGATCATCTGGAGGAGGGCAAGACAATCCACTCCAGTACTCTTGCCTGGAGAATCTCTTGGACAGAGGAGCCTGGTGGGCTATAGTCTATGGGGTTGCAGAGCTGTACACGACTGAGCAACTGACACACATGCACACACATTTCCTTTAAGATTTACTGGTTTGATCTCCTTGCAGTTCAAGGGACTCTCAAGAGTCTTCTCCAAGACCACAGTTCAAAAGCATCAATTTTTTGGTGCTCAGCTTTTTTTATAGTCCAACTTTCACATCCATACATGACCACTGGAAAAACCACAGCTTTGACTAGATGGACCTTTGTTGACAAAGTTATGCCTCTGCTTTTTAATATGCTGTCTAGGTTTATCATAGCTTTTCCTCCAAAGAGCAAGTGTCTTTTGATATCATGGCTGTGGTCACCATCTGCAGTGATTTTGGAGCCCTCCCCAAAAATAAAGTCTGTCACTTTTTCCAGTGTTTCCCCTCTATTTGCCATAAAGCAATGGGACTGGATGTCATGATCTTAGTTTTATGAATATTGAGTTTTAAGCCAACTCTTTCACTCTCTTCTTTCACTTTCATCAAGAGGCTTTTTAGTTCCTCTTCACTTTCTGCCATAAGGGTGGTGCCATCTGCATATCTGAGGTTATTGATCTTTCTCCCAGCAATCTTGATTCCAGCTTGTGCTTCATCCAGCCTGGCATTTCACATGATGTACTCTACATAGAAGTTAAATAAGCTGGGTGACAATATACAGCCTTGACATACTCCTTTCCCGATTTGGAACCAGTCTGTTGTTCCATGCCCAGTTCTAACTGTTGCTTCTTGACCTGCATTCAGATTTCTCAGGAGGCAGGTAAGGTGGTCTGGTATTCCCATCTCTTTCAGAATTTTCCACAGTTTGTTGTGATCCACACAGTCAAAGGCTTTGGCATAGTCAATAAAGCAGAAGTAGATGTTTTTTCCAGAACTCTATTGCTTTTTCAATGATCCAGCGGATGTTGGCAATTTGATCTCTGGTTCCTCTGACTTTTCTGAATCCAGCTTGAACATCTGGATGGTCACAGTTCATGTACAGTTGAAGCCTGGCTTGGGGAATTTTGAGCATTACTTTGCTAACATGTGAGATGAGGGCAACTGTGCAATAGTTTGAACATTGTTTGCCATTGCCTTTCTTTGTGATTGGAATGAAAACGGACTTTTTCCAGTCCTGTGGTCAATGCTGAGTTTTCCAAATTTGCTGGTATGTTGAGTGCAGCACTTTCACAGCATCATCTTTTAGGATTTGAAATAGATCAACTGGAATTCCATCACATCCACCAGCTTTCTTTGTGGTGATGCTTCCTCAGACCCACTTGACTTCACATTCCAGAATCTCAGTCTCTGGTGAGTGATCACACCATTGTGGTTATCTGGGACATGAAGGTCTTTTTTGTATTGTTCCTCTGTGTATACTTGCCACTTCTTAATATCTTCTGCTTCTGTTAGATCCATATCATTTCTTTCCTTTACTGTGCCCATCTTTGTATGAAATATTCCCTTGGTATCTCTAATTTTCTCAAGATATGTCTAGTTTTTCCCATTCTGTTATTTTCCTCTATTTCTTTGCATTGATCACTGAAGAAGGCTTTCTTATCTCTTCTTGCTATTCTTTGGAACTCTGCATTCAGATGCTTATGTTTTTCCTTTTCTCCTTTGCCTTTCACTTCTTTTCTTTTCTCAGCTATTCTACTTGGGAAGAGACAAGCAATAAACAGTCTAATGCATAGCATTTTAAGTAGCAGTAAGTGTTGAAACAAGAATTTGCAAACAGGGGTTTGCTATTTATACAAGGGAATCAGAGAGATGGCCCCTCTAAGGGGATATTTGAGCAGAGTCCTAAAAGAAGTGAGAGACCATGTTGTGGTATTCTCTGAAAGAGTCCATGATGGGAGGAAGAACAAGGGCAAAGCCAGGAGTCAGGAAAGTTTTGATGTGTGTCAGATATAGCAGGGAGCCAGTGGGTGAAGTAGGAAAACAAGGATGAAATTATGGCTGATGAGATCAGAGAGATAAATATTTAGGACTGATGAAAGTGAAAGAAGAGAGTGAAAAAGTTGGCTTAAAGCTCAACATTCTGAAAACTAAGATCATGGCATCTGGTCTCATCACTTCATGTGTCAGACTTTATTTTTGGGGCTTCAAAATCACTGTAGATGGTGATTGCAGCCATGAAATTAAAAGATGCTTACTCCTTGGAAGGAGGGTTAAGACCAACCTAGATAGCATATTAAAAAAACAGAGACATTACTTTGCCAACAAAGGTCTGTCTAGTCAAGGCTATGGTTTTTCCAGTAGTCATGTATGGATGTGAGAGTTTAACTGTGAAGAAAGCTGAGCACCAAAGAATTGATGGTTTTGAACTGTGGTGTTGGAGAAGACTCCTGAAAGTCCCTTGGACTGCAAGGAGATCCACCCAGTCCATTCTAAAGGAGATCAACTCTGGGTGTTCTTTGGAAGGAATGATGCTAAAGCTGAAACTCCAGTACTTTGGCCACCTCATGCAAAGAGTTGACTCATTGGAAAAGACTCTGATGCTGGGAGGGATTGGGGGCAGGAGGAGAGGATGACAGAGGATGAGATGCTGGATGGCATCACTGACTCAATGGACGTGAATTTGAGTGAACTCCAGGAGGTGGTGATGGACAGGGAGGCCTGCCGTGCTGCAATTCATGTGGTTGCAAAGAGTCAGAAATGACTTGAGCGACTGAACTGAACTGAACAAATCATATAGAGTTTTTGACTTTGACCTTTTTAAAATTTATTTTTAACTGGAGGATAATTGCTTTACAATATTGTGTTTGTTTCTGTTGTATATCAACATAGGGCTTTGACTTTTACATTGAGTGAAATGGGGACTAACGAGTGTTTTGAACAACAAAGTGATATGATCAACCTGCTATATTGATGACTGTAACTTTGTAGTATGGTCTGAATTTGAAGTCTTCTGTGGTTTCATATGAATGTTAGTAAAAGTGTAAAATGTCATGGGTATTCCTGGGTTGTGTAGATCCCCTGGAGAAGAGATAAGCTACCCACTCTAGTATTCTTGGGCTTCCTTGGTGGCTCAGATAGTAAAGAATTCACCTGCAATGCAGGAGACCTGGGTTCAGTCCCTGGGTTGCAAAGATCCCCTGGAGGAGGACATGGCAACCCACTCCAATATTCTTTCCTGGAGAATACCCATGGACAGAGTAGCCTGGCGGGCTATAGTCAATGCAGTTGCAAAGAGTCAGGCTTAACTGAGCGAATAAGCACAGCAGATTCTGATAGCGATTGTATTGAATTTCTAGGTTACTTTGGGTAGTATGGCCATATTAACAACATCAATTTTTCCAATCCAAGAACATAAATTATCTTTCCATTTCTTTGTATCATTTTCAAATCACTTCATGAACATTTTATAGTTTTCAGGAATAGGTCCTTTACCTTCTTGGATAAACTTTTTCCTAAGTATTTTATCCTACTTGATATGACTGTTAACTGGATTATTTCCTTAATTTCTCTTTCTGAGAATTCATTCTCAGGATATAGGAAAGGAATGGACTTTTTTTGTGTTAATCTTGTATGTTACAACTTTATTGAATTTATTTATTAGTGCAAATATGTTTTTGTGGCAATTATAGGGTTTCTTATGCAAAAGAGTGAAAGTGTTAGTTGCTCAGTCATGTCCAGCTCTCTGCAACCTCATGGACTATAGCCCCAAGAATACTGGAGTGAGTAGCCACTTCCTTCTCCAGGGGATCGTCCCCACTCCAGGATCAAGCCCAGGTCTCCTGCATTGCAGTCAGATTCTTCAATGTCTGAGTCATGAATAATGCCATGTCATCTTCAAATAGTGACAGTTTTACTCTTTCCTTTCCAGTGTGGATGCCTTTTATTTATTTTTCTAGACTGATTGCTGGAAGCACATCTAATCTTTTTGTGTTGATTTTTGATTATGAAACATTCCTGAAATTTTAATTTTAATATTTTTAGAGTTTTCTACATATAAGTTGATGTCATCTATGCCCATCACCTAAACTTCCCAGGTGCCAACAGTAGTAGTAAAAAATCTGCCTGCCAATGCAAGAGATGCAAAAGAAGGGTTCAATCCTTGGGTCCAGAAGATCCCTTGGAGCAGGAAATGGCAACCCATGCCTGTATTCTTGCCTGGAATATATCATGGACAAAGTAGCCTGGAGGTATATAGTCCATGGGGCTGCAAAGAGTCAGACATGGTTAATCACACATACACACACATGCCCACCACATCCATGGCAAGACACCAAGCTGTTCTATTTCTGGAAAAAACTAAGAATGAAATTGAAGTGTGAGTTACTGCCCATCATAGGCCTTCAGTTCACTTCAGTCACTTAGTCATGTCCAACTCTTTGCGACCCCATGAACCGCAGCATGCCAGGTCTCCTTGCCCATCACCAATTCCTGGAGTCCACCCAAACCCATATAGAGCATTGATGACCAATATGCTCAAAGTGGCATTTTCAAGCATATTTGTATAAGTAAGCTATCAAAGGAGACAGAGATGTCTCCCATCCCAAAGGTTCTTTTTCTCTCCTGCCCCTAGTAGATTTTCTTCCGTTTCAGGATGATAAGAAGACCACCTCCCTCAAACCTTGCATATGTGCTTATTCAAAATACTACAGAGTGATAAAGATATTGTCTTTCTTTGGACAAAACAGTGAACAGATTTGCCAACAGCCTCCTTTATAAAATTGGGCCTTATTAGTATCCATGGATCAGAGGTAAAGAATCCACCACCCAATGCAGGAGCTGCAAGTTCAATCCCTGGGTCAGGAAGATCTCCTGGAGGAGAAAATGGCAACTCACCCCAATATTTTTGTTGGGATAATCCCACGGAGAGAGGAGCCTGGGGGGCTACAGTCCATGGGATCACCAAGAGTAGGACATGACTAAGCACTCAAAGATTAATTAAGTATCAGGATTCCTCCCCTGCCATACTGTCTGCTGTGCACATAGGCAGCAACAAGATCCCATCATTTCAGTCTTGGGGGATTAGGGGATGGGTTACCTGACACAACAGTGTTACTCTGGTTACTGCTGTTGCTGTGAGTAATAAAGTGTCTTTTGTCTCCTTACCCTGGACACTCACCTCTTCTGCCAAAATATATACTGGCAAGGGAATACCAAGGAGAGATAATAAAGTCTTCTTATATAAGCAACACAATGAAATAGAGGAAAATAATAGAATGGGAAAGACTAGAGATGTCCTCAAGAAAATTGCAGGATATCAAGGGAACATTTCATGCAAGGTTGCAAGATGATAAAGGATAGAAACAGTAAGAACCTAAGAGAAGCAGAAGATATTAAGAAGAGGTGGCAAAAGTACACAGAAGAACTATACAAACAAGTTCTATACAAACTACAAAAAGTGGAGGGGACACATGTATACCTGTGGCCGATTCATGTTGATTTTGGCAAAAATCATCACAATATTGTAAAGTAATTATCCTCCATTTAAAATAAAATAGTTAAATTTGAGAAAAGAGGTGGCAAGAATACACAGTAAAACTGTACAGAAAAGAACTTAATAACCCAGATAATCACAATGGCATGGTCACTCACCTTGAGCCACATATCCTGAAGTGTGAAGTCAAGTGGAGCTAAAGAAGAATTACTCTTAACAAAGATAGTGGAGTTGACAGAATTTCAGGTGAACTATTTAAAATCTTAAAAGATGATGCTGTGAAAGTACTGCACACAACATGCCAGAAAATTTGGAAAACTCCACAGGACCACAAAATTGGAAAATGTCAGTTTTCATTCCAATCCCAAAGAAAGGCAATGACAAATAATGTTCAAACTACTGCACAATTGCTAGCAAAGTAATGCTCAAAATTCCCCAAGCCAGGCTCCAACCATATGTGAAATGTGCACTTCCAAATGTTCAAGCTGGATTTAAAAAGCCAGAGGAACCAGAGATCAAATTTTCAACTTCCACTGAATCATTGAAAAAGCAAGAGAGTTCCAAAAAAAAATAAACCAAAACATCTATTTCTGCTTTATAGACTATGCCAAAGCCTTTGACATTTGTGGATCACAACAAACTGTGGAGAATTCTGAAAGAGATAGGAATACCAAACCACCTTACCTGCCTCCTGAGAAATCTGAATGCAGGTCAAGAAGCAACAGTTAGAACTGGACATGGAACAATAGACTGGTTACAAATTGGGAAAGGAGTACGTCAAAGCTGTATATTGTCACCCTGCTTATTTAACTTATATGCAGAGTACATCATGCAAAATGCCAGGCTGGATGAATCACAAGCTAGAATCAAGATTGCTGGGAGAAAGATCAATAACCTCAGATATGCAGATGGCACCACCCTTATGGCAGAAAATGAAGAGGAACTAAAGAGCCTCTTGATGAAAGTGAAAGAAGAGAGTGAAAAAGTTGAATTAAAATCAACATTCACAAAACTAAGATTGTGGTTCCAGTCCCATCACTTCATGGAAAATAGATGGGAAAGCAATGAAAACAGTGACAGACTTTATTTTTTTTTTGGGGGGGGGGGGTTCCAAAATCACTGCAGATGGTGACCACAGCCATGAAATTAAAAGGCACTTACTCCTTGGAGGACAAGCTTGATAAACCTAGACAGCATATTAAAAAGCAGAGACATTACTTTTCCAACAAAGTTCCATCTAGTCAAAGCTGTGGTTTTTCCAGTAGTCATGTATGAATGTGAAAGTTGGACTATAAAGAGAGCTGAGTACTGAAGAATTGATGCTTTTGAACTTTGGTGTTGGAGAAGACTCTTGAGAGTCTCTTGGACAGCAAGGAGATCAAAGCAGTGAATTCTAAAGGAAATCAGTCCTGGATACTCATTCGAAGGACTGATGCTGAAGCTGAAACTCCAATACTTTGGTCACCTGATGCGAAGAACTGACTCAATGGAAAAGAGCCAGATGCTGGGAAAGATTGAAGGCAGAGGAGAAGGGGAGGACAGAGGATGAGATGTTTGGATGGCATCACGAACTCTATGGACATGCATTTCAGCAAGCTCCAAGAGCTGGTAATGGACAGGGAGGCCTGGTGTGCTGCATTCCATGGTGTCGCAAAGACTTGGACATGACTGAGTGACTGAACTGAACTGATCTGAATAATTAAATTGCAAACAATAAAACACTCAGATCCTTTGCATGTTCTTGAAATATAAAGCAACATATGTTTTTACATTCACTTTAAGTTTCTTTGTATTGGTTACTTTAAAACGAAGATAATTTGAAATAGAGACTGAGAAAGAATAGCCAATAAAATAAGAGTTTTATTTACTGAAAGAGAGTTGGACTCTAGGGAGTCAAGTTAAATGAATTTTACTCCATGAAATGTTCCTGGCAATGGAGTGAAATACAGATGGCGCCCTGATCAGATTTAGTATGATAGAGTTTATTCGTGACTTGGGCATGAGTTTTCTCAACGGAATGATAGAAATGAAAGATTGGTAAGTATGGGTTCAAGAAGGAAGGGAGGAAGACAACGGACATAACAACTAGAGATATTCCAATAGAGCTGGGGGAATTGAGGGTCAGGACATTTAGAAAACGTTTACCCCTGACCAAAACTTTACTATTAAATAATGATATCAAGAGAATCTGATTCTGTCAGATTCTCTTTCAGGTACAGCATGCAGCCTACATGCAGAATGTTAGAGCTGTCAGGGTCTTAAATTTCTTGACAGATGAGAATTTAGAACTCATTTGTGAATTAACAGCACAATTCTGAATTATGATTGAGATGGTCCCTGTATTGGCTAGCTATAGTTTTAGATTAATGAAGATATATTAGATTTTAAAATGATTGCTAGGTGATTTACATTTCAATTGACTCTGGGAATTTAGGGTTTATTGCCTGGGGAAAACCCTAATCCTCATAAAGTATGATTGACTACTACTCCATTGTTAGGGGGTTATAATTTGATTTTAGCCAGGACTTACTATGCAATTTAGTTTTTTTTTTTCTCCTCCTTAAATTCTTTACTTTCTTATATATATACATTTTTATATATGCACATTATATGTACACATTTTTTAATATAGAGTAGCATCATTTTTGGTCCTTGCTTTTATTATGTGACAAAATGGCCATCTCAAACTTCACAGCTGCTCGCCAATTCCAGAGAGTTTTGGTTAATGCAGCATCTGCCTTATCTGTCTTGTGCTTGTCCATGTATTAATACCCAGCTTCTTGCAGCTCAAAGACTCTCTCAAGCATACAATAAATAAGTTTCAATGAATTAGAACCTTCTGCTTTAGCCGATATTAGAAGTTTTAGTTGTTCTTGTTGCTTTGATTTTCCTTTGGCTAGTTTAAATTTTCTCTCGTTTTATCAGAATGGCTCAAATAGTCAAGGATTAAAACATATTTTTAAAAGGTTAGAGTTTTTGTTGTTGTTGTTGTTGTTTTTATCCTAGGATACTTCAGCATTCCCTTTCAAGGAAAACCAACTCGTTTATAAATAATTTTAGAAGCTAGATATTATGAGATTTTTTTGTCACATAACTAAAAATGATTTCCATTTCATAGTGATATAGAATATACTATATTGAAGACATTCTAAAACTCAGGATTATAATTTTTGAATTTTATTATATTTTTATATGTATATATTTTACTACATACTTTAAGATAATTACAAAACAAAAGTATTTAATATGTGATTTTCCCCCTTAAAGAAGTTTCTTTTTTTTTTTTTTTTGAGAAAGTTGATTGCTTTTTATTTTTTTTTTTATTTTTTTTTATTTTTTTTAATTTTAGTTTTTTATTTTTTTAATTTTAAAATCTTTAATTCTTACATGCATTCCCAAACATGAACCCCCCTCCCACCTCCCTCCCCATAACAACTTTCTGGGTCATCCCCATGCACCAGCCCCAAGCATGCTGCATCCTGCGTCAGACATAGACTGGTGATTCAATTCACATGATAGTATACATGTTAGAATGTCATTCTCCCAAATCATCCCACCCTCTCCCTCTCCCTCGGAGTCCAAAAGTCCGTTATACACATCTGTGTCTCTTTCCCTGTCTTGCAAACAGGGTCGTCATTGCCATCTTCCTAAATTCCATATATATGTGTTAGTATACTGTATTGGTGTTTTTCTTTCTGGCTTACTTCACTCTGTATAATCGGCTCCAGTTTCATCCATCTCATCAGAACTGATTCAAATGAATTCTTTTTAACGGCTGAGTAATACTCCATTGTGTATATGTACCACAGCTTTCTTATCCATTCATCTGCTGATGGACATCTAGGTTGTTTCCATGTCCTGGCTATTATAAACAGTGCTGCGATGAACATTGGGGTACATGTGTTTCTTTCAATTCTGGTTTCCTCGGTGTGTATGCCCAGCAGTGGGATTGCTGGGTCATAAGGTAGTTTCTACCCAAAGAGAAACAAAGTAGAGAACAAGAAATATAATACTAACTTTCACCTTCTGTAAGATGTATTGCATGTGAGCATTACATTTTAAAAATCTATAGGAAAAATAAATAAAATATTACACCAGGATAATGAATGGATATACTACTTTCAACTTTCCTTATATCCTTTTTCCTTTTCCAAGAGTTCAGTTAAATACATGAAACTCCTCTGTAGAAAAGCTTTTTGCTAAATGCCAAAAGTCAGTTACTAACAATCTTTTCAAGGTGGCTTATTTATTCTGTATGCCTGATTAATTCTGTATGCATATGATATAGATGCTATTCTGTAGACTGTGTAGGTAATAATAATAAAATAATAATAACTATATTTATACTTTAGATGTCCAAGAATTTTAGATACCGTAATTCTTTTTATCCTCACAACCTGTTTACAAGATGTTTCCAACTTTCTGACAGTTCAGAGTGACACAGCTAGTATTGGAAAGCAGTTCTGAATGTACTTAGAGTCAATGTGCTAACCTTGACTGCTTGTACTGTCTCTCCTAATTCTATACTTCCCCTTTTGATTCGATTAAAGGTGCAAAATTAACAAAATCTGGGTATATTTTCTTTTTTCCTCACAATATTGATTTCCAATACACATTGTTCTTAACTGCATGAAGAAGTAAATGTAAAATGAAATGCCGTCTCTAGTTACATATATAAATTAATTTGATTTTAAATTATTTATAACATTTGTATTTATATTTAGCAAGGAAGGCAGTTTTTTTGATCATACTATATTTTATTAAAAATTTCCTTGACTTGAGGTTTTCATTCCCCAAAAGTTACTTTGTTACAATGTAGACTGTTGGTTTTTGGAGAATTCATTAGGATGGATTATGACAGCTTTCTCTCTAAAGCTGGAACCTACAATAAAGAAAAACATACAATTATGAATGCATTGAATTGTAATGTCACAACATAAAACTTCTTTAATATTTGATATTCTAACATGAAATTCAGGTTAAAATTAGAAGTTTGGCATTTCTGATTATAACAAATGCTAGAAATACATCTTAATTCTTAGTGGAGAAGTGTAGTTGAAGGAGAAAAGAAGAAAATATTGTTTTAAATAGGAAGGTTCCAAAGCAAGATAATGGTTATAAAAATAAAGTTCATGCCTTTGTGAGTATTGTCATCACTGGCAGAGTGAATGTGTTTTAATAATATTGGGTTGGCCAAAAAAGCTCATAAGATTTATGGGAAACCCAAAGGAACATTTTGGCCAATCCAGTATAAATCAGAACTACGAACTGATAGGTATAAATATACTTAGAGGTGATACAACATTTGAAATTAAGATTCTCTTATTTAAAATATTTAGTTGTTACAAATTTTGTTGCATTTGATTATCTGCCAAGATTTAATGAAAATATTACTTATATTCAGATCTTTTGAGATGGAGAAGGGAGCATTGAAATCTCTCAAACTACTTACTGTTTTAAGAGGTAAAATGTGTTTTAATTAATTTTGGGGGGTATATTTGTTTTATAATACTGTGTTAGTTTCTGCTGTCCAGTAAAGTGAATCAGCTATACATATACATATATCCCCTCTTTTTTGGATTTCCTTCCCATTTCAGTCTCCAGCGAGCATTGAGCAGAGCTCCCTGTGCTATTCACTAGGTTCTCATTAGTTATCTATTTCATAAGATCATGGCATCCAGTCCCATCACTTCATGGGAAATAGATGGGGAAACAGTGGAAACAGTGTCAGACTTTATTTTGGGGGGCTCCAAAATCACTGCAGATGGTGATTGCAGCCGTGAAATTAAAAGACGCTTACTCCTTGGAAGAAAAATTATGACCAACCTAGATAGCATATTCAAAAGCAGAGACATTACTTTGCCAACAAAGGTCCATCTAGTCAAGGCTATGGTTTTTCCAGTGGTCATGTATGGATGTGAGAGTTGGACTGTGAAGAAGGCTAAGCACCGAAGAATTGATGCTTTTGAACTGTCGTGTTGGAGAAGACTCTTGAGAGTCCCTTGGCCTGCAAGGAGATCCAACCAGTCTATTCTGAAGGAGATCAGCCCTGGGTGTTCTTTAGAAGGAATGATGCTAAAGCTGAAACTCCAGTACTTTGGCCACCTCACGTGAAGGGTTGACTCATTGGAAAAAACTCTGATGCTGGGAGGGATTGGAGGCAGGAGGAGAAGGGGATGACAGAGGATAAGATGGCTGGATGGCATCACTGACTCGATGGACATGAGTCTGAGTAAACTCTGGGAGTTGGTGATGGACAGGGAGGCCTGGCGTGCTGCGATTCATAGGGTCGCAAAGAGTCGGACATGACTGAGTGACTGAACTGAACTGAACTGGTTTATACAGCAATTCCAGTCTCCCAATTCATCCACCCCTTTTCCTGCCCTTGAAATCCATACATTTGTTCTCTACATTTGTGTCTCTATTTCTGCTTTGCAAATAAGTTCTTCTGTACTGTATCTCTCATTCCATATATAAGTAATATTATACTATATGTTTTTTCTCTTTCTGACTTATTTCACTCTATATGACAGCCTATAGATCCATCCACATCTTTGCAAATGGCACAATTTCTTTCCTTTTTATGACTAAATAACATCCCATTGTATATATATACCACTTCTTTATCCATTACTCTGTTTCCGGACATATAGGTTGCTTCCATGTCCTGCTATTGTAAGTAGTGTTGCAATGAACATTGGGGTGCATGTTTCTTTTTCAGTTTTGATTTTCACCTAGTTTGTGCCCAGGAGTGGGATTGCTGGGTCATGTGGTAGTTCTATTTTTAGATTTACAAGGAATCTCCACACTGTTCTCCATAGCCACTGTACCAATTTACATTCCCAGCAACAGTGTAGGAGGGTTCCCTTTTCTCCACATCCTCTCCAGCATTTACCTGTAGACTTTTTGATGATGGTCATTCTGACCAGTGCGGATGATACCATCATTGTACTTTTGATTTGCATTTATCTTATAATTAATGACGTTGAGCATCTTTTCATGTGCTTTTTGACCATCTGTATGTCTTCTTTGGAGAAATGATAGCTCATGCAGCTCGATTTTAAAAAAAATCAAAAAATGGGCAGAGGACCTAAAACACATTTTTTAACTTATGTTTTCTTCAGTCTTGGTAGTATCAGTTATATGTGATCATGAAAAACATGAATTCTAAACATACTTTTTTTGTTTTCAACAATTTTCCAGCTTGTGCTACTGCCTATTCAAATGAGGATCTCTCTGTCAATCTTGTAATGTATTTTCCTTTGCTGTGCCTCCCATAAAGGTCTGCTGTCACAGAATTATCCTTCTGTTAGAAATCAAAATAAAACAAGCAAGATACATTTATAGAAAGGAGATTCCACTTACATCCCCACTGAATGAAAAATATTATGCTAAAGTGTACTCTGAATATTTATAAAGTAAATAAGTAATTTATAAGTAAACAAAATCTTTCCAAGCTCTTTCCTGAGTGTCCACAAAGAAACTTAAATCATTCCATGAAGATGAATTTGTAGTTTTCATTCACATACTATTCCTAAAAATGGTCATAATTTTGTAAATTTTTTCCTCAGTTCCACTCTATGTAATTTAGGTATACGATGAAGATCTGTTAAATATTTCTGTGATTTAATCGAAAACATATGATTTGGGATCAAGTTAAGGTAACATCTGTAGTCCTATCTTTTTTTTTTTAACTGTTTCAAGCTCTATATTATGTTAGAATGTCAATTAGCCTTGAAGGAAGTTCCTCAATCCATTTCATTTATGAAAGTTACTCAGTATTGTACTGACTAGAACTGATCTCAGAAATAATATTTTAAAGGATATTTTCCAACATCCATATTAATAAATAATTGTAATTTATTTTTTAATTTAATTTAATTTTTTGGTTATGCCACACAGCCTGTGGGATCGTAGCTCCCCAACCAGAGACTTGGATCCAAGTCCCCTGCATTGCAAGCATGGAGTCTTAAGCACTGGACCACAAGGGAAGTCCCAGAAGTAATATTTTCATGTACTTTAGAAAGTGGTAATTCCATGAATAACAGGGTTCTACTTGTTCATTTCTGCCAGGCTCATGACTTAGGGATCAGATATTCTTCAATAAAGAGTAGCAGGGTTGGGTACATCAGCACCATTTAAATATTATGCAGGTTCCTCCAGCAGTATAGTGCATCGGTTTTTTCACCAACCAGGACTCTCAACAGTAGAGTTGTCCAGAGTTAGTGAAGGATGTTAGGAATAGTGGAAAGAGACTTATAGGTACCAAAAGATATGTGCAGAGCTAAATGAAGATAAAGGCTCAATAGACTTATTGCTTCATGCATTCATTGAATATATATTGATTGAATGTCTTTCAGTCTCAATGATAAACTCTGTAGCAGTGAGTGGGATAAAAAAAATGAATGAACCATAATCCCAGTCTCAAGATTCTTAGATACCATTAAGTAACTTGTACAATATTGGGAAAGGGGTACGTCAAGGCTGTTTATTGTCACCCTGCTTATTTAATTTCTATGCAGAGTACATCATGAGAAATGCCAGGTTAGATGAAACACAAGATAGAATCAAGATTGCCAGGAGAAATATCAACAACTTCAGATATGCAGATGTTACCACTCTAATGGCAAAAATAAAGAAGAACTAAAAAGTCTCTTGAGGAGAGTGAATGAGGAAAGTGAAAAAAAAAAAAACTGGCTTAGAGCTCATCATTCAAAAAATTAAGATCACGGCATCCAGTCCCATCACTTCATGGCAAATATATGGGAGAAACAATGGAAACAGTGACAGACTTTATTTTCTTGAGCTCCAAAATCACTGCAGATGGTAACTGCAGCCATGAAATTAAAAGACGCTTGCCCCTTGGGAACAAAAACATGACAAACCTAGACAGCACATTAAAAAGCAGAGACATTACTTCGCAGACAAAGGTCCATATAGTCAAAGCTATGGTTTTTTTCCAGTAATCATGTACGGATGTGAGAGTTGGACCATAAAGAAGGCTAAGCACTGAGGAACTGATGCTTTTGAATTATGATTTCGGACAAGACTTTTGAGAGCCCCCTGGACAGCAAGGAGATCAAACCAGTCAATCCTAAAGGAAATCAACCCTAAGTATTCATTGGAAGAACTGATGTTGAAGTTGAAGCTCCAGTAATTTGGCCACTTGATGCAAAGAGCTGACTCATTAGGTAAACCCCTGATGCTGGGAAAGACTGAAGGCAGATGGGGAAGGGGATGACAGTGAATGAAATGGCTGCATGGCATCACCAACCCAATGGATATGAGGCTGAGCAAGCTCACCTCATGGAAGGACATGGAAGCCTGGCATGCTACAGAACAACAACAACAACAACTGTATGTGTGTGTGTGTGTGTGTGTGGGTGTGTGTAACTGATTCATTTTGCTGTACAGAAGAAATTAACACAACATTGTCAATCAGCTATAATTTAAAAACTACAGAAGTCATCAATAAATTTTGGAAAAAATCTGAAACAGATTATAAAAAGAATTCCAGTGGATCAGATAGTAGTTCTTAGAAATTGCAGCAAGATATATGAAGGAGATTTAAACAAAAGCAGTTATTATTAAATAAATTCAGCAGAAATCAACAATGTACCCAGAACTATGGCAACTGGAAAACAAGGGTCAGGTGGTATTCAGAACTCCAAATAAGCAAGGAGATGTCTTTCATTAGAAAACATAGTCTTCTGTAAATAAAAAATTTGGTATCAGAGGAAGACTCAAACCCTTAGGCAATCAGATTGACTCAAACAAGACAAGGCTGAAGTCCTAAATATGATAAGACCCATGGTGGATTCTTGTAGATGTATGGCAAAACCAATACAATATTGTAAAGTAATTAGCCTCCAATTAAAATAAATAAATTTAAATTAAAAAAGAAATTATATACAATTTTCATCAGATATATTAAGATACAAGGGAATGAAAAATAAAATAGGGGAAGGAATTGGTAGTAAAAGAGATGCATCCCAATCACTTTAACTGTAGTTTCTAAATGGTTAGAAAAATTACACAAATGAAGATATTTAATGTTAAGCAAACTTGGTATAAAATGGAGCTAACTTGCTTCTCCTCTGGTATATGGTTAAGGATGGTATGGATCCCAGATCCTAGGATAAAGGTGAACTTCACCAAAAGAGTTGAACTCTTCAGCTGTAGGCAGTTGAAGAATGTGGAAGCCATGAAACAAGATGGTCCCAAAGAGAGAACTGCTCAAACAAAAGAAAACATGGATATTCATCGCCAGCACTTACTATCTAGTCCCCACCTCCATCGTTTCTCATTCCAACAGAATCCTGGATTTGATGCAAAGTCTACTCCCTCAGCTGTGTGAAAATGAAAGTCTTTGCAACCCCATGGAATATACAGCCCATGGAATTCTCCAGGCCAGAATATTGGAGTGGGTAGCCTTTCCCTTCTCCAGGGGATCTTTCCAACCTGGGGATCAAACTCAGGTCTCCCACACAGTGTGTGGATTCTTTACTGGCTGAGCCACAAGGGAAGCCCAATAATACTGGAGTGGGTAGCCTATCTCTTCTCCAGGAGATCTTCCTGACCCAGGAATTGAACTGGGAGTCTCCTGCATTGCAGGTGAATTCTTTACCAACTGAGCTATGAGGGAAGTCTGTGACTAGGGGAAGATGAACTCATTCTAGTTTCTAGGAAGATATCTGAATTAGTTGAAGGCAATCAATTGATGGTAATCTCCTGAAGGTTGCTATTAGTCCAATAGTGAGCAAATGACCTAAATCAACCCAGTCAATATATCCTTGAAGCATGTACTCTATGCCTAGAGGATTGATTTTTTCTTTTGTTCTGTGATCAACAAAGCATGCCATTATCACTGGCAGTTATCTGGCAGGGAGAACAAGCCTTGGGATTAATCAAATATGCAAAATAGGAAAATGCTAAGATGGAAAAAAAAAAAAAGATTGTTGCTTGTTAACATCATTAAATCATCATGCAGAAAGTCACCCAACCTCTAGACTACTAGACATAGGAGACAATAAATATCTTTATTGCTTAATCCAGTATGCTTTTAGTTTATACCCTTACTGTTCAATGTACTTCATGTTGGGCTTTTCTACTCTTGCAGTTAAAAGCAAGAGTAAAAGCTTCACTGGCTATTATGGTGCTCAATTGTAAATAGTAATATTTAAAATATTGATCTTCTTTTCCTGAATCTAAGATTCTGCTCCTCCCTGTAACATTATTATTACTCTCACTCTGGTCAGCTGGCCAGTTTTGAAAATTATTCTCTCCAGATTTTAGAGCAAATTTTTCTTCCTTTATTTAGGGATTCAAAACCGCAAATATTTTTGAGGGCTAAAAAGGTAATGAAAATGTCAACATTTGCCAAGGATAAGAGAGTAGGTCATATTTTTCAGACTTCAGTTTGATTTCAGTGGGCCACAGCCAGCCCTTTTAAATGAAAGAATACAATTGAGTAGGATAGGACAGGGTAGATAGACTAGACTAGACTAAAACCATCAGAATATATTCCACAGATGAAATGAGGATAAGTACCATTCTGTATTTGTCTGTGTACATGTTGGTACATGTGTGTGGAGGGGAGGGGAGGGAGTCTGTGCAACAATATAAAATATGTTTCTTATATTGCGCATAGCAGTCAAATTAATTTTTTTTTTTGGCAGCACCACATGACGTATGGGGTCTTAGTTCCCTGACCAGGGACCAGACCCCTGTTCCCTGCATTGGAAGCACAGAGTCGAAACACTGGACTGCCAGGGAAGCCTGAGTAGCTTTCAAATTTTGAAATGCATTGAAGTAGGTAACATACGCTTTATTTAAAAACATTCACACTTAAAAATAAATAAAACAATGCTCTAGCCAAAGAAAATACATATGCAGGTAGAAATCAGCCTAGGCACTATCAGCTGGTAACACCGTGTTGAATTCTTCATGTATAATACTAATTTATTTTCCCATTAAATATGATCAAGAATTAATATTTTGGAATCAAATTACTTACACTGAATTTATCAGTTCTCATTAAATTTCCAGTGCATCCTGATTAGATTCAGGTGAGTATAGCTCTGTTACCTGGTCATCTTCATCTAACCCACTCCAGTACTCTTGCCTGGAAAACCCCATAGACAGAGGAGCCTCGTAGGCTGCAGTCCATGGGGTCACTAGGCGTCGGACACAACTGAGCGACTTCACTTTCACTTTTCACATTCACGCATTGGAGAAGGAAATGGCAACCCACTCCAGTGTTTTTGCCTGGAGAATCCCAGGGACAGGGGAGGCTGGTGGGCTGCCGTCTGTGGGGTCACACAGAGTCGGACACGACTGAAGCGACCTAGCAGCAGCAGCATCTTCATCTGCTTGGCTTTGTTTCTCATTTCTCCTTTAGTTTTCAAAATCTTGTCACCAGGTAACAAATTGATAATGCCCTGTCAAAATGCTACCATGTGAGAATGAAACATCAGAATCTTTTAACTACTTTGAAAGCAAACTAATTATGAAAATGAGTGTTAAGATACGGTCAATGCAACTTTAATATCCAAACTTTCCAACCTCCAGAATTTTTTTCTCTTCAGTGATTACCTTGTTTTTCTTTTCCACTGGTAAACCTAAAAACAGATAACTTTCTTTTTCCTTAAATGAAAACAATATGCATTCAAAATATATATCTGAGATATTTTTCACAGCCCAAATTCTCAAACTAATCTTTTATAAGCATTGTAATTGGGAATTTTTATTAGAGATAGCCTTTTCAAGCAAATACTCAGGATATCTGATAACACAGAAAGCAACGCATAGTAGGAACTTTTTAAAAATGCAGTTTCTAAATCTGCTAGTTTCTAAAGGACAAGGTACTTGAAATATATAAAGGAAATATCCTACATCAGCTTCTATCTTACTATTAACTGTTAAAGCTTAGAAGAAATAAACTTGAGGAGCAAAACTGTAAACACAACGTATCAAACTATTTTTTCCTTCTCATGACAATGTAAATTTTTTGCCTCCTCCTTCACAGTCAATACTCTCAATTTAGTAATTTTCAAAATATATTACACACATACACACAGGCTTCCCTAGTGGCTCAGATGATAATCTGTCTGTAATACAGGACACCCGGGTTTGATCCCTGGTTCAGCAAGATCCCCTGGAAGAAGAAATGATAACTCACTCCAATATTCTTGCCTGGAGTATTCCATGGACATAGGAACCTGTCAGGGTACAATCCATGGAGTTGCAAAGAGTTGGACACGACTGAGCAACTAACACTTTCACTTCACTTTCATATATGTATATAGTCTTTTAACACTTTTAAACATAAATATCAAGTTCAGGAGACTAGAACAGGTAGACAAATTTAGAAGGTAAAAACACAGAGGAAAAGATCAGTTGCCACATTTTACGAATGATTGTCTGAACTCCTTTTCTGGTCGTTCATCTTGATAGACAGTATTCCAATACCCCTTCCCACTTGGGCCACAAGGTCTGAACCATTAAAACCACCGTATTGTCCAGAAGACGGATCCTGCCACCAGAACTCTGGCCTTCATGTGGGACCCATCCACAGCAGTCTGGGTCATCTTTGGATATTTGAAGGCAGTATTATTGGTGGAACTTTGCTTGGAGAGGAAGCTCTTTTTTCAACTCTTCTGTGTTTCTCACACTCATTCTTTCATGCTGGGGTAAATCTTTTAGTTATGGAGCTGTTTTGCAAATCTCTTGATACTAATTCTTCTGTTCCATCTGAGAGAGGCAAAGCTTATGCAAGTTGATAGGCAGCCCAAGGCCCTTAAAGGAGAAGGAGGCAAACATTATTTTATCCATTCTTTTGCCTTAGGACATGTTTCTTTTACACCCTGTGCTGATACTGCAACGTGTCTTGCTTGAAACCTCGCCTTTATTTAGGTTTGGAGCTAACCATTACACAGCACAATAATATATCTTACTCATGAGTAGGCTTTTCTTAGGCTTTATGTTAATAATTATAATTATAACAAATTTTGCCTGAGAACCTGTTTTCTCAGCAACAATATATCTTGCCCAGAGACACATTGACTAGAACTGGCTCCTTCTGGCTAACCTTGTACTAAAGTTATCTCAAGATGTATGCCTTGGGAAAGGGTCTGTTGGAACTTTTACAACCTTGAGCAGCCAGTTGCTTTTTATCTATTTTCAGCAGCCAGCTGAAAAGTACATAATGCCCTGCTCAAACTAGTTAGGGTGGATACTCTTTCTACCCCCTGCTGATGTCAGAAGCCTTCCCTATCCTTTCAGTTTAATAAAATCTCTCCTACACAAAGCTTTGAGTGACTGAGACTGTGTCTTTGGTCCAGAGTGAAATCTTCTCCTTTGGAGGCCATGAACCCACGATGACGACCATAAGCCATTACATCTTGCTGAGACGTATTTTTATGGTTTTTCCATTTCTCATCGTGTATAAAAACTGTGGGATGATTTGTTTCCTTAACTAGTTCTTCTGACTCTTAACTTATGTCATAGCCTATTTCTTCCATCCACCAGTACATGATCTGAGTCAATTTATTTTAATATTGAGTAGACAGATAAAGAATCATTGGCTAATGTCTAACTTTATAGTGAGAATACATTGTTTTATTACTTTGATCAGATTTAAACCCACACCAAAAGCAAAGTATAATTGTTTGAAATTGAAATCTCACTCTTAACTAGTATAAATTAATGTTTTATAAGTTTAATAGATGATATCTCAGTGGCTAGTAAGGAACTGTTAACTCTTTTGGTTGATATGGCTTTTTCTTAATTAATTATCTTATAATTAGTACTAATTTATAGTAATGAAATGTCTTACTAATGAAAAAATACTGAATAATGTATCAGCTAATAGCATATGTCAAATTAATGATTTAGTACAATTTGAGAGTAATAATTAAATTCAAGTTATTTTGACTCTGACATTTAAATATATCATGAACAAAAAAATCTGGTGTACATGGTATTTTTACAGGAAAATAATGGATTTATATTGCAAAAGCAGAGATAGGAATACTCCAAGTATACTGTGGAAAAAAATCTACTATTTTCTGATTTACTATGTGTTTGGGACACATGAATCTAACTAGGTAAATATTTCAACCATTCAACCCAGTTAATGTCATTAAGTGTTATACAACTTAAAAATATATTCTGTATTTGAAAAGTTAACATTAATGATCATCATCGTCACCATCCTGATCGCTAATCACAACTGAGGACATGGATGTAAGGCTGATCAGAAAATTTAACCCTAGATTTATTTTAGTGTTGGTGACAGAAATAGGTTTCCTTTACCAGATCCTATCATTTCAATCTAGGGATTTAAGAACTTGGCACTTTCATACATACAATACATATTAAGGCTGCTGCTGCTGCTAAGTTGCTTCAGTCATGCCCGACTCTATGTGACCCCATATACGGCAGCTCTCCAGGCTCCGCTGTCCCTGGGATTCTCCAGGCAAGGACACTGGAGTGGGTTGCCATTTCCTTCTCCAGAGCAGGAAAGTGAAAAGTGAAAATGAAGTTGCTCAGTTGTGTCCGACCCTCAGCAACCCCATGGACTGCACCCTACCAGGATCCTCCATCCATGGGATTTTCCAGGCAAGAGTACTGGAGTGGGTTGCCATTGCCTTCCCGACATATTAAGGCTAGTGGGCAATTAAAAATATAACAATTTAAAATAATTAGAGAAGTATCTGTATCAAATGAGAGAATATTTACAGTACATGTGTAATCATGATCTAGTTGTAATCAGTAAGGCATTTATTTAGGAGGGAGGATCACCAGAGACGGACTTGTGAAGTTGGCTCAGATGAGTGCAGGCTTAGAGGGGTGTGTGTGTGTGTGTACAACCGAACTTGGCTGTACACTTGAAACTAACACAGCATTCTAAATCAACCATAAGTTAATTTTAAAAAAGAATAAGAAAGTTAGCCTTGTCACTCTCTAGTTTACTAAACAGCAAATCCTGTTGATTTCAAATATCTATCAGTAAAACAAGTGCAGCCCACTTGTCTACTGCCTATTTCTTGGAATGAGGCAAAATCTTCATTGATTCTCAGTCTGCTATCCTTAAACCCATTCTCCAAACTTCTGACTACAGGATGGAAAATGAAACACCGATGATCTTGATTGTCTCAACATAATTCAGGTGTTGCCACAGCTTGAAAAGTAAGGTCCAGGCTCTATAGTTCTTCATGTCCTCTTTACTGCCTTGTTCTTTAACTGTATTACCCCACCACCACCACTTTCAGAATTAAACTTCACACTCTACAGATACAGGATTCCATGCAGCTCTCCACAAACATCAAACTATGTGGTCTGCACTGACACAATTTATTTTTCCTTTCTTTTCTACATCACTGATCTCATCCATCAAGAGCCCAACATATGTATGACATTATTTCTTTTAACAGGTTGTAAACTGACAACCATCAAAGAATACATCAGATGGGGTTGGGTACTCTCACTGCAATCTAAATATACCTCTCTCACAGTTTTAAACAGGCATATTAAATTATCACATGTATGTGTCTAACACCAAGCTGTGGTATACCTCAGAGATTTTGTGGGCGCAGTTCCAGGCCACTGCAAGGAATCAAATATCCCAACAAAATGAGTCACACAAAATTTTTCGTTTCTCAGTATATATAAAAGTTATGTTTATACTGTGTGCTGTGCTTAGTCAGTCAGTCATGTCTGACTCTTTGCAACCCCATGGACCATAGCCTTCCAGGCTCCTCGGTCCATGGAAATTCTCCAGGCAAGAATACTGGAGTGAGTTGCCATGCCCTCCTCCAGGGGATCTTCCCAACCCAGGGATCGAAACCTAGTCTCCCACAATGCAGGCAGATTCTTTACCATCTGAGCCACCAGGGAAGCCTATTTATACTATACTATGGTCTATGAGGGAGCTTGGTGGGCTGCCATCTATGGGGTCACACAGAGTCGGACACGACTGAAGCGACTTAGCAGCAGCAGCAGCAGCAATTTGTTTAAAATGATGTACATACTTTAATTAAAAAATAATTTATTTGTCAAAAAATGCTAACCATCTTCTTGGGGAGAAGCGGCGGAAGGATAAATTGGGAGATTGGGATTGACATATACACATCAGGTAGCTCAGTGGTAAAGAATCTGCCTGCCAGTGCAGGAGACAGAAGAGACACAGATTCGATCCCTGGGTTGGGAAGATTCTCTGGAGTAGGAAATGTCAACCCACTTCAATATTCTTGCCCAGGAAGTCCTATGGATAGAGAAGCCTGGCAGGCTACAGTCCACAGAATCACAAAGAGTTAGATATGATGGAGTGCGCATGCTTGATCACACTTGATATATACAATAGATAACTAATAAGAACCTACCTTATAGCACAGGGAGCTATCCTCAATACTCTGTAACGATCTATATGGGAAAAGAATCTAAAAAGAGGTGGCACGTGTATATGCATAACTGATCCTTTTTGCTGTACACTTGAAAATAACACAACATTGTAAATCAACTATCCTCTAATACATTTTTTAAAAATCCTATCATTTGAAAACACAGGGTTGCTACAAACTTTGAATTTGTAAAAAATTACAATATTTTGTATCTCAGTAAAGTGAAAGTGAAATCACTCAGTCATGTCCAACTCTTTGCGATCCCATGGACTGTAGTTTACCAGGCTTCTCTGTCCATAGGATTTTCCAGGCAAGAGTACTGGAGTGGGTTGCCATTTCCTTCTCCAGTAAAGCAAAGTATAATAAGATGACATCTGCCAATATGTAGCTGGACAAAAAGAGTCAGTCATGCCCAATTTCTCTTTCTAGCTTTGATATCTAGCACTTTGCTTCTAAATGTAAGACCAGAAACTATAAAACTCCTAGAGGAAAATATAGGGAAAACATTCTCTGACATAAATCACAGCAGGATCCTCTATAACCCATCACCCAAACTAATGGAAATAAAAGCAAAAATAAACAAATTGGATTGAATTAAACTTAAAAGCTTTTGCAGAATGAGGAAACTATAAGCAAGGTGAAAAGATAGCCTTCAGAATGGGAGAAAATAATAGCAAATGAAGCAACTGACAAAGAATTAATCTCAAAAATATACAAGCAGCTCATGCAGCTCAATACCAGAAAAATAAATGACCCAATCAAAACATGGGCCAAGGAACTAAAAAAACATTTCTCCAAAGAAGACACACAGATGGCTAACAAACACATGAAAAAATGCTCAGCATCACTCATTATCAGAGAAATGCAAATCAAAACCACAATGAGGTACTGTCTCATGCCAGTCAGAATGGCTGCAACCCAAAAATCTACAAGCAATAAATGCTGGAGAGGGTGTGGAGAAAAGGGAACCCTCTTACACTGTTGGTGGGAATCCAAACCAGTACAGCCACTATGGAGAACAGTGTGGAGATTCCTTAAAAAACTGGAAATCGAACTGTCATACAACCCAGCAATCCCACTGCTGGGCATACACACCGAAGAAACCAGAACTGAAAAAGACATGTGTACCCCAATGTTCATCGCAGCACTGTTTATAATAGCCAGGACATGAAAGCAACCTAGATGTCCATCAGCAGATGAATGGATCAGAAAGCTGTGGTACATATACACAGTGGAGTATTACTCAGCCATTAAAAAGAATACATTAGAATCAGTTCTAAGGAAGTGGATGAAACTGGAGCCTATTATACAGAGTGAAGTAAGCCAGAAAGAAAAACACCAATACATTATATTAATGCATACATGTGTAATTTAGAAAGATAGTAACAATGAACCTATATACGAGACAGATTCTACAATTCAATGCTTTGTCCATATGATGCAGAGAAGAGGTGGATATGTGAGGTGGAGGAAAACAGTGAGAGGAAGAAGACAAAACCCACAAAGCCCACATCCTGATTCATCCTACTTGCACCTATTAAAACACATGCATGTGATTTTGACAAAAGCAGTTGCATGAATGTTAAAGTTTCAAAATGCATGAGTATTTATACTACATTACATAAATATGTAGCTTTAAGGGAATGTGAATATGTTTTTTTGAATATGTTCTATTCTTTTAAAATCCAATAGGTATTACATGATAAGACAATCCTCATAAGGCTAAGAATGGAGATAATAATAGTCAATGAAACAGCTAACAAATAATTAATTTCCAAAATATACAAGCACCTCATGCAGCTCAAAAACAGAAAAATGAAAACCCAATCAAAAAATGGGCAAAAGACCTAAACGGACATTTTCGAAAGAAGATACAGATGGCTCATAAACACATGAAAAGATACTCAACCTCATTCGTTCTTAGAGAAACGCAAATCAAAACCACAGTGAGGTATTGTCTCACACCAGTCAGAATGGCCATCATCAGGGTGTGGAGAAAAGGGACCCCTCCTACAGTGTTGGTGGGAATGCAAACTGGTACAGTCACTATGGAGAACAGCGTGGAGATTCCTTAAAAAACTGAGAATAGAATTGTCATATGACCCAGCAATCCAACTGCTGGTCATACAACCTGAGGAAACCAGAAATTAAAGAGATACATGTACCCCAAGGTTCACTGTAGCCTATTTACAGTAGTTAGGACATGGAAGCAAGCTAGATGTCCATCAGCAGATGAATGGATTTGGACGTTGTGCTACATGTATACAATGGAGTATTAATCAGCTATAAAAAGGAACACATTTGAGTCAATTCTAATGAGGTGGATGAACCTGGAGCCTATCATACAGAGTGAAGTAAGTCATAAAGAGAAAGACAAATACTGCATATTAACACATGTATAGGGAATTTAGAAAGACTATACTGATTATCCTCATGCAGAGCAGCAAAGGAGACACAGAGGTAGGGAACAGACTTTGGGACTTAGTAGGAGAAGGCGAGGGTGGGATGATTTGAGAGAATAGCACTGAAACGTGCATTACCGCATGTGAAACAGATGACCAGAGCAAGTTTGATGCATGAAGCAGGGCACCCAAAGCTGGTGCTCTGGGACAACCCAGAGGGATAGGGTGGGGAGGAAGGTGGGAAGGGGATTCAGGATGGGGGAACACACGTACCCCTGTGGCCAATTCATGTTAATATATGGCAAAGCCCATCACAATATTGCAAAGTATTAAAATAAAATAACCGGAAAAAACCACTGTCCATAAAAGTTAATGATTTTATTTTCATTTTTCTTTTCCCCAGATAAAACAACTGCATTAAGATAATGTTTGAACCTGGTAG
Source organism: Ovis canadensis (assembly GCF_042477335.2). NCBI lineage: Eukaryota > Metazoa > Chordata > Mammalia > Artiodactyla > Bovidae > Ovis > Ovis canadensis. Next base: position 28,505,919 of record NC_091256.1, read on the forward strand.
GTGTTTGGTTCCTAATGCAGCTGTGTTCAGGGCATCAATGGGATAAAGCAGAGATGTCAGTGCACCTTTATGTGGTCAGTCATGTTACAAAGAAGTTTTCCAGTCTTCATTTTTCCTATGGGAAGTTTTGAGTGCCATTAAAAAATATATGGGCTTGCTATGGCTTTCCATGGTACTTAGTGCATTATGGTGTACTTTGCTGATGTGCAGTAAATGACTGTTTACTAGCTGAATCGTTAGCATACTAGTGAAAATGTGCTATGTAGAACATATTGGTATAGTTTGAAGAGCATCATCAAATGACCAAGAATATATGGAAAAGCAGCTTTTATGACTGAGAGCATAGTGGTCTCTGCCATGTAGGGACACTGTAGAGGAACCCATTTTTCTTCTCCATAAGGAGCGTATGTCTGTTGAAAAGATGCAGACAGTAGAGTATGGATCAAATAAAAACAGAAATAACACCTGTCTGTCCATCTCACCTCCAAAATAACTTCCCAGATACAACCTCTGATGACAGCTTGGTCTATAAAGGTCTGCATATTTTCTATGCCACTGTAATTGAATGGCATAGAAAAACGCAAGCAGAACTTTTCCTGCTGTTCTGGAAGAGTTGGTGGCCAGAGATGAGGGCAAATGAGTGCAAGCCAACAATTGGCATGGTTAACTGATTCTATTTCCTAACGTTGAGAATTGGAACAAAAATAAATATCCTTCCTGACTCAGAGTATTTTCCTTTTAATTGATGAAACATAAGTAGACATGGTCTATATTTATAAGTCATTACACAAACAGGATATTATTCTGATTCCTTAAAAAAAAAAAAATTGAAACTATCATGCCCCAAAAGAAAGCAAGAAGTCCTGAAGCTAAGAAAACATACCAGATTTAGATACGTTAATTAAATTGGATGTAAATTTTGTGATTAAATCAGTGCCTGCTCAATAAAATGCCTGATCAACTAAAGAGTAGTCACTAAATAAAAATCGATTTTAACATTTCATAAACTGTTCATGAAACCAAGTGATGGATCAGACATCTACTAAAATTGATTATATTTTTTCTTCTTGTTTCAAAAAATGTACTTGAACTTCAGAACAAAATAATATTCTGTGCATTACTATTGCAGCATGAAGGGCACACAGGAGTACAGTAAGCAGTGTGCCTAAAATGAAAAGCATCACAATCAGCTTGTACAGCTGTGACTTTTCAAAACTTTACATATTTTATTATATCTTTTTATGTTTTTAAAATACAGGGGAATGTAAGAGATAGAGAAAAATCAAAGATCCAGAAGGTATTTTGTAGTAGGAGATAAACTGTGAGAGTTGAACCATAAAGAAGGCTGAGCACTGAAGAACTGATGCTTTTGAACTGTGGTGCCGGAGAAGACTCTTTAGAGTCTCCTGGACTGTAAGGGGATCAAACAAGTCAATCCTATAGGAAATCAACGCTGAATATTCATTGGAAGGACTGATGCTGAAGCTCCAATACTTTGGCCACCTGATAAGAAGAGTTGACTCATTAGAAAAGACTGATGCTGGGAAAGATTGAGAGCAGAAGGAGCAGGGGGTGACAAAGGATGAGATGGTTAGATAGCATCACCAACTCAATAGACATGAATATGAGTAAACTCCAAGAGACAGTGAAAGACCAGGGAGCTTGGCATACTGTGGTCCCTGGGATTGCAGAGTCAGACACGACTTAACAACTGAATAACAACAAACAAAACTAGGAGATAAAATCCCTACACATACTAATATAAGAATTTTATCTTCATGTTCCTTTAATTTTCCAGGCAAGAGTACTGGAGTGGGTTGCCATTTCCTTTTCCAGGGGATCTTCCCAACCCGGGGACTGAACCCAGGTCTCCTGCATTGCAGGTAGACACTTTACCATCTGAGCCACCAGCTGCTGCTGCTGCTGAGTCACTTCAGTTGTGTCCAACTCTGTGCAACCCCATAAACGGCAGCCCACCAGGATGCCCCGTCCCTGGGATTCTCCAGGCAAGAACCCTGGAGTGGGTTGCCATTTCCTTCTCCAGTGCATGAAAGTGAAAATTGAAAGTGAAATCGCTCAGTCGTGTCCGACCCTCAGCGACCCCATGGACTGCAGCCTACCAGGCTCCTCCATCCATGGGATTTTCCAGGCAAGAGTACTGGAGTGGGGTGCCATTGCCTTCTCCGTGAGCCACCAGGGAAGCCCTTATAACTGATTGTGTTCTCCTAAATTCATATGCTGAACTCCAATCCCAAAGAAAGTAAATACTAAAGAATGCTCAAAATACCGCACAATTACACTCATCTCACACGCTAGTAAAGTAATGCTCAAAATTCTCAAAGCCAGGCTTCAGCAATACGTGAACAGTGAACTTCCAGATGTTCAAGCTGGTTTTAGAAAAGACAGAGGAACCAGACATCAAATTGCCAACATCTGATGGATCATCAAAAAAGTGAAAGAGTTCCAGAAAAACATCTATTTCTGCTTTATTGACTATGCCAAAGCCTTTGAATGTGTGGATCACAATCAACTGTGGAAAATTCTGAAGGAGATGGGAATACCAGACCACCTGACCTGCCTCTTGAGAAACTTATATGCAGGTCAGGAAGCAACAGTTAAAAGTGAACATGGAACAACAGACCGGTTCCAAATAGGAAAAGGAGTATGCCAAGGCTGTATATTGTCACCCTGCTTATTTAACTTCTTCATGAGAAACGCTGGGCTGGATGAAGCACAAGCTAGAATCAAGATTGCCAGGAGAAATATCAGTAACCTCAGATATGCAGATGGTACCACCCTTATGGTAGAAAGTGAGGAAGAACTAAAGAGCCTCTTGATGAAAGTGAAAGAGGAGAATGAAAAAGTTGGCTTAAAACTCAACAATCAGAAAACTAAGATCACAGCATCCAGTCCCATCACTTCATGACAAATAGATGGGAAACAGTGGAAATAGTGGCTGATTTTATTTTTAGGGGCTCTAAAATCACTGCAGATGGTGATTGCAGCCATGAATTTAAAAGGTGCTTACTCCTTGGAAGGAAAGTTATGACCAACCTAGACAAGCATATTAAAAAGTAGAGACATTACTTTGTCCACAAAGGTCTGTCTAGTCAAGGCTATGGTTTTCCAGTAGTCATGTATGGATGTGACAGTTGGACTATAAAGAAAGCTGAGCACTGAAGAATTGATTCTTTTGAACTGTGGTGTTGGAAAAGACTCTTGAGAGTCCCTTGGACTGTGAGGAGATCCAACCAGTCCAGCCTAAAGAAGATCAGTCCTGGGATTTTTTTGGAAGGACTGATGTTGAAGCTGAAACTCCAATACTTTGGCCACCTGATGTGAAGAGCTGACCCATTTGAAAAGACCCTGATGCTGGGAAAGATTGAGGGCAGGAGGAGAAGGGGATGACAGAGGATGAGATGGTTGGATGGCATCATTGACTCACTGGACATGAGTTTGAGTAGGCTCCAGGAGTTGGTGATGGACAGGGAGGCCTGGCGGGCTGCAGTTCATGGGGTCTCAAAGAGTTGGACACAACTGAGCAACTGAACTGAACTCCTACTGGGATGGTATTAGGAGGCGGGCCTTTGGGAGGTAACTAGATATCATAGGGTGGAGCACTCATGGGTGGGATTCTTGCTCTTCCAAGCATCAGTAGAAAGTTTGCTTCAGTGGTTCTGTTGTCTGCCTTGTGAAGAGGTAAAATGTCAGGGGTCTGCAACCTGGAAAATGGCCCAGACCAGCACCTGAATGTTCTGGACCTTGATCTTAGACTTCTAGCCTCCAGAACTGTGGGAGATAAATTGATGCTGTTTATTATCTTGCAGTGTATGGTATTTTGTTATAGCAGCTGCAACAGAGACAGTCCTATAGTAATACATCCCAGACATATATACATCTTTACATATATATTAATGCATAGTTGCTGCATAGTTACACATTTAGTAACACATCTCTAAATACATAATGGGAATGAATGGAGGAAAGTGATTCTTTCCCTAATGGCTTCAGACTTCACTAATTATTTATTTTTAAACATCATTTCTTCAAGTCTGGAAGCTCACAGGGGCTTGAGGGATTCTGAATTCCTGCTCAGACGCTCCTCATTTTGGGGTGCCGAGCAAGACATGGCCTCTCCAGATTTATAAGAATCATCACTGAGAAATTGTTCGGTTATAACCAGGGCCAGAGTGGCTGTTTCTCATCCCATTTTGCTTTGAGCCAGGGCACACAGAGGAGGAGACCCAGGCCTGCCCTCATGGAAAGACCCCTCTGGCAGAGGAGTCGGAGGACTCGGGTATCAGCAATCTGCATTCAGTGTAAGCAGAAGTGAGATGCAAAGGACCACACAAGGTGCCAAGGTCTCCAGGAAAGGGCAGAGGGTGACTTCCCATAAAGAATACTGTCTTCAAGACATGGAGGTTCACTAGACTCCATTCTTCATGCTGCAAAACTACACCATCTATAAGGAATCGGGCTCGGGTGTTGAGGCGGGCATAGCACAGTGAAGATTGAAGCTGAAGGGCCCAGAGAAGGCTGGAGAAGCAGGTTTCCAAAGAGATCTGGAAACTCCTGGTAACCTACTTGTGGGAAATATGGAAATAACAAATGGTTGGAACAGGGCATCACCAAGCAGCCAAAGAGAACTGTGTAAGGCCAGAGCAGAGGGGAAGGTCACAGCCACAGCTGAACCTGATGCCAGGGCTGAGGAGCCCAGTCACTTCCTCTGCGTCTAGGGAAACTGAGGCCCAGAAAGAAGGGACTAGTCTTTTGAAGATGAAAGCAGGGTTGGGGTTGGGTGGTGTGCAGGGCAAGCAATGGAAAGCCTGTTCTTACTCTCTGAGGACAAGCAAGTGGTCATATCAGTGCTGCTGGGTCTGGGGCCAGCCAAGGACTAGCTTTGAGGATGGAGGGATAAAAACCAGTGGCACTGTTTATTTTGATCAGTCCCTGCCACCTCCTCTCCTTCTCCCGGCTGCCCCTGCCTCCCCTGGAGCCCTCCTAACACCTGCTGCGTCAGGCAGACCTTACATCTCCTCTGGTCTTACGCAGTGGGGTCACCCTCCAGGCACAGGAAGGATGGTGGGGGTGACGCACAGCCTGTGGCTAGCGGAGGCAGACTTCTGCCCTTGCACTTGTGTTTCTGCAGCAGCCTGGAGCCCATCTCCAGGGACATTTCCGCACTGCCCCATCTCAGCCTGGGCCCAGGCAGAGCCAGTCTGTGGGTGCAAGTTCAGAAGGGGACAAAGCACCATTTGCAGCAGGGTGCACGAACTTGGAGGGTGTTATGCTAAGTGAAATAAGTCGGACGGAGAAAGACAAATACTGCATCACATCACTTATTGTGGAATTAAAATACAACAAATCAGTAAATATAACAACAACAAAAAAGTATTCTCACAGATACAGAGGACAAGCTAGTGGTGATCAGTGTAGGGGGAGGGGATTAAGAGGTGCAAACTATTAAGTATAAAATAAACTACAATGACAAATTGTACAACATGGGGAATACAGCCAATATTTGATAATAACCATAAAAGGAATATGACTTTTAAAATTGTGAACCACATGTTATATACTTGTAGCTTACATGATATTATACAGCAACTGTTCTTCAGTTTAAAAAGGGGGACTGGTTTAAGAAGCAGAAGCCATGGTCTGCAAGTCCCCCGCATGGGGGTCTAGGCGGTCAGGGGCCTGTGGCTCCCCCTGCTGGTCACAGATATTCCTGCTATGCTCCCATCTGACCACTCCTACACTGTCAACCAGCTATTTGTATTGTACTTTTACTGAACTAAATGTTCAAAAATGCCCAAAACCATCTTCAGTACTACACTGTTTTCGTAGATTTTAGTTTTATAAATATGAACATCCATTTAAATTTCCCAAACTGCCATTTTATATTCTTAAGCTATGTGAAAAACTGAAATTTGTATTACTTATTGAGAGCCAAAATTGAGAGTGATGATGCATAAATTAGCGGCAAAATACTTTTTTAACATGTTTTAAAAGCATTTCTTTTCCCAGATAGTATTACTCTGTGAAACTGACCTACAACTATGATCTCCATAATCTGTCTAGTTTTTAAGGACATTAATGCTTAGTCATTAGACTGGGGGACAAAAAGAAAAAAAAAAGCATCATGAATGATAATTTCAGAATCAGCCTGTGACCCATTACACCTCAGTGGATTTGGCGGCTGATCTTTTCTCATTGTGGTGTAACCCCAGCATCCCTGGTTCATTTAATTCTTTAAACTTTAATTAAATACAGCAGGAAAAGCCAAGAAGATAAAGCAGATGAAAATCCCTTTATAGCCTGGAGTTCAATGAACAGCAGTTTGAAGAGATGAGGAAAATTTTACTCAAGTATGAATATGATTTATGAAAATTTATTTCTTGTGGACTATCATTTCACAGAGGAAAACTATATCAATCTTCTGTCTTGTTGCACCAGACATATCAGAATCAGGCTATTTGAAAAGTCTGTGTATCAGACATACAATGTTCTTTTACCTAGATTGTAAAAGAGCTTTTTTTTTTTTTTTCCTTCTGTTGTATTATTTAGGCTTGTTGTTAAATTTCCTCTACTGTGGTATCAGATTCATAATCTTGCAATGTGGTCTGAACTGAATGATGTGACCATTTCTGTAATACAGCAAAGAAGAGGATTTAGCTATAGGGTTGTTGAAGGGTGAATTAACCTTCCTGAATTATCCTATGCTATGGAAGTGGTCTGGGTGCAACATAATTGTAACTAGAATTGGGACCCAGAGTTAATATAAACGAGGCTATCACCTAGCTGGGTACCCTGTACATAAGATGTATTCCATAAGTGTTTTCTCCATAAATAAATGACTACATGAATGAAGTATTGGGGGAGGCAGGAAAGACTAGTCCAAGACTAATGATGTGGTATAATAAATGACACTTTAACTGGAATCTCCTGAATGTATTCATATTCAAGAAGATATTCATATGATCCTAAAACCCAAAAGTGCACTGAGCATTATTTAAATACAAAATAAACATAATATTAATTTCCAAACATATATACATAATCTGATGAGGAATAAAATAACTTATATAAGTTATAAAATTCAGAGTAACCTGGACCATTATTTACTTCTCTCATCAATGCACAGTAATAGTACTGGTACACATTCTCCATATTTTAAGGGTTTTCCCAATGGCTCAGCAGGAAAAGATCTGCCTGCAACGCAGGAGACACAGGAGATGCAGTTTTGATCCCTGGGTTGGAAAGATCCCCTGGAGAAGGAAATGCAACCCACTCCAGTATTCTTGCCTGAAAAACCACATGGACAGAGGAGCCTGGCATTCTCCAGTCCAAAGGGTTTTTTGCAAAGAGTTGGACACAACTGAGCAACTATGTACAAGTAGGCCATGAAATATTTTCAAAGTATGACCAAGACTGTCCTTTTACCCCTGGTCAGGTACTGCTCTGTGTTTTGTGTGTATTTTCTTGCTTTGATCACATAATGACTCTATTAGAAGGTTCGAGCCGTATCTCTGTTTTGGAAATGTGAAAGTGGGGTACAAGGAGGTTACAGAGCAAGGAAGCATTTTTTAGGAAGTGAGTTAATATGTTGCTAAGCATCTGAATGATGCTGGCACTGTATTACCTGGCAACAAAACACAGCCATTGCCCTGAAACCACATACACTTGAGCTGGGGAGACAGTTAAAAAGAATGTGATGAGGGAGCAGAGGTGCCAGGGGACAACTTAGGCAGCACAGTGCGTGGTGTGGAGTGGTCAGCAGGGATGATTTTTGGGGAAAAGGACAGTGAAGCCAAGACCTGTGGTTTAAGTCAAACTTTTCTGTGTTAGGGGAGCTTGAAGGAGAGTGGTCATTCCAGACAAAGAAAACACGAACTCAAATACAGAGTAAGGCCTGATTGGAGGACCTGGAAATGAGGAAGGGTTGATATTATGTAATATGGGAATGGCAGGGATGTGTCTGAATGGTTGGCTATTTAGGAGACATTTTTTTAGAGGTTGGTAATAAAAATGGAGGTATATATAAAATGGAGGGCTACCTTTCTAACAAGACTCCCCCATCTTCTAGGAAAGGGGTGACCCTTTCTACAGGGTCACCCTTTGTACAGGATGCTTTTCGCATGTGAGGACTCTGTCCTGTAGCCAGTTGAGAGTTCCAAGGGCAGCATGCATGCTAAGTCACTTTACTCGTATCGACTATTTGTGACTCCATGGACTGTAGCCCACCAGGTTCCTCTGTCCATGGGATTTTTCAGGCAAGCAACTAGAGTGGGTCACCATGCCCTCCTCTAGAGGATCTTCCCGACTCAGGGATCAAATCTGCACCTCTTCCATCTCCTACGTTAGCAGATGGGTTCTTCACCACTCACTCCACCTGGAGCAGCACCTCACCCAAACGGACACACTGATGTCTTTTGTGGGATTTCTCAAGCCAGTGTGTATAACTCATTTCCTCCTGGTGGTTCTAAATCCATGACACATAACAGCTTTATGTTCCTTCTCAAAGAAAAGAAGAAAATCTGGAGTAAGAGAGAAGTAAGGGCTTCCCAGATGATGCAGTGGTAAAGAATCTGCCTGCCAATGCAGGAGATATAAGAGACATGGGTTCAAGCCCTGGGTCAGAAAGATCCCCTGGAGTAGCAAATGGCAACCCACTCCAGCATTCTTGCCTGGGGAATCCCACGGACAGAGGAGCCTGATGGGCTACAGTCCATAGGGTTGCAAAGAGTCAGACACAACGAAACAGACAGATACACACACACACAAGAGAGAGAAGCTGGGGTGAGGAGTAAAGTGAATCCTGAGATGTCTCTCCCTAGAAGCACATACCCAAGAGTGACAGTGTGTATGTATGATACTCTAGTCTTAGCCTTTGAATTTTCCAATTTACCTAAGTATTTATGGTAGTGGGGTTTCTACCATTTGAAACAAAAGACAAATTAATCGACAAATTAATTAATTTGTCAATCGACAAATTAATTCACTGAATAGTACGTGCTGTAGATGTATTAGACTAGGCTGTGCCAAGATTCCAAAGTGGCAAGGAGCTGAGATAATGTGAAAGTATGCCTTCTGTTTGGCCAAAAGATATAATGAAGACAGAAAAGAGACAGCAAGGTTTAGAACAGCTCATTCTTATACGAATGAAGAGATAGCATGGGATCTGGACTCACAGAGTTGCAGAATCCATTGTTAATAGCCATATATTCTTTGGTGGCAAACCCATCCAACAGTGGCTGAAGGAGTCATCTACGAATCAGGCACAGTCTTGTCTCCTGCAAATTGGGGTCAGAGAGCAGCATGGTTTGATACACATGTAACATATACCACCAGTCACCAGATCTTTTTCTTACTCTCCACTCACCTTCCCCATCTCTGCTCTATTTTCATCTAAGTCATAATTTGAATGAAATTTACTTAGATGGAGCTTTCACTCTCTTTGCTTGAGTTCAAAGACTGAGTGTCCTCAGTTTGGGGAGTGGTTAGAGAAGGAGGCAGATGCTGCTACTTGGAATTGGAACTGACAGAGCCACAAATGGGTGGGTGTGGCTTTTCTAGAGTCCAGCTGAACATGTTAAGATACTTCTACCTAAATTCCTAAATTTGCTCACCCAATAAAGTAAGGGAGGGAGTGATGGGGATGAAGACTGACTGCTCAATGAAGCCTGAACTTAGAGGTCAAAGAGGAAGCACTGATGCTAAAGTGGTGAGACTGAGGTGGAATGAAAGAGACAAACAGCCATGATGTTTGAGGTGCCTGTGGAACACATGCTGATTGCTATGACCAGTAGACAATTAGCGATATGGTGTCTAGATTTTCACCACTGGTATAGCTGGAGGTATATAATCAAACTTCAACAGCATGTGGATGGGCATTAAAACAATAGGACCACACGAAATTGCATGGGACAGTATCAGTTCAGTTCAGTTGTTCAGTCGTCTCTGACCCTTTGCAACCCCATGGACTGCAGCACACCAGGCATCCCTGCCCATTACCAACTTTCGGAGCTTGCTCAAACTCATGTCCATCGTGTCGGTGATGCCATCCAACCATCTCATCCTCTGCCGTCCCCTTCTTCTCCCACCTTCAATCTTTCTCAGCATCAGGGTCTTTTCCATTGAGTCACTTCTTGGCATCTGGTGGCCAAAGTAATGGAGTTTCAGCTTCAGCACCAGTCCTTCCAATGGGAGAGCATACAGAGCATAAAGTTGTAGGGTCACAAGGCCAGGCCTTGCTGGTTCCTTCTCTCAACATGAACATAAAACATTATTTTTTAGAGCTGGTAGATTAATAATAGCAAGTATGCCCCCTTTGAAAGTTTTTACTAAAAATCCATGATGCTTCAGTAATGGCATGATTTCCATATCTCTCCTTTTTGTCTGGAAGCCAGATGAAACCACTCATCACGGAGGAAATAAAGAATCAAGTAATACTATCTTCACCATTTTCATCAGTTATTTATAATATCTTCCATTTACTGGTATTCTCCGTGTGCTCCCTTTCCGCCTAGAGTGAATCTGAGAAAGTAACAAGCTTAGGAAGGCATTAATACTTACCTTCGATCAGATAGATTTATCAATACAGCTAAACTGATACTGCAAAGAAAGCTGCAGGGCCCCCAGGCATAAGGCCAGCTGGGCTTTCATTCTTCCTAGATTATTTAATTTAAAGACGTCCTCGTTTTGAATCAGCTTCTGTCTATCCAGATTTCTTTAGGTTTAGGGCACACATTGAAGAAACTTTTCCCTCAATGCAGTAAGCTAAATAATGACTCTCAAGGCTATTAGGTCCTCATACATGGAACCTGTGAACATTACCTTACATTCAAAAGTATCATTTCAGGGACTTCCCCGGTGGCCCAGTGGGCAAGAATACAAGCTCCCAGTGCAGGGGTCCTGGGTTTGATTCCTAGTCAGGAAACTAGATCTCACATACTGCAGCCAAGAGTCAGTGCAGCCCAATCGATCAATAATTTATGAAAAGCATCAGATGTGATTAAGTTTTGAATCTTGAGATGGCAAGATTATCTTGGGTGATCTGGGTGGACTCTAAGTGCCACAACAAGTGTGCTTAAAAGAGCAAGGTAGAGGGAGATTTGACACAGAATGCAGATGAGAAGGTGAGGTAAAGACAGGGCATACAAAGATCTGAAGGTGCTGGACTTGAAGGCTGAGTGATAGGTCCACAAACCAAGAAATGCTGGCTGGCAGCTGGTAAAGAATTCACTTGCAATGCAGGAGACCCTGGTTCAATTCCTGGGCCGGGGAGATCCACTGGAGAAGGGATAGGCTACCCACTCCAGTATTCTCAGGCTTCCCTTGTGGCTCAGCGGGTAGAGAATCTGCCTACAATGTGGGAGACCTGGGTTGGATCCCTAGGTTGGGAAGATACCCTACGGAAGGGAAAGGCTACCCACTCCAGTATTCTGGCCTGGAGAATTCCATTAACTTTATAGTCCATGGGGTCGCAAAGAGTGACACAGTTGAGCGACTTTCACATGAGGACACAGATGAGCGACTTTCACTTTCACTTCCCTTTTTCACAAGGGGCTGGAATAGGCAGGGCAGGACTCCCTCTTAGTGCTTGTAAAGGAAACATCCAGTCTCTAGAACTGTGGGAGAATAAGTTTCTGTTGTTTTAAGCTACCAGGAATGTGGTATTGTGTTACAGTATTCACAAAAGAAAAAAAAAAGAAAACTAATTCACAGGAGTCAAAATTTGCCTTTCTTGTACTTTTCTTTTACCTTTGCATGTTGTTTGTATATAATTGGCTTTTTGACCTTCTGCACATATTTATTATGTGTAAATTTTAGTTTAATTTCTGTCTATTTCAAATCTGAAAGGCTCTGTTAAATCCACATCATGGAAAAAGAAAGAAAGGGGAAAAAAAAGAAACAATGTAAAAGTGTTAGTTAGTCATGTCCGACTTTTGAGACCTCATGGACTGTAGAGCACCAGGCTCCTCTGTCCATGTAGTTCTCCAAAAGAAAGGAAGGAGGCAAGAAAAATGAAGAGCATATTTTATCAGGAAGTTGCAACTCACATTTAAAATGAAAACAACAACTTGATATGTCATATCTATAAATAAAATGATTTTTTCCTATTTTATTAAATTTTCAGATTATTTATGTGAATGGAGAAAAATCATTTGTTCTCAACTTTTCAGTTTCTATTTGATAATGTATGACTTCTGCCTGGGGGACTTGCATTTGTGTTCATATATTGTGATAGCCAGGGTGTCAAATGATGGCAGGGTCAGTGATGTTTGCCAAATATCTTATCCTCCCCAAACTCACGCACACATTTCCTGGCACCCTTTCAGTTAAGCACGACCATGTCACTAGTTCTGGTCAATGAAATACGGACAAAAGTGACCCATACCAATTCTTGCCACAGGAGGTAAAATTTCCAAGCTTTAATTCCTATGAGGCCTCCTCTCCTACAGCGGTGAGAAATGAGACTATAGCACATGGTTCAGGTGCCATGTACATTCTGGATAAGCCTGCCTGTAGATCCTGCTGACCCAGGCAAGACTTGTACGGTGAGAGAGAATAAATGTGTCTTCCATAAAGTCACTGACATTTCATGATGTTCATTGAAGCTTTTCCTAGCCTGTTTAGGGCAAATGCACAGTGTTTCTTTCTTACTCTTAAGTTTCTAAGAACAGTGTTCAAATCAAGAACTGGTAAAGAATTTGAACTTAATGATGATATTTTAGCAACTTCCCCTGGAAAAAACTTCAGATTTAGAAGAAAATACTCTGTTAGCCCAACTTGAAATTTAGGAAACTTTGAGGTAAGAAATAATCATTTTTTCAAGAATATGTCTGTGTGCTCAGTCGTGTCTGATTTTTTCCTACCCCATGGACTGTACCCTGCCAGGCTCTGTTGTCCATTGAGTTTACAGACAAGATACTGGAGTGGATGCATAATTTATGTGCAGTAGTGCATGACTCTTTATAAACACATTTTAGGTATACTGCAAAACACATATTTGTCGTTGTCTTTTTGTTCCTTTCCACAGATTTAGACTGCTAATCTCATCAAAAGCAATAGCTAGAAAACATTACTTTTATGGAACTGCATTACAAAAGTTTTTCATTTTAATTAACTACTTTGATAAAATTTAGTAAATATTAAGAATTTTATTTTCTCTAAATAAAGAAAAGTGATATAAGTTTGATAAAATATGTTAAAGATATTTGAATTATGAAATAATGAACATGTAGTCAATATGAACTTGACTAAAGGGATATCTGCTAGAATAGAAAAATTTCATGCTTTAAGTAAAGGCATACATGATCATGTTAGTACTGTATATTTTGAAACAATGTTTATTTCATGATATTTTAGAGACAGAAATAGCTAATGTAATGGAAATACTTGATCAATTAACATAGATAAAGCAATAATTCGTTTGGAAATATTTACTGAATTGAGAAGTTGATTGTTTATCTGAAAAAAAGCAAACAAACAAACAAAAAATGTGGGCATTCACTAGCTTATCATGTCTTCTGAAAAACAGATAATCTGTAATTTCTTGTTCCAGGGATTCTTCATTAGACATGTTCTCATTGGAGTTTTCAACCAGATGTGAAAGCTCAAAGAATTCTCCAGAGAGTTTTATTGCAATCAAACTTGAACAGCCACTTGGAAAACATGTCATTTTTCAAATCTTTAATAGTAAATGTAAAATGCACATGGTTGAAATGGAAAATAACAAGCAGAAATCCCTCAGGAACTTCACTACAGGGATGTCTGCTGGAAAAGAAAATTCTAATGATCCATGGAAATAGAACAATAATCAAATTTGTAGATGTAGGAAGTGATAATTGTAGCAGAGGTACTTAGAGGACCATGACACTGTCTAGGAAGGTCAACTGTGCAGAACAGCAAGTAAAATCATTATTCTGGAACCGACAAGCATTCTTACTTTTTCTCCTCTGTAAACCATATCTATCTAAAATTTATTTCTATGAATATCTGACTGGAACCCTGCTCTATGAGTTCTTCTGAGACTGATTTGCACCGATTTCCCATCAAGTGTATTATAACAAATATATTTAATAGTATCTCAAAGTCGACATTTATTTATTTAAAATGGTGCTTAATTTATTCAAAGGCCAGAATGAAAAATCAAAATGGCTACTGAAAGATAAAATAGCTTATGCAAATGGATCAAATTGAGGTGAGAACAAGGTATCCCCTTGATTCTCTTCGTCTTGTACTTAAAATTAACAAATCTAAAGTCATTTAGTAAAACACATTTCCAGCTTAACAAAATTCACACATAATTTTCATTTCCATATGAAGCATCTTATATGGAGTCAGTTTAATTATCTACAACCCTTGAATGACATTTTTTAATCCTTTGTGGTTCACTGGAAAGCTCCATAAAATATAACTAAGTGGTGTGTTCATTAAAATGTCAGAAATATTTTCGAGACCAAATAGCACAGCATATTTTTCCTAAGTGTAGTAATAATACAATAACTGTGCCAGGAGGGTATAATTAACAACCGTTTAAGAGAACAATTGTCTTAAATTATTCAGGAGCTTCATGCATAGCATCTTAATTAAGAAACAAACTTATTTTTAGGTTCATCCCAGGCCAAAAAAAAAAAGAAAAAGAAAAACTGAAAACAAATGTAATGAAAAATACGTTTTCATAGTTTATTTAATGTATTTTACACATAACATTGCTACAACTGTTTTGACAGGGCACTTCAAGTTCCATTAACACTAACAGAATATTGTAGCTTATACAGAATTTCAAAAAGTATAGCAGTGATTGTATTCTACTTGAATCTTGACACCAACTCTGGGGAACTGGGAAGCTGAAAGCCCCATTGTGGAGCCATATTCTGTTTAATGTGTTTTAACTTGTAACAGAGCTATAACCAAGTCCTGGGCTACCTACCTTTTTTTCACTAAGATATCATCTTTTTATCACTAAGATAATCACGTACCTCTCAATCACTAAGCCTTGCTCAAGTTTTGTTGTAGGAGCCTTCAGAATCATTCTCCACAGTTGTGCAGGAGACATTTAGACAACTAGCCCTGCTCAGCAGCAGCTGGTGTGGGCTTCTACAGGGGGAGATATTATTTGTCAACTCATGCATATCTTGCAAGAAGGCTATCCCTCTGCCTGCAAAAGAGAAGCTGGCCTACCTGCCTCTCTATTGGCCCTGCAATAGCTGCTCACCTGTCTTCAGGGGACATTTTTCTTCCTAAGTAAATACATATCTCTAGTCTACCTTAGATAGTTGGATTTTGAATTGATCACAGGAAATTTAGAGACAAGAAAGTTTTCCATAAATGGACTAAACACTGCAATGAGAAGAGAGATTATCAAAGCGGATATTTAAAAAAGGAAAATTCAGTGATACATCGTCCATAATAAATACTTTAAAGATACTACCTAGCTCAAATAAAGGGTTTCAAAAGATGAAGTAATCATAGAGATACATCAGCAGTTGTGTGGCAAGTTACAATTCTACTTTTAGAATTATATCTAAATTCTATATAGATTTAATTTTAAATAAAAATATTTTATTTAAAAATGAGATAAAGGATATAAACACCAAGAACAAGAAAATGATTTGACTATAATTAAGATAGGCTTCAAAGTAAAGAAAGAAAGAAGGACATTTTGCAATGACAAAAGCATCAGTTTATCAAGGTGAACTTCAAAATGCTTATTTCTTTGCAGAACAGAGCTTTAAATGCATTAAATAAAATCTGGAAGAATTCACGAATAGAAAAAGCAATAAGTGAGGCTGAAGATTTTAATACTCCTCTCAGTGACTGATGGAACAAGTCAAGGAAAAAAACAACAACAAATATATAGGATATTTGAAAACCACAGTTAATTAACTTGAAATGATTGATATTTATAAAAAACTAAATCCAACCATCAAAAAATATACATTTTTCCTACTGCACAGAGATGTTCCCTAAGACAGATTATATGCCAGTCTGTAACACATGTCTCAATATACTTCAGAGGACTGAAATCATATGGAACATGCTCACTGACAAAATGATAGTAGAAATAATGACATTAAGCTATCTAGCAGAAAAAAAAAATAAGTAAAGACACCTCAGAAGAACCTATTAGTCTAAGAAAAATCAAAAGGCAAAATATAAATATGCAAAAAGAATTATAATTAAAATGTATAATTTTAAACTCCCAAATAAAAGGATTTGAAAGTTGCAGGTAAACTTTAAAGATTAGGAAGGAAGAAATATATATAAAATCAATAATCTAAGCTTTTAGTTTAAGTTGGAAAAAGAAGAACATATCAAATGATAGTGCCAGGACTATAGACTACTTCTTTTGTGGACCATTTTTAAAGTCTTTATTGAATTTGCTACAATATCATTTCTGTTTTATGTTCTGGTTTTTTGGCTGAGACATGTGGGATCAGAGCTCTGAACCAGGGATCAAAGCCACACCTCCTGCACTAGAAGGCAAAGTCTTAACTAATGGACCACCAGGGAAGTCCCAGGACTATAGGATATTTTTACGAAGAAAAAGGGCAACTGTAATCCCTACCAGACCAGACAACTGTCTGTCAAAAGAGTAATAAGACTGTCATGTGGCATATAATAAAAACAAGAACTAAAATTCATAACAATAAAACACAAAGGGTAGGAATAGTTAAACAGCTAAAATAGTTAAAGTTTTCTCGGGGAAAGGAGTACAATAAGGCTGTATACTGTCACCCTGCTTATTTAACTTGTATGCAGAGCACATCATGCAAAATGCCAGGCTGGATGAATCACAAGCTAAAACCAAAACTGCAGGGAGAAATATCAACAACCTCAGATATGCAGATGATACCACCTAATGGCAGAAAGTGAAGAGGAACTAAAAACTCTTTTGATGAGTATGAAAGTTGAGAATGAAAAAGCTAGCTTAAAACTCAGCCTTCAAAAAACTAAGATCCTGGCATCTGATCTCATCACTTCATGGCAAGTATCAGGGGGAAAAGTGGAAGCAATGAAAGATTTTATTTTCCTGGGTTCTAAAAGCACAGCAGGTGGTGATTGCAGCCATGAAATTGAAAGCTTGTTCCTTGGAAGTAAAGGTATGGCAAACTTAGACAGTCCGTCTTAAAAGTAAGGGTATGACAAGCTTAGGGTATTAAAAGCAGAGATATCACTTTGCTGATAAAGGTCTATATAAAACTCTGATTTCCCCAGTAGTCATGTATAGATATGAGAGTTGGACCATAAAGAAGGCTGAGCGCCAAAGAATTTATTTATTTATTTATTTTTTGAATTGCGGCATTGGAGAAGACTCTTGAGAGTCAACCTGCCTGACTTCAGGCTCTACTACAAAGCCACAGTCATCAAGACAGTATGGTACTGGCCCAAAGACAGGAACATAGATCAATGGAACAAAATAGAAAGCCCAGAGATAAATCCACACACCTATGGACACCTTATCTCTGACAAAGGAGGCAAGAATATACAATGGATTAAAGACAATCTCTTTAACAAGTGGTACTGGGAAAACTGGTCAACCATTTGTAAAAGAATGAAACCAGAACACTTTCTAACACCATACACAAACATATACTCAAAATGGATTAAAGATCTAAATGTAAGAGCAGAAACTATAAAACTCCTAGAGGAGAACACAGGCAAAACACTCTCCGACATACATCACATCACAGCAGGATCCTCTATGACCCACCTCCCAGAATACTGGAAATAAAAGCTAAAATAAACAAATGGGACCTAACTAAAATTAAGAGCTCCTGCACAACAAAGGAAACTATAAGCAAGGTGAAAGGACAGCCTTCCGAATGGGAAAAAATAATAGCAAATGAAGCAACTGACAAATAACTAATCTCAAAAATATACAAGCAACACCTGCAGCTCAATTCCAGAAAAATAAATGACCTAATCAAAAATGGGCCAAAGAACTAAATAGACATTTCTCCAAAGAAGGCATATAGATGGCTAACAAACACATGAAAAGATGCTCAACATCACTCATTATCAGAGAAATGCAAATCAAAACCACAATGAGGTACCATTTCACGCCAGTCAGAAGGGCTGCAATCGAAAAGTCTACAAACAATAAATGCTGGAGAATGTGTGGAGAAAAGAGAACCCTCTTACACTGTTGGTGAGAATGCAAACTAGTACAGCCACTATGGAGAACAGTGTGGAGATTCCTTAAAAAAATGGAAATAGAATTGCCTTATGACCCAGCAGTCCCACTGCTGGGCATACACACTGAGGAAACCAGAACTGAAAGAGACATGTGTACCCCAATGTTCATCACAGCACTGTTTATAATAGCCAGGACAGGGAAGCAACCTAGATGTCCATCAGCAGATGAATGGATCAGAAAGCTGTGGTACATATACACAATGGAGTATTACTCAATCATTAATAAGAATACATTTGAATCAGCTCTAATGAGGTGGATGAAACTGGAGCCTATTATACAGAGTGAAGTAAGCCAGAAAGAAAAACACCAATACATTATACTAATGCATATATAGGGAATTTAGAAAAATGGTAATGATAACCCTGTATGTGAGACAGCAAAAGAGGCACAGATGTATAGTGCAGTATTTTGGACTCTGGGAGAGGGAGAAGGTGGGATGATTTGGGAGAACGGCATTGAAACATGTATAATATCATATATGAAATGAATTCGCCAGTCCAGGTTTGATGCATGATACTGGATGCTTGGGACTGGTGCACTGGGATGACCCAGAGGGATGCTACAGGGAGGGAGGAGGGAGGGGGGTTCAGGATGGGGACATGTGTATACCTGTGGTGGATTCATGTTGATGTATGGCAAAACTAATACAATATTGTAAAGTAATTAACCTTCAATTAAAATAAATAAATTTATATTAAAAATCAAAAAAATAGAAAAAAAAAAGAAAAGAGTCATTGGACTGCAAGATCAAACCAGTCAATCTTGAAGGAAATCAGCCCTGAATATTCACTGGTGCTGAAGCTGAAGCTCCAAAGCTCCAACACTTTGGCCACCTGCTATGAAGAGCTGACTTACTGGAAAAGACCCTGGGAAAACTTGAAGGCAAAAAAAGAAGATGGTGACAGAGGATGAGATGGTTAGATAGCATCACTGACTCAATGGACATGAAATTTGAGCAAACTCTGGGAAATAGTGGAGGACAGAGGAGCCTGGCATGCTGCAGGATCACAGAGTCAGACATGACTTACTGAGTGAACAACAACAACAGGTCCTAACACAGTTAAGAATTTTGTAAAAGTCATGATTTATACTAGACTAGAATAAGTCTGTCAGGCAGGAAGTAATATTTAGGATAAACTAATATGTTCAACAGTGGACAACAGTATTTGTAAGTATAAAAAGCATATTAATAAAGAGAAAAATAGAATGTTAGACATGTTACATATCCCAAAATTATGTAAGAAAGAAGAGACAAAAGAACTTAAAACATGAGGGTCTAAGAGAAAGCAAATTGTACAGTAGTTATGGAACCAATTTATTGATAATCACATTAGATATAATTAGACTAATTTTTAAGTTAAAATATAGAATTGTGATGAAAAGTATTTTAATAATCTCATCATACATATTATTTGGAAGAATCCCCTAAAACATTAGGAAATGGAGAGTTTAAAAGTGAAAGGCTAAACTTATACTATGTAAATCCCAACTTCTGTAGTTATAGTAATATGAAGCAGAGCCAATTTAAGTTGAGTTGTTACTAGGGATTAATGTGGACATTTCAGAGTGATAAAGGTATCAATTCTCAAGTAAGACATAAAAATATTAAATCCAAAGATACCACATAACCTCAAAAACATAAGACAATATAGTGATATTTGTTTCAAGATGATCCATGTTAAAGCACCTAGCAATGTATGAGAAAGTAAGTATGCTGTGTCACTCACACCAACTCAGGAAATAGAGTTCAGAAGAACTGGGATATACTTCCTGGGCTGCAAAGAGCCAGCTATGTGGACTTCCGTCTCTCCATTTCCTCTAGCAAATTTTGAGGACTGGATCTCATACAGCACTACATTGTGCTATCACAAAGAAGGGAAAGTAGTGACAACGTCACAAAGTAGTTTAGACAGAGAAACTTTCGACATCTAAAGAAGGATTACCTTACAAACCCAACCTCACAGTTCAGTTAAGTCGCTCAGTCGTGTCCGACTCTTTGCGACCCCATGAATCGAAGCACACCAGGCCTCCCTGTCCATCACCAACTCCCAGAGTTCACTCAGACTCACATCCATCGAGTCAGTGATGCCATCCAGCCATCTCATCCTCTGTCATCCCCTTCTCCTCCTGCCCCCAATCCCTCCCAGCATCAGAGTCTTTTTCAATGAGTCAACTCTTTGCATGAGGTGGCCAAAGTACTGGAGTTTCAGCTTCAGCATCATTCCCTCCAAAGAAATCCCAGGGCTGATCTCCTTCAGAATGGACTGGTTGGATCTCCTTGCAGTCCAAGGGACTCTCAAGAGTCTTCTCCAACACCACAGTTCAAAAGCATCAATTCTTCAGCACTCAGCTTTCTTCACAATCCAACTCTCACATCCAAACTTGGTGTTAATCTTTCTATACACCCACCAGCTTCCAGGGGTAGAAATGGTGAGAAACTATAATTTGTAGACCCAAGTCACACTGGCTCTTTTATATATCATAGCCTATTTATGTATTATCCCAGTTCTTCAGCCAAAAACTCTGGAACTCACAGAAACTGCCTTCTTTCCCCCAAGCTAGTAGATGCCAGGGCTTCTGAATTCTCCATGCCTTAAGAAAAATTTCTCAAAGTTTAATTCACACTTCTGAAAAACTTAATGAATCAATTAAGTGGCTACAATGATTCTTAATTTTGTTTCACAGAGAAAGAAGATTTCAGAGTCTGAAACTCCATCACATAAGGTGTCTACCCAATCTCGGTTTATAGATGTTGACATTGATTGACTGGCTTAGCACGGTTGCTAATAAATATTTGCTGACTGCATTAATGCAGTAAAATTGAATAACACTGCACAGAGAGTTCAAATTTCATCACCAATTAGCTGTGTGATTTCTGACTTCAATTTCTCTAATTATAATTAGTTCAAATTTACTAGTTTCAAATACAGGTTCGAATGCCTGGGATGTTATAAATATAAGTGACTTGCCCGAGGTCATGTATCTATCTAGAAATAGAGTAGGCACTGGAATCTCCTATTGAAATGAGTTTTCTTATAAAACAATTACTTTTTAGACCAAGTGCATTTTTAAATTGCAGGCTCTATGCTTAAGGGATTCATTTTGTACTGTTGCTGCTGCTGCTGCTGCTGCTGCTGCTAAGTCGCTTTAGTCGTGTCTGACTTTGTGCGACCCCATAGATGGCAGCCCACTAGGCTCCCTTGTCCCTCGGATTCTCAAGGCAAGAACACTGGAGTGGGTTGCCATTTTCTTCTCCAATGTGTGAAAGTGAAAAGTGAAAGTGAAGTCTCCCAGTTGTGTCCGACTCTTAGCGACCCCATGGACTGCAGCCTACCAGGCTCCTCCGTCCATGGAATTTTCCTGTTGGGTACTATTAATTAATCAAATCAGTTTCAATAATGAGAGCCTGCAGTACCACCTTTAAATACTGCATAGCACTCCAACTGGCACATAGTGTGTAAGAAAAGCCTACATTTACTCTACACTTACTACTACCAGGCAATATTGTAAGGACTTCACATTGAGTCACTGAATCCACATCAGTGAGGTAGGTCCTATAGTATCTCCATTAAAGAATGAAAAACAGATAAGTGTAAAAGTGCACACATACACAAACACACACACACACACAGTAACATGCCCAAGTTATCTAATTTACAGAGCAGCCCTCCTACCTTATCCACAGACTTCTGAGACCCTTAATGGATGCTTGAAACCATAGAGTACCAAACCCTAAATATACTTTTTTTCCCTATATACGCATACCTATGATAGAGTTTAATTTATCAAAGATGAACAGTAAGAGATTAACAGTAACTAAGAATAAACAATATACTGTAATGAAAGTTATGTGCATATGGTCTATCTCCTTCTTTCTTTCAAGATACCATATTGTACAGCACTCTTCTTTATTCCTGTGATTATGTGAGATGATAAAATGCCTAGTGGATGAGATGGAATCAGGTGAATGACTGCATATTGTGATGTAAGGTTAGGCTACTGCTGACCTTCTGACAAGACATGAGAAGAAGGATTATTTGCTTCAGAAGATCTTGGGTCATTGAGCCATGACCATACAGATGATCATGGCACCAGGGACCAGGGATCAGGGATCAGGGATCATGGGATCAGGAACCGACTGCGCCCAAGACTGGGCATCTCGGATAGGTCAGGGTGTGAGGGTGTGAGATTTCATTACCTTATCACTCAGGAAAACGTAAAGATTATGAACTGTTTATTTCTAAAAATTTCCTTTGAATATATTCAAACCATGGTTGAACACAGGTAACTGAAATAGTGGAATGCAAACCCGCAGATCAGGCAACACTAGTGTGTAGTTTGTAGATGGCAAGGCGAGAATTCCTCTTCTCATTTTGTGTTTAGTGGTTTGGTGTATTATTAATTTATTTGTTAATTGGAGTATAATTGAGTGGTTTGTTTTAGATCAGGATAAAAGTACTGCTGCTTTCCTCAGCGTGAAAGAAAACACAGTTCATATTAGGGGAGTTTTAACAGTATAGGATTTTACATACATGAAACAGCTAAAAGATTGCCATCCTACATATGTCAGATTGAAGGGAGTCCTACATGAGGGCTTCGGATCAGTAAAACAGCAACTGCGAGTTTAAAATGGTTTTGCCGTACTTGTAATTGCAAGTAGTTGCAGGGAAGAAGCAAGTATAGATTGACACCAAACTATTTTTTTTTCCTTTTTCCCAACCCCAAAATAGAGAAAACATGCTTTGAGAATGAGAAGAAATGAAGCTTTTAGTTTTGATGAAATCAAATATATTCAGAAATCAAATGGAATGCATTGTTTTAACCAGCCACTAAACTAGTGATTCTTTCCTCTACTGCACCTGACATTCTTTTTAAATATCACCAAATGCTGACATACCATCATTTGACAGAGATTGCTTGTCATAAATGAAATATATTCTTAGAGTGTCTTTCACTAATAACAGTCCTCACAGCTGTGAGAACAAGGAACAACACCCCCTCCCCCCGACAGTCCTCCTTTATTATCTGTCCTTTTCTGAAATGTCAACTTGCAGAAATCTTTAATATGTAGAGAATGGCCCCATCTTACCATAAATACCCCGAATTCATAAAATCGCTTTGCACACAGAAAGAGCAATAAGTTAAGAATGAGATGTGGAGTTCATGGTGCTGGTGCAAGTTTGTTTATATTTTCAAAAGCCCATCAGCTATCATGTTTTCAGTTTGTAATATTTTCATTTGCAGAAAACTTTATACCATCCACTTGGATATAAGCCATTAAATCATATAGGGATTATTGCATAAATAATGAATGAACAAGTGAAAAATAGGGTCATTTAATTTTCTTTAAAACAAAATGGACTCTGGATTAATCTCAGAATGTTCTTTGGGAAACAAAATTCATTATTTGGCATATAATGTTCAGAGTCTTTCTATTTATGATTTTACAAAGCACCTATAGTACAATTTTATAAGCTGCATGCATCTAAGTATGGATTTAAGTACTTAAAACATAATTAAATTTAACATAATCAACAACATATACTTTAAGAACCCAGGGCTCTTAAAGACAAAATTTTACCGAACTAATGTATTAGGAGATTATCACCTTATATTTCATTTAACAATAAAATGTTAATTTCTGAAATACTTTATTTTTTGAATGCTGCATAGTGGGATATCACTGCAAAATCAGTTAGAAAATTATCTTTAAATGTGACAAACACCCACATGTCCACATACATCAGAGTTCAAATCAAAATTATTTATAATTCTGAAATAGGAAATAAGCCAAGTTTAATTGAATAATAGTTTCCATATAGTAAAAGGAAACAGCTATCAAAATGATAGTACAGATCTATACTGATTTATTAATAAATTCTTATTACATATCACAGAATTTCTAGATAAAATATTATGCATTTACTTGGTATATAGATGTATAGCTATGTGGTATAGATACAGATCTCCAGTTAGAGACTATAGTCACAGTTTTAACACTTTTTACCTCCTGTACCAGTTATTACTATATATATGTGTATATACACATATAAATACATATTTGTTTTTATATAAAGTGAATGTGCACATATGTGTATCAGATCAGTTCAGTTCAGTTCAGTTGTGCCCGACTCCTTGTGACCCCATGAATTGCAGCACGCCAGGCCTCCCTGTCCATCACCAACTCCCGGAGTTCACACAGACTCGCGTCCATCAAGTCAGTAATGCCATCCAGCTATCTCATTCTCTGTCATTCCCTTCTCCTCCTGCCCCCAAT
Source organism: Ovis canadensis (assembly GCF_042477335.2). NCBI lineage: Eukaryota > Metazoa > Chordata > Mammalia > Artiodactyla > Bovidae > Ovis > Ovis canadensis. Next base: position 28,530,404 of record NC_091256.1, read on the forward strand.
CCCTCCCAGCATCAGAGTCTCTTCCAATGAGTCAACTCTTCGCATGAGGTAGCCAAAGTACTGGAGTTTCAGCTCTAGCATCATTACCTCCAAGGAAATCCCATGGTTGATCTCCTTCAAAATGGACTGGTTGGATCTCCTTGCAGTCCAGGGGAGTCTTCTCCAACACCACAGTACAAAAACATCAATTCTTCAGAGCTCAGCTTTCTTCACAGTACAACTCTCACATCCTTACAACACCACTGGAAAAACCATAGCCTTGACTAGATGGACCTTTGTTGGTAGAGTAATGCCTCTGCTTTTCAATATACTATCTAGTTTGGTCATAACTTTTCTTCCAATGAGTAAGCGTCTTTTAGTTTTATGGCTGCAATCACCATCTGAAGTGATTTTGGAGCCCCCCAAAATAAAGTCTGACACTGTTTCCACTGTTTCCCCATCTATTTCCCATGAAGTGATGGGATCAGATGCCATGATCTTCGTTTTCTGAATGTTGAGCTTTAAGCCAACTTTTTCACTCTCCACTTTCACTTTCATCAAGAGGCTTTTTAGTTCCTCTTCACTTTCTGCCATAAGGGTAGTGCCATCTGCATATCTGAGGTTATTGATATTTCTCCTGGCAATCTTGATTCCAGCTTGTGTTTCTTCCAGTCCAGCATTTCTCATGATGTACTCTGCATATAAGTTAAATAAGCAGGGTGACAATATATAGCCTTGACGTACTCCTTTTCCTATTTGGAACCAGTCCGTTGTTCCATGTGCAGTTCTAACTGTTGCTTCCTGACCTGCATACAGATTTCTCAAGAGGCAGGTCAGGTGGTCTGGTATTCCCACATCTTTCAGAATTTTCCACTGTTTATTGTGATCCACACAGTCAAAGGCTTTGGCATAGTCAATAAAGCAGAAACAGATGTTTTTCTGGAACTCTCTTGCTTTTTCCATGATCCAACGGATGTTGCCAATTTGATCTCTGGTTCCTCTGCTTTTTCTAAAACCAGGTTGAACATCTGGAAGTTCATGGTTCACGTATTGCTGAAGCCTGGCTTGGAGAATTTTGAGCATTACTTTACTAGTGTGTTAGATGAGTGCAATTGTGTGGTAGTTTGAGCATTCTTTGGCATTGCCTTTCTTTGGGATTGGAATGAAAACTAACCTTCTCCAGTCCTGTGGCCACTGCTGAGTTTTCCAAATTTGCTGGCATATTGAGTGCAGCACTTTCACAGCATCATCTTTCAGGATTTGAAATAGCTCCACTGGAATTCCATCACCTCCACTAGCTTTGTTCCTAGTGATGTTTTCTAAGGCCCACTTGACTTCACATTCTAGGATTTCTGGCTCTTAGGTGAGTGATCACACCATTGTGATTGTCTTGGTCATGAAGATTTTTTTGGAAAGTTCTTCTGTGTATTCTTGCCACCTTTACTTAATATCTTCTGCTTCTGTTAGGTCCATACCATTTCTGTCCTTTATCAAGCCCATCTTTGCATGAAATATTCCCTTAGTATCTCTAATTTTCTTGAAGAGGTCTCTAGCCAAAGATGGAGAAGCTCTATACAGTCAACAAAAACAAGACCAGGAGCTGACTGTGGCTCAGATCATGAACTCCTTATTGCCAAATTCAAACTTAAATTGAAGAAAGTAGGGAAAACTGCTAGACCATTCAGGTATGACCTAAATCAAATCCCTTATGATTATACAGTGGAAGTGAGAAATAGATTTAAGGGACTAGATCTGATAGATAGAGTGCCTAATGACCTATGGACAGAGGTTGGTGACCTTGTATAGGAGACAGGGATCAAGACCATCCCTATGGAAAAGAAATGCAAAAAAGCAAAATGGCTGTCTGAAAAGGCTTTACAAATAGCTGTGAAAAGAAGAGAAGTGAAAAGCAAAGGAGAAAAAGAAAGATATAAGCATCTGAACGCAGAGTTCCAAAGAATAGTAAGAAGAGATAAGAAAGCCTTCCTCAGAGATCAATGCAAAGAAATAGAGGAAAACAACAGAATGGGAAAGACTAGAGATCTCTTCAAGAAAATTAGAGATACCACGGGAACATTTCATATATGTGTATATATACATGTAAATATATATTTGTTTTTATATAAAGTGAATGTGCATATCTGTGTGTATATTGAGAGAAATTTCAAAGACATGTCTTCCATGACTGGGGACTGGCTAAGCAAATCTGAAATCTGCAGTGCAAGATAGGTAGAAAGGAAGATGACAAGCAGGCTGGAATTCAGTGGCATGACCAAAGCAGCTGTTTAGCAACAGAGCTTTTTCTGCATCTATATGGAAAATTCAGCCCTACTTTTAAAGCTTTCCAAGTGATAAAGTCAGGCCTACGCAGATTATCCAGGAAAACTTCCCTTACTTAAAGTCAACTGATTAGGGACTCTGATAATATCTAAAGTGCCTTCACAGGATCACCTAGAATAATGATCAGTTAGATAACTGAGGACTATAACTGAGTCTAACTGACACAACAAAAAGGCCATCACATCTCTCAAGCAACAATCATCTCTTGCTTGGGTCATTATAACCTCCCAACTGGCTGCTTGTTCCTGCCTTTAGCCTTGTTTAGTCTCATGGTAATACAGAAACTATAGTAATCCTGTTATTATCAGGACAGATTATGACACTTCTCTGTGCAAAATTCTTGAATGGCTCCCCATTTTGCCAGAGTGAAAGTTAGAGACTTCACTATTACATACAATGCCTTCATTGTTTTGACTTCCTGCTACCTCTCTGGCCATATTCCTCAGTTCTAACTGTCCCGTTTCTACATGTGCCCATTCACTGGCTGCCCACTATTATGCGAAATACCAGGCATGTTCCCATCTAAGTTCATTTGCAATTGCTTCTAACACTGTACAGAATGCTCTTTCCCCAGGTGAACAAGTATTGAATCATTTCTTTATAGGCTCAATAGCTTATAGATATTTAGGTCTTCAACTTATGAATTTTGAAGGGAGACAATTCAGTCCAAAGCACCTGACTTGCTACATTTTTTATTCCTCTGCTTGAAAAGTCATAATAGTCTTGCCCTGATAACTTTAAATTTCAATATCAGTTATTTAAAATTGATTGAAATTTTTTATCTGCATTACTTCTAAAAATTAAAAGTATACTTTCAGCTGGAAAACAATTTATGGCAGCCAATATACACAGTAGTACACTGAAATTTTAGATGTATATGAAATATTTCAGTATTCTGACTTCCACATGCTACTTAGGAAAAAGAAGGTATTCTTATTCAGAAAGACTATCTTTTCTGATTAGTACAAAAGTAAAAGAAAACTTGAATTAATTTCTTATTTTCTTCTTTTATAGTGATCTCACTTAATTGTTAGCATTAATATCTAAAGTTAGATACTTTGCAATTAATAAGCTAAAACAAATCTCCTTATATCTAAATTTCTTTTAAAAAAAGAAATTGACAATTCAGTTCAGTCACTCAGTCATGTCCGACTCTTTGCGACCCCATGAATCGCAGCACGCCAGGCCTCCCTGTCCATCACCATCTCACGGAGTTCACTCAAATTCACATCCATCGAGTCAGTGATGCCATCCAGCCATCTCATCCTCTGTCATCCCCTTCTGCTCCTGCCTCCAATCCCTCCCAGCATCAGAGTCTTTCAAATGAGTCAACTCTTCACATGAGGTAGCCAAAGTACTGGAGTTTCAGCTTTAGTATCATTCCTTCCAAAGAAATCCCAGGGCTGATCTCCTTCAGAATGGACTGGTTGGATCTCCTTGCAGTCCAAGGGACTCTCAAGAGTCTTCTCCAACACCACAGTTCAAAAGCATCAATTCTTCGGCACTCAGCTTTCTTCACAGTCCAACTCTCACATCCGTACATGACCACTGGAAAAACCATAGCCTTTACTAGACGGACCTTTGTTGGCAAAGTAATGTCTCTGCTTTTGAATATGCTATCTAGGTTGGTCATAACTTTTCTTCCAAGGAGTAAGTGTCTTTTAACTTCATGGCTGCAGTCAACATCTGCAGTGATTTTGGAGCCCCCCAAAATAAAGTCTGACACTGTTTCCGCTGTTTCCCCATATATTTGCCATGAAGTGATGGGACCAGATGCCATGATCTTCGTTTTCTGAATGTTGAGCTTTAAGCCAACTTTTTCACTCTCCACTTTCACTTTCATCAAGAGGCTTTTTAGTTCCTCTTCACTTTCTCCCATAAGCATGGTGTCATCTGCATATCTGAGGTTATTGATATTTCTCCTGGCAATCTTGATTCCAGCTTGTGTTTCTTCCAGTCCAGTGTTTCTCATTTTGTACTCTGCATAGAAGTTAAATAAGCAGGATGACAATATACAGCCTTGATGTACTCCTTTTCCTATTTGGAACCAGTCTGTTGTTCCATGTCCAGTTCTAACTGTTGCTTCCTGGCCTGCATACAGATTTCTCAAGAGGCAGGTCAGGTGGTCTGGTATTCCCATCTCTCTCAGAATTTTCCACTGTTTATTGTGATCCACACAGTCAAAGGCTTTGCCATAGTCAATAAAGCAGAAATAGGTGTTTTTCTGGAACTCCCTTGCTTTTTCCATGATCCAGCGGATGTTGAGAATTTGATCTCTGGTTCCTCTGCCTTTTCTAAAAGCAGCCTGAACATCAGGAAGTTCATGGTTCACGTATTGCTGAAGCCTGGCTTCAAGAATTTTGAGCATTACTTTACTAGCATGTGAGATGAGTGCATTTGTGCGGTAGTTTGAGCATTCTTTTGCATTGCCTTTCTTTGGGATTCGAATTAACAATTAGGTGACAAATAAAAATAAGATACTAGATTTTATTTTTTTTAATTTATGCATAATTTTCTTTCTTTTAGCTCCATCCTTCATAAGGTCATCTATGATGGTCAAGTTTATGTGTCCACTTGAGTGGTCCATTGGGTGCCAGATGTTTGGTAATCCATTCATCTGGATATTTCCATGAGAATGCTTTCAGATTAAGTAAACTATGTAAAGCAGATGGCACTGCATTAAGTAACTGGACCTCATCCAATTGGTTCAGGCCTAAATAGAACAAAAGCTGACTCTTCACTACCTGAAAAATCTCCCCTGTGCCTGGTGGCCTTTAAGTGAGATATGGGCTTTTCTAAGTTCTACAGCAGCTTCCAGCCTTTGGGTGCAATGTGAGGCACTGGCTCTGCAGATTTTGGACTTACAAGCCTCCACAATACGGTGAGTTAATTTCTTATTACAGATCAATCAATCAATCAGTCAGTCACCTTGGTTCTGTTTTTCTGGAGAAAGTGCCTACTACATCATCCAACATCCTCTTCTTTTTTTTTCCTTGAGGACTACAGTTCCTATATTTTCATGTAATGCATATTAGAGTACCACCTGGTTTTCCCATTTTCAGGTTAAAATTTATCATATAAGCATAATTAAAATTGATTAGAAACATTAAAATACTGGCATTAGAATAATAATTATACTGCCTCCTGTAGAAGTCAAGGGTTGGTTTAGGAAGTAAAATGAATAATTTAAGCAAAAATTCATGTCACACTGAGTAATACTGGAGTCAATCAACATTTGTTCTCATAGTCTCAATTTCTATTTTTATCCCTGTAATCTTGCAAATTGCTTTTTCTCTTGTGCTATTTTAATGAACGCTGGCATAAAGATTTCCATTTTAATACAAGTTTAATAAAGAATCCATTTTACTTAACAGAGAGTAAGATAGCATCATTCTATAGCTAAAAAAGTTTATACTTCCAAACTATGATGGCTCTCAGTGATGTAAATTGGTTAATAAAATATTAACATGAGCCCACTACTAACTTATGTCACTCACATTACTACATGGGTCTCATTAACTTGTCTCGTGTCTTCAGCCTTGCTCCATTACACCTAGTTTGTCACAACATTGACCATGTTGTAATATGAGAATATGAATATGAGTAAAGTGAACTTTGGAAACACTAGTGTGATTACATCCGGAGAAGGCAATTGCACCCCACTCCAGTACTCTTGCCTGGGAAATCCCATGGACAGAGGAGCCTGGTAGGCTACAGTGCATGGGGTCACAAAGAGTCAGACACTGACTGAGCGACTTCACTTTCACTTTTCACTTTCATGCATTGGAGAAGGAAATGGCAACCCACTCCAGTGTTCTTGCCTGGAGAATCCCAGGGACGGGGGAGCCTGGTGAGCTGCCGTCTATGGGGTCGCACAGAGTCGGACACGACTGAAGTGCTTTAGCAGAAGCAGCAGTTTGATTACATCAGTCCCTTGTCACTGACTTCTTACTATGTTCCAGGATACGTCAGGCACTCTTCACACAGCCTCAGCAGGCTTATTTCCTCACCTTCATTTTCCTGCTCTCTCATGCTAGCCAAAGTTCCATGTATTTTCTCACTAGAATGTTTCCTAAGTTCCTCAGTTTTCCACATTTCTATCCCTCCCACTTCCTTTCTTCAAAATGATTCAACTTTCAGTTGTTGTTTACTTGCTAATTTGTATCCAATTCTTTTGTGACCCCATGGACTGTAGCCCACCAGGGTCCTCTATCTATGAGATTTTATAAGCAAGAATACTGGAGTGGCTTGCCATTTCCTTCTCCAGGGAATCTTCCCGACCCAGGGATCAAGCCCACGTCTCCTCCATTGGCAGGTAGATTCTTTACCACTGCACCACCTGGGAGAAACTTTAGAACTTCTTTCAATTTCCTAACAGGCAGCTTTTCAATCCTCCAGGTTGTATCCCAGTAGTATGATACTCCTACTAAGACACATTGATGTTATTTATTTTTAGATATTATTTATTTCATGTCAATTTTATTTGATCCCCTCTCTCTTTTTCTCACTGTATTGTAAACTCTTTGAGGGCATCAACAGGCTTTGACAGTCATTTTTTAGCTTGTTTTGCTGTGGACTTCTCAGTGACCACAAAATATTTGGCACATACTAAATGTTCATGGCATCACTGACTCAACGGACGTGAGTTTGATCAAACTCTGGGAGACGGCAAACGACAGGGAAGCCTGGCATGTTGCCAATCCATGGGGTTGCAAAGAGTTGGACACGACCTAGTGATGCAACAAGAAAAACAAATGCTAAGAAACGAATGTTGAAGTAGTAAATAAATAAATCACGGTGTTGTATGATCCATTGAAATACCCTAATTTGGCTTAGAAATATAACAAAGGTATTATGTGAAAAAAAAAAAAATAAAAACAAAAACACAGCAGCATTCTTTTTAAGCACCCAACTTAAAATCTTTCTTTTAACTTATTTATAAAATGAAGTGGCATTTAAATTTTAAGTGAAAATGAAAGTCGCTCAGTCATATCTGACTCTTTGCAAGCCCATGGATTATACAGTCCATGGAATTCTCCAGGCCAGAATACTGGAGTGGATAGCCTTTCCCTTCTCCAGGGGATCTTCCCAACCCAGGGATTGAACTCAGGTCACCCGCATTGTGGGCAGATTCTTTACCAGCTGAACCACAAGGGAAATCCCTTATTTAAATTATAAGTAGGTCCTGCGCATTACTGTGTTACTTGAGCAACTTTTGTGCTAAGTCAACTTTCTCTTATTAAACTCACTCTCATAATTTTGCCTAGCTCCTGTCTTTTCCTTTCCTCCTTTTATCCACTCATGAATACAATCAAACAAGATAAAGATAAATGCTGAATTAAAGGGGGAAAATGCACTGAATAGACACTATAGAGAAAGACCTAAATTTAAAAGGAATCAAAGATATCCACAGGATATAAACATTAACAAAACTATGGATATGTAAAAGATAGTTATGGAGGCAATATTTTTCAAAGTTACTATGTTACAATTTTGGGGTAACTATTTGTTGCTGAGAATATGTTAAATGATTGAAGTTTTTATTTTTCAATATGTGTAATTTACTTGAATTTTAAAATATAGGGCATATGAGCACGGTTAACTGGACAAATACTTTTATGCATTCCTTTCCTCTACTCTGTTCTATTCACTGTCAATTAAAAATTGCATCACTTTGCCAACCAAGGTTCATATCATTTCAGTTCAGTCATTCAGTCACATCTGACTCTTTGTGGCCCCATGGACTGCAGCATACCAGGCTTCCCTGTCCATCACTAACTCTCAGAGCTTGCTCAAACTCTTGTCCATTGAGTCGGTGATGTCATCCAGCCATCTCATCCTCTGTTGTCCATGTCTCCTCCCATCTTTAATCTTTCCCAGTGTCAGGGTCTTTTCAAATGAGTCAGCTCTTCGCATCAGGTGGCCAAAGTATTGGAGTTTCAGCTTCAGCATCAGTCCTTCCAATGAATATTCAGGACTGATTTCCTTTAGAAGGTCCATCTAGTCAAAGTTTTGGTTTTTCTTGTAGTCATGCATGGATGTGAGAGTTGGACCATCAAGAAGGCAGAGTGCTGAAGAATTCATGCTGTTGAACTGTGGTACTGGAGAAGACTCTAGAGTCCCTTAGGCAGCAAGGAGCTCCAACCAGTCCATCCTAAAGGAAATTAACCCTTAATATTCACCGGAAGGATTGATGTTGAAGCTCTAATACTTTGACCACCTGTTGTGAAGAGCTGACTCACTGGAAAAAATCCCAATGCTGGGAAAGACTGAGGGCAGAAGGGGAAGAGGGCAACGGAAGATGAGATGGTTGGATGGCATCACAGATTCAATGGATATGAGTTTCAGCAAATTCCAGGAGATAGTGAAGGACAGGGAAACCTGTTGTGCTACAGCCCATGGAGCTGCAAAGAGTCAAACACAACTTAGTGACTGAACAACAACAAAAAAAAATAAATATTGCATTGGCTAATAACTCATGCACATTTGCCAGTAACTCATGTACAACAGAGGACTTTGGAGTGTAAACATAAGAGAGAAAACCATACTGTAGAAGTCAGAAAGTGGAGAAACCAAACTGGGATTTTCCACTGGAGAATTCTGAAAATCAATGGACCCCAAACTTCAAGGGAAACATCAGATACCCACTGTCTGCCTGTTGCTGGGCCGTGATGTTAGTGTCTTTATGCATGTGAGCCTGCTTCATCAGTTGGCTTCCATTCAATTCTGAATTGGATCTGTCTCATGAGAAAATTCAGAATAGCTTTCAATATGTTCCAAGCGGCACAGGCTTCTTCTGTATCACAGAAATGTCCTGCACCTCCGTCTTCAGGTTAAGACGCTATTTGTTCACAGCTTTGATTTTCTTCTTTTCGGTTTTGATTTATGGTTTTATTTTGATTCAGCCATGGTAAGTGTTGGCCTTTCCTCAGCTGCCAAACTACGGAAGAACTGTGACGACAGAGCTTGAGAAGAATTCAGGTACATCGATATTTACCAACCCTGTTCACATACATACACACTGGTTCTTAGAATTGGCTGCACGTCATTTTAACTTGGGCTTCCCAGGTGGCTCAGTGGTAAACAATCTGCCTGCCAATGAAGGAGATGCAGCAGATGTGAGTTCCATCCTTCGGTCAGGAAGATCTCCCTAGAGAAGGAAATGGCAACACTCCAGTATTCTCACCTGGGAAATTCCATGGACAAAGAAGCCTGGCGGGCTACAGTCCCCGGAGTCACAGAGAGTCAGATAAAACTGAGCATGCATGCACACTTTAACTTTCTGGAGATTAAAAAATTCTAATATCTTTGTCGTATCACTAAAGATTCCTATTTATTTGGACTAGTGTATGACCTGGAGATCAGGATCTAAAACTCTCTCCAGGTGATGCTAACATGGATGTTTCTGAGTTAGAAATAAAGATTGATATTTGATATTTAGTTATTGAAGCTAACATTGTAATTAATGTACTTCTAAACATGTATAACTTTTGAAATGGGATACTGGAGTCTGTGACATTAATCATCTTTAAGAAATATTATAGGGAGTGGGAAATGTTTCTAATGCTATTATATAGAACTGAAAGTTTACTGCAAGGGGGAATAGCAATAAAACAATGTCTTAATTTATAGATGGCAAACAATCTGGAGAATTCATTCAGTAAGTACTGGTGCTAACACACAAACAACTGTAAATATTTTATGGGAAAATGGGCAGATTATTTCACCCAGCAAAAGCTACTTTTCATGTTAATTACCTATGAAGATGGTTGATATACCTTTATTTGTCTGATTTATGTATATGCATTTTTGTTAATTTCTTTTACACAGGAGAAGACAAAGCTATTAGAATTTCATAGTTCCTTTCAAAAGGAAATGTTAAATTTGCACTTATAAAGGACCAAAGGGTTTAATCAGTTCAAGAATGAATGTTGTAAAATATGCTAAAAAGTTTATGTAATTGAAGGATGGAGATACTTCTTAGAAATAGAATGCTCTTAACTATTAATTCCCACACAGAAACTCTATCAGCATTAAGCATAACATTAGTGAGATTGACTTGGATGGGTCTTTCAGCTTACAGAAATAGACATAGTGGGAAAAAAATTAATCTATACATAAGAAAAAATACAAAATGTTTAATTAAGATATAAATAACCTATGAATGGGCTTCCCTGGTGGCTCAGTGATAAAGAACCCACCTGCCAATGCAGTAGATACAGGTTTGATTCCTGGGCCAGGAAGATCCCCTGGAAAAAGAAATGGCAACCCACTCTAGTTTTCTTGCCTGGAAAATCCTATGGACAGGGAAGCCTGGTTGGCTACAGTCCATGGATTTGCAAGAGTCAGACACGACTTAGGGACTACACAACAACAATTTATGAATAAATTTTAATTGCTAATTATTATATTCACTAATGATTGGAAACATAGCTATTTATAACTTTCAGGGCAGTCTTAAACTGTGACAAAAGCAAGAGAAGATATGGAAGCTGCGCTGGTTCGCATTTTAGTAGATTCAGTAATGCTGTAAATACTCTAGTTGCATCTGTCTCTTCATGGCAACTCCATTTATCTTTATGTATTACTTGTCCCTTAAATTTTTCCCAGACCTTCTAAACAGATTAGTTTTTCTATTTTGTCCTTGGTTAAATAATTGAAAATCGTTGTAGACATTTGATTTGTTATCTAACAACATTTCATTCCCTATTTATCAGAAGCTTCATTGAGTGTCTCTTCAACTTTTTTATGAAAAAATATTAAGCTTTAATGGAAAGAAGAGTTATTAGCAGTAGCTAAAAGTGTACTGAAACCTGGAAATGATATTGCATAACTGTCCCAGTCAAAACTCTAAGCCTCTCTGATGTTAATTCTCTCATCTGTAAACAAGGGGTAAGTCTACTCACAGTTTCATTTTCAGAGGCTTTTCAGTGCAGTTCTGGTCTCTCTGGACTCCTAGCTGGATTTCTGTTGATGTCTCTGGCCAGATGAATGCACTTTCACAGGGCCCAGGGCCTGGAGTAGTTATGTGGTCAGCCCCACAGACGGCTCAGCAGTTCTTTGCCTCTTGTGTGATGGCAAACCTCCTTTGGTTTCCCTGTGTGATGGAGGCCCTTCCCTGAGCCACCAAGTGCATCTGGGTGGGCTGTGCAAGTTACTGGGATCACAGAATAGTATTTCCCAGTCTGATCTCAGCTGCACAGTTTCATCAGCCCTCCATCCAAAGGAGGGATTTGCCTATCGGGACAGCCTAGAGGAGAGCTAAGCTGAAGCCTGAGCTGCCTGAATGCAGAGCTAGGGGCAGGGATGGAGCCCCTACTGGGCCTGTACCTGGGCCACCCCTAGAGGCTAAGCAGCCCTTGCAGGAGCTGGTTAGGGTGTGGGAATGAGTTCCTCAGCTCCGCCTTCCCTCCTCTCTGGGCTGCTAGTGATACCGTTCTCACCTGCAACCACTTGGTGAGGCATGTGTGCTAGCTGCTCAGTCGCGGCCGTCTCTGCGACCCAAGGGACTGTAGCCCTCCAGGCTCCTCTGTCCATGGATTCCCCAGGCAAGAATCCTAGAGTGCATTGCCATTTCCTTTTCCAGAGGATCTCCCCTACCCAGGGATCGAACCTGGGTCTCCTGCATCACAGGCAGATTCTTTACTGCTGAGCCACCAGGGAAGCTGATAAAACACTCATATATATATATGTATATACATGAACAAAAGAAAAAAAATGTATATATATATATATACACATTTTTTTCTTTTATTCATGTTTTGTTGTGCTTAATATTTTTGTGAGCTTTAATGTCATCTTCCAAATTTCCCATTGGATTTTTAAAATTCTATTTTTTAATTAATTGATTTGTGATTTCTTTTTTAAAATTAATTTTTATTGAAGTAGTAGCACAGTGGTAAAGAATTTGCCCACCAATGCATGAGACATGACACATAAGTTCGGTCCCTGGGTCGCAAAGGTCTCCTCCAGGATCTTTAGTCTCAGTCGTGTCCAATTCTTTGGAACCCCATAGACCGTAGCCCATCAGTTGCCATTTCCTTTTCCAGGAGATCTTTGTGACCCAGGGATCAAACCCACATCTCCTGTCTCCTGAATTGGCAGGCAGTTCTTTATCACTGAACCACCAACGAGGAAATGGAACCCACTTCCAGTATTCTTGCCTGGAAAATTCCATGAACATAGGAGCCTGGCAGGCTGTCGTCTATGGGGTCACAAAGAATTAGACACAACTGAATGACTGAGCATACAAACACACACATACACACATACATACACACAGAGTTGTTTTTACAATGTTGTATTAGTTTCTGCTCTAGAGCAAAGTGGATCAGCTATACATATATATATATATATATATATATATATATATATATATATGATCTACGTTTTTTTTTTTCAGGAAAAATATATCTTGTTCTTCAAATCTCCTTTGAAGCAAGCATTATTATTTTTTTGTGAGTGTGGCAGTCAAATCTTTCATCTTTAAGATGTTAAGGTTTATTTCAAAGTTTCTTCTTTCCTCTTAGCACAGAGACTTCTGATTTGCATTTTTTTGCTTGCTTATTATTATTATTTTTCTATTTCAGGCTTTCCTCAAATCTCTGAGGACCTTAGTAGAAATGGCAATAAGAAATACTGTGCACTCTGTGGCATATTGCTCAGGGGTTTACCTGGAAGGAATTTGTTTTTCTTTTTTCTTTTTTTGTCTTATACAATCTCATGAAGGATGACCATTACAATCCTAATGGTTCTAGTTAGTATGATTCTCAGTATTTCTGAGCAAACCTTGATTTCACTGTACAGAAAAAACTACAGTTGGGGGAAAGTCAGATGTTAATGGGGGGAAGTAGCTTTGTTCAGATTATACAGTACCTTACAACCATATTATGTAACACTTGTTTTGCAGAGTTAAGAGGTATATTCATTCAGAGGAGATGGTCTCTTTGCACAGGCTGCAATGACGGAGTTCAGAGAGAGCTGAATGCACTTCTTGGAGTTCTGAGATGAACCTCACTCACTCAGGCACTTTTATTGGAATCTATGCACCATTTCGTGAGGTATTCAGAAAAGGACTGTGGCTCTCTGCCATGCCTCCTGAAGGACTGACTTTCTTTTGTATTGTCTCATCAATAAAGCTGGTGATTTACCATGAAACCTAGGTTTGTTCTCGCCATTACTCTTTAACTTTCTATTGTTGTTTATTAATATACTAGTTACATAAACTATATTTGCAGAACTACTCAATTCCTCTGCAGAGGAATTTTTTTCAGGTTTCTTCCAAGAACTCATAAGCCCATCCACCATTGTTCTGGGAGCCAAGGGTGAGGGGCGAGAGAATATTCACATTTCAGTGTGCAAACCTCAGTTTCCTCATTCTGTTTTTTTTTTTTTAATTATTACATCTTTCCCAGAATCAGTAAGTCCTGGTTTCCACTCATTCAGATCATTTTTCATTCATGTTGCTATGGATTGATCTCTTATTTTCTGCTGAGTCGGCAGAGGATTAATTATATAATCTGCTAACCAAGAGATCCTGGAAGAGGGCCGGGCTCCCTACTCCAGTATTCTTGCCTGGAGAATCCCCACAGACAGATGGGCCTGGTAGGCTGCAGTCCATGGTTTTGCAAAAAATTGGACATGACAGAGCAACTAAGCACAGCACAGCACAACCAAGAGGTATCTTAGCACAGTAGCATTCCTTATACAGACTTCCAACCAGTCCCGCTGTTAACCACCCTTGATGGATTCTTGTGTCTCCAGATCCTAAAACTTATTTAGGTTCTGTGACATGAATCGCTTTGGCTTTAAAAATATTTTCTCTAATCTGATGAATCTGCTACCATCATATAATGGACTTTCCAGCTACCAAATTCTGTTGGCATGTTGTGGTTCTTATACTATTTTCATTAACTTGGGGACATTATACTTTCTCAATTAGCTTACTGCCATTTTATGAGAATTTCAAGAGGTAACAGAGGTAAATCTACATGTTCAGTCTGTTATTTTTAAAAAGAAGTGCATATTCTTTTTCTGTATGAATTTGGACATCAATTCTGTAAATATGATCTGGTACTATTTACTTTTTAAAATTTCTTATTGTATTAACATTACATTTATTGCACAAAAATAGATGAATATGTTCCAAAGAAGTCTCATAGAAATGGCAAAATTAACACAGGATAAGGAGAATGGAGTAAGAATGCTACTGAAATTGTGAAACATTTTATAGAATTATTCCAAGAAATTTCCCTCAAAATAATCAACATGAAGAGCCCACAATATGATGTAACCTTAATAACTAGATCCCTTTGGTCCTTGCTACACACAACAGCATATGCAGATCACTTTTCATCTGTTGTCAGTCAAAGAGAAAAGTCTTTAATCCAACAGCGACAAAGATAGCAGAAAGAGCTTATTCTATACAATTAGAGTGAAATCAGTTCTAGTTTAAGGTGTTAACTGACTGACAAATTTTTTTAAAATAATTTTTAAATTATTTTAAAATGTTATTTTTAAAAATTTATGATTTTTGTTTCCCTTAAGATTTGTTCATTCCCACTGCCAATCCAGCTCTGCTATTAAGTATTAAGAAAGCATATATTAATAAATTGAGATTGTCAGATCTTGTCAATTTTAATTCAGCTACTGTTAACCATATGTGATGGTAATGAATAACTTACGGTCTTATTTTTATGGACATATTGTGAACGCTAACAGAAATAGTCATAGAATTCAGAAAAGAATTAATGCTGCAGCTACCTCTACTCCTAATACTGATAGTATCTGAGTTGTCATTTTCTGTTTTAGGCAGAATAATCATCAAAAAGTATGCCTGCTGCTGCTACTGCTGCTAAGTCCTGGGTTAAATTAGATCATCAGTAAAAAAAAAAAAATCCATCAATACCATATTAGTAATCAAAGTGGAAAGATTGAGTAAAAGAGGAGACGGGGGTGACAGAGGATGATATAGTTGTGAGCATCACCAATTCAATGGACGTGAGTTTGAGTAAACTCCAGGAGATAGTGAAGGACAGGGAAGGCTGACATGCTGCGTTTCATGCAGTGGCAAAGAGTGAGACAAGACTCAGCAACTGAACAATAACAAAAGGTAGAATAAAATCATATGACACTATTAATATTTTACTGTTCTTAAACATGAGAAAGAGGTAACTTTATTTCCAAATGTACTCCTTATTTTGCAAAGTTTTTCAAACTTAATTTATAATTTTGACATTGAAACTTTACCAAAAGAAAAAAAAAAAGCATTATTCAGTACTCTTTGATCCTGTTCAGTTCTGTTCAGTTCTGTTCAGTTGCTAAGTCATTTCCGACTCCTTGAGTCATGTATGATTCTTTGGCTGCAAATGAGATAATTACAAGTCGATCAACTGATGTAATAAAGCAGCCAAATGTATGTATGCAGCCAAATTTTAAGAAGCTCATAGATGACTGAAAATAGATTTGAAAGTTACAAAACTCATTCTCTCTCTGTGCTTCCTTCTGTAGGCCTTCTTTATTCCCTCCAAGAAATAGACCAGTTTTGTCTAAGTGAAGGAGGGTACAGTCTAAGTAAGTCACTTACAAAATGCTATCCTCCTAGCCTTGGAATAATGAGGCTTAAAGCCCTGAACTCCAGCTTGAGCTCAAAAGTCCTGAAAATGAACTTTCACTGGATTTAGAAGTCATGAGTACTGTCACATCTGAATGGTATCCTTCTCCCAATTCTTAAAACCTTTCTCCCAAAGTTCTAATTCTTAATTCCATAGAAAGGGAGGGCCTTGGTAGATAGGACCTTTACAGAAGTGAGTAAGTTAAAATGAGGCCATTAGGTTGGGCCCTTCTGTTATATGACTGGTATCCTTAGAAAGGTCCATATAGTCAAAGCTATGGTTTTTCCAGTAGTCATTTACAGATGTGAGAGTTGGACCATAAGGAAAGCTGAGTGCTGAAGAATTGATGCTTTTGAACTGTGGTGTTAGAGAAGACTCTTGAGAGTCTCTTGGACTGCTAGGAGATCAAACCAGTCCATCCTAAAGGAAATCAACCCTGAATATTAATTGGAAGGACTGATGCTGAAGCTGAAGCTCCAATACTTTGGCCACCTGATGCAAAATGCTGACTCATTAGAAAAGACCCTAATGCTGGGAAAGACTGAAGGCAGGAGAAGGGGACAAGAGAGGATGAGATGGTTGGATGACATCACTGCCTCAATGGATATGAGTTTAAGCAAACCCCAGGAGATGGTGGAGGACAGTGAAGCCTGGCATGCTGCAATCCATGGGGTCTCAAAAACCAAATTTTGGACATCTTGATCTCGGACTGTCAGCCTCCAGATCAATGTGAAAATAAATTTATTTTGTTTAAGTCACACAGTTTGTGGCATTTCTTATGGAAATCCTAGCAAAGCTGTGTGTGTGTGTGTGTGTGTGTGTGTGTGTGTGTGTGTGTGCGTGCATGTGGCACTAAATCAGGTCTGACTGGCTTCCTTTGTGGTTCAGCTGGAGAGACCTGGGTTTGATCCCTGGGTTTGGGAAAATCCCCTGGAAAAGTGAAAGGCTACCCACTCCAGTATTCTGCCCTGGAGAATTCCATGGATTGTATAGTCCACAGGGTCCCAAAAATGTTGGACATGACTGAGCGACTTTCACTTTCACTTTTGTGACCCATGAACTGTAGCCCGCCAGTATCCTTTGTCCATGAGATTTCCCAAGCAAAAATACTGGAGCGGGTTAACATTTCTTGCTCCAGGGGATCTTCCCAGGGATTGAACCCACATCTCCTCCTTTGTGGGAGCAAACTCATACAAGTTCCACAATTGTCTTTGGTCCCTGACTCTCCCTATAGAAATGGGAACAAAATGCTGTAACTACTAGTTCCCACCAGAGAGGCAAGCTGTAGTGGTGATAAGAATAAATAATTAAAAAAAAAGAATAACCAGTTCTACAAATAAATAGAAGTTGGGGGGAGCATATTTCCAGAAAGAGAAAGAAATCTTCAGCAGACAAAAGAACAACTCCATCAAATCAAATCAGCTGTATATGGGTAATGATTAAATTTTCATATTTGAATAATATGTAAAAGAATGAAAAATAAAGTGGAAGGTAATATTAAAATGGACACCAATGTCCTAACTACCAAGCTAAAGAAATCAAATGTTACTGATATTTTTGAAATTTATCACGCGACTTTTGTTTCCACTCTTTTTTGCCTAATCCTTACCTCAAGAAGTAGTCACCATTTCAAATATTTTCCTTTTTATTCTCTTTCCTTTCATTATATTTTAGGAAGTAGGTAGCCCCAGAAATATATCTATTTTTTGAGTTTGGCATCTTTTCAGATTTTACATAGAGTCAAATTCAAGTATTCTTATGTGCTGTTCTTATTTTTTCAACATTGTGTGCCAGTTGCTTAGTTATTGCACTTAACAGTACTTTGTCCTTTTTTTGTTTGTTTGTTTTTTTACTGTTATGAAAGCTCAACATTCAGAAAATGAAGATCATGGTGTCTGGTCCCTTCACTTCATGGGAAATAGTTAGGGAAACAGTGGAAACAGTGTCAGACTTTATCTTTTTGGGCTCCAAAATCACTGCAGATGGTGACTGCAGCCATGAAATTAAAAGACGCTTACTCCTTGGAAGAAAAGTTATGACCAACTTAGATAGCATATTCAAAAGCAAAGACATTACTTTGCCAACAAATATCCGTCCAGTCAAGGCTATGGTTTTTCCAGTGGTCATGTATGGATATGAGAGTTGGACTGTGAAGAAAGCTGAGCCCCGAAGAATTGATGCTTTTGAACTGTGGTGTTGGAGAAGACTCTTGAGAGTCCCCTGGACTGCAAGGAGATCCAACCAGTCCATTCTAAAGGAGATCAGCCCTGGGTGTTCTTTGAAAGGAATGATGCTAAAGCTGAAACTCCAGTACTTTGGCCATCTCATGTGAAGAGTTGACTCATTGGAAAAGACTCTGATGCTGGGAGGGATTGGGGGCAGGAGGAAAAGGGGACGACAGAGGATGAGATGGCTGGATAGCATCACCAACTCGATGGACATGAGTCTGAGTGGACTCCGGGAGTTGGTGATGGACAGGGAGGCCTGGCGTGCTGCGATTCATAGGGTCACAAAGAGTCAGACATGACTGAGCAACTGAACTGAACTGAACTGAATATCAAAATTATATAATATTTCATTGTGCTAATGTATCATGTTATACTCACATGTTTTCTAGAATTATAACTATTTTTCTGTTTTATAACAATGCTACTCTGATTTATATGCATGCTTCCTAACACAAATGTATGTGTTTTTTGCCATAAATATCTAGGAGTAGAATTGCTGAAAGTAGAATAGCAGGTCTCAACCAGGGGTGAATTTTCCCTCCAGGAAACATTTGGTAAATTTGGAGACATTTTGGATGTTGCAACCACAAGGAAGAAGGAAAGCTACTGGTATTTAGTGGACAGAAGCCAGGGATGCTACTAAACATCTTTCAATACATGTCCAGCCCCCACAACAAAGAATGGCCCACTTCAAAAATGTCAATATTGCCACAGCTGAGAAAGCCTCGTGTAAAGGATACCTTCAAATTTATGGTCCTACTGTTTTACCACTAGCCTGTAGCTTAGAAGAATTTCTTTCATGACAAATCTTATCAGTGCTTTATATTGATATACTGATAGATTTTTAATGTCTTTTTGAAGTCATTGGGAATCTAATTTTGCTGTTTTCCTAGTAATCTCTACTCTGTGAATTTCTTCATTGTTTTTGTAACTTTTTAGATCTGAGCTTATGAATGGCATTGTCTTAGAACACAATCTTTCTTTCATCTTTCTTCAACTTTATCTTTCTTATCAGGAAGAGAACCGTAAAAACTCAAACCCCAGGTTCTAGGAAGGTCAAAAAGAACCAGTTACTGACTTCAGCATTTGTTATCTGCTCTGATTAAGACTTCTTTCTTTTTCATTTTGTTTCTCCTTCTTCCCCTCCTCCTTCATTATTTGCTTTTTTTCTTTCTTTTCCCTCCACCCCTCCCCCTTGGTAATTTATTCCCTTATCTGTGAATTTACGTGTATTTTAAAATATATTTTTATCTAGTAATTTTGGTGTTACATTATTTATTTATACTATTATTATTTATTTAGTATTCTATACAGAACAGGTTTATAAGATATTCAGTCTATAATAATTATAAATGAAGTTTGAGGTCATATTTTAGGCTTATTTGTGCATTTTATAAGATGCAAGATGATATATATTTATTGAATTTTATAATAATTTATTTTTCCCCTAAAGCCCATGGTACTTTACTAAAGGCAAAGGTTCTAGTCTCTAACTACATGATTAGAAGACACAACAGAAACTGTATAAACATCTTATTTGCCAAATGGTTTGAAAATTTCCCTAAGCTGACACTGAAACTTAGAATATACGTGATATGCATCTTAAACCTGATTGTGTCTCTTCGTTCTTTCTATAAATCCTTACTCCTTTGTTATCGCTCTCTTCAAGAGCCTGCTTGATCATGTTCCCAGCTAGGGGCCACTTTCACATTGTTGCCAGATTTAGCTTCCTCTAGGTATGTCAGTTACCTGTATCATAGACCTTTGTGGAGTTGGTTACACAAATACAAATGCCGTTGCTGCACCATCCAGCCATCACCCACACCTCTTGCATTGGCAGGTGGATACTTTACTGCTGAGCCACATGTAAAACTTCTAAAAATTGTATGTATCATAACAAAAAAAAAATACTTTATTGCTAAAAACATAAACTTCATCTGATCCTTTAGTAAATCATGATCTATTTGCTACTAGGGGGTTCTTGACTACATCTTGATAGCTGCTGATTGATCATAGTGGTGGGGTGGTTGCAGCAAATTCTTGAAACAGGAAAACAATGCAGTTTGCCATAATGATTGACTGACTCTTCTTTTATAGAACACTTTATCTGTAGCATGTAATGCTGTTGGATAGCATTTCTTATCCATAGCAAAACTTCTTTCAATATTGGAGTCAATCCTCTCAAACACTGCAACAGCTTTACCAACTAAGTTTATGTCATATTCTAAATCCTTTGTTGTCATTTCAACAATCTTCACAGCATCACCTTCTTTTTTCTTTTTTTTTTTTTTCTACACTGTGTGGTTTGCAGGATCTTAGCTGCCCAACTAGGAACTGAACTCGTGCCTCAACAGTAAAAGTGCTGCTGAGTGCTAACCTCTAACCCACCAGGGAATTCCCAATCTTCACAGCATCTTCACCAGAAATAGATTCCATCTCAAGAAACCACTTTCTCTGGTAATACGTAATAAGCAACTGCCCATCTGTTTAAGTTTTATTATGAGATTTCAGCAATTCAGTCTCATCTTCAGGTTCCATTTCTAATGCTTACTATTTCTACGACATTTGCAGTTACTTCCTCCAATGAAATCTTAAACTCCTCTGCATTAGCCATTAGGGCTGGAATTAGCTTCTTCCAAATCTGTGTTAATGTTAACATATTGACCTCTTCCTACAAGTCACAAATGTTCTTACTGGCATCTAGAATGGTGATTTTTTTCCAAAATTATTACAATTTACTTTTCCCAGATCCATCAGATTACAAAATGTATTTCTTGAGTAATAAAACTTGAAAGTCAAAATTAGTCCTTGATCCATGGGCTTGAGCACAAATATTTTCAAGGAAACCTTTTTTTTTTTTCTTTTTTTTTCTGAGTAGTAGGTCTCAATGGTGGACTTAAAATATTCAGTAACCATGTTGTAAACAGATGTGTTACCATTCAAGCTTTGCTGTTCTATTTATACAGAATAGGCAGAGTAGTTTCAATAAAATTCTCCAGGGCTCCAGGATTTCCAAAATGAGCACTGGCTTCAAGTTACAGTCATTAGTGGCATTAGCCCCTAAATAAGAGTCAAACTCTCCTTTGAATCCAGGCTTTGGCTTCTCTTCTCCAGCTATGAAAATCCTCCATGGTATTTTCTTCCACAGACTGCTTCATCTGCACTGAAAATCTGTTTTCACATTTATTAATGATCTTAGTTGGATCTTTCTGGATAACTTGCTGCAGCTTTTCCATCAGCATTTGGCACTTCACTTTGCGCTTTTATGTTAACAAGACTACTTCTTCTTAAGCAACGTGACCCAACTTCTGCTAGCTTCAAACTTCTCATCGGCAGTTTCCTCACCTCTTTCAGCCTCCGCAGAACTGAAGAGAGTGAGAACCTTGCTCTAGGTTAATCTCTGGCTTAACAGAATGTTGTGGCTGGTTTGATGTTCTATCCAGACTAGTAAACCTTGCTCCATAATCCACAAGATTGTTTCACTTTCTGGTTATTTGTCTGTTCTGCAGAGTAGCAATTTTAATTTCCTTCAAGAACTTTTCCTCTACATTCACAACCTAGCTGAATGTTTGGCATAAGAGGCCTAGCTTTCAGCCTGTCTTATCTTTCTCTGGCCTTCCTCACTAAGCTTAATCATTCCGAGGTTTTGATTTAAAGCATACTTCTTACTTGAATAAATAGAGGCCACTGTATGATTATTAACTGGCCCAATTTTAAAACAGCATTTGTGTCTCAGGGAATAGGGAGGCTCAAGGAAAGGGAGAGAGACAGGGAACCTGCTGGTTGATGGAGCCATCAGAACACACAGATTTAACTATTAAGTTTGCCGTCTTGTATGGGCATGGTTCAGGGTGCCCCAAAGCAATTACAATAGTAATATCAAAGATTATTGACTTCAGGTGACCATAACAATAATAATAATAATGGACAAGTTTGAAATATTGCAAGAATTACCAAAACGTGACCCACTCACAAAGTAAGAAAAGGCTGTTGAAAAAGTGGTGCTAATAGACTTGCTGGATGCTGGCTTGACTCAAGCCTTTAATTTGAAAAAAACACGCAACATCCCTGAAGTGCCAGGTGCAATAGCATGATCTATGCCTGAATTGATGTTTCATTTGCATAAAATCTCCACTTTTCCAGCTTTTCTGGAAAATCCCTACACTGATATCTAAACTTAGCTAAAATCTACCTACTCTACAAAGTTCACTTCTAAACTCAGCAGAATCAGTGACTCCTTTTAGTGGGTCCCATAACATTTTGACATTTTGTTTCATCACTCTGAAACATCATTTATCCTTTGGTGCTAGGTTGATATTTGACAAGACTAATAAATCCTTGTTCTCCTACTTTCAAAGTCTGACATGTACTGAGTGAAGACAGAGGAAACAGCCATATGGAAATCAAAATGTCAGCTTCATTACCGATAGAGCTGTTGGAGAAAGTGGTCCCCTGGTTTTGCACTCTAGCATGATACAGGCTCACACATCCAGGAAGGGTGGAAAAGCCCAGCACCGAGGCTGAGAACAGACCAGGGGACATGATCACACCGAGGCGGCCAGGCCTCAGAGGAAGAAGCGTGGCTCAGCCAAGCACCCCTCTTCTCAAGGCTCACCCACCTAAGATTGGGAGAAGGAAATGAAGAGGCAGAAGGAAAGACTGTGTGTGAGGCTACTGAACACAAAACAGGAGAAACACACTTCCTTCATTTTCTTCTTCCTAGCACCATGCTTATTGCCGAGACTGCATTTTCTAAAGGAAAAGCCATATTCATATACTCGTGTAACTTCCATACCAACTATTTACACAGTATTTTGGTGAGTATTGTAGAATTTGGAGCCAAACTAGCAAAACTTCAAGTTCTATTTTCTTTATGTGTAATCCGAGGATAATACGAGCTTCCCAGGTCACTCAGTGGTAAAGAATCTGCCTGCCAATGCAGCTCCTGCAGGAGCTGCAGGTTCAATCTCTGGATCAGGAAGATCCCCTGGAGAAGGAAATGACAACCCATTCTTGTCTTCTTGCCTGGGAAATCTCATGGAGGGAGGGGCCTGGTGGGCTACAGTCCACGGGGTCACAAAAGAGCCGACATGACTTAATGACTAAGGCTTCCCTGGTAGCTCAGTTGTCAAAGAATCCGCCTGCAATGCAGGAGACCCTGGTTCTCTTCTTGGGTTGGGAAGATATTCTGGAGAAGGGATAAGCTACCCATTCCAGCATTCTTGGGCTTCCCTTGTGGCTCAGCTGGTAACAAATTCACCTGTAATGCGGAAGATCTGGGTTCGATCCCTGGGTTGGGAACATCCCCTGGAGAAGGGAAAAGCTATGCACTCCGGTATTCTGGCCTGGAGAATTCCAAGGACTGTATAGTCCATGGGGTCACAAAGAGTCGGACGCAACTGAGTGACTTTCGCTTTAGTGACTTAATGACAACAAAATGAGGATAATGTTATACAAGATTTTTATAAAGTTTAAATTAATATAAATAATGCCCTTACTGAATGGCACATCATTAAGCATCAGCTACTTTTATATATACGTAATGGTTTTTCCATGATTGACATATAACATTTTCCTTTCTCCATACTCCTTCAATCTGTTCAAATTTTTTGATTAAACAGTCTCAGCTATTTTGTTTTGAGGGGTTGTTATTAATCAAATGATTAGAAATACAGAGGAAAAGGGCAAAATAAGCTGAGAAAAGTGAAGAAAATAGTTCAATATGAACATAGAAAGGAACAGAAAATCTCCCTTGCTTTTCTGACTTTAGGAAATGAGGTGTGCTTCTTAAGTAAATTTCCAAGATAACTGAAGCTTAACTGATGGTCTCAACGGCTATTGAGGAGCTTTGCAAGCCTCTAGGACCCTGTCCTCTGCCACTCTCAGAAAACACTGATCTCTGAAATTCTCAATTCAATTGACCCAGAGCTACAAAGCAATCACTGGCAGTTAATTGGAATTCAAATCTCTTAATAGTTCTTTCTTCCGTTAGCCATTTATGCTATTATTTTAAAATACCACTCATATCAAAATGAGACCTCAAGGTAGGCAGTCATTTACTACATGTACAATTTTATGAATCGGGAAAAGCAAAAGAGATGACATAGGAAAGCCTAAAAGGTGTGTTTGTATTTTGTGTTGCCTGCACCCCAATTCCATGTATGAAGGCTCCAGTTTGTTGGGGAGGGGCAGGGGTGGAGAACAGAGGGCAGCTTCACTAGTTTCCTATGTTTCCTACTCAGCAGGCTACACTCTCAGCATATGATGGAACAGCGCAAGCTTAGCACCAAACAGTAGGTAAGGAAGGTAATTCATATGCTGGGACCCACAGAATAGAGGCTATCTCTGTGGGCTTCCCTGATAGCTCAGTTGATACAGAATCTGCCTGCAATGCAGGAGACCCTGGTTCGATTCCTGGGTCTGGAAGATCTGCTGGAGAAGGGATATGTTATCCATTCCAGTATTCTTCCCTTGTGGCTCAGCTGGTAAAGAATCCACTTGTAATGTGGGAGACCTGATCCCTTGGAGAAGGGAAACGCTACCCACTCCGGTATTCTGGCCTGGAGAATTCCATGCACTGTATACTCCATGGGTTCGCAAAGAGTCAGACACGACTGAGCAACTTTCACTTTCCATGGCTCAGCCTATGTCACAAATCTAAATGTAAGTCAGCCTACCCTTATGGAAGCCACCTTGCAGTCCAGGAAACAGCATACACCAATCACAATCTGCCAACTCAGCTTCAGCAGCTTATCTTACCCTAGAAAATATAACTTGTTTGACTTATAAGTAAATCCCTGACCTCCGAGCCAATCATGCCCTGTATCTCTGTTGCATCTTCCAAATTTCTATAATATTCACTCAGAAGAGAGCTCCACTACATGCGAGGTACTGTCCTCCCCCAGTCCCTGGGCTGATTTCCTCACTAACTCATCTTAGTTTCATCATTTGACAGGAGAGAGAACAAAACAGGTATACAAGGAAAGAGACGAAAGGCTACGACAGTGCATTAGAAAAGGGGTTGCAGTTACTCTCTCCTCACTGAGTCCTTGAGAAAGTTGATAGGGTCTACATGGGGGCTCACTGTAAAGGTGGCTCATTATGTTGACCTTGTAAACAAAAAATAAGATCACATTGACCCTCAGGACAAACCAAGTTGCCCAAACAACATTGTTTTCTCACTGGCGCCTACCTTCTCAAAGCTACAAGACCACCAGATTGCAGACCTCTGGCTACGTGACCACAGGACTCAACTACAGGCTAAAAGCTAACCATCCCCTCAGAGAATTTTTCATTGGTGGGATATAAGAAAGACCCCATCAGAAAGGGAGGATGCTGGTTCTCCTTAAGGGCCTGTCACCCTCTCATTGCCCTCTAATAAATTTCCCTTTTCTTGCCTGACTGCCTGGCTCACTCTCTTTTTCTCTGCACTCGCCTTCCAAATAGCAAACCTTTTCTTTATTTCCCCACTTGTTCCATTTGGCAAGTACCAAGAATATTCTCTTTACATGAAAATAAAAACAGTTTCTGTCTGAGAGTGGCAAAAAAATTAAGGAGGGCATACCACACAATCAGGCTCGGAAACAGATTACAGGTTTTCTTTGCCAAATAGACTGTGAGAGTGAAGAGGAAAAGTTAAAATTTTACCTAACCTCCTGCCCATTCCGGCTCTGTAACTCAGCTTGCTCCTTGCAAAGTTTGGATCATGTAGGTCCCATAGTCTCAGAAAGTGAGGACTTAGAATACTAGGAACTGGAGCTTATCTCACTCACCCTTGTCCTGCTCTTTGCAATTGCCCAACACCTGCAAACCTGCTTAATCATGCCTGTCCATGTAAAGGTCGGGCATCCCCCTCCCCATCTTGACTGCTGTTCCTGTGCGCTCGAAATCCCTCCGTTTAAACCAGCCTGTTAACAGCTAGTGTTTCCCACTATAGTCTGTCTGTAAAAACTCTGTAACCCCTCTGTTCGGGGCTCAGAGCTTGGTGTGTTAACTCCTCTGGGCCCGCTGGCATAATAACTCTGTGTATGGTGCTTGGTTTCTCAAGTACTGGTTTCTGCAACAAGAGTGTATGTGCATACCTGACAAGGGAAGAGGGGGATTTAAAGTACGTAGTGAATTGTGTAAGTTGTGAAGTGTCACGTCAGACTAAATTGTAATTTTAACCATAGCATGTATGTCCATAAGAAACAATTTTAGGATAAAAAATCCTGACTGTTTAAGAGTCAAGGTGTAATCAATTTGTCAAGAGACATTGCTCAGATTGAGCAGGGACCTGGGACAAATTCACACTCCTGTAAGGGCTTAGTAATTTGAGCGTAGCTGAAAAGTATTTTATCAGAATGTGGGTTGTAGGAAAGAGTTATGAGGAAAAGAACCCAGGTGCCCTCTGAAGCCAGTTCAAAAACCTGGAGCTTAGGTATACAACTGTCTCACTGTTCAAAGAGCCTTATTCAGTGACTGCTGCTGTTGCTGCTGCTGCTGCTGCTGCTGCTGCTAAGTTGATTCAGTCGTGTCCGACTCTGTGTGACCCCATAGATGGGAGCCCACCAGGCTCCCCCATCCCTGGGATTCTCCAGGCAAGAACACTGGAGTGGGTTGCCATTTCCTTCTCCAATGCATGAAAGTGAAAAGTGAAAGTGAAGTCACTCAGTTGTGTCTGACTCTTAGCGACCCCATGGACTGCGGCCCACCAGGCTCCTCCATCCATGGGATTTTCCAAGCAAGAGTACTGGAGTGGGGTGCCATTGCCTTCTGCGATTCAGTGACTATTGTCAACTAAAAAATACAGTCACAACCTTCGTGGTTGCCAAAACTGTCAACTAAAAAATGCAGTCACAACCTGAAAGTAGAGAGCTATTTTATTTGGTGGGAATGTTAAGGACTCAGCCTAGGAGACAGCATCTCAGTAGCTCTGAGAAAACTGCTCCAAGGAGGCAGGAGGGGTGTTTAGGGTATCTACAAGTGTGCAAAAGAGGAGCAGGGAGTCTGAGCATCAAAGATTATTGTGAGGTAAGAAAAATCAGGTATCAAGTTGAGGAATTTAGCATCCTATGCATGGGAAAATGCAAGCCTCTGGGCTCACTGAATCCATTCCTTTTGTACACACCTCAGCTCTCTGGGGTCAAATTCTGTTTCCTTGTTTGCCTCAAGGAGTGGTAGACGTGGCTGATGGCTGCTTCTGTCATCACCCCCACCTCCTGCTCCTCAGCAGTCACCGTGGGGGAGGGCAGTATCTGCGGGATCACAGTTTTGGGAGCCTTCATTCACGTTTGCAAGCCAGAAATCACCAATGGCTGTGACATTTCTTGTTTATTGATAGGTTTATTAATATGGGAGGAGACATTTTCATTTCACACTGCCGTCCACCCAAACCTCCCTGAAGAACCGAGTGACCCCCAAGTTTCTTCTCAGTGTTAAAAGTTGGGAGGAGAGGACCTCCTTGGCAGTCCAGTGGTTAAGACTCCACACTTCTATTGCAAGGACTATGGGTTCAATCCCTGGTCAGGGAACTAAGATCCCACATGACTTTGGATGTGGTCAGAAAAGCAAAACAACAACAACAACAACAACAACAACAAAAGGTCAGTGAAATTAACCAAGGTTAACCACAAGCTGGTCACTTATGTATCAATAAGGGAACACTTAGTATAAATTTTAGGACATTGTAGGAAGGCTACATTTTCTTAAGCAAATGCTTAAATTAATACTGAGTACATTGTGAAAGACTTGGGTTCGATCCCTGGGTTCGGAAGATCCCTTGAAGAAGGGAAAGGCTACCCACTCCAGTATTCTGGCCTGGAGAATTCCATGGATATAGTTTATGGGGTCGCAAAGAGTTGGACTCGACTGAGTGACTTTCACTTTCACATATTCTTCATATTTAAATATTAATATACTACAGATAATTCCAAAGCCTATGCTAAAACATAATAAAACCCCAAGGGGTTTGTCTTCAATCAAAAAGTTGTCATAAATTATTTTAAGTTTGATGCCTTTTTCAAGCATATTTCAAAAAGGGAGCCCATTTCCCTCTACATTTCTATAGTAGTGAATTTTAAATGGTGCAGAGTATGCAAAATATCCAAATGGAAATTTGGTAATTTTAAATAAAAATTAAATCTTATTGTGTAAAAAAATAAAATCAATTCAAAAAGCAACACTTTACAGCTTTCCTTTCAGTATTTAATTCAAGTGGAATAACCAGAAAGGGCTCATTGTCTTTGAGGGGAGATGACCTGAAGGGTTGGGCAAAAGGGCAATCTGACTTAGGGAAAAAGAGAAAAGTGATTACATTAATTTTAATGGCACAATAGCAGTTTTCAATAAGCTTTATGACACCAAAAAAATATTTTTTTTTGCACTTTGAGCTAAAATGTGCAGTGTCCTAAACTGCATTTTGCCAGAAATCTAATACCTATAATTTATTGTATCTCATATTCTCAGTGTTCAAAGAAGAAAGTCTGAAGGCTTAAAATATAATGGACTGTAGAATCACTGTGAAAACTCTATTGGAGTCCTGAAGATTTAATTTTAAAATGCACTTAGCAAAAATTAAAATGTACAAGAATAGCTGTAAAATAATGTCAGAACACTGTGTTTTCCTCATTCTTTCCATAAGAAATAACATGAATTTCTAGAATCTGAATGTGGAAGCAGAGGGTCTGTAGCTTAAATAGATGACACGCTGTTTTGAAGAAAGATCTCCTGGTGTATAAGAAATATTTGCTAGACTAAGAGGTCAAGAACCACATTTGTCTTAAGCAGATCTACTTCTCACTCTAGTTGTCAACATCACCCTATTGGTTTGTGATCTTTTTTCCTATCCTAAGGTCAGAATGATACTGTCAGGAGAGTTTGTAATTTTCTCGGTGTTGTCTCATTGCAACAAAAATTTGAAGCGACAGACCAGTGTTACAGCTCAGTTTTATTTAGAAAACAAAGGAAATTACATCCTTGAGGCATGAGGGTGGGTCGACCCAAAAGGCACAGAGAGAAGAGAAACCCCTGGCCTGATTTTGGCTCCTCTTTTTAGGTTTTCTCTCCTCCCCTGAGCCTGCCTTGTGTAAACTGGGCTGGCCAGGAGGGCTGTTTGTTTTACCT
This sequence comes from Ovis canadensis, assembly GCF_042477335.2. Lineage (NCBI taxonomy): Eukaryota > Metazoa > Chordata > Mammalia > Artiodactyla > Bovidae > Ovis > Ovis canadensis. Next base: position 28,559,667 of record NC_091256.1, read on the forward strand.
GAGGTCCTCACTTGGCCCTTGGACCTTTCTTTGTTCTATTTTTGCGGACTTTCCCTTTCTTTGTCTCTTAGCCACTGCCATTCTGGACTCCTTTTTCCTAGTCTAACTACCTAACAATACTGTCCAGGTCTCTCTGTTATTTGCCAATGCCTTGGACACTACAAAATGTAGCTTCTTACATCCCAAATATAGGATTTATTTTTCTGCACACCAGCATGAAGTCTTGATAATCACAGAAGGGACTTCAATGAAGACTTTAAGAAAATAGGGTGAAATCAATGGATATTATTCCGATGGTGTTCAAATGAAGATGGCCTAAAGATTTTAGTCTTCCTCAATCTCAGCATAAGCCATTAATGTAAAGCAACTGTTGGAAGGTATTGAAATAAAAGAGTCAATAGAAATTATTGTTCAGATGAGAAGAAATGTTTTATTTAATATGAACAAGACAATGAAAAATCAGATCTTCAGAGAAGAACTAAAAGGATGAAAAGTCAGAAGCTGTGTTATATAAGGACTCCTTTAGAAGCCCAGAAGTGCCTTCTCTTAAGAAGAAAGGATTTGAGAAGAAGGGGAGAAGGAAAATGATGAATGGCTTTGATATTAATACACAATCAACTTTAATTCAGGGAATGGATTAGAATTCTCAGTAGCTTCTGATGGCAGAGCCAAGATGAAAAGGTGGAAGCTATGGGGAGTTAGATAGTTGCCCATTATTGAGAAAGACTATAGGACAATCAGGGCTTTCCAGGTGGCACTAGTGGCAAAGAACCCGCCTGCCAACGCAGGAGACAGATGCAAGTTTGATCCCTGGGCCAAGAAGATCCCCTGGAGAGTCCCATAGACAGAGGAGCGTGGTAGGGTATGGTCCACAGGGTCGCAAAGAGTTGGACCAACTAAAGTGACTTAGCACAGGACAATCAAAGTTGTTAATAGAAGGAATTGTTTCAAAAAATAATGATTTATCATACTCGGTGAAGTAAGTCAGAGAGTGTATTGCTTTTTATGTGGAATTTTGCCTCTATGTGGAATTTTGCCTGTATGTGGAATCTAAAAAAAAAAAAAAAAAAAAGATACAGATGAACTTATCATCAACAAAATAAAATTACAGATATAGAAAACAAACATGGTGACCAGTGGGTAAGAGAGGAAAAAGGGATAAACCGGTTGACTGGGATTGACATAAACACACTACTACATATAAAATAGGTAACTAATAAGGACCTACTGTATAACACAGGGAACTCTGCTCAGAAGTCTGTAATGACCTGTATGGGAAAATAATCTAAACAAGAGTGGACATATGTATATGAATAACAGATTCACTTTGCTGTACGCCTGAAACTAACACAACACTTGCAAATATTTAACTGCTAATTTCCGAATGCTAAAAAATAAAATATGGGTATTCTAGAAAACATATTTTTAATTATTAAATAAATTTAACAATTATTTCAGGACTAGTTTTAAAAACTGAGATTCATTTAAGGGGAAAAGTGAATGAGACCTAACTGCACATACTTAATAGTAAGGAGATGAGTAAGCAGCTGAAGAACCTGAGGGTAACATTTCATGCACAAAAAAATCACCACTTCTAAATTATACCTTGGTGTCCTGGAAGAGTTAATTTAGCTAACATGGATGAGCAGTTTCCTCACAAGAAGTAGTTTCTCTTTTCAGACCCAAGATATTATTTAAATAAGGGGCTAAAAAAAAGGACAGAAGTAATCTGTCTTTTGTATACTGATTATAATATTAATCTCAGTGATTACTACTGATGAAGACAGATTTATTCCTGCTAAAATGGTGGAATCCTTGCTTTCAGAGTTAACTTCTTATTGTCTTTTTACATATTTATTAGTCTTTCACAGAGTACCTGATTAATCTTCAGCATCAAATTAGCAAGTCCATCAAACATTTGTCTCATCAAATGCAGGCACTGGCAATTCTAGAATAAAGTGATGCTTAACCAAATTTGTTCTTGAATCAGAATCATGGTTTATTTCAATTTGGTTTAATAAAGCAAGTTCTATAGTTGATTAATAGACATCATTTATACTTTACCCACTTTGAAAACAATAATTTACTTGTTCACAGTACATAACATATCCACTATTGGAACATTCCCTTTAATCTCGCAACAAAATGATAGTTGAAGAAAGTATCTCAGGTAGCACTGAAGGGCTAGAGGAATAATAGTCCAACCTCCTGAGACAGGACAGCATAAACCTTTCAATGAAAGCATAAGAACAGGTAAAAGTCTACAATACTACAGGAAAGTATTGATAAGTTATGGTAAGATATGGATGAATTATAAAAGATCAAGAGTTAATTTATTTCATGAGCTGATCACTTGGTAGTTAAACATAAAAATCATAATTGTCTCCCAAGTTTTAAATGATTTTTCTCATATGAAATAGATATTACATATCTGGCCTGCTGATTTTCACTGCTCTGTATAAATACAGAACACTAAGATCCAAGGCTAGGTTCAAAGGCCACCTCTATTCTTAGGTAGTGATTTTCTTTGCTAAGTCCTGTTTTTCCTTCTGCCAACTTCAGTCATCATTCTGGAAACCTTAGTTCTCTTAAGTCTTCCTTAATTTTCATTTCTGGCCATAATGTGGTGCTATGTGTTAAGTTACACCCCTATTCCTATGATGAACTCCTAACCCCAGTATCTCAGAAGGTAATGCTAGGGATGCCCTGAAAAGTCCAGTGGTTAAGAGTATATGCTTCCTATGACCCAGCAATCCCACTGCTGGGCATATACACAGAGGAAACCAGAATTGAAAGAGACACATGTACCCCAATGTTCATCGCAGCACTGTTTATAACAGCCAGGACACGGAAGCAACCTAGATGTCCATCAGCAGATGAATGGATAAGAAAGCTGTGGTACATATACACAATGGAGTATTACTCAGCCATTAAAAAGAATACATTTGAATCAGTTCTAATGAGGTGGATGAAACTGGAGCCTATTATACAGAGTGAAGTAAGCCAGAAAGAAAAACACCAATACATTATACTAATGCATATATATGGAATTTAGAAAGATGGTAACGATAACCCTGTATGCAAGACAGCAAAAGAGACACAGATGTATAGAACAGTCTTTTGGACTCTGTGGGAGAGGGAGAGGGTGGGATGATTTGGGAGAATGGCATTGAAACATGTATAATATCATATAGGAAACAAATCGCCAGTCCAGGTTTGATGCAGGATACAGGATGCTTGGGGCTGGTGCACTGGGATGACCCAGAGGGATGGTACGGGCAGGGAGGTGGGAGGGGGGTTCAGGATGGGGAATACGTGTATACCCGTGGCAGATTCATGTTGAAGTATGGCAAAACCAATACAATATTGTAGTTTGAGCATTTTTTGGCATTGCTCAATTAAAATAAATATTTTTTTTTTTTTTTAAAAAGGGTATATGCTTCCACCTCAAGGGGCTCATGTTTGACCCCAGATCAGGGAACTAAGATCCCATCTGCCCACAATGTGGCATGGCCAAGAGAAGAGGATGTGTTTCTATTTGCAGGGACAGCTTTAAAAGAGGTAATTCAGGTAAAGTGACGCTACTAGCTTTGACTAGACGGACCTTTGTTGGTACAGTAATGTCTCTGCTTTTTAATATGCTTTCTAGGTTGATCATAGCTTTTCTTCCAAGGGGCAAGCATCTTTTAATTTCATGGCTGCTGTCACCATCTGCAGAGATTTTGGAGCCCCCCAAAACAAAGTATATCACTGTTTCCATTGTTTCCCCATCTATTTGCCATGAAGTGATGGGACCAGATGCCATGATCTTAGTTTTCTGAATGTTGAGTTTTAAGCCAACTTTTTCACTCTCCTCTTTCACTTTCATCAAGAGGTTCTTTTGTTCTTTGCTTTCTGCCATTGGGTGTTGTCATCTGCATATCTGAGGTTATTGATATTTCTCCTGGCAATCTTGATTCCAGCTTGTGTTTCATCCAGCCCAACATTTTTCATGATGTACTCTGCATATAAGTTAAATAAGCAGGGTGACAATATACAGCTTTGACTTACTCCTTTCCCAATTTGTAACCAGTCTATTGTTCCATGTCCAGTTCTAACTGTTGCTTCTTCACCTGCATACAGATGTCTCAGGAGGCAGGTCAGTCTGGTATTCCTATCTCTTTAAGAATTTTCCACAGTTTGTTGTGACCCATACAGTCAAAGACTTTGGTGTAGTCAATAAACCAGAAGTAGATGTTTTTCTGGAACTCTCTTGGTTTTTCGATGATCCAGTGGATTTTGGCAATTTTATTTCTGGTTCCTCTGCCTTTTCTAAACCAGCTTGAACATCTGGAAGTTCACAGTTCATGTTTTGTTGAAGCCTGGCTTGAAGAATTTTGAGCATTACTTTGCTAGCATGTGAGATGAGGGCAATTGTGTGGTAGTTTGAGCATTTTTTGTCATTGCCTTTCTTTGGGATTGGAATGAAAACTGACCTTTTCCAGTCCTGTGGCCACTGCTGAGTTTTCCAGATTTGCTGGCATATTGAGTGCAGCCCAGCATCATCTTTTAGGATTTGAAATAGGTCAACTGGAATTCCATCACCTCCTCTAGTTTTGTTCATAGTTATGCTTCCTATGAAGGCTGAAGAACCAACTCATTGGAAAAGACCCTGATGCTGGGAAAGATTGAAGGTGGGAGGGGAAGGGGACGACAGAGGATGAGATGGTTGGATGGCATCACTGACATGATGGACATGAGTTTGTGTAGGCTCTGGAAGTTGGTGATGGACAGGGAAACCTGGCATGCTGCAGTCCATGGGGTCACAAAGAGTTGGACGTGACTGAGCGACTGAACTGAACTGAGGTCACTAGGATGGGCCCTATCCAAGGATCAGTGTCCTTATGAGAAGAGATCAGGACACAGACAGACACAGAGGAAAGACCCTGTGAAGATACCGAAGGAGACCGCCACCTACAAGCCAAAGGGAGAGGCCCTTGGAAGAAAGCAAACCCTTTATCTTGGACTTCCATTCTCCAGAACTGTGTTTCTATTGTTCAAGCCTCCCAGCCTCTGCTGCTGTGTTATGGCAAAAAAACTAAAACTAGAAAATTAATCCACAGAGAATTGTGGGAAACTCTGGAAAAAGCTATAATTTAGTTGAAAGAACTCATAATCCTAAGAGTTATTGATACTTAGAAAAATACCACACTATAGGGGAAATGATGTGCTACAGACAGATTTCTCTAAGTTTGGAGTTTTATGCTTTAATCGTCTAAGACAGGCATGAAATTCAATGATATTCAGTATCTTTGGCCCTCTGGTTGTATATGGTTCACTGTATCAACTATTTTTGACACAGAATGTTACATTTTGAACTGAATCCTATTTTTTCAAGAGATACAGATAAAGGATGTTCATGTCTGAGCTGAGAGTTGATTATTATAAAGTAATTAAACTTTTTACTTTCATATGATTCCTAACTCAAAGAAACATTAATTTTATTACAATAAGATACCACAAAAGTAAAGAACAGTTAAATTTTTAGTTAAATGATCCCCAATAGTGACATCATCCAATTATCCAGTTTCCTTTATTTATAACTATCTATCTATCTGTCTATATTTAATGAAATATTTTAACGTAAATCCCAAGAGTTATTTCACTTCACCTTTAGGTATTTCACATTATCTCTAAAAATATGTTTTTTAAAAATGTAATGATAATGTTGTTATTGTATCTTACTAAAGTAAAATAATTTTGCTATTATCAGATCAGTCCATAGTCAAATTTTCATGGTCTTTTTACAATTTATTGTAGGCTCAAGTAAGGATCTGAAATAAGGCTCAGACATTGCATTTGATGGTTATGATTCTTAAGTCCTTTGAGCTAAAGTGAACATTGCAGCCCTCTCCCTGCCCTTAATTTATTTTTTTCTCTTTGTTGTAGAAAATGAGTCAGTTGTCCTATGGAAAGCTTCACCTTCTGATTTTTCTATTTTTTTCACTTAACTTGGTCTGTAAAATCATTATCCCCATTTCCTACAACTCTAGATTAGATCTAGATGCAGGTTCCACGTTTGGGCAAAGAATACTTTCTAAGTATTACTCTGAGTGTTAGATCATGAGTAGTACTATGGGTATCACATCAGGAGGCAGGTAATGTCTGTGGTCCCACATTTAGCTGGTGATTTGTGGGTTTAGGTTTCAGTAAATATCTGATCCTTCTATTACAAGTTTCTCATCAACTTTTCACCAAATGCTTTCACCGACTGGTGATTACCACTTTAATCAAGTATTTAATTAGGTACAGTAAATTAGTTATTTTCTAATTTTACCATTCCTATAACAATTTATCCTAAGTTTATCTGTAAAGAAAATAAATTCTGTTCTCGACTAAAATTATTTGGGTACCCAGAAATACAGTTTGAATGAATGAGGACAGAGTAAGTTGTAGGTGCCTTAGATGATTCCAATAATTTTGATTATTTATTTGCTGTGTATAATTTTGTTTTTCTCTTGTGTCTTTGATAAGCATCATGAACTTAGGGAGGTTTATATATTCAGTATCATTTAGTTATCTGTATTTATTATTATTTTTATGTTTAAATGATCACATAATTGTCAAGTGCTAACCCTTTGCTCCCTTCAACAAAATGTATCATTTTTTGCTTTTAGGCATATGCTTTCCTAGGCTCATCTTCAAATTTCTTACCCCAGGTCTGGAATCAACCATGTGTCTAAGAAGCTGTTATTCCCTTTGGTGGCTGTGAGGGTAGAAGCCAGTACTTAGAAGCCACAATGAATTATGAATCAGAAATGAATAATGGATTTGCCCACCATTTCTGCTCTGAGGCACACTGATATTCTGTGGACTATTCCAATGCACTCATTAAGAGTGCTACAGAAGTAAGAACTATTTGTGCCTTTTATTTTATTATTCTTAATTCAGAACTCTTTCATAATCTAGTGATATTTTTGAGTATTTTTCATTCTCAAAACTTGCATCAACAGTAGAGGTACACTGTTTAAGTCCAGAATATAAGGTATAAGTGCATTATTAAAGTCACACCACCTAAGAGTAAAAACTCAGCTAATATATTCATTCATTGGTCTGGAGATTTACAATAGTATCACCCATATGAAGGGCTTCACTGATAGCTCAGTTGGTAAAGAATCCGCTTGCAATGCAGGAGACCCCAGTTCAATTCCTGGGTCAGGAAGATCCACTGGAGAAAAGTTAGGCTACCCACTCCAGTCTTCTTGGGCTTCCCTTGTGGCTCAGCTAGTAAAGAATCTGCCTGTAATGCAGGAGACCTGGGTTCAAACCCTGGGTTGGGAAGATCTCCTGGAGTAGGGAAAGGTTTCCCAACACAAGTCTTCTGGCCTAGAGAATTCCATAGACTGTATAGTCCATGGGGTCGCAAAAAGCTGGACACGACTGAGTGACTTTCACTTTCACACTCATATGAAAAGGCATGAAAAGAGTGAGGTCGGAAAGGCAAAAAAGTGTGAAGTGGTACACTGTCTGTATACTGGAACATAGCAGAAGTAACCTCCTGTTCTTGCCCTTTCCCTGGGCAGCAGAGGTTATTGTGGGATGAACACACGTGAATCTGGTCCAGAATCTGCTTTCTTTACAAAGAGAAACAAATAGTTTCTGTAATTAATTGACATGAAGGACAACTTAGAAAGCACTCCATTTGCTATTCCAACTGGACCAAGTAAAAACGTTACCAAAAGAGATCTCAGAGATGCTTACTCCTTGGAAAAAAAGTTATGACCAACCTAAATAGCATATTCAAAAGCAGAGACATTACTTTGCCGACTAAGGTCCGTCTAGTCAAGGCTATGCTTTTTCCTGTGGTCATGTATGGATGTGAAAGTTGGACTGTGAAGAAGGCTGAGCGCCAAAGAATTGATGCTTTTGAACGGTGGTGTTGGAGAAGACTCTTGAGAGTCCCTTGGACTGCAAGGAGATCCAACCAGTCCATTCTGAAGGAGATCAACCCTGGGATTTCTTTGGAAGGAATGATGCTAAAGCTGAAGCTCCAGTACTTTGGCCACCTCATGCGAAGAGTTGACTCATTGGAAAAGACTTTGATGCTGGGAGGGATTGGGGGCAGGAGGAGAAGGGGACGACCGAGGATGAGATGGCTGGATGGCATCACTGACTCAATGGACGTGAGTCTGAGTGAACTCCGGAAGTTGGTGATGGACAGGGAGGCCTGGCATGCTGTGATTCATGGGGTCGCAAAGAGTTGGACACGACTGAGCGACTGAACTGAACTGAACTGAACTAAGAAATATCTAGGGAATTTTTTTATGTAAGAGCCACTAATGGCCAAATGATGTGTCATAATCGCCTAGTGCAGAGAACCAGCCAAGCAGAGAATTTGGCTCCTGGCTTTCAGCTACTGTGTGTTCCTCTCTATTAAGGAAATAATCATTATGTTCTTTCAGTTCTTTATATTTCCCATAAGAGAAATAGTAATAAAATAAAAATCTTTATATTACCGTAAAAGAAATGACGTGGATTTAACCCCTGGGTTAGGAAGATTCCCTGGAGAAGGGAATGGCAATCCACTCCAGAGGAGAATCACACGGACAGAGGAAGATGTGGGCTACAGTCCATGGGGTGGCAAAGCATTGGACATGACTGAGAGACTAACACACGACACTACACACAAACACTCCTACACACATATATAGTAAAAAAAAAAAAAAAATTAAATGATTAGATATAAATCCTAAAACAGTCTTATCTCACTTTGTTTACATGTAATTTACTCTGTATATAAATATGTCATTATTTGACCAAGATGCTTTTCTCCCCTTAAGGCATCTTTCAGAATTCTGTAAATTATCACTGCTCTGCAAGAGATATGAGTAATCACATTTTCTATTGTCTTATTAAACAATTTGGAAAACTGACCCAAATTCAATCACCGACATACAAAAAGAAAATTACTTTCAAACATCAGTCTGACTTTCATCCTTCAAAGAACACTCTGACATTAGATGTTGATAGTTTAGCAGAAATCTGTGGCCGAAGGCTGTTTTACAGCAGCTGCTTTATTGATCTAGACTATATTCAGTTATTTGTCATGGTCTTTTCTAAAAATCTAACGTGCTTGTATTCAGAGGTGGAAGGAAAGATCAGCAAATGCTTGCTATTGCCTTCCAGCAAAATAAACTGAAAACTCTGCCATTGTCCAGTAACTTGAGACTTTCCTCATCTTCAATTCAAACATTTCAGGAAAATACAGATTTTCAAAATTGCCAAGCATATAAGCATTATAGAAAGTATGTTGCAGTGGTTAATGATATAGGCTCTAGATTCATATAGACAGAAGACTTTATTACTATGTGATCTTGGGCACACACCTTGGGATCAGTTCAGTTAAGTTGCTCAGTCATTTCCAACTCTTTGTGACCCCGTGAACCACAACACACCAGGGTTCCCTGTCCATCACCAACTCTTGGAGTCCACCCAAACCCATGTCCATTGAGTCGGTGATGCCATCCAACCATCTCATCTTTTGTCATCACCTTCTCCTCCTGCCCTCAGTCTTTCCCAGCATGAGGGTCTTTTCCAATGAGTCAGCTCTTCTCATCAGGTGGTCAAAGTATTGGAGTTTCAGCTTCAATGTCAGTCCTTCCAATGAACACCCAGCACTGCTCTCCTTTAGGATGGATTGGTTGGATCTCCTTGCAGTACAAGGGACTCTCAAGAGTCTTCTCCAACACCACCGTTCAAAAGCATCTATTCTTCAGCACTCAGCTTTCTTTATAGACCAACTCTCACAGCCATACATGGCTACTGGAAAAGGCATAGTTTGACAAGGTGGACTTTGTTGGAAAAGTAATGTCCCAGCTTTTTAATATGCTATCTAGGTTGGTCATAACTTTCCTTCAAAAGAGTGTCTAATTTCATGGCTGCAACCACCATCTGCAGTGATTTTGGAGTGCAGAAAAATAAAGTCAGCCACTGTTTCCCCATCTATTTCCCATGAAGTGATGGGACCAGATGCCATGATCTTCATTTTCTGAATGTTGAGCTTTAAGCCAACTTTTTCACTCTCCTCTTTCACTTTCATCAGGAGGCTCTTTAATTCTTTTTCACTTTCTGCCATAAGAGTAGTGTCATCTGCATATTTGAGGTTATTGATATTTCTCCCAGCAATCTTGATTCCAGCTTGTGTTTTACCCAGCCCAGTGATTCTCATGATATACTCTGCATATAAGTTAAATAAGTAGGGTGACAATATACAGCTTTGACGTACTTTTTCACATTTGTAACCAGTCTATTGTTCCATGTCCAGTTCTAACTGTTGCTTCCTGACCTGCATATAGATTTCCCAAGAGGCAGGTCAGGTGTTCTGATATTCCCATCTCTTTCAGAATTTTCCACAGTTTATTGTGATCCACACAGTCAAAGGCTTTGGCATAGTCAATAAAAAAGAAGTACTTGTTTTTCTGGAATTCTCTTGCTTTTTCGAAGATCCAGCAGATGCTGGCCATTTGATCTCTGGTTCCTCTGCCTTTTCTAAAACCAGCTGAACATCTGGAAGTTCACGGTTCACGTACTGCTGAAGCCTGGCTTGGAGAATTTTGAGCATTACTTTACTAGCCTGTGAGATGCGTGCAATTCTGCAGTAGTTTGAGCAATCTTTGGCATTGCCTTTCTTTGGGATTAGAATGAAAACTGACCTTTTCCAGTCCTGTGGCCACTGCTGAGTTTTCCAAATGTGCTAGCATATTGAGTGCAGCACTTTCACAGCATCATCTTTCAGGATTTGAAATAGCTCCATTGGAATTCCATCACCTCCACTAGCTTCGTTTGTAGTGATGCTTCCTAAAGCCCATTTGACTATATATTTTAGGATGTCTGGCTCTAGGTGAGTGATCACACTATCGTGATTATTTGGGTAGTGAAGATCTTTCTTCATACAGTATTTCTGTGTATTCTTGCCACCTCTCCTTAACATCCCTGCTTCTGTTAGGTCCCTACCATTTCTGTCCTTTATTGAGCCCATCTTTGCATAATATGTTCCCTTGTTATCTCTAATTTTCTTGAGAAGATCTCTAGTCTTTCCCATTCTATTGTTTTCCTCTATTTCTTTGCATTGATCGCTGAGGGAGGCTTTCTTATCTCTTTTTGGTATTCTTCAGAACTCTGCATTCAAATGGGTATATCTTTCCTTTACTCCTTTGCTTTTTACTTCCGTTCTTTTACCAGCTATTTGCAAGGCCTCCTCAGACAGCCATTTTGCTCTTTTGTAATTCTTTTTCTTGGGGATGGTCTTGATCCCTGTCTCCTGTACAATGTCATGAACCTTTGTCCATAGTTCATCAGGCACTCTGTCTATCAGATCTAGTCTTTTAAGTTTATTTCTTACTTCCACTGTATAATCATAAGAGAATTGATTTAGGTCATACCTGAATGCTCTCGTGGTTTTCCCTACTTTCTTCAATTTAAGTCTGAATTTGGCAATAAGGAGTTTATGATCTGAGCCACAGTCAGCTCCCAGTCCTGTTTTTGCTGACTGTATAGAGCTTCTCCAATTTTGGCTGCAAAGAATATAATCAATCTGATTTCAGTGTTGACCACATGGTAATGTCCATGTGTAGAGTCTTCTCTTGTGTTGTTGGAAGAGGGTGTTTGCTATGACCAGTACGTTCTCTTGGCAGAACTCTACTAGCCTTTTCCCTGCTTTATTCCGTATTCCAAGGCCAAAATTGGCTGTTACTCCAGGTGTTTCTTGACTTCCTACTTTTGCATTCCTGTCCCCTATAATGAAAAGGACATCTTTTTTGGGTGTTAGTTCTAAAAGGTCTTGTAGGTCTTCATAGAACCGTTCAGCTTCAGTTTCTTCAGCATTACTGGTCAGGGCATAGACTTGGATTACGGTGATATTCAATGGTTTACCTTTGAAACAAACAGAGATCATTCTGGCATTTTTGAGATTGCATCCAAGTATTACATTTCAGACTCTTTTGTTGACTATGATGGCTACTCCATTTCTTCTAAGGGATTCCTTCCTGCAGGAATAGATATAATGGTCATCTGAGTTAAATTCACCCATTCTGGTCCATCTTTGTTCGCTGATTCCTAGAATGTCGATGTTCACTCTTGCCATCTCCTGTTTGATCACATCCAATTTGTTTTGATTCATGGACCTAACATTCCAGGTTCCTATGCAATATTGCTCTTTACAGCATCGAATCATGCTTCTATCACCAGGCCCAACCACAACTGGGTGTTGTTTTTGCTTTGGTTCCATCCCTTCATTCTTTCTGAAGTTATTTCTCCATTGATCTCCAGTAGCATATTGGGCACCTACCAACCTGAAGAGTTCATCTTTCAGTGTCCTATCTTTTTGCCTTTTTATACTGTTCATGGGGTTCTCAAGCTAAGAATACTGAAGTGGTTTGCCATTCCCTTCTCCAGTGGACCACATTCTGTCAGACCTCTCCTCCATGACCCTTTTGTCTTGGGTAGCCCCACACAGCATGGCTTGATTTCACTGAGTTAGACAAGGCTGTGGTCCATGTGATCAGATTGGCTAGTTGTCTGTGATTGTGGTTCATAATATTTAATTTCTTCACTGGAAAATCAGGATCATAATTGCATGTCAAGAAGCAACAGTTAGAACCAGACCTGGAACAACAGACTGGTTCCAAATTGGGAAAGGAGTACGTCAAGGCTATATATTGTCACCCTATTTATTTAAGTTATATGCAGAGTACATCATGTGAAATTCCGGGCTGGATGAAGCACAAGCTGGAATCAAGCCAGGAGAAATGTCAATAACCTCAGATATGCAGATGATACCACCATTATGGCAGAAAGTGAAAAAGAACTAAAGAGCTTCTTGATGAAAGTGAAAAAAGAAAGTGAAAAAGTTGGCTTAAAACTCAACATTCAGAAAACTAAGATCATGGCATCTGATCCCATCACTTCTTATCAAATTCGATGGGGAAACAATGGAAATAGTGACAGACTTTATTTTGTTGGGCTCCAAAATCACTGCAGATGGTAACTGCAGCCATGAAATTAAAGGACACTTATTCCTTGGAAGAAAAGTTATGACCAACCTAGACAGCATATTAAAAAGCAAAGATATTTCTTTGCCAACAAAGATCTGTCTAGTCAAAGCTATGGTTTTTCCAGTAGTCATGAATCGATGTGAGAATTGGACTATAAAGAAAGCTGAGTGCCAAAGAATTAATGCTTTCGAACTGTGGTGCTGGAGAAGACTCTTCAGAGTCCCTTGGAATGGAAGAAGATCCAACCAGTCTATCCTACAGGAAATCAGTCCTGAATATTCATTGGAAGGACTGATGCTGAAGCTCCAATAATTTGACCACCTGATGCAAAGAACTGACTCATTGGAAAAGACCCTGATGCTAGGAAAGATTGAAGGCAGGAGGAGAAGTTGAAGACAAAGATTGAGATGGTTGGATGGCATCACTGACTTGATGGACATGAGCTAGAGCAAGCTCTGGGAGTTGGTGATGGACAGGGAAGCCTGGCATGCTGCAATCCATGGGGTCAAAAAGAATCTGACAGGACTGAGCAATTGAACTGAACTAACGTAATTGGAGGTTTGCAATAATATTATTTTGTGATGATGCCTGTGGGACTGCCCCAGTGGCTCAGATGGTAAATAATCCACCTAAAAAGTTTCCATTTTATGTCATCTATTATTATCCCCATTAGTAATATAGATCATTGGGCTTCCCAGGTTGCTCACTTGTAAAAAATCTGCCTGCCAATGCAGGAGATGCAGATTCAATCCTTGGGTTGGGAAGATCCCCTGGAGAAGGAAATGGGAACTTACTCCTGTATTCTTGCCTGAAAAGTCCCGTGGACAGAGCAGCCTGGCATGCTACAGTCTATGGGGTCACAAAGAGTGGAACATGACTTAGTGATTAAATACCACCACCAATATAGATATTTATTTTAGTGTGAATAATATTACTCATTCCCACATAGACTTAATTCACTGGCTTATACTACATTTAGATGAATAAGTTTTAAAAGTTTTACTTTCATTAGTTGGTGATGAAAACTGAAACTGAAAAAAGAAAGAAAACGAAAGTGTGCTTGAAATAACAAATGGTGTCTTAAGAAATTTTCCTGTTATTATGTAACTTAACTGTCCCCCTAACTGTGTGAGGCAACTATGAATTGTTCAAGTTCATATATCAGGTCCAATTTCATGGTCAGGTTCATAGTATTTTTAAGAAAAGGAATAATGTTCTCAGAAGAGATTATCTATATTCTCTGACTTGGGGACTACCTTACCATGCAACTCTCATAAGTGGAAATAAAAGTCCTACAAATTTCTTAAATGAGATTTGCTCTTAAATCTAAATTTGTTTCCTTCTACATATTGAAGAGAGCAAGCCAATCAACAGGAATTTATTTTACCTATAACAAAAACCTGTATCATTATTGTAACTCCACTGTTCAACTATAAGTTAATATGTAAATTACACACACACACACACACACACACGTGTATGTGTTTTAAATATAAATACTTCTGTAATAAAAGTTGCTACTAAGTGCCTGCAAGAGCCACAGGCATGGGATCTTAGAAGAGGGTGGCAGAGAGAAGATGACCAGCAAAATCAGAGACATCTCAGAGCTAAGATTCTCCAATAGGTATGGCATAAACCTGAATTGATTTAATTTAAATAATATACCAAACTAAGGTCTTTAATCATGTGTAAATGTTTTAGGGATTGGGACTCAATATCTAGTTGAAAGATGGCATGCTTTGAAGAATCTAGAAAACCTAGAAAATCCAGACAGGCAAGCAAAGGCAAACTTTAAACCTATTTTGTGAAGCTTTCCTCTATTCCTGCCAGGTATGAGTTAAAGATTTCCTCTGTGGTTATACAGGTTTTCTACAGACAGACTCGGGTTATACTTAAGTTAATCTTCTGAAAATGTGCACATTCACACACATACAACTTCTATTTCCCAGGAGATATATATATATCTATATATATCTATATGTCTATATATATCTATATATCTATATAGATATATCTATATATAGATATATAGATATGTCTATAGATATATAGATATATATAGATAGATATAGATATAGAAATATATAGATATAGATATATACACTTAATTTGTAGGTTACAAGTCATGAAGTTTGGAGGGCTTTATCAGAAAACACTAAGTAGTGGTTTAAACAAGATTGAAAGTTTATTTGGCTTTTGGTTAAAGTTGCTAGGCTTCCCTGGTGGCTCAGACAGCAAAGAGTCTGTCTGCAATGTACAGGACCCAGGTTCAATCCTTGAGTTGGGAAGATCCCCTCAAGTAGGAAATGGCAAGCTGCTCTAGCATTCTTACCTGGAGAATCCCATGGACAGAGTAGCCTGGTGGGCTATAGTCCTTGGGGTCACAAAAAGTCAGATATGGCTAAACAACTAACACAAAGTAGGTAGGTCAGGGGACATGAAAATTGTACTCCATGAGGCTATCAAGGAAGTTTAATTTCAAATTTTTTTTTTTTCATTCCCCCATACTCAGTATGGTCTTTCTCTTCACAATTAGGGTGAATTCACTTTCACTGTGTCCACATTTCATCCACTTAGGAGAGGGAAAGAGGAGGTGGCACATAACTTACTTCCTTTTTAGCTTTGGGAACAGACTGCAAAAACTCCTCCACACCCAATCCTGATGGCTTCATTCCATGGGCACATCTATCTTCAGGTAACATGGTAACCCAATCCAGTATTCTTGTCTGGAGAATTCACATGGACAGAGGAGCCTGGCAGGCTGCAGTCCATGGGGTCATCAAGAATTGGACACGACTGAGTGACTAAGTACACAGGGGAAAATGCAGTCTCTAACTAAGCAGCCATGTGTCGTGGCAAATGTAGAGGTGTTGTGATTGATTTAAGGAGGGAATATGGACATGAAAAATTCAATAAGCAGTCTATGCCACGTCATACTAAGGGAAAACAATGTAATCTTCAAAAAATCAAAAATGGTACAATCCTCAAAGAATTATCTGTTTGAAATCATGACGGCTTTTTAATGCTATGATGCCAGACAGTTTTGGGGTTCCAACAATGAATCCACTATGTGTTCCCACTTCTCCAAATCCATTTACCTGCTCTGAGACTGCCTTAGCTACACAAAGAAGGGTGTGCCAAGGGACACATCAGAAAAGAACAGACACAAGCTCCTGCCCTCATGGAGTAGGAGATATGCTGATATTAGCTGGGCATCTCAAGCAAGAGAATTTCCCAAGAATTTAGGCTCCAAATACGAGACCAATATGTGAGGGGAAAAAAATGGGAAAAAAAGGAGGTTATATGAGAATAGTTCTTATGAGGTGAAATTGAGGATCATATCTATCATTTCACTGTTATGGCTCTCATTTTCTTTAAAAGGAATGTGGTTGGACTCATTGATTTTGAAAATTTCTTCCAGCTCTCCTATTCTATTAAACAATACTTCAATGTCTTTAAGGAATTAGTATACTGTTACAGAGGGCAATTGTTTAAATCTAATAATTTATATTTTCTTTAATTTCACTATTTTGCTAAAGCTTTTAAATATCTACACTTTAGTTCAAATTCTACAAGTTGAAACTAGTGCTCAAGTGGAAATAATTAAATTTAGTGATATTAAGATGGTATAGATGAACACACTCCCATTTTCTAACTGAATCCTACATGAGTTTGAATTCTTTTTTTGTTGTTTCCTATAAAGTAAAAGGTGGTAAGAATAATTATATTGCCCACATATAATACCTTAGTAATTTGCTCTCAACTTAGAGACTATTAGAATACCTGACCTCAAAGATGCTGTTAATGCAGTTTTGAGATTTAATTTTGATGCATTGATTTTTTTTTCCTAGGGGATAAGAACAATTCCAAATGGAAAATATGATTTGAACTTTATTCTTTACAAGTAAGAAAAGCCTGAGGAAATTTTAATAAGATTTAGTTATAAAATAAAATGAAAATCAGAATTAACTTTTGTTTATAATCATGCCAGTTGTTAATATCAGCCAGTTACATGGTCATTTGGGGCAGTTAGTTAATGCTGAGGAGGGGAAATTATGATGTGATTTAATTTGAGATTTCTTTTTAAGTAAAATAAGTATAAAACTCTGTAGAATTAATCACTTCATCCACCAAATAGTTCCTTAGCCAAGTCCACTGCACTGTTAGAGAAGGAAAGGGTATTTGTAATTAATCAATCTGTTGCAAACCAACAAAAGTGGTATGTTATTTTTTATAAATTATTTCAGTTTAAATGAGCAAGATTAGGAAGAAAATCCCCAAAGACTCAGAGATCAAAGTAATCTCTCCTTTGTCTTAACCCCCAGTATTTCAGGACATCTTATCATTACAGTATAGTCTTTTGTTTTTCCTCTCTTTGCCGTCAGTTACAGCGCATGAAATGTGTTAGGCACTCAACACATGTGCATGAGCTTGTGTGGGACTAACTTTAATTGGTTGGGAAAAGGAAAGATTGAATAAAAGTTTGAATTCCATATTATATTTACTAAAACAATGTGACATTTTACCTATCTTATTTATGTATATATCTTGTATATACACCTGGCTTGTACATTTCTACAGTTTTATTATTATCTAACACTCATTTCTCTTATAGGCAAGGGCAAATTGCTTTGTTGAATCTTTCAGCAAATTTGGGCTTTTATTTTATTATTCACACTGACTTATTTTTTCCTTTTAAAATAGTTTTCTATTGAAACTTCTGCTTTATTCTACAGAGTGATCCTCTCCTGCTGTTTTCTGGTTTCTCAGTATCAGGCCAGCATCCTTGTTTTTTCACTAATGCTTGGAGTCTCTTATTGAATGAGTACAATCCCCTTGTTCCCATCCAGAGGTCAATGATAGGGTCTACCTTGTAGGCCCAGTACCTTGCAATGCCTGATGTCTAATAGGCACTTAATAATGGTTCTTAAAATCACAACAGTTCTAAGTTACAAAATTACTTTGTTCATATAATAGTTTAGGCAATATGTATCATTGAATTGCAAGACAATATAATCCAGAAGGATGAATATATATCCTTTTGAGATGGATCACAGAATTGAACCTGAAACTCACCTTGGTGATGTGCTCACTGGGGATTTAAATCTAGAAGTACACACAGTGCTTTTTCTGTTTTTCTCCATCTGTATCAGTCCCAGGAGCAGAGCACATCTTCAGTAAAGACAACAAACAATTCTATGACTTCTCTAAAGCCTTACCCAGCACTCAGGACATTCTTGAACCCTTCTGGGATTCAGAAAGAGCTGTGCTCAGCACTCTTTCCTTAAGGTACTGGCCCTAAAATGAAGAAACTCTGAGTTTCTGACTTTTATGCCCACAGATTGAACTTATTCACGTTCATTATTTATAAAATGTAAATATGACATTTTTGTAAAAAGGTCAGAAACAATCATCTATACGTATTCTATGCAAATTGACCTTAAAATGTAATTTTTTGGAAGGCAGAAGAAACTGGCTGAATTTTGATTCACTATAAAGGTGCTTTCATTTACTTATTTAAAACATAAGATCTATTTTTTCTCTCATGAAAGACTGAACTAAGTTAAATCACCCTGTTAAGAGGTGAGCAGGCCTCAGTACTCTTGCCTGGAAAATCCCATGGACAGAGGAGCCTGGTGGGCTGCAGTCCATGGGGTTGCGAAGAGTCGGACACGACTGAGCGACTTCACTTTCACTTTTCACTTTCATACATTGGAGAAGAAAATGGCAACCCACTCCAGTGTTCTTACCTGGAGAATCCCAGGGACGGGGGAGCCTGGTGGGCTGCTGTTTATGGGGTCACACAGAGTCAGACATGACTGGAGCGACTTAGCAGCAGCAGCATTTTTATATAAAGCATTGCTTTCAAATTAAGCTCAGATTTTTCTCTTATCAATACGTGTACACCCCATCACTGTAATCTTTCTTAATGATTCCATTGATTCAATATACAGGTTAGAACCCATCCCAATTTCTGAGTTTTGCATCTGAAGACACTTCATTACAGTAGTAATTTTTTTCACACAAAATCAACCAAGGGAAGAATTCTTTGTTACTCTGG
Source organism: Ovis canadensis (assembly GCF_042477335.2). Classification (NCBI taxonomy): domain Eukaryota; kingdom Metazoa; phylum Chordata; class Mammalia; order Artiodactyla; family Bovidae; genus Ovis; species Ovis canadensis. The sequence goes on from NC_091256.1 coordinate 28,578,759, forward strand.
CAACTGGTCCCCTTGTAAAACTGGTAGTTAATGTTTATTTATAACTTTGTTCCCAATTGTTTCTCCCTCTTATAAGAAATTCCTTTTATCTCTTCTCTCAAGTAGTTCCACAAACATATTGTAGATACAAACTCTGACTTAAGAAACCACTAGTCCTTTAAAAAATAATCAGAATGTGCAAATTGTATTTCAAAATAGTTTCCTTGAATTCAAGTGTGTTAATTGCAATGTAAAAGTGTAGTGTAGTGTAAAAGTGTAGTGTAGTATAGTGTAAAAGTGTTATTTATCCATACAGGGCAAAATAATGTTGCGGCTGTAAGTCTGAGAGGAATGAGATGATTAAAGGAAGACCTTAATCGCAATGTACACCTTAATTTCAAAAGTTCGTTTTAGAAGAGTAATGATCTATTGAGCAGCTTTCTTGGTTAAGACTCAGAACCTGACCCCATGTTTTCTCTGCTGGATTTCCCCACCAAGGTCTGCCTTCCAATTGGTATTTATTATTTCTCTCATACTATAGATATTCTAGAAAGCATGCTTGGCAAGCATATGTCACACATTAAAGTTCCTAAAATCAAACAGTAAACTATCAACAAGTAAGGTGGACCAAAAGGAATAAAAGCAATCCAGCCAACACCCATCTCCCAGTTTAGGAGATGATGGGGAGAGGAAAATCAAAGTGAAAGTCGCTCAGTCATGTCCGACTCTTTGCAGCCCCATGGACTATTTATATAGAGTCCATGGAATTCTTCAGGCCAGAATACTGGAGTAGGTAGCCTTTCCCTTCTCCAGGGGAATCTTCCAAACCCAGGGATCAAATCCAGGTCTCCCACATTGCAGGCAGATTCTTTACCAGCTGAGCCACAAGGGAAGCCCAAGAAGACTGGAGTGGGTAGCCTATCCTTTCTCCAGAGGATCTTTCTGACCCAGGAATCAAACCAGGGTCTCCTGCATTGAAGGCAGATTCTTTACCATTTGAGCTCTCAGGTTGGAGCCTATAAAACCTGAGTTCTTCTGACACATCCCAGGAGAACACCTGCTACTTGGCTTTACACAGGATCATTTATGTCTACATAAGCTCTCGGTACCAGAGCAAAATAGAAATGTAGCTTCTTACTCAGCATCTAATAGCAACCAGCATCCTTTTAGGCACTAGGGATATACTAGCTAACAAGTGTTAGCCATATGTCAGGCCCTGGGCTACATACTAGGATACAGAATTGAGGAGAAATAACCTTTGCCATCACAGCCTCATGGGCCATGTCCACTGCCGCAATGGTCTTAAGAGACACTGCCTCCCCTTTAATGTTTTAGTCTATATAATATATAGAGTACATGAATCCTGAAGTATTTACTAAAGGCTCAAGGATTGGTACAGTGGTAAAGAACCTCCTGCCAATGCAGGAGACACGAGAAAATCCTTGGATTGGAAAGATCCCCTGGAGTAGGAAATGGCAACCCACTCCTGTATTCGGGCCCAGAGAATCCCCATGGACAGAGAAGCCTGGTGGGCTATAGTCCATAGGGTCACAAAGAATCAGACATGACGTAAACAACTTAGCACTAGCATATTCAAAAAGCAGAAAAAAAGGCATTTTTTTTTCCTATGATTTCTCTCATGACTGGTATATTTTGGTGTTTTCAATGACTGTTTAGTTTTGTATTCCTTGAGACAAAGGGACATTTGCAGAGTTTGAGCTGGACCTCAGTTGCCCCGGGCCCTGCACAGCAACTTGCTGTCTGGTATGTGTCTGAACCTGACCCTCTCTGTGCCTCGGGCCCTGATCATGGAAGAGAAAGTTGGTGGGTAAGGCCAGGAAGGTGGGCAGCTGAGAGCTCATCCTGAGGGTGGCAATGGGAAGGGAGATAGCACATAAAGTGAGACTCCAAGTCCATAGCTGCATGCTCATGGGTCCCATCTGACTTTGCTTAATAAACACAAATTCACAGGTATTAAGAATTTCAAAGCTGCTTCAAACCCAAGTGTTAGACATTTCTGAGCACCGGTCCTGTTCTTATGTCCATGAGCAGACTCCAGCTGTAGGTGACAGTTGTGGGAGGATCTGAGATGAAGAGCTGGGAGTTGGGAGAGGAGAAAGGGTGATAAAAAATTGCCCTTGAAATTCCATCTTTTCTAGATTTGAGCTGGGTCTTGAGACTAAAATGATGTCACCATTCTATCCTATCCCCTAAAAATAAGAATAGGGGCTTCCCAGGTGGCTCAGTGGTAAAGAATTCACCTGCCAAGCAGAAGATGCAGGTTCGATCCTTGGGTTAAGAAGATTCCCTGGAGAAGGAAATGGGTACCCACTCCAGTATTCTTGCCTGGGAAATTGCATGGACAGAGGCTACAGTCTACAGGGTTGCAAAAGTCGGACATGACTTCGCAACTAACCAATGACAAAAATAGCGATAAGACCTGATCTTCTCAGTCACAGACAGACCAGACATTATGGGATGGGAACACAAGGCAGGCCTGGGGGGATAGTTAGGAAAAAAAGACTAGTTGCTTCAGAATGACCACAGTAGCCCCTGGGAGCTGTGGAGCTCCTGGCAGTCAGTGGGTACCAATAATTATCATTTCCTCACCACTAACTTTGTCAGGGGGCCTGTTCCTGGCTCCAGGGCTGCTTAAGTCTCCATGGGATCAGGTTTGGCTCCCTTGTATATTTTAAATAAAGTACGTGTAAATACTGAACATAGTGGGTAAGTTGTCTCAGGAAAAAGTTAATAGAGGTGCCTCTTTCCAATGACATTTTTTTTTTTAAGACAGTGATGCTGTTGCTGCTGCTGCTAAGTCGCTTCAGTCATGTCCGACTCTGTGTGACCCCATAGATGGCAGCCCAACAGGCTCCCCCATCCCTGGGATTCTCCAGGTAAGAACATTGGAGTGGGTTGCCATTTCCTTCTCCAATAAGACAGTGATGATCTTTTCCTATTTCAAACCTTTGGTTGTTTCCCGTTGTCCTTAGAATCCACTTGCACTTTTTATATGCTTTCCCCCTAGTTTTGCCCTTTTCCTCCTATATGATACCTTAGTTAGGAATCTTTTTTCTGAATGACAATAACTGTGTCAATAACATCTGACAATAACAGAGACCTTAGTTATGGCAGGTAGAATTTTTAAAGTGAAAGCTCAGTTGTGTCCGACTCTTTGCAACCCCATGGACTGTAGTCTGTCAGGGTCCTCTGTTCATGGGATTCTCCAGGCAAGAATACTGGAGTGGTTGCTACTTCCTTCTCCAGGGGATCTTCCTGACCCAGGGATTGAACCCAAGTCACCTGCATTGCAGGCAGACTCTTTACTGACTTAGAGGCAAGGGAAGCCCTAGATTTTTTACTGATACATTATTTTCCCCATAATGTTCTCCTGTTTCTTATTGAATTCCTAGGGTCTCACAGAGCCTGCCGCCTCAGAAGCTCAATAAATAGTTAAGTGAATAAATGTTGATCTTAGAACTTCATCTATGGAGAATCAGATGCAACAAGCTGATGAGAATTTGGAGAAAGAAAACACCCAAGGATATTCATTGCAGAATAAAGGCTTTCTAACCCCAAGAGTAGCAGCTGGCCCGGCTCCTTCTCCCTCATCACAGCTGGCCTGACAGCAGAGAGAGGAGGAGGATTGGATTTTCATCAGTCCAGCTTCATGGTCTTTTGGAACCACACTGACTCCTCCACCGGCTCCATCTCTGGAAGGTCTGCGGCAGCCACAGCTGCTGCCCTGTCTACTCAGAGAGCTGCTCTCCACGTGTTGGGCCGTGTCCTGTTGCAGGCACTTTACAGTCTGGGAGCAGCTGCCGAAACATCTGCCACAAGCTGACAGTGGATCTTTCCCAAGAATGTTCATCAATTTGAAAGCACTTTCAAAGCAAAAGGCAGGACAAAATGCAGAATCTGATAACAGAGACAGCTGAGTCTATAAATGCAAGGTCTTCAAAATTGGTGCCTTGTCTGTCATTTGTATGCCCATTAGTAGACAGTGCTTTCAGAGAAGAATGTCAGTGATCATACTTTCAGCTATCATGGACCTGCTTTTGACTCTACTAGTTCAAATCTATAGGGGAATATTATAAAACGTATTACATTGCATAAAGACCACTCTTGTCCTTGAAACCAATATTTCTAAAATTTTAGTTTTCCATGTCCTGACTTCTCCATTCTACTGTATGCTTACATTCTGTGCCACAATTCTTTAAAAGATCAATAAATTAAATTGTGCTTTTATTTAATAAAAGGAAATTTTTCTAACACTAAAACAAAAATGGAAACAAGGGTAAAATCTCTTAAATACAAACTGTCCAAATAAATAAAATGGAAACAAAAGTATTCAACTAAAAAGCAAGCATGAATCATAAAATTTTAAATAAGAAAATAAAAATTAAAATAATCTGCCTTGATGTTTCTTCATTTAAGGCCAGTAAGAAGTACTCTGGGCTTGCTTGGTGGCTCAGATGGTTAAGAATCAATGTGGTAGACCCAGGTTCAATCCTCCGGAGAAGGAAATGGCAATCCGCTCAAGTACTCTTGCCTAGGAAATCCTATGGACAGAGGAGCCTGGTGGGCCCCAGCTCATGGCGTCCCAAAGAGTCAGGTACAACTGAGCAACTAATGCATATGGTATGGTAAGAAGTACCTTATCAACAATAAAACTCTTTGCAGGTGTGTTAGACAGATCTGAGAATTGGATCTCACTTGTACATTCCTTTGGAAAGGACAAAGTATTTAGCTATCTCCTTGGATACAATGGACTTCCCTGGTGGCTCAGATGGGAAAGATTCTGCCTTCAATCCAGGAGACCGAGGTTTGATCCCTCTGTCGGGAAGATCCCCTGGAGGAGCGAATGGCAACCCAATCCAGTATTCTTGCCTGGAGAATCCCACGGACAGAGGAGCCAGGCGTGCTGTAGTCCATGGGGCCACAAAATGTCGCACATGACTGAACGACACACTGTCCCACTTTGTCTGGTTTACACGAAGGAAGGTTTTCCATAAACACACTCTGGCGTCTCTCTAGCTTGCCTCTTCCTGCACCATGAGGAAGGGGATGAACATTTCTCAGCTGATAGTTTCTCACAAAGAATTGGGCATGTGCAATGCAACTTCTCCCTCTTTCCTCTTGGGGGCAGGTATGGCCTCAGGGACCTCTGTCCTGCTAGGAATGATTCTGCTCTTCTTCAGAAGGGCCAGCAGCACCAGAGGAATAAGGATGATATTTTGCTACTCAAGGGGGCTGGTTTTCACTCTCATGGAGAAGCCTTCTCTCCTTTAGTGTTGCTGGATTTATCTCAGGAGGAAGTACATTGTCTATCTAAATTGAAGGTCCAACATAAGCTCGATCATTTAACTAAAGTTGTCTCAAATCAAGTCCTCCAATTTGGAGTAATAAAAATAATGCACTGGTTTCTCATCTGTTGCTCTTTTTTTTTTCTCTCACATTGTTCAGAAACAGGAGAAGGAAGAGAACAATTTTTTTGAGAGGTGGTCTTCTGTGACTCGCAACTTTTTGGACAGCAAGAATGAATCCCTTACCAGAATTAGTGATTTTATGGAGTTTCTTGATTCTCAGAAGCCAGTTGAAATGATTTCTTGAATTTGTTCTTCTTCTGAATGTGTTAACTTATTTGGTCCTAACGGAAAAGTGATGGAAGAGAGATTTCTTTTCTACTCCAAACTAACTCAGGAAAATATATAAGAAGAACTCATCAAAGCTTTACAGGTTTTCTTTATGATGTTAAAATATTGTCAAGGAATTTTCAAATAAGTTAATAATCAAGTGATTAAAAAAGTAAGCGTGTTTCAAACAATTTCAGTTGATTGTCCATATAAATGCAGCTGGAGGATTTGCTCCTAGGACCCTGGGTATACAATGTGTGGAACAGAAATGATGATTACAGCACAGTTTGGGTATTAGTCGTAGTCTAAGCCTTAGAGTATATCTTTCATTTTGACAAGCCACGAGATAGGTACTCATTTATTTCTTTTCAGCAGTTTGAAACAAAGCATAAAAAAATTGAGTTGCATTAATCATACAAACTATAAGTGAAAGAATCAGTTCAAGCCTGGTTCAGGCCTATCTAACTGTAGGCCAAGCACTGATGGCTACATTTTCTTTCTCACTGGAACTGAACTGGAAGCAGAGACAACAGTTTGAGTTTAAGAGCATGTGGTATTCTAAGAAGAAAAAGAGAGAAGTTTTAGCTAGAAACTGTCATCAGTGATAAGGCGTATCAGAAAAATATAAGTGGATGGAGCTGGAGAGAGGGCTTCCCAAGTGGTAAAGGAAGAGTGAGCAAAGGCTTAAGAAAGAATATGGCATTAGTGTCATATTAGTGCACAGGCAAAAAGTTATTTTGATTCCACTAAATAAAGTGATAAGTGAATAGGTTAATGGAGATGAAGTATCTGAAAATCCATACAGAAAGGCTTGGCCTGTATGGTAGACAATGGGACAATGTGAAGGAGGGATAAGAATTGACTTTAAGTGAATTTCTCTCAGGAGCCAGGTAGAGAGGAAGACACACTAAAAATGGTCATTCTTTTAATTATCATAATATCCAATCAGGAAGAAATTTTAATTCTATTTTATAATAGAACAATAGAGTTTAGTAAATTACTATCAATCACACAAGCAGTCATTGACAGATCTCAGATTTGAACTATACCTTCAGTTCAGTTCAGTTCAGTCAGTCAGTTGTGTCCAAATCTTTGCAATCCCATGAATCGCAGCATGCCAGGCCTCCCTGTCCATCACCAACTCCCAGAGTTCACTCAGACTCACGCCCATTGAGTCCGTGATGCCATCCAGCCATCTCATCCTCTGTTGTCCCCTTCTCCTCCTGCCCCCAATCCCTCCCAGCATCAGAGTCTTTTCCAATGAGTCAACTCTGTACATGAGGTGGCCAAAGTACTGGAGTTACAGCTTTAGCATCATTCCTTCCAAAGAAATCCCAGGGTTGATCTCCTTCAGAATGGACTGGTTGGATCTCCTTGCAGTCCAAGGGACTCTCAAGAGTCTTCTCCAACACCATAGTTTTACAGTGACTTAGCAAGGGGAATGGGTAGGGGAAGAATGAGTTCAGTTGAGGTGAGTCTTACTTTGGGTGGAAACATAGCATCATGTGGAAAAAAGTCTAATTTGTTGTTAGTTTATAAGACTGTTGAAGGTTTAAGAAAGATACTGGGAGTTACAGAGTACTTTCAGTTCAGTTCAGTTCAGTCACTCAGTCGTGTCCAACTCTTTGTGACCCAATGGACTGCAGCACACCAGGCCTCCCTGTCCATCCCCAACTCCTGGAGTCTACCCAAACTCATGTCCATTGAGTTGGTGATGCCATCCAACCATCTCATCCTCTGTCATCCCCTTCTCCTCCTGCCCTCAATTCTTCCTGGCATCAGCGTCTTTTCAAATAAGTCAGCTCTTCCCATCAGCTGGCCAAAGTATTGGCGTTTCAGCTTCAACATCAGTCCTTATCTCTCAATTGTGTAGCAAATAAGAGGTTTGGAGGAATTAACTCAAAGTAGAGTGTCTTCTACTTTGTCATGGAAACTCTGTCTTCATTATCACAGTATCTGGACAGAGAAACCAAAGTACATGGTGTATTCTAGCCACAAGCTTTGATTCAAGGGTGGTCTAGTGAGGGTAAAGCTCAAGATTTTTATTTGATAGTTGTGAAAAAGCCCTCTCTATTTCTCTCCCTGAATCTGAACACATAGCCCTGTTGCCATTAGAACACTATTTCTCATGGGATGTCAGCCAAAGAATGCAACCAACACATAGAAGTGGGCAGATTGAAAAGACTGAAGCTGCCTAGCTTTGGAAATTTAGTTGATTGAATCTTTAAGTTCCCCAATCAATCTATTGTTTAATCCAATTTAGATTGAGTTTTCTTAATTACCATAAGGAATTCTGAGACAGAAATTGATGCAATAAATATATTCTTATCAGAAGCATATCCTAAAATGTGGGTTGGGTAGTAGAAGCAATAAATACCAACTTACCCAGGAACCAAAAGGGCCCTAACATTCTATTCTGCTCTAGACAGGCTTCTTCCTGACTCTAAAGCTCCAAAAATGTTTACTTTAGAAAACTTGTAATTATAAGTTCTTTCTCTGCCCTTCTGAGATGTAAATCTTTTTGAAAGCCTCTTTCTGGTTTTACAACCCAGGAATGTTTTTCTTAAGAACCTAGGAGTCATCTCTTTCAAATGTAGCCATTGAAGGAGTTAGAGAACCCACTCTCCCATAATCTGTTTTAGAGTTGAAGTCTAATTTTGATGGGCCCCTTGCTCCAAGTTAGAGCATTACCTCTTATGAAGATACAAGAAAGCCTATTTTCCTTTTTGCTGTCATTTAGTCGTTAAGTCGCATGTGATTCTTTGCTAACCCATGGACTGTAGCCCACCAGGCTCCTCTGTCCATGGCATTTTCCAGGCAAGAGTACTGGAGTGGGTGGCCATTTCCTTCTCCAGGGGATCTTCCTGACCCAGGGGTAGAGCTTTTGTCTCCTGCATTGGCAGGCTAGTTCTTTACCACTGAACCACCAGTGAAGCCCTAGTTTTTCCTCTGAGTAAAGCCAATTAGCAAATACAGATGGGCTCATGATACTCTCCCTGATTCAATTCAGTTCAGTCACTCAGTTGTGTCCAACTCTTTGTGACCCCATGAACCACAGCATGCCAGGCCTCCCTGTCCATCACCAACTCCCGGAATTCACGCAAACTCATGTCCACTGAGTCGGCGATGCCATCTAACCATCTCATTCTCTGTCATCCCCTTCTCCTCCAGCCTTCAATCTTTCCCAACATTAGGGTCTTTTTCAAATGAGTCAGCTCATCGCATCAGGGGGCCAAAATATTGGAGTTTCAGCTTCAACATCAGTCCTTCCAATGAACACCCAGGACTGATTTCCTTTTAGATGGACTGGTTGAATCTCATTGCAGTCTAAGGGACTCTCAAGAGGTCAGGGACAGTGGCCGAGAGGAGCTACCCCACATCCAAGGTAAGGAGCAGCAGCTGTACTTTGCTGAGGTGGTTGTGAATAGATACCCCATGTCCAAGGTAAGAGAAACCCAAGTAAGATGGTAGGTGCTGAGAGAGGGCATCAGAGGCCAGACAGACTGAAACCACAATCACATGGACCAAAGACTTGTCTAATTCAATGAAATTAAGCCATGATGTGTGGGGCCACCCAAGATGGATGTCATGGTGGAGAGGTCTGACAGAACATGATCCACTGGAGAAGGGAATGGCAAACCACTTCAGTATTATTGCCTTGAGAACCCCATGAACAATATGAAAAGGCAAAAAGATAGGATACTGAAAGAGGGACTCCCCAGGTCAGTAGGTGCCCAATATGTTACTGGAGATCAATAGAGAAATAACTCCAGAAAGAATGAAGGGATGGAGCCAAAGCAAAAGGAACACCCAGTTGTGGATGGGACTGGTGCTAGAAGCAAGGTTCTATGATATAAAGAGCAATACTGCATAGGAACCTGGAATGTTAGGTCCATAAATCAAGACAAATTGGAAGTGGTCAAACAGAAAATGACAAGAGTGAATGTCAACATTCTGAGAATCAGCGCACTAAGATGGACTGGAATGGGTGAATTTAACTCAGATGATCATTATATATACTACTGTGGACAGGAATCCCTTAGAAGAAGTGGAGTAGCCATCATAGTCAGCAAAGGAGTCTGAAATGCAGTACTTGGATGCAGTCTCAAAAAGGACAAAAAGATCTCGGTTCATTTCCAAGGCAAAACATTCAATATCATCATAATCCAAGTCTATGCCCCAACCAGTAAGGCTGAAGAAGCTGAAGTTGAATGGTTCTATGAAGACCTACAACCTTTTAGAACTAACACCAAAAAACGATGTCCTTTATCATTATAGGGGACTGGAATGCAAAAGTAAGAAGTCAAGAAACACCTGGATTAACAGGCAAATTTGGCCTTGGAGTACAGAATGAAGCAGGGCAAAGGCTAACAGAGTTCTTCCAAGAGAACACACTGGTCATAGCAAACACCCTCTTCCAACAACACAAGAAAAGACTCTACACATGGACATCACCATACGGTCAACATCGAAATCAGATTGATTATATTCTTTGCAGTCAAAGATGGAGAAGCTCTATACAGTCAGCAAAAACAGGACTGGGACCTGACTGTGGCTATCATGAACTCCTTATTGTCAAGCTCGGAATGAAATTGAAGAAAGTGGGGAAAACTACTAGCCCATTCAGGTATGACATAAATCAGATCCCTTATGACTATACAGTGGAAGTGAGAAATAGATTTAAAGGTGTAGATCTGATAGACAGCGTGCCTGATGTACTATGGACGAAGGTTCGTGACATTGTACAGGAGACAGGGATCAAGACCATCCCCCCCAAAAAAAATTGCAAAAAAGCAGAATGGCTGTCTGAGGAGGCCTTGCAAACAGCTGGGAAAAGAAGGCAAGTGAAAAGCAAAGGAGTAAAGGAAAGATATACCCATTTGAATGCAGAGTTCTGAAGAATAGCAAGGAGAGAGAAGAAAGACTTCCTCAGTGATCAATGCAAAGAAATAGAGGAAAACAATAGAATGGGAAAGACTAGAGAACTCTTCAAGAAAATTAGAGATACCAAGGGAACATTTCATGCAAAGATGGGCTCAATAAAGGACAGAAATGGTATGAATCAAAGTAGATTATATTAAGAAGAGGTGGCAAGAACACACAGAAGAACTGTACAAAAACGATCTTCATGGCCCAGATAATCATGATGGTGTGATCATCACCTAGAGACAGACATCCTGGAATGTGAAGTCAAGTGGGTCTTAGGAAGTATCACTACAAGCAAAGCTAGTGGAGGTGATGGAATTCCAGTTGAGCTATTTCAAATCCTGAAAGATGATGCTGTGAAAGTGCTGCACTCAATATGTCAGCAAATTTGGAAAAGTCAGCAGTGGTCACAGGACTGGAAAAGGTCAGTTTTCATTCTAATCCCAAAGAAAGGCAATGTCAAAGAATGCTTAAACTATCGCAGAATTGCACTCATCTCACAGGCTAGTAAAGTAATGCTCAAAATTTTCCAAGCCAGGCTTCAGCAGTATGTGAACCGTGAATTTCCAGATGTTCATGCTGGTTTTAGAAAAGGCAGAGGAACCAGAGATCAAATGGTCAACATCTTCTGGATCATTGAAAAAGCAAGAGAGTTTCAGGAAAACATCTACTTCTCCTTTATTGACGATGCCAAAGCCTTTGACTGTGTGGATCACAATAAGCTGTGGACAATTCTCAAAGAGATGGGAATACCAGATCACCTGACCTGCCTCTTGAGAAACCTGTATGCAGGTCAGGAAGTAAGAGTCAGATCTGGACATGGAACAACAGACTTGTTCCAAATAGGAAAAGGAGTAAGTCAAGGCTGTATATTGTCACCCTGTTTGTTTAACTTCTATGCAGAGTATATCATGAGAAACGCTGGGCTGGATAAAGCACAAGCTGGAATCAAGATTTCTGGGAGAAATAGCAATAACCTCAGATATGTGGATGACACCACCCTTATGGCAGAAAGTGAAGAAGAAATAAAGAGCCTCTTGATGAAAGTGAAAGAGGAGAGTGAAAAAGTAGTGTTAAAACTCAACATTCAGAAAACGAAGATCATGGCATCTGGTCCCATCTCTTCATGACAAATAGATGGGGAAATAGTGGAAACAGTGGCTGATTTTATTTTGGGGGGCTCCAAAATCACTGCAGGTGGTGATTGCAGCCATGAAATTAAAGGAATGCTTACTCCTTGGAAGGAAGTTATGGAAGTTATTGGAAGTTATGACCAACCTAGACAGCATATTAAAAAGCAGAGACTTTACTTTGTCAACAAAGGTCCTTCTAGTCATTCTATGGTTTTTCCAGTTGTCATGTATGGTTGTAAGAGCACAGAAGAATTGATGCTTTTGAACTGTGGTGTTGGAGAAGACTCTCCCTGATTACCAGGTTTTAAAAAACTCTCTCACACCCCTCCCCTTTATTTTTGGCTGCAGTGGGGGTGGGGTAGTGAGGCATGTTGAGCTCAGACTTACTTCTGGTCTCTCCACTACTGCAAGAACACTGAATAATATTTTTTTATCTGCTTAACACTGGTGCAGTTTTGGCTTTGGCACCAATCACTGGAGTCAGCAAAGGCTTGTTAAATGCTCACATACATTTTAATGAAACTGTAGCCTATTATCCTTTGAGATTCAGTGAGCAACACTGGGAGATTTGATAGCAATGTTTTTAGGATTATTGAATGTGTTAGCTTTTTTGTGCATATTTTAATAAGGTTCTACTAGAAAGCAATATACTTACTTTGAAACTAAAAACAGATTAATAAGGAAATATGGATTTGCTAAGAGAGATCTTTTCTGCCTGAAGGCTGCATTTCAGAGTTATCTATGGTCCATTAATTTGGAGACCCAGAGATAGAAAAGTGAACTTCTCCAAACGAAACTGCGATTTGTGTGAGATAAGTTAGTGGGAGATTTAGCAGGAGATACAATTGCATCCGAGGAGAAAACTGACCCTTTCAGCCTTTTCCAAGCTTTTAAAGCATTATTTGGCTGACAAGAGAAATAATCACTCCAGTCCCAGTGGAAGCCTAAGGGCAAAGGACTAGACACCTGTGTCTTCCCAACCTAAAGCCTTATTTCTAATGCAGGAATGATCCATTTGTTAGAAACTAGAAATATAAAATGCTGTTCCACAGAAATTAAATGTCCAATCATTTGAACTTCAAATGTCTTCGATGCTTCATCACGATATCAAAGTATTATTTAATCTAGATATTCAAAGTACTATTTCTAATTTTAACTCACATAATTGCAACTAAATTGTGCTATATTAATTATGTGCTATAAAACCCAGTCCATCCCCATTCCTCAATGAAGGATCAAAGGATTAAAATATTAAGTGTTCTGCATATTTAATTATAAAATACTCAAGTCATTTATTCAGCTATAATCCATTATGGGTAGAAAGTATATAATCTGCTTGATGATTTGCTTGATAAATGTATTTGTCTTTTTAATGAGCTTCTTTGTTTAGGTGGTTAGAATGATTAATTTGCCAGAGCACATCATCAGTAACCTTGAAAACCAGAAGTCAATATTTGGGAAAAATCCTTACACTGTGAAATACAGTGCTTAAAACTGCAGAAATCTCCATGGGAATGCAGTCAGTTGATTAGCAGACATGTTTGACATGTTGCTATTTAAACAGGATTAAGTGTACTGGGAAAGTGATGGAGAAAACACAGGCAGGGGGAGGGGCCTCAGAAAAGCAGTTATAACATAAAAACCGATCAGCTCCATTATCTCCAAAAGAATCTGATAGTTCAGATTACTAATTAGCCTGTCAGAGGGCCCAGAAACTATAGCAAAAGAGGTGTAATTTACTCAAAGAAAAAAAATGCTTAAAAGCAAATGCACATTTCGTATTATATCCAGAATTGCCTTCTGTTTTAATCAGCCATTTGACCCCAAGGATTGCACTACATTTTGTGTTTTCTATGGATGAAAGCTATTTGTTCTGGGATATAATCATTTCATATAGTAAGAATTTATAGGAAATAAAATTCATAAAATATAAAGGCAATGAAACAGAGTAAGAAATTCATAATAAAAACCAAGATTAAATGCTTCTTGTCAGTTGGTTTGCCAGTTTCTCCTGAGCTTACAGTAATTCAGTGGAGCCAAAAATAACTGACTTGACATCACTCTGATTCATTTTGGCCCATCTTTTATTTCTTTTTCCACCTTTTGTGCTCTCTTAAGTTAGAATATGAATTAGAATAATCAGCTAGAATGACTTATTAATAACAATTAGAATATAAATTCTTCCACAAGAAACATATTTCTATGATGAGAAACAAGGGAAAGATCACTAAGATAGAGTACATTTATATTTTTGTATGACTGATCCTCTTTACAATTTTTATTTAAACCCTAGGCAATAGAATGAGTTGCAATTTCATAAATAAGATATATAATAATAAATGTTTAAAGAAAGTGCTAGATTCTTTTGAACTAAGGTACGCAGGAGCTACAGGATTACCTATTTTGTAGAGATTTTTTTTTTAGTTGAATTTGTCAAACTGTTATTTTTCTTCCTGTTTCCAGTAGTGGCAGCTTGAATAGATGTAGGCTGGCATAGCTTCTGCTCACATCACATCATTTGAGCCTAACAGGCATTTGACAGCATGAACTCTCGGGCCAGACTCCTTGTGTTTGAATTCTGGGTTTACCACTACCTTAAAAGAGGCTTCTTATTTTAATTTGGAAGGAGGTCAAAGGAAGCATGAATCTGTTCTCCAGTCAGAAAATGGTAGCAGTCTGGTGTCTGTAGTCTGTTTTTATCTTTTTTCAGCCATGAGGCTGGAATGTTCATGGAGCATCCTGGCTTGATGCTGATACTGTATGAAAGTGATCATATTAGTTGGTAGCAACTGGGTCAGCCAGTAGCTGAAAGCTGTTAGGGCTGCTTCTGTTTTTCTTTCTTTTTTTTTTTTTTTTTTTTGGTCTTTCCTTTCTCAGTACTTATTTTGGCCAAGGGCTGATAAAGGAAAGTTGCAGGACATTGTTGACTCTACTGATGAGAAAGCTATGCAGACAACATTTCTCTAGTTAACTAGCTAGACTTTTCTGTTGTAGGATAAGTTATCATCCAATTTGATAAAGACTACACAGTAACTTTTATGATCAGGAAAGAATTCATCAGTCAACTTCAATATAGGCAATTACCAGAAAAAAATAAAAAAGACTATTTATTAGTCCTTATAACAGACAGAGGCCAGGAACCTAGATGACCAAACTGTGACTACAAAACACATATTCCACAGTCTTTATCAGAAAAATAAGTGTCTTTTTTTTTTTTTTAACTTGGCCTGATCATGGACTATTCCATATAAAAACACCAAGAAGTGCTGACTTAGCAAACTTCTTTTCTTAGCAAGCCAAAAGAAAATCAAGGGCTCAGGTCCATAAAAGTTCTGGTTAATCATTGTACACTTGTTTGTTAGATTTCCAGAGAAAAACGGATGTCCATAGAAGGAAAAGCACCATGGAACCACAAAATGTATCAGAAATGTAAGAATTATGTATGGCAATGGGAGTGACAATATTTGACACCTGCAGGACAGTGGATTTTCTGGCTGAAGTTAAACATGCTCCACAAAGAAACAGTATGAAATAAAAGGATCATCCTGCAATTTGTTTTACTTTTCTCAAGTAATGTTTTGATGAAAGGAATACACTGATTACTCTAGAAGCATCTTGTGGACATGGGGTCAAAGTCTACTCTTAATGAGATGGAAGTAGGGATTAATAATAAGGTGAAAATGTAAGTAGCTGCATAAGTAAAATGTGAAAGAAGAAAACTAACCTTCTGAAGAATTTTAAGAACAGTGGTTGAATTTTTATCAGCAGGATTAAGGTTGAAAGCAATGACGTTGCTTTTATCAGCAGGATCAAGGTTGAAAGCAATGACATATTCAGCAATGGTTAGATACAGATCAGTAGTTATGGTCCAAAAACAAATCTCACAAGGGAGTCTTTTCCTTCCTTAAGTAACAGGTAACAAACTAGATTTAGAGTGGAGCATGTTGAGTACCATTTAATGGATCACAGACAACATGGGAATGTGATAATAGATAAGATTCAGTTCAGTTCAGTTCATTCGCTCAGTCATGTCTGACTCTTTGCGATCCCATGAATCGTAGCACACCAGGCCTCCCTGTCCATCACCAACTCCCAGAGTTCAAACTCACGTCCATCGAGTCAGTGATGCCATCCAGCCATCTCATCCTCTGTCGTCCCCTTCTCCTCCTGCCCCCAATCCCTCCCAGCATCAGAGTCTTTTCCAATGAGTCAACTCTTCGCATGAGGTGGCCAAAGTACTGGAGTTTCAGCTTTAGCATCATTCCTTCCAAAGAACACCCAGGACTGATCTCCTTTAGGATGGACTGGTTGGATCTTCTTGCAGTCCAAGGGACTCTCAAGAGTCTTCAACACCACAGTTCAAAAGCATCAATTCTTCAGCACTCAGCTTTCTTCATGAGTAGTACTGGAAAAACTATAGAAATATTGAAAAAGTAGTATTGTTTCAGCTTTTTGGTTGAAAATTCTACACTTTGGGTTTTTGTTGGTAGTGATGCTTTTTACTAAAATATATGTATATTTTTTCATTTAAACCAAGAGTCTTTGAGTAAGCTATCTACTGTCAGAGAAAAAAATACACCAGACAAGAGAAGCAAAGAGTCATTGATTTCATCCTGATATTGTTTCCAGTGGGCTTCCCTCGTGGCTCAGCTGTAAAGAATCCACTTGCAATGCAGGAAATGCATTGGATTCCTGGGTCAGGAAGATCTCCTGGAAAAGGGAATGACAACCCACTCCAGTATTCTTTCCTGGGAAATAGCATGGATAGAGGAGCCTGGCAGGCTACAGTCCATGGGATCACAAAGAATCAGACAAGACTTAATGACTACACCATCACCAGCACAATTTCCGGTAATAGGGAAAAGCACAGGCCAAGTTGCATACTCAGACAAAGGCTGGAAAAGTCTTTAAGAGCAGGATTAGAGGGATCTTAGGGCTTGTGTCTTTACTAACTGGCTTTACCCCAAGGAAAAGCAAACTTCCTGTACCTTCATGATAGGAGATAATGTTAAAATTGGAGCAATAGGATCATCCAAGTTAGGCTCCTATCCTAACACAGAGACTGCAAGATAAGGACTATATTTCCTTCAGTGGCTACTTTTGAAAGGGATGGCTCCCAGGGCCTGGAGAAAGATATTTCTTGGTTGTAAAACTTGAAAGAAGCTTTTAAAAAGATTTACATCTCAAAGGGGGCAGAAAGGGCATATAATTACTACAATTTTTCTAAAGCAAATACTCTCAGAAAATTAAGAGGCCTAGAGTAAGGAAGCAGCCCATCTAAAATGTAGTCAAGCTGAGGGCGATGTTAACTGTCTCCCAAGATTATTTACATCTATAGGATTCTGAAGGCTGCTCAGTTCAAGGTTCCTAAATATGATGAAAGTTCAGTCAAAGCTATGGTTTTTCCAGTAGTCATGTACAGAAATGAGAGTTGGACCATAAAGATGGCTGAGCAGCAAAGAATTGATGCTTTCAAATTCTGGTGCTAAAGACTCTCGGGAGTCCCTTGTACGGCAAAGGAGATCAAACTAGTTCATCCTAAAGGAAATCAACCCTGAATATTCACTGCAAGGACTGATGCTGAAGCTCCAACACTTCGGCCACCTTTTGCAAAAAGCCTGCTCACTGGAAAAGACCCTGATGCTGGGAAAGATTGAGGCAAGGAGAAGAGAGTGACAGAGGATGAGGTGATTGGATGGCATCCCTGACTCAGTGGACATGAACCTGAGCAAAGTCCAGGAGAAAATGAAGAACATGGAAGCCTGGAATGCTGCAGTCCATGGGGTCACAAAGAGGCGGACACAACTTAGGGATTGAACAACAGCAACCAACGAACGATAGATGAGAACTGCATCTTTTCAATCAGAAAACAGAAATCCAAAGATCAAGGGTTGATCTTTCTTGGTGAAAATAGTTAATGATATGATAAACTCCTTTCCATAGAGGTTAAAGACTGGAGATCTCTCTCTCTCAGATATTCCAGGAGCCATTTATGTGATGATCTTGAAAAGGCTGTTTCTTCTGACTTAATGATAAGACTTTGTTGGTATAAGAATTGTTTGTATTCTTGTTGGTTTTCTATAGGATATTGTCTCTAATCAAATATAAAATTCCAGTGGGGCATGGGTAGTCTTTTTCTAAACTTATAAGGGGAAATCATCAAGGTTTACACAGAAAATCATGGAAGTTCTAGAGCAGTGCTCTCCAATAGGACTTTTTGTAAAAATGAATATGAGCTTTACAATTAATATGGTAGCTATTAGACATCCATAGCTATTGAGCACTTGAAATGTGGCTAGAGCAATTGGAGAACTGGATTTTTATTTTACAGCAGTTTCATGTATTCAAATTTAAATATCCACATGTGATTAGTGGCTATCGTATTGAAGAATCCCATTCTAGAATTCTTAGTGCCTTGCCAATTTTGGTTTTAGAATTCCATCTGCATTTCTACTTTTTCCTGAAGATATAGTATAATAGTACTTTTATCAGTACGCTTGCCTGGAAAATCCCATGGATAGAGGAGCCTGGTAAGCTACAGTCCATGGGGTCACTAAGAGTCGGACACGACTAAGGGACTTCACTTTCGCTTCTCACCTTCATGCATTGGAGAAGGAAATGGCAACCCACTCCAGTGTTTTTGCCTGGAGAATCCCAGGGACAGGGGAGTCTGGTGGGCTGCCGTCTATGGGGTCACACAGAGTCGGACATGACTGAAGCGACTTAGCAGTAGCAGCAGCAGTAAAATGCCATACAACATTTTAAAATAAATTTCCTAGTAAAATCTAGTTAACCAGCAAAGAAAATCCACTATCCAAACTGAAAATAAGCAAGAAGTTACCAAAGCATTCTAGAGCATATGTAAAGCTTGTATAAATAATTGGTCATTTTGTTTTGCTACCTGGCAGTCCAATCAAAGTCAATTAATTCAGCCATCTGAATGGATTTAGCTTCTGGGAGCTAATAATCCAAAAATGAATTGGAATCTGTGATAATATTGCCTGCTGGACAATGTCCAGTTTTAGCTTTTTGAAATGACTTATTAACTAAGAGAATTAAATCAGGATTGTCTCATGGAGTCTCTTAAACTGCTATATAAGGTACACATACATTTTTAAGAGATTAAAAAATGGAGGAATTTTCTTTCCTCAGGCAGGGGAAGGAGATTTCTAGTTTCAAGTTGCTATAGTGCCAGACAGTGATATATGAAGGGGAAAGGAATCATGAGGGTATTAACACATCTCCAGAGCCTTGTGCTCATCCCATAAAGCATATTATGATAATCTCTAATTGACAACAGTGTTTAAACCAGGATATCTGGAAACAAATGCCTTGTAGCAACATGGTGCTAGTGGTAAAGAATCTGCCTGCCTTTGCAGGAGCCACTGGTTCGATCCCTGGGTCAGGAAGATCCTCTGGAGAAGGAAATACAACCCACTCCAATATTCTTGCCTGGGAATTCCCATGGACTGAGGAGCCTGGCAGGACCAGAGTCAGACATGATTGAGCGTATGCCTTCGCCCTTCTCTGTTGTAGCAGTATGAGTGTATGTTAGTTATTCAGTCGTGTCTGACTCTTTTCAACCCCATGGACTGTAGTCCGCCAGGCTACTGGACTGTACCAGTAGCTATTATTAAACATTGAGAAAGATTCTTTCAAGTTGAAAAGCATATAAATTAACCTACAGATACTGTGGAAAAAGAATTTTCTCAATAGTTTCTAAACCATTAAAACTTCAGTTCAGTTCAGTTCAGTCACTCTGTTGGTGTTGGACAAAGCTTGTGCTTCATCCAACCCAGCATTGCACATGATGTATTCTGTACAGAAGTTAAATAAGCAGGGTGACAATATACAGCCTTGACAAACTCCTTTCCCATATTGGAATCAGTCTGTTGTTCCATATCCAGTTCTAACTGTTGCTTCTTGACCTGCATACAGATTTCTCAGGAGGCAGATCAGGTGGTCTGGTATTCCAATCTTTTTAAGAATTTTCCAAGGTTTGTTGTGATCTACACAATTTTAGGAAAAGACAGATTCAGAATTTGCCTAAGGAGACATGATGTAAACACAAGGCATTAGTAAATTACTACAGTCAATAGTTTGAAATCTTACTGCATTAAAAAATAATGATGAATAGAAAAATTTTCTCATCTTATGAATCAAGAAGTTAATAGAATACTTATAAAGAGAAACTTCGGTTATATGATCATAGGATCAATCAATCAATCAATTCAGTCACTCAGTTGTGTCCAAGTCTTTGCAACCCCATTAACCGCAGCATGCCAGGCCTCCCTGTCCATCACCAACTCCCGGAGTTCACCCAAACCCATGTCTATTGAGCCCGTGATGCCATCCAATCATCTCATGCTCTGTCGTCCCCTTCTTCTCCTGCCTTCAATCTTTCCCAGCATGAGGGTCTTTTCAAATAAGTCATCTCTTCACATCAGGTGGCCAGAGTGTTGAAGTTTCAGTTTCAACGTCAGTCTTTCCAATGAACACCCCGGACGGATCTCTTTTAGGATGGACTGGTTGGATCTCCTTGCAGTCCAAGGGACTCTCAAGAGTCTTCTCCAACACCACAGTTCAATAGCATCAATTCCTTGGCACTCAGCTTTCTTTACAGTTTAAATCTCACATCCATACATGACCACTGGAAAAACCATAGCCTTGACTAAACGGACCTTTGTTGAAAAAGTTAATGTCTCTGCTTTTTAACATGCTATCTAGGTTGGTCATAACTTTCCTTCCAAGGAGTAAGCGTCCCTTAATTTCATGGCTGCAATCACCATCTGCAGTGATTTTGGAGCCCCAAAAAAATAAAGTCAGCCACTGTTTCTACTTTTTCCCCATCTATTTGACATGAAGTGATAGGACCGGATGCCACGATCTTAGTTTTCTGAATGTTGGGCTTTAGCCCAACTTTTTCACTTTCATTTTTCACTTTTGTCAAGAGGCCGTTTAGGTCTTCTTCACTTTCTGCCATAAAGGTGGTGTCATCTACATATCTGAAGTTATTGATATTTCTCCCTGCAGTCTTGATTCCAGCTTGTGCTTCTTCCAGCCCAGTGTTTCTCATGATGTACTCTGCATATAAGTTAAATAAGCAGGGTGACAATATACAGCTTGATGTACTCCTTTTCCTATTTGGAACCAGTCTGTTGTTCCATGTTCAGTTTTAACTGTTGCTTCCTGACCTGCATATATGTTTCTCAAGAGGCAGGTCAGGTAGTCTGGTATTCACATCTCTTTCAGAGTTTTCCACAGTTTACTGTGATCCACACAGTTAAAGGCTTTGAATAGTCAATAAAGCAGAAATAGATGTTATTCTGGAACTCTCTTGCTTTTTCCATGATCCAGTGGATGTTGGCAATTTGATCTCTGGTTCCTCTGCCTTTTCTAAAACCAGCTTGAACATCAGGAAGTTCACCGTTCATGTATTGCTGAAGCCTGGCTTGGAGAATTTTAAGCGTCACTTTACTAGTGTGTGAGATGAGTGCAATTATAATTTAGCCTTTTAACAAAATATATATTTTGCTTTTGTAGGGGACATAATTAATGCAGTGATTTTCATAAAGTTGAATTATTAGTATCCTGTCATATACATGTACATAAATAAACTAGATATAATAATTAAAAATCTTTTTGTTCTACCATGCCTGAGATACTGTCCTTCATTGTTCCACATGGAAAAAGCTATCTTACCCCTACTCCCACCATGTTCTAGATCATGGGAATGGGAAAGAGAAAATGAGGACAAGTAGCTTCCTTTACAAGGATGAAACCTACAAGTTGAACATGTCATTTCATTTATATCCACTGGCCAGAACTTAGTTATTTAGCCAGTTTTACATATAAGGAAAGTTGAGAAGTATACTCCCTGGCCAGGTTTCATGTGCCTCTCTAAAACCAGCAGAGGGAATTGGAATGGGGGATGATGGCGGGCTTCTCCTGGGAGACAGTATGTTGTATGCTGCTATGAAACATTGCTAACACATGCACACCAATGTTCACTGCAGCAATATTTATAATATCCAGGACATGGAAGAAACCTAAATGTCCACAGACAGATGAATGGATAGAGAAGATGTGGAACATATATATAATGGAAGGCTACTCAAGCATAAAGAGGGACAAAATTGTGCCATTTTAAGAGATGTGGAGAGACCTAGAGACTGTCATACAGAGTGAAGTAAGTCAGAAGAAGAAAAATAAGTATCATATATTAACACGTAAATACGAAGTCTAGAAAAACAGTACAGATTAACTTATTTGCAAAGCAGAAAAATAAAGACACAGGGAATAAACACATCTGCACCAAGCAGGGAAGGAGAGCTAGGATGAATCAGGAGACTGGGATTGACATACACACACTATTGATACTCCGTAAAAAATAAATAACTAATGAGAACCTACTGCATAAAACAGTGAACTCTACTCATTGCTCTGTGGTGACCTAAATGGAAAGGACATCCAAAACAGAGGATATATGTGTATATGTATCATCAGTTCACTTTGCTGTACAGCACAAAATATCATAACACAACATTGTAAAGTGACTATATATATATATTTTATAGGTAGATGTACACACATCCATTTTTACCTTTAAATGTGTGTAGGCTTTTTTTTGTGTGTGTAATTGAATTTACTTCTTTTTCTCATGTACACATTTTCACCTAGTTTCTTTGCTCATAACAAGATGACTAAAACACAGGTTCTGCCACAGAATGATCCACACATCATGGGTTCTTCATATACATTAAATGCTCAGCCATATGCACAACTGAGGTAATTAAGGGAGGAGTGGCAAATATCCTGCCTTGGTGGGCAGCAGCTTGGCTCTCAGCGGCATCCTAACGTCTCCTGCCGGGCTAAATAGACTCTGAGAAAACACATGTGTTGGTGGGCAATGTGAGAATTTGGAGCCAGCCTGTCTATTTACTGCTCCCAAACCCAACTGACAGTCTGTTTAAGTATGTCTTTGGGAAAAGCAGAACTCCACCTTAGGAGAAAAGTTACGTATTTTGCAAGTGAACTTCCAAAAAATGACAACTGTGGAAACATTGCATTAAAATCGATGTTACTTTTCACTGCTACTGACAGAGATTTTCCTCCTGGAGGAAATAATTTTGCAAGGAAATTTGATGTCTGACTTGAGAGAACAAATCTCTCTTAACCATTTTTTTTGTTTGTTTGTTTCTGAGGTTCTTAACAATCTTGTCACACAAACCATTTCCATATGCTTATTCTAAACTTTGCCTCTTTGAAGGCTGCCAGGAAGGTCATTGCTTCTTTTTTTTTTTTTTCTTTATGAAATGTATTACCAGAGATCCATCTAATGACCAAGTTCCATATGCATATAAAATTATGTGGATAATAGGCAAAATATTATACTTTAAATTATAAGCTTCATTAGATACTGACTTTTTTTCTATCTTGCTCATTGTTTATCACAGAACCTAGAATACTGCCTGGCCTATAGTATCATTCAAATATTGATGAATACCAGAGGTTTTTTTTTTTTTTTTTTTTTTTTTTTTAATTTTTAGTTTTTTATTTTTTAAATTTTAAAATCTTTAATTCTTACATGCATTCCCAAACATGAACCCCCCTCCCACCTCCCTCCCCAGAACATCTTTCTGGGTCATCCCCATGCACCAGCCCCAAGCATGCTGCATCCTGCGTCAGACATAGACTGGCGATTCAATTCACATGATAGTATACATGTTAGAATGTCATTCTCCCAAATCATCCCACCCTCTCCCTCTCCCTCTGAGTCCAAAAGTCCGTTATACACATCTGTGTCTCTTTCCCTGTCTAGAGGTTTTTAATATAAAATTCAACTCATGAGTAGATGAATTCATTCTTTCATAGGCTTAACAATTTCTTATGGAATAGACTTTTTAAGATGAAGGTCATGGGAAGTGAGGTTCAAGAGTGAGGTTCAGGGGTGGGATGGTGATATAGTGTGGGTAGAAAAGGATGGTGTGGGTACATTTAAGACAAGTGAATATACCCAGGAACAGTGCCTGCTCTACAGTGAACTATTACAACCTCTCCTGTATGATGTTGGCTTTATGTTTACATCTAATTCTGTAAGATGAATAAACTCCTAACTAGGTCCTTTAAGGAGCTGTGAAAGTCTGAATCTCTTCCATTTTCTGAATAACTATACTGCTATTATTCAAAAGGTAAAAAGATACTATCAACAGGGTTTA
Organism: Ovis canadensis; assembly: GCF_042477335.2. NCBI lineage: Eukaryota > Metazoa > Chordata > Mammalia > Artiodactyla > Bovidae > Ovis > Ovis canadensis. The sequence goes on from NC_091256.1 coordinate 28,602,651, forward strand.
AAATGTTATATATTTATAATGCGTACATGTAACAAAATAACACATTTGGCAAACATACACATACAAACTTACACACAGGTATCTAATATATTTGCCTTGTTTGAAGATAAAGACACATTTACATCTAGTGTCTGTTTAAAATATGAGGCACAGGCTAAATGGTCCCTCACTGTCCACTCAGACTCTGCCCCAGACAAGCTCTTAACTCCGGTCTTACCTTTCTTCTGAAACTTTCCCTGATGCTTTGGGAGGACTGGGGTAATACTTTTCAATCTGGATAATTGTTTTTTAAACTTGGTCTGCAGAGCACCCAAAGAATCTTCATGGTTAGTTTCTGTAACTGTTTCCTAATTCCAAAATCTTTGAGCACTCATAGAAACTGAACATCTCTGTACATCCCAGAAGTCACATATTCCCCACTGTGATGATATTTGAAGGTGGGGGCATTTGAGAGGTGATTAGGTAATGAGGGTAGAGCCCTCAAGAATGGGATTAGTGCCCTTATAAATGAGATCCCTTGGTAGCATGGGAGATGAGCACAGTTGTACAGTAGTATGGACATTTTTTGCTACTACTCTTCTTTGGGATTGGAATACAAACTGACATTTTCTAGTCTTGTGACCACTGTTGAGTTTTCCACATTTGCTGGCATATTGAGTGCAGCATTTTAACAGCATAATCTGTTCAGATTTTAAATAGCTTAGCTGGAATTCTTCATCTCCACCAGCTCTGTTCACAGTAATACTTCCTAAGGCCCACTTGACTTCACACTCCAGGATGTCTGTTCTAGGTGAGTGACCACACCATCGTGGTTATCCAGATTATTAAGACCTTTTTTGTATAGTTCTGTGTATTCTTGTCACCTCTACTTAATATCCTTTGCCTTCTGCTTCTGTTAGGTCCATACCATTTCTGTCCTTTATTGTGCTGATTTTGCATGAAATGTTCCCTTGGTATCTACAGCGCCTTGTTTTTGTTTTTTCTTATATAAGAAACATGCAGTTATGAATGTTTTTGTAAGGCCTCCTCAGAGAAAACCAGAAAAACATGCTTCTGCTTCAATGACTACACTACAGCCTATGATTGTATAGATCAAAACAAATTGTGGAAAATTCTTCAAGAGATAGGAATATAAGCCCACCTTACCTGACTCCTGAGAAATCTGTATGCAGGCTAAGAAGCAACAGTTAGAACCCAACATGGAAAAATGAACTGGTTCCAAATCAGAAAAGGAGTACATCAAGGCTGTATATTGTCACTCTGCTCATTTAACTTCTGTGCAGAGTACATCATGAGAAATGCTGGGCTGGAAGAAGCACAAGCTGGAATCAAGATTGCCAGGAGAAATATCAACAACCTTAGACAAGCAGATGACACCATCCTAATAGCCGAAAGCAAAGAGCAACTAAAAAGTCTCTTGATGAAAGTGAAAGAGAAAAGTGAAACAGCTGGCTAAAAACTCAGCATTCAAAAAACTAAGATCATGGCATTTGGCCCCATCACTTCATGACAAATAGATGGGGAAACAATGGAAACAGTGACAGACTTTATTTTCTTGGGTTCCAAAATCACTGCAGATGGTGACTGCAGCCATGAAATTAAAAGATGCTTGCTCCTTGGAAGAAAAGCTATGACCAATCTAGACAGCATATTAAAAAGTAGAGACACCATATTGCTGATAAAAGTCTCTATAGTTAAAGCTCTGATGTTTCCTGTAGTCATGTACAGATATGACATCTGTACCATAAAGGAGGCTGAATGCTTAAGAACTGATGCTATTGAACTATGGTATTGGAGAAAACTTTGAGAATTCCTTGGATATTGAGGAGATCAAGCCAGTCAATCCTAAAGGAAATCAATCCTGAATACTCATTAGAAGTACTCATTGGAAAGGACTGTGATGCTGGGAAAGACTGAGGGAAGGATGAGAAAGGGGCAAAAGAGGAAGAGATAGTTGGATGGTATCACTGACTCAATGGACATGAATTTGAGCAAGCTCCAGGAGTTGGTGATGCCACAAGGAAGCCTGGTGTGCTGCAGTCCATTGGGTTGCAAAGAATCAGATATAACTTAGCAACTGAACCAAACAAAAAGAAGTCCTGAGAACTCACTTGCCCCTTCTGCCACTTGACACACAGTCTGCAGATGGCAGTTCCCACCTGGAAGAGAGTCCTCACCATGTTGATACCCTGTTTCCAGACTTCTAACCTCTAGAACCTGGGAAATAAGTTTCTGCTGTTTATAAGTTGCCAAGCTTTTTTTTTTTTTAATGGCTTCCCAAACAAAGACAATTTGCCTGCCGATGCAGGAGATACAGGTTTGATCTCTTGGTTGGGAAGATCCTCTGGAGGAGGAAATGGTAACCCACTAGAGTATTCTTGCCTGGAAAGTCCCACGGACAGAGGAGCCTGGTGGGCCACAGTCCATGGGCTCGCAAAAGTTGGAAATGACTGAGTGAGCATGCGTGAACAAAGACAAACATGGAAACAATGAGCATTATAAAATATTACTCCCTCTCAAAAAAAAGAAAAATCCAATGAATAAATCTTGGTCCTCTGTCCTCTCTTTTCTCTTACTTTTTTCAATTCCATTTAAATTCCCCAAGAAAGATGCTGCTTATAGCTTGGTGTTTCAGAATGGACTTTTCTACCTAAAACTTTGCTTTTATCTCATAAATACTACATACTCATTGATATGACCAGAATCACTCTAGTTTCATCACCCAAGTAGAAGTTTTGAGAAAATATTTGTCACGTTTACTTTATTAGTCAGAATAGCCCTTTAGCAAAATTAAATGATCCAAGAAATAATTTCTTCAATATAGAGGAACATATCAAGGTTTGAAGAATGGAAATTTCCAACTGAAATGAACTTTTTAAGAGTAGTATTTACTTATGTGTGAAAACACTTTATATATACATATAAAAATTCAAGTGGTATCTTATTGTCTTCACAGGAGCTCCACAAAAATGATATGGAGACTCTGCTCCACTGTGGGAATTCCATGGACTAGGGGCTCTTTTAAACTACTGGATGTAACACCTGGTGTTACATCTTGCATTTCCCTTTTATTTCCAGATAACAGGGACCACCCAACTCCACACTCTTTGAATCAAAATTCATTTACATTCTGGGGAATGCGTTTACTTTGACTCATTCTGGCTATTTGTATATTCCCATATCTAGAAATTCATAATGAAAACACTGATTTTTGTTCTCATTAATCTAACCCTAGTTTAACTACACTTTGATTCCTTAGGATATCTGTATGTCCCCATCTTATCTCTAGTGTCTGAATTTTGTTATACACTTTTTTTTTTAATAGCTCTCATTTATGGTAAAACTGAGTCTTGCACAGCAGAAAAGAAAATTTATATGAGTCTCATGAGAAACCCATTTTTTCCAATATACTAAAAAGGCAGTGTGCACTAAGCTGGTGTATCTACTTTTTGCTTTTTTTATTGAAACTGAGAATGTTTTTTTTTTTCCTTGCCTGTGAAAGGAACAGAAATCTGAAAAGCCTCAAGTTAAATTTAAAACCCAGATCTGAGAAGTCTGAATAAGTATTAAAGGGAACAAAACAGCTTTTCCCCATCTCTCTTGAATTTGTTTTTATTTTTATCCTAGTAAAAAGGTATGATCGATCTCTGCTATGTACCACAATAGTCAAATATTGCCTCAGTCAGCAGGTGAAAAAAGGAACAGTTTTTACAAAATGGCTTTATGAGACCAGTTCTATAAATACCTATAGTTTATCTTCCATGAAACTCTGCAATGTCAGACTGCCTGGCAAATGCCAACTCAGGCCAAATTCTGGAATATGCACGTATACCCACATTAACTGTTTGCGGAGGGTCATTAGCCTGATGTTCAGGAAGGAACCTGAGTTACACATATTCTTTTCACTATCCACTGGACTATATGAGCAAATAAGTAGTAACTGGAATATGAAAAATATGAGGCAAATATGACTTTAGAATTCATTGTAACTTCTAGAATGTAAACTTTTAAAGTTATGATTAAACTAATAGAGCCTTTTGTTTGCATCTTTACTGTACATACTAATCAATCAGGGGTATAGGGAGGAAGGGAAGAATTTTAAATTATATTATCTAGCAGGATAAAGATAATGCTATTTGCACCAACATAGATGGATCTAGAGGTTATCACACTAAGTGAAGTATGTCAGACAAAGAGAAACATCATATGATATCACTCATCTGTAGAATTTTAAAAACAAAAATGATACAAATGAACGTATTTACAAAGCAAAAATACACTCACAGACACAGAAAACAAATTTATGATTACAAAAGGGGAAGGTTGAGGGGGTGGGGGATAAATTAAGAGGTTGAGATTAACAAATACACACTGCTACATATAAAACAGTCAACAGGTACTTACTGGATTGCAAATGTAGGAAGTCAAGATATATCTGGAGCAACAGGCAAGTTTGGCCTTGGGAGTACAAAATGAAGCAGGACAAAAGCTAACAGAGTTTTGCCAAGAGAACAGACTGGTCACAGCAAACATCCTCTTTCAACAACACAAGAGATGACTCTACACATGGACATCACCAGATGGTCAATACCAAAATCAGATTGATAATATTCTTTGCAGCTGAAGATGGTCTATACAGTCAGCAGAAACAGGACTGGAGCTGAATGTGACTCAGATCATGAACTCCTTATTGCAAAATTCAGACTTAAATGGCAGAAAATAGGGAAAACCACTAGGCCATTCATGTATGACCTAAATCAAATCCCTTACGATTATACAGTGGAAGTGACAAATGGATTCCAGGGATTAGATCTGATAGACAGAGTGCCTGAAGAACTATGGACAGAGGTTCATAACATTGTATAGGAGGTAGTTATCAAAAAAAGAAATGCATAAAGGGAAATGGTTGTCTGAGGTGACCTAACAAAGAGCTGAGAAAAGAAAAGTGAAAGGCAAAGGAGTAAAGGAAAAGTATCCATCTGAATGCAGAGTTCCAAAGAATAGCAAGCCTTCCTCAGTGATCAGTGCAAAGAAGTAGAGGAAAACAATAGAATGGGAAAGACTAGAAATCTCTTCAAGAAAATTAGAGATACCAAGGGAATATTTCATGCAAAGATGGATACAATAAAGGACAAAAATGGTATGGATCTAACAGAAGCAGAAGCTATTAAGAAGAGGTGGCTAGAATACACAGAAGAACTATACAGAAATTTTCATGACCCAGATAACTATGATGGTGTGATCGTCACCTAGAGCAAGACATCCTGGAGTGTGAAGTAAAAAGGGCCTTAGAAAGCATCACTACAAACAAAGCTAGTAGTGAAGGTGATGGAATTCCAGTTGAGCTATTGCAAATCCTAAAAGATGATGCTATGAAAGTGCTGCACTCAATATGCCAGCAAATTTGGGAAACTTGGCAATGGCCACAGAACTGGAAAAGATCAGTTTTTTATTCCAATCCTAAAGAAAGACAATGCCAAGGAATGTTCAAACTACTGCACAATTGCATCCATCTCACATGCTAGCAAAGTAATGCTCAAAATTCTCCAAGCTAGTCTTCAATAGTACATAAACCAAGAACTCCCAGATATTCAAGCTGGATTTAGAAAGGCAGAGGAACCAGAGATCAAACTGCCAACATCTGTTGGATCAGAAAAAAAGCAAGAGAATTCCAGAAGAACATCTATTTCTGCTTCACTGACTACAATAAAGCCTTTGACTGTGTTGTGGAACAAAGCCTTGCACTTTATTGTGGATCACAACAAACTATGGAAAATTCTTAAAGAGATGGGAATACCAGACCATCTCACCTGCCTCCTGAGAAACCTGTAAGCAGGTCAAGAAGCAACGGTTAGAACTGGACATGGAACAACGGACTGGTTCCAAATTGGGAAAGGAGTACATCAAAGGTGTATATTATCACCCTACTCATTTAACTTCTATGCAGAGTACATCATGTGAAATGCTGGGCTGGGTGAAGCACAAGCTAGAATCAAGATTGCCAGGAGAAATATCAATAACTTCAGATATGCAGATGACACCACCCTTATGGCAGAAAGATGAAGTTGAAAGAGTAGAGTGAAAAAGCTGGTTTAAATACTGAACATTCAAAAAACAAAGATCACAGCAACCAATTCCATCACTTAATGGCAAATAGATGGGGAAACAGTGGAAACAGTGACAGACTTTATTTTCTTGGGCTCCCAAATTACTGCAGATGGTTACTGCAGCCATGAAATTAAAAGATGCTTGCTCCTTGGAAGAAAATCTGTGACAAATCTAGACAGTATATTAAAAAGCAGAGAAATTACTTTGCTAACAAAGGTCCATATAGTCAAAGCTATCATTTTTCCACTAGTCATGTATGATGTTAGAGGTGGACCATAAAGAAGGCTGAGTACTGAAGAACTGATGCTTTTGAAATGTGTTGTTGGTGAAGATTCTTGAGAGTCCCTTGGACTGCAAGGAGATCAAGTCAGTCAATCTTAAAGGCAACCAATCCTGAATATTCATGGGAAGGACTGATGCTGAAGCTGAAGCCCCAATACTTTGGCCACCTGATGCAAAAAGCTGGCTCATTAGAAAAGACCCTGATGCTGGGAAAGATTGAAGGCAGGAGATGAAATGGTTGGATGGCATCACCAAATCAGTGGACATGAGTTCAACAAGCTCTGGGAGATGATGAAGGACAAGGAAGGCTGGCCTGGTGCCATCATGAGGTCGCAAAGAGTTGGACACAACTGAGCGACTGAACAACAAACTAGTGTATAGTACAGGAAACTCTACTCAATATTCTGTAACAACACATGAATAGAATTTGAAAAAGAACAGATATATGTATAACTGTATCGCTTTGCTGTATGCCTAAGACTGGTGCTCAGACAGCAAAAAATCTGCCTGCAATTTGGGAGACTGGGTTTGATCTCTGTTGGTAAGATTCCCCTGGAGAAGGGAACGGCTACCCACTCCAGTATTCTTGCCTGGAGAATCCCATGGACAGAGAAGCCTGGCAGGCTACAGTCTATGGGGTGGCAAAAAGTTGGACACAACTGACTAACACTTTCACTTTCCCTTAGTCCAACAACATTGTAAATCATCTATACTCCAATAATTTAAAAAAATTAATGGGAAAAAGAGAAAGACCACTTAATATTTAACATCTGATTTGGATCATAATTTTGTACTGTGTCATGGGTTCTCCAGAAAACAGTCTTTGTAATGTAGATGAGAGATAGAGGAGCAAGTGTGCTATGAAGGACTCCAGAAATCAGCATGTGGAGGGAAGAATAGACCCAGGCAGGGGGAGAAGCCAAGCTCTGATACAGTGTAAATAAAGCTCCTGTTAACCATGGAAGGTGGCTTCCAGGTGGCTCATATGGATAATGTATCTGCCTGCAATGCAGGAGACCTCGGTTGGATCCCTGGTTTAGGAAGATCCCCTGGAGAAGGGATTGGCAACCCACTCCAGTATTCTTGCTTAGAGAACCCCATGGACACATGAGTCGGGTGGAATATAGTCCATGCGGTCGCCAAGAGTTGGACATGATTGAGTGACTAACACTTTCACTTTCAACCTCCTATGGGGTTCTCTCTCTCATGTTGGGGTGAAGGAGCTGAACTTCCTGTCCTGTTGATCAGTTGTTATGGTTAAAGATTGCCCAGAATCCAGTCTTGCAAGATTCTCTGCAGAGAACCTGTAAAGGATTGACAGCTGTGGACTGCCTGATATTTTCTTCCCCAGAAACTGGAGAACAAGTCTTTTATGCTTGAAGGAGGACCAGGCAGCACAGTGCCCAATGCAGAGAGGCATGCCCTAGGCCATCGATCAATCATGTCAATTGTCTCTATTTAAATTCAAAAGGAAAAATTCAAGTGGAAATTATGTTAGTCATTTAAAACTCACAAAGTAGCATAAGCCAAGTTACTGTAGTCAACAATATACCTGTTATGCTAATTGCATTTTCCAAGGAATATTTTTGAATACAAAACCACTCACGTTATTTATGGAACAAGAATGTTAGAAATCAAGAAAATAGAAAAATGAACAAGATAGTATAACTCTGTAACAAAGGTTACCTCCAACTCCAACACTTTAGAGCAGACAGGATAGTGACATAAGTATTCTGTAATGATGAACACCATCAGGTAGGGTCAGACAAAGTGTGTTGGGAGTTCAGAGAGTTTAAAGATCATTGTAAATAAAATCCTTTACACATAAAGTGTATTTGGAATGGATTTTTAAAGAAAGAAGAGTATTTGGTTATTAACCATAGATATTGGTTGGAAGAGGTGCAGGACTATTATTAAACAAAATGAACAATTGAATGAGTTTAGAAATCACTGGCTATATATGGAAAACAAGAAAACAAATCACTGTGATTATAGTCAAATGTGTGGGATCGGGAGGAGAGAGTGCTATTGTGGTAGTTAGAATGAAGATAACAAAGATAATCCCTAGCTTCCAGATATGGAAACGTTAAGTTTTTCAGTTCTAAAAAATGAAAATGTAAAATGTGTCAAAACTGTCAGCTTAGACTTCTATACCCTGTGAAAATATCATTCAAGAATTAAGATGCAATAAAGATGTTTTCAAATACACAAAATCTAAGAGCATTTCTCCCTGGCAGACTCTCATTACAAGGAATTTTAAGGAAGATTCTTCAAGCTAAGGAGAAATAATTTCAGAGAGCAGGCTGATTCACCAAAGAGGATGAAATGCACTGGCTAGGATGAAAGATGGGTAAATACAAAGATTCTCTTTCCCTTTAAATTTCTTCATAAGGTTATTGACAACCAGAAACAAAAATAACAATCTATTGTTAAGTTTTACTACATAGAGAAAATAAATGACAAGAGTACAAAGAATGGGAGGGACAATGGAGTTATATGCTATTGCACAGTTCTTACTTTATAAATGAAGTAGCTTAACGATAATTCAAAATAGGGTGTTCTCAGTTAAAAATGAATTTTTGGTTCTTGCTACTACTTCCTTGGGCTTCCCTTGTGGCTCAGCTGGTAAAGAATCTGCCTGCAATGCAGGGGACCTGGGTTCAATCCCTGGGTTGGTAAGATCCCCTGGAAAGGGAAAGGCTACCCACTCCTGTATTCTCACCTGGAGAATTTCACAGACTGTATAGTCTATGGGGTCACAAAGAGTTGGACATGACTGAGCGACTTTCACTTTCACTACTTCCTTCCTTCTACCTGGAACACAAACAAGATAGTGAGGGCTGCAGCAGCCATCTTGGACTGTGAGACAACCTTAAAGAAGGAAGCCAAGGATATAGAGCAGAAATATGCCAAGGATGGTGGAGCAGAAAGGAGGAAGTCTCTGATGAATTTGTCTGTGTCCTTGGGGCACTTCTAGACTTTCTTTTTTAAGGAAAAAAAAACAAAAACAAAAACCTGTAGTTGATATAAACAATTGTAATTATGTCTCTGTACTAACAGTTAAATATAAACCATCACTCATTACAATATGTAAAGCTCACAGCAATATGCACAGTGCTAAACAGATGTGATATTTGATAAAAAAAATAATGCATTTTATAATTCATAATACAGTGGTTCGCAAAGTGAAGTTCCTTGACCTGCAACATCAGCATCACCTGGGAACTTGCAGATTCCAGCGTTTACCTCCACCTGCTGAGGGACCAGCTGCCTCTAATTTAATAAGTTATCCAATTTGTTCTGATGCATGTTAAATTTTAGTGTTGGTATGGATATGGTACAGACACTACCATGTGCCTTTTAGGGTGTTTTTATTGGTTTAAATACTTTGGAATTGTGTGTAGTTATATGTATATGAATATATATACTATATATATGTATATATATTCATAGCAGCTTACTTCATAATTCTTTTTTTTCCTTAAACTTACTCTAAATTGACATTTTCAAATTGTGCAATAATAAATGTGGAGATACATTACTGCACATAATTTATAATATTAAATACATGGGAACTATCTGTGTTCTCAGGAGAAAGGGAAATGTTTGATGAAATATGATACAGTCAAATCATTCTGTTTTAAAAATAGATGTTAGAACTACTTTTGTAGACATGGAAAACTAAATAAAACATGTTATTCAATTAAAAAACAAACTGTAAAACACTATATGTGGTATGATTCTATTAATCCCAACATGCAACTATGTATAGTTTGGACAATTATATTTCTGGGTTAAAAAGTTTATAGTTAAAAAACATGAGCTTAACATATGTTTAAAAGAAAAAAAAAAGGCAAACAATTCTGAGGAATATAACATAAAATTTGTCAGTCACACCGCTTATCTCTAAATTTTCTTCCAAAAGCCAAGCATTTACCTAGAGTCATTATTTATAAACTCTAACTAGTACATTTATATCTCTGTTTCTTGGTTAATTAAGTTTAGACAATAATTATTGAATTTCTGCTTTAGAAATAATTAGTTTATTTACATTTTCCTTAAAATCACATTCTTCCTTCCTCTAAATCAATAAAGGTTATATAATAGTTTCATCTCATATCAAAAATCTGAAAATTTTTCATTATGGACTTAAGCTTCTGATTCTTGATCAGTCAGTATTAGATGATATTCTCAAATTCCCCAATATATAAAACAAAAATTACCAACTTAGATACCTTTATTCCCTTTCCCCTATTTATATCCCAATTTCTGCCAATTCTAACATTGTTTTTAAATTGACAAGGTTTACAGTACTTGTATTTTATTCTAAAACTGTCATTAGGTTTACATGAATACAGGTTGATTTTAAAATTTGAAAATAAATAACATCTAATACACTATGATGATATGAATAAAATTTAATAAACAACTAAGCAATTGAATTGGGACAGATAGAAGGAAATACCACCCTATCACTCTATAACACTAAGCTTATGCTATTTAAAAGAGAACATTCTAAGAGTAACTGGATCACAGTTTTGCTACATTTTTAAGTGCTTCCTATTGTGACCACAATTTTCTTGGAGAGCATTTTACATTTTCTTAAGGGTTATCATTACCTTGCTTTTCCCTAGGCACCCACTTTTACTGCACCTTTAATATAGGCATTTCTTTTTTAAATTAATTTTTATTGGAGTATAATTGCTTTACAATGCTGTGTTAGTTTCTGCTGTGCAGAAAAGTGAGTCAGCCTCACATATACATATATCCCTCTGTTTTTTCAATTCCCTTCCCATTTATACATGGGCATTTCTTCTAACTAAACTACTTATTACATTCAGTCCATGCTCTTCTAAAGACTGTCCTTGCATGAGGCCTACTCCTTTCTGCTAAACCATTTGCTCTAGGGGATGACTGCATACTTAGCTGTTAAACTAGGACTTCTTTTCCTTGTTTCTGTTGTTTCTTTGATCTTAACTATTCATCTTGTCTGATTACTATTTTCATCTAAGAATTATATAAGCCTTTTTTTTCAGGAAGAATTTATAAAATGTACATTTTCTGAGACTATATAGATATGTGAAAATCCATATTGTCCTTGTATTTGACATTATGCTGACTTCTTATAAAATTTTATGCTTATAATAATTTTCCCTAAGTACACTGAAAATATGTTTATCTGTCTTCTAATATCTAGTGTTGCTGATGGGAATTTGGATGCCAACTCAATTTCATTGTTTTACAGATATAGTTACCAGAAGTCACACTGTGTCTGGGGTAATCTTGGATTGTCCTTACTGTCCTAGAATAATTTTAGCAGCAACCTCTTAACTATAAAATTGTCCAGGATTGGATTACAAATTACATACAATTTTTAATTACATTAAAAATTGCTTTTAAAAATATTTACACTTTTAAAGATTCTTATGAAGTCTGTGAGTCATTTTTCATATTTTGTATTTAGCAATTAATACCTCATCATTTGAAGGTTTAACTCTTGAAAAGGTGCTTCTAATTATTATTATTGTCATTTTACTTCTTGTTCTTATCATATTTGATATTTGCCATCTATTATAATTCCTTTATAATAGTTTCTAACTCATTACTTTTATGCTGAATATTTGGAAAAACACCTTGATTTTTTATCTTCATTTATTCAGTGGACCTTTAATTTTTTTTAATAAATTACAGTTTAATTTTAAGTAACTCTTTATCTCCATTTTTGTTTTTAATGACAGACTTTTAGGTTTTCATTGTATTGTATATTTACACCTTTAAATGAATACTAAGCCATTCTTTTGTTAATTCCTGTACTCTGGATTACTGTTTCTTCTCAACATAGTCATGTTTTTTATCTATTTAGATCCATTTTTACTTTAGGGCCTCCATGGTGACTCAGATGATAAAGAGGCTCCCTGCAATGCAGGAGACCAGGGTTCAGTCCCTAGGTTGGGAAGATCCTCTGAAGTAGGAAATGGAACCCACTCCAGAATTCTTGCCTGGAGAACCCCATGAACTGAATAGCTTGGTGGGTTATAGTCCAGGGGGTCACAGAGTCAGGCATGACTGAATGACTAACACACATTTTTGTTCTGGTGTTATCAAATACTTGATGTAACTTTGGAAGTCCATTCTTACTTGAAAATGAAACTAAATTGCCTCCCATTAGCAGTTGGGTTGGTATTTTTCCTTTACCACATATGTGAGCATCCATCTCTTGGATCTTCACCCTTCACTTATGAAAGAGTTGGCTAGGAGCTCTGCTTATACCTACAAGTATTTCAACTGATGATCTTTGCTCTGAGGCTCATGGCTAGAGAGCAGACAAGCCCATGCAAGTATCTTAGAAGCTAGGATATCAAAAGCTCAGTTCTGCCCTAAATGTATTCAGGGTTCCAACATTTGCTGGGAAATGGCTGCTGTGTGAGCTACTCAGCACATGGCAGGTAGGAAGCACTGGGGGCCAGGGAGGCTTTGTGAGGAGGATTCTCTGATTAATCATCCTTTCCTGGGTCAGCCCTATTCTTGGGCGATCCCTATCGAAGGATTCTGACTGTGCTTGCTCTCCAGGGCTCTGAAAAGGAAACAAAGCCACGTCAATTATGTTTCTCCTAGGACCATCTTCTGGGCCATTTCCTCCTCAACTCTAATTATATGTCAACACCCTTCCACCCACTTCCCATTTTCCACAAATCCAGTTATAGCTCTGACAAACTGATGACACCACACCTTTTTTTCTTTGCTCTTGTGCCTTGAAACGCTTCTGCACTTTTCAGTGACATTTCAACAAGGTTTTAGAAGGGAGAAAAAGGAACATTCCATTTTGAACTATTCCGTTTTAATAAAGAATGATATTAATATTTGGGAAGAGAAACTCTTCTGTAAAAAAAGAGTTTACGCTAAAAAATACTGTGAAATATATTGAATAAATTTAGGGGTCTGCATGACTGCAGGATTTCTCAGTCTTTAATAAATCCATTTCTCAAGGTCAGTGTCCAAGAGCAAGATATGCTAGGGTCACTCAAAACCTCTTTATCTCGTATGTGATGTTTATAGGGCAAAAATATATGTTCTCATGCAAAAAGTTTAGATACTAGACTAAGAAACTAAAATACCTAATCGCTCTTAAAAAATAAAAACTCTCAAACTTAATACAGAACTAAGGTTTGTATTTCAACAACTGTGACATTTTTCACTAAATTCAAATTTAAGTTTTATTAATATTTCTAATAGTCCTGCCTTTATGATTTTCAAAATTAGTATTTTACTAACTATATACTATTATGGAAATAGTTTATATTCTGTACCTTTTGCTTCATAAAAGGAGACTAAATGACATTACAGATAAGCTCAGGTGATTTGGGGATTGTTTTAAATAATAATCCAAAATCTAGACTTCTATTTAAACTCCTAACACTTCTTTGAGATACTGTAAAAGTAGTTTCCTTCTGAGATTTTTGTTTAGATTGGAAATTCAATAAGAAAACCTGGTTGGCAATATTTCAACATTTCTTGCTCTGTTTCGCTTATTATCTGAAAGCACTGAGGGATCAACAATAAAAAAAAATGTAGTGAAAATGGAATTTTTCTTTAATATTTTTGAACTTCTAAAAGGTTGACTCAAGACAAAATTTAAAGAAAAGGTTGAAATTGACTTTGGCATATGTATTTCTCTCTTATTGGGCCACTTGATTGAAAATAAAATAGCAACAAATGTACAAAGTTGCCTAAATAAAAGTTAATAAACAATTTCAATAAAATGCTTAAATGAAATTTAAGTGTAATATAAAATCTTAGAATATATTCTTTGCCAAGTTTTTTTAAAACATCATAGTTGATATTCGATATATATTTGTTTGAAATAGTACTACTGGGTGTAATATATGCTGATCTCTAAAGGACAAACCCCTATGTATACAAAGTTATTGGCAGCAAAGATAATGATGCTATAAGTTTCTCTGTGTGTAAGAGCATTGTTAGACAGGTCACACTATTTTTAACAATATATTAAAAGTATTTGTTAGAACATGCTATTTCTTCACCCACATAAATGCACAAAGACACTCTAAAGGAAATTTTAAAATATTTTTCCACCCTGATGCTAAGTCACTTTAGTCATGTCCAATTTTGTGCAACCCCATAGACGGCAGCCCACCAGGCTCCCCCATCCCTGGGATTCTCCAGGCAAGAATACTGGAGTGGGTTGCCATTTCCTTCTCCAGTGCGTGAAAGTGAAAAGTCAAAGTGAAGTTGCTCAGTAGTGCCGAACTCTTAGCGACCCCATGGACTGCAGCCCACCAGGCTTCTCTGTCCATAGAATTTTCCAGGCAAGAGTACTGGAGTGGGGTGCCATTGCCTTCTTTGCCTTCCACCCTAGATATGGAAAATTTAAAAGACTGAGCTGGGAAGACTTTGGAAGCAAGATAAACAGCAATATCATGAACAACTACCACCCAAATGAAAGCATACAAGACAGTACAAATCCGCTTTGATTTTGCTCACTATGCCAAACACCACGCCTGTTCCCCTACCCTGGCCAAAATAGCTTCTCTTTCCCTAGCCTAGCTCCTTTTAAAAATCACTGAATGGTGCTTTATTGTTGTTCCTAACAGTTTTCTTATAGTACTTTTGATTTCTTAAAAGACTTCTATATAGTTCACACTTTTAAAAAGAATGAGAGGCAAGCATCATTATTCCCATAGGAGCGTCTCTCATATGGCAGAGAAAATTCTTGACTTCAGTTAAATAATCACACATTCGTGACGAAGTCAGGCTTTGCAAGGAGGTGCCTAGACCTTCACACTTTCTCCTTGGCTTCAGCTGCTTTGAATAACTATGGTATCTAAATCTTATTGTAGTCTTAACACTCTGACCCTCAGTTTCCCCCTTTCAGAAAGCAGTCTGAGCTACTGACAATGTTTCCATAAAGACTTCAGGGAGAAAAGCATCTTGCTTTATTCAAGTTATACTGCACAATAGTTTGGAATATAGGCTGCACAGAAGAGAAGAGCCAATTATTAAAATCCTGTAATACCAGAGGGCTACAAAAGAATGCATGAAAAGACTCTAGTGCATGGTAAGAATTCAGCAAATGGTAGGTTTTGTAATTATTTATATTTTGTGTTTCCACAATTACTCCTCATGATAAACAAATAAGGTGAAAGTTTTCATCTTAAACTTGAAGAAGCTGAGACAGTTGAAATAATGTTATGTGAGAGTTCTCAGGTTAACAGTCTTAGAATCTGGGCTCTAAAATTCAAGGGCCAATCTCTTCCATCAATGGAAAAGGGTTTGACCATATAGCAATTGTCCATCCTCTCTGTGATTGAGAATCATCTGGGGAACTTTAAAATTTTTTCACTTCCAGGCTTTAACACAAGCATAGTGTTAGTCATTTAACCATGTCTGAGTCTTTGCAACCCCATGGACTGTAGCCCACCAGGCTCCTCTGTCCATGGGATTTTCCAGGCAAGAATACTGGAGTGGGTTGCCATTGCTTATTCCAGGGGATCTTCCCAACCCAGGGACTGATCAAACCCATGGCCCCTGTATCTCCTGCAGTGCAGGTGGATTCTTTATCCACTGAGCCATCACTGCACATAGGATGTGGCCAAACTATCTGCTGATAGCTTGTTTTAGGACTTCTGGGATCAATGGGATCATATGGGATGAATATGCTGTTTTAAATCACTGCATTTGTGCTAACTTGCTTCTGGAGCCCAAGGAAATTAATCCCCCATTTTGCATATGGCCTGGACGTAATACATAATAAATAAATATTAGCTATTATCAGTTATCTTTAGGACACCAGGGCATAGATGAGTCATATGTGAATGAAGGCGAAATTCTTTTACACTTACAACAGAGTTACTTTGCTCTGCCTTTCAATTCTACAGTTGGTTCTGTTAAACAATAACATACAGTGGACTTACAATGTGTCGAGTATTATACAGAGTTGAGAACACAAAGATAAACACTGTGATCCTTGCCCTCATAGATTTTTGTGGAGAGAAGGCACAAAAACATATACTTGGCATTGAAAATATTTCGGTAATTTTAACTGCAGAGACAAGCCCAACATGTTTTGGGGGAGGAGAGAAAGTTCATCTGACTCAGCTTGAGAGGGAAAGGAAATTAGAAAGATATAAAAAGAAATCTTATCAGAACTGAGACTAATACTTTATCCTTCAAGAAATAGATCACAGGAATGAGTGTCAAAAGGGCTGTGTTGAAGTATCTATAAGAATCTTTACATAACATTGACTTTTTCTTTGGTCCATGCATTGCTAACTATCCTATTCTAAGAGTATATTTAGAGTGTTGACTCCATTCCAAAGAACCTAATTGCAGTTTTGGCTTTCGCTATGTGTTTTTGGCACTGTTCCTTTTCTTTTTATCTTCAAGGTCCAAATTCTTGCAACACACCAAACAGATGGATATTTATGAACTAGATTAGTGGCTTTCTTGATAAGGATCATGAACACATTTCCCAGTATGAGCTGAGTTTATTCATTCATTCCTAAATATTTATTGAGTCCTACTATATTTTAGCCATTATTACCTCAGAATATAAGTAAATTGATTATAAATTATGAGGACTAAATAATTAAAGATATCTATTTTTCTGAGGTGAGACTTGAATAAATATTCCATTCTATGATTAGCATTATGAAAACTAGGATATTCAATAAATTCATAAATCGAATTATAGACTATTGTACATGAGCACATTTGAAATCTAGTGCCTTGGGTTTCTTACTTTTAACACAAGAGACTTAGGCTAGACAGAAAATAGGTCAATCCTAGAAATGAGAAAAATAAAAATGTGTTACCAGAAAGAAATACAGCTGATTTTTAAGAGCTACAGGGTCAGCTGGATGTCTAATATATGACAGGGAGGCATTAGAGGTAGTCATTTACAGAACACCCTGTGTGTCCTGTGATTCTCTCTGAAATAATGAAGTGAAGGATCAAACAAACTGGAAGGTTGAATTAGCTTGAAAAAACTTACAACATTACAATGCAGAAGACGTGGTCCATATTTAACAAGAAAATACTTCCGGGAGTATTTGGTAAACTATTTGCATATATCCCATGGACATGGTGACTTTGTCTCATAATTTATTCACAGAAAGAAGGATCAGCATCAGTGACAAGTATAAATTTCAGTCAGTAGATGAGAAGATATGGATGAACCCAATCAAGAAGAGCCCAACCAATAAAATGTGTGGACTGGCAAAAATCTGATTTGTACCTGCAAACTTATAAAGTATTGATTCCAAAGAGATCAAATATTTAAATACAAAGTATATAGAAAAACACTAGAGGACAGTAACAGGTGAATTTAAAGAAGAAATCTTTAGATTGGAAGTATTTTCTATTATGTTTTAAACATTAAAACTCAGGAATGCATTTAACTACATTAACATTTAAAGTTTTCTTATTTTTCAAAAGGCCAAATATATTTTAAAAATCATCCAAACATTATTGTGAAGAATTTAAAGCCAAAATGAGATACCACTGCACCCCCATCAGTATGGCTCCCATAAAAATGTCTGATGACAACTGTTCAAATGAACACCCAACAGAGTTCTCAGACATTGCCAGTGAGAGTGTAGATTTGTGCAGTTACTTTGGAAAAACTCTTTGATAGGGTCCTATATATTTGATCAAACACGTATCCTTTGATCCAACAATTTCCTCTGAAGTATATACCCAACAGTGAGTTGTGCAAGGGTGTACCAAAAAAGACATGCATAAGAGTTATAGCAGCATTATTTTTAACAGCTCCAAGCTGAAAACAAAAAAGTTCATTAATGTTTATGTATAAATATGTATAAATGTTTTTATCAGTTTCAAATGGTACATAGCAATGAAAATGAATGAAAGATAATTTCATGCAATAGCATGAACAGATTTCATAAATATGTTTACTGATCAAAAGATATCAGACACAAATAGGTTCATATTATATGATTAACTTATGTAAAGTTCAAAACAAGAGCAAGAGGAGGAACTGCGTTTAGGAAGAGGGATTAGCGGGTGGAGAGCTTCTGTGGTGCTGCTTGTAGCCTATTCCTTGACCTGAATATCGATTACTCAGATGGATTCAGTTTCTGATAATTCATTGAACTGCACACTTATAATCATAAGTGGACTCTTATCTATGCATATTCAACTTCAATTATATGATTTAAGAGAAAATTCCATAAGGCAAAAATATCACAGGGAATAAGATGGCTAGTAACAATTACTGTTATGTACTGAATCTTCCCCCAGCTCTATAAGTTGAAGCTCTAACCCTGGGACTCCATTTGAAGACTGGCTCTTTAAAGAAGTAACTAAGATCAAATGAGATATAAGGGTGGGCTCCTAATTCAATCTGACTGTTGTCTTTAAAAAAAGAGGCAGAGACATCAGAGATGTGTATGTACAGAGGAGCTGCCACGTGAAGACACAGGCACAAGTTGTCGGATCAAAGGAAGGAAGCCTCAGTTCAGTTCCGTCACTCAGTTGTGTCTGACTCTTTGTGACACTGTGGACTGCAGCACGCCAGGCCTCCCTGTTCATCATCAACTCCCGGAGTTCACTCAAACTCGTGTCCATTGAGTTGGTGATGCCATCCAACCATCTCATCTTCTGTCGTCCCCTTCTCCTCCCACCTTCAGTCTTTCCCAGCATCAGGGTCTTTTCTTTTCCTTTAGATTATTTTAAAGAATTGGTTTTGAAGAACTGGTGACTAAACCACCATGAGGTATGTATGTATAGTTTCTCTATCCATCTATCATTTATCTATCTACCCACCTACCTACCTACTTACCTATCTACCTATTTACTTATCTATCTACATAAAATGTTAGGAATATGTATGCTTTTTATTCCATACTGATATTTTTCTTTTTAAATTATTTATTTTAATTGGAGGCTAATTACTTTACAATATTGTAGTGTTTTTTGCCATACATTGACATGAATCAGCCATGGGTGTACATGTATTCCCCATCCAGAACCACCCTATCACCTCCCTCCCCATCCCATCTCCCAGGGTTGTCCCAGTGCACCAGCCCTGAGCACCCTGTCTTATGCATTGAACCTGGACTGATGATTTGCTTCACATATGATAATATACACGTTTCAACACTACCCTCTCAAATCATCTCACCCTCACCTTCTCCCACGGAGTCCTAAAGACTGTTCTTTACATCTGTGTCTCTTTTGCTGTCTCACATATAGGGTCATTGTTACCATCTTTCTAAATTCCATATATATGTGTTAGTATATTGTATTGGTGTTTTTCTTTCTGACTTACTTTACACAGTAAAGCTCCAGTTTCATCTACCTCATTAGAACTGATTCAAATGCATTATTTTTAATGGCTGAGTAATATTCCATTGTTTTTACAAATGAATCAGGTCTTTGCATCAAGTGGCCAAAGTATTGGAGTTTCAGCTTCAACATTAGCCCTTTCAATGAATATTCAGGACTGATTTCCTTTAGGATAGACTGGTTGGATCTCCTTGCTGTCCAAAGAACTCTCAAAAGTCTTTTCCAACACCATAGCTCAAAAGCATCAGTTCTTCAGTACTCAGTTTTCTTTATAGTCCAACTCTCACATCCATACATGACTACTGGAAAAACCATAGGTTTGACTAGATGGACCATTTTTGGCAAAATAATGTCTCTGCCAACATCTTCACCTTAGACCTTTAACTTCCATAATGATGAGAAAATAAAATTTCTGTTGTTTAAGTCACCCAGTCTCTGGCATTTTGTTATGGCAGCCTTCAGTTCAGATCAGTTGCTCAGTCATGTCCCACTCTCTGTGACCCCATGAATCACAGCATGCCAGGCCTCCCTGTCCATCACCAACTCCTGGAATTCACTCAAACTCACATCCATTGAGTTGGTGATGCCATCCAGCCATCTCACCCTCTGTCATTGCCTTCTCCTCCTGCCCCGAATCCCTCTGAGCATCAGGGTCTTTTCCAATGAATCAACTCTTCGCATGAGGTAGCCAAAGTATTGAAGTTTCAGCTTCAGCATCAGTCCTTCCAATGAACACCCAAGACTGATCTCCTTTAGAGAGACTGGTTGGATCTCCTTGCAGTCCAAGGGACTCTCAAGAGTCTTCTCCAACACCACAGTTCAAAAGCATCAATTCTTTGGCACTCAACTTTCTTCACAGTCCAACTCTCACATCCATACATGACCACTGGAAAAACCATAGCCTTGACTAGGACCTTTGTTGGCAAAGCAATGTCTCTGCTTTAGGAAAGTAGTTAAATGACCAAGGGGAAAAAATATCATTATGGTATAAAAAGCATACATATTCCTAACATTTTATGTAGATAGATAAGTAGATAGGTAGGTAGGTAAGTAGGTAGGTAGGTGGGTAGATAGATAAATGATAGATGGATAGAGAAATTATACGTACATACATCATGGTGGTTTAGTCACTAAGTTGTGTCTGGCTCTTGTGACACCATGGACTCTAGCTGACCAGGCTCCTATGTCCATGGGAGTCTCCAGGCAAGAATACTGGAGTGGGTTGCCATTCCCTTCTCCAGGGGATCTTCCCGACCCAGGGATCAAACCCAGGTCTCCAGCATTGCAGGTGGATTTTTTTACTGACTGAGTCACCAGGGAGGTTGATAGATCAGTAGATAGGTAAGTAAGTAGGTAGGTAGATAGATAGATGACAGATGGATAGAAACAAAATATAAATATATATATACAACTTATACAACAATTATAATAAATATAAACAATAAAACTGAAATATACAACATTAGTTAAGGATATTATTCCTAAGAGAAGAAACTATATTTAATGATGGTAATAATAAACATAACCAAACATCTTGAAAAAAAGCACTTTTCCAAGCTATAAACAAAGGAGTTTGCACCTTCATTCTCACAAGATCCCTAGAGAGCATGTATTATTTTCATCCTTACTTTATGAGACTCAGAGGAGTTAACTAAGACTCCCTATCTATTCTCTGGAGAAGGGAATGACAACCCACTCCAGTACTCTTGCCTGGAGAGTTCCATGGACAGAGGAGCCTGGTGGCTATACAGTCCATGGGTTCACAAAGAGTCAGACACGACTGAGTGACTAACACTTGCACTTTTCCCCTATCGATTCAGTGGTGAAGTGGGGATTCCAGCCGAAGCTGCCTGACTCCAAAGTCGTGCTGTTGACCACTTATGCTACACCATGTATATAAATATAATGAAATGGCATTTTTCTATCAGCTATTATAAAGATTAAAACACACAGATAATACCCAGAGTTGACATCGTAAAGCACTTCCAGCAGGAATATAAACTGATATGAACCTTTAAAAGAGGGTAATTTAACAATTTCTGTGAAGTCCTTTTTTTAATCACATAGACAAGAAACAACGTAGGGACAGCATATTTATCCCAATGTTATTAACAATAACAAAACTGTGACACTATGTAAATATTCATCAAAAGAGAAGTAGGCAAATAAACTTGATATGTACATTAAAAGAATCCCTTGTATCTATTAAACATGATGCAATTGATCTATATTTATCAATAAGAAAAATATGATTTGCTGTTTTTGTACTTTTTAAATTCATACGTTTCTTCTAGTGTAGGCATTGTACCTTTTTTATCTTCTTCTTTTTACAAAATCACTAAGGAGACTTTAAAAAACAGCAAAAGTTGAGTTTGTGTCATAAGGTAATTATTCATCCATTCATTCATTCAAGATATATTTATTGAATCTGCACTGTGTGCAAAACCTTTTCCAGGTTTTGAGGACATAGTACTTTGGGAAAAAAAAAATACCCTCATGGAACTTTGATCACCAAAGATATTCGATAGTATCTGACAACAATTTAGGTAATTCTTTCTGTAGAAAAAAGTAGTTTTAGTGATAGGGCAAAAAAGATATTTGAAGTTCTTTCCACCTCCGTGGAATCTGTGATTTAAAGAAGGACACGATTTCAAGTGTTAAATGTCTTTTTTATGCTCTGTGAACTTCCCAGGGAAAATTATTTATTCAGAAAAGAAATTTAGCTATGGTTTCACTATGGAGTTATAGCTTAAAAATATATTTTTAAGATGATCAAAGCTCGATAACTAATTCAGCCATTAAAATGATAGATATGTAACAGGACTATGTAAACATATATATGATATTCTTTTTTTCCAAAGTGACCTAGAGAGAGAAAATTGCTAGGTAATAAGAGAAATAAGTCATGGGACATAATTCATCTTTTAGAAACAGCTAAGTAAATCTTAGTTTAGAATTATAATAAATAATAGGGTAGCTGTAATGTCAGGAAATTAACCAGTATTCACAAGTTTCTTTGGCATTAATTTATTACCTTAACCTTAGTTCCTACTTCTTTCATTTTTTTTTCTTTTCAATTTTTAAAGCTTTGAGTTGTTAATGGAAGAATAAGTCTGAATTCTTAATAGGTTAAATAGCAGCCAGTTTTCAGAGTTCCTTAAAATCTTTTAATATTGTTTTAACAGATGGATTTCCATTAAAATATTGATGTGTGCTCAGTTGCGCAGTCATGTCTGACTCTTTCTGATCAAATGGACTGTAGCCTGCCAAGGTCCTCTGACCATGGAATTCTCCAGGCAATTCCATGGAGTGGGTTGCCACTTCCTTCTTCAGGGGATCTTCCCCACCCAGGAATGGAACCCATACCTCTTAAGTCTCCTGCATTGGCAAGAAGATTCTTTACCACTAGTGCCACTTGGGAAGCTCATTCAACATTGATATGGCAACTGAAATACTGAGATTACAGCTAATATCTATAATAAACTATAGAACATTATGTCAAGAAATATTATAAAACTAATGAATAAGGTAGAGCTATAATAGTTGTTTTTAGATCTTTGATGATGTACAGCTGAGTGGGAAGATAAAGTTGTACAGCCTATTTCATGTGACCTTTAATTTTTAATTAAGCAAATAATGGAGAAAAAATCTATATATGCACAGGCATCTTTGTGCATCCACTATATTATGTGTGTGTGTGTGTGTATGTGTGTATGAATGTACAAAAAAGAAATACACATAAGGCTGCTAACAACTATCACCTCACTGAAATGAATTCCGGGAGAAAAGAAACTGGAGTGATGGAGGGTTGGCGCTGAAAGAGAATTGAAAAAAACAAAAAGTACTCTCAGGGGAAAATATGTGATAGTAGCCCACTTCTGCTAAATCACTCACATTCTTACATAAACTTATAGCTATGTTACAGGTACAGCACAAATTCGCTGAGATATCTGATAATATTTTCTTTCCAACACATGTTTCAATGTCTTCTCTATTTTGTAGTAGAAATGTGTTATTTATATAATGTGAAGAATACCTATGACCCATTCCAGTGTGGAAAACAAAAATGCTTGTTCTTAGTATATGAAGATGAAACATTTCTGTTACTACTGATAGTTTATCATATTAGTCTATAATATAGACTTACTATAGCACTTACTTGGGTTTTCTAGTTTCCTGAGATGATCATAATAATTGATCATTTTATTTGCTTTTTTTCTCCTTTTAATTCTATTTCTTCTCTTACTGTAATGGTTAGGACATGCAACCCCACCACTAAGTGCCAGTGAGGATAGCAGTCCTACTTAGCTTGCCCACTTTGAATGGGAAAGCTTTAGGAGCACATAGCTGTTAAATTTGGCTTGAGATAAATCTGTTATGTTAAGGAAGTAGTCTTTTATTTATAATAGAGTTACCCAGGATGAATGTTGTATTTTAACCATTATTATATATTTTTACTTTGGTATATTAGCAGGTTTCCAAATATTAAATAATTGTGACATTTCCAGAAAAAAACAAACATTACCTTGGATTATATTTTTAAATGTACTGCTGAACCGTTCTTACTTTAATTTGATTTAGGGTTTATGCAAAAGTGAGATTGACTAGTTCATTACAACCTTTGGCATATTAAAAATATCAGCATCAGTGATTTACTCTACAAAGTAAAGCAAATAATGGCACGATCATTTTCTGCAATGCCTGTTCTCCTAAATAAATGGGATGAACTCATCCATTGTTTTGCTCATCTGAATGCATGACTCTGGAGTTGCTAGTACCCTCTGACATAGTTGTATTTTCCTTGACATTTCATTAATATGATGCAGATTAATGCTACTGATATTATGTTCAAAATATATCACTTTTAAAAGCAATTAAATACAGAAGAGCACTTTAATATTTTGAGTCATTTGAATGTTTTCAACTAGAGTTTAAGAGAACAAAAATGAAAAGTATTTTATAATTGTAATATATAGTGGAACCATAGATAACTTTGTTCTATATTTTTCAAGTCTCCTATAAATGTGTTTTCATACTTCCATAATTTAAAAAATAAAAAAAAATCCAAAAAATATTTTAGGGGTACAGTAAAGTGGGAAAAGTATAAACTGTAGATTGAGTAATGAAAACATGTCAAATAGCCCTGCTAAAGAGCAAACAGAGCTAAGACAGAGACAGAGATTTCAGATTATAACTTTAATGTCACTTCAATCAAAATGGGCTATTTTGAAAGTTTCTCATTTATAATTCTCCATTGTCAGCAAAAGTTTGAAGTATAGAATGTGCAGAGGTTTTCTTTACGGAGAAAAAAGACTATATAAAGTAGCTTTTGTCTAAGAACATAATGTTTAGCAATGTATTATAATGTAAACATAATCTTTAACAAAAAAGTGCAGTTCTATGTCTTTGTTTTCAGACTGTGAATATCAACATAGGAATTTGATTAAGTCAGTACCCTCATGAGGGTAGAATATACTCTATTAAGTCTAGGCCACCTGAAATATTAGAGCCTGATCATTTGAAATGGAGATTTTATTTAATAAAACTCATAGTAGCTATTTGCATATACCTTCAGATTCTTCTATGCAAAGCACTCAGATACATTAAGTAGACACAACATTTCTAATTAAGAAAAAGAAAGGAGCTTTATTCTGTCGAAGTTGATGTTTAGAACATATTGATTTAAAACACATTTAAATTATAGTCCTTCATTAATTTATTTCTAACGCTCACATGGGGCTAATGAAGAGGTCTCAGAATTGAGTGGTCTCCTCTTATCAAAGATTTTTTCTGTTCAGTCCCATGGATGAAACATCAGGTTGCTTATGACTCCCAATTTTTTAATCTCACAATCTCACCTTTTCCCCTGCCCTTTACCCATACTATTCCCATCTACCATTTTTTAAAAATCGCCAGTTGAATGTCTAATATCAAATGTAAAACTCCAAAATGCAACTTCAATATGATTAATTACTCTCAACATATGATTCTTCCAATAAATAACACTAAATTTTGTTCCCTGATCTTCTGCACTTTCTTCCATATTTACCACAAAATGAAGTAACTTCAATTATACCTCTAAATGTTCCTCTAATATACTCACATTTCTCCATCTCCACACTCATCCAAATTGCTATCAGCTTTTATTTGGACTAGTGCAATATCAGTGGCACCCCACTCCAGTACTCTTGCCTGGAAAAATCCCATGGCTGGAGGAGCCTGGTAGGCTGCAGTCCATGGGGTCGCTAACAACTGAGCGACTTCACTTTCACTTTTCACTTGCATGCATTGGAGAAGGAAATGGCAACCCACTCCAGTGTTCTTGCCTGGAGAATCCCAGGGACGGTGGAGCCTGGTGGGCTGCCGTCTATGGGGTCGCACAGAATCAGACACGACTGAAGCAACTTAGCAGCAGCAGCAGCAGCAGCAGCAGCAGCAATATCAGTTATTTAGCATAGTCAATGAAGCAGAAATAGATGTTTTTCTGGAATTCTTTTGCTTTTTGTATGATCCAGTTGATATCAGCAATTTGATCCCTAGTTCCTCTGCCTTTTCTAAATCCAGCTTGAACATCTGGAAGTTCTCTGTTCATACACTGTTGAAGACTAGCATGGAGAATTTTGATCATTACTTTGCTAGCATGTGAGATGACTGCAATTGTGTGGTAGTTTGAGAATTCTTTGGCATTTCCTTTTCTTTGTAATTGGAGTAAAAACTGAACTTTTCCAGTCCTGTGGCCACTGCTGAGCTTTCCTTATTTACTTGCATACTGAGTGCAGCATTTTCACAGCATCATCTTTTAGGATTTGAAATAGCTCAGATGGAATTCCATCACTGCCACTAGTGAGGTGAGGTAGCAACTTACAGACTGCATTCTCAAAGTGGTCACCTATTTATCCCTCTCAAATGTATTCATCCCCTGGTTTCTGTATCAGGGCAACCAGGTTTGTTGTTTACATTTTACTTATCATAATTTATAATACAGTATTTGTATATTTACTTATCTGTTTTACATAGTTTGTTCAGTATAAGCAAACCAAAATCTAAAACAAATCTGGAGAAGCAGATGAAAGTCTTTGTTTGGAAATAAGGAATTAAGTATGTTTTTTTTATGTAAACTTTAGTCTGTGAGTATAATTCTGTTATTAAGTGCCTTAAGAACTATAAGTACAATGGTAAAAAGTTATATGCAACACATAATTATTTATACCTATGCAAAGTTCTGCTAGGTAAAAAAAAAACATCATTTCAAACATATCACATGTTTTATAAAATATCAAGCATAGGATAAAATGAGTTCTAGCATGGAAATAAATTTCCACATTAATGTCTTGTTGCTTAACAGAATGAAAGAGAAAATTGATGTTTCACTGACACAAAATACAATCATAAGTGTTTCTCTTTCTGTGTGACTAGATTTTATCTTAATTAGTTCTATTCTGTTAGGTGCATCAAAAATGCCTTTTCTCTATTCAGAAGAAATTAAAATATTTCATCAGATTTCTTTTGTCTCATCTGTAATAATCATATCTCACAGAAGGAGTGCAAATAAAATTCAACATATTATTGTCATATTCACTAAAAATTTCTCTACTCTTTCTAAAAAAGAATAAAATACTAGTAATCAAGTGAAGTTTTATTTATGGATAGCATAAAGATAAAGAGTAACCAAATCTGAAGTGTTCAACACTATGAACTTTCATAATGTGAAATTTACAAAGCAAGAAATTTTGAAAAATAGCATATTACCATCAAATAGGTAGATTTATCATCTATACTTCCAGTCCCCTTCCAAAGAAACATTAACTTTACTTATATATTACCATTAATTAGTTTTATTTGATTTTGAGATTTATATAAATGGAATCATACAGAATGACATCTTCTATCTTTAGCTACTTTCTCTTAGTATTATGTTTGTGACATTTACCCATGTTTGATATAGCTTTAATATCTTAACTTCCATTATCAGTGAATATTATACTCTACAAATATACCACAAATTACTTATGCATTATACACCTGATGGACACAAGGAACATGTCCATCTTTTGTCTCTTATAAATAGTGGTGCTTTAAATCTTGTTCTGTATCATTTCTGATATCTGCAAGTTAGAATGTCTCTACTGGTTACACACCTGAGAGTGGAAATGTAGGTTCCAAAGGTACAAAAGTGATACTGCCAGTTTTCAAAATTGAATATGCCTGCTTACATTCTGATTGTCCATGCATTAATCTGAATCACATTAATGAAATGTCAACAAGGTCAAAGGTTACTAACTACTCCAGAGTCCTGCATTCATATAAGCAAAATGATGTATCAGTTCATCCAATTTATTTAGGAAAATCAAGCAGTTCAGAAGAGGATTATACTATTTGCTTTCCTTTGTGTAGAGCAAATCACAAACACTGATATTTTTAATATACCAAAGTTTACAATGAATCAGTCAGTCTCACTTTTGCATAAATCTTAAATCAAATGTAAATAAGAACAGTTCAGTAATACATTAAAATATAATCCAATATAATGTGTGTTAGTTCTGGAAATGTTGCAATTATTTAACATTTGAAAAACTGCTAATATGTTAATAGACCAAAGTAAAAAATCTGATAATGGTTAAAATACAATATTCATACTGGATAACTTTCTCAAGAAATTTATCCAAACCATCATCTGAGTGTTTAACATCTATAATTCTCCTGAAGCCTTCCCATTCAAGTTGGGCAAGCTAAGCAGGACTGCTATCTTCACTATAACTTAATACTAGTAATGCTGTTGCATATCCTATCCATTACAAATCTCCTTTGTTGGTGACTTTGTTAAGTCACTAAGTCATGTCCGACTCTTTGCTACTCCAATGACTCTAGCCCACCAGCCTCCTCTGTCTGTGGGATTTCCCAGGCAAGAGTACTGGAGCAGGTTGGCATTTCCTTCTCCAGGGAATCTTCCCAACCCAAGGATTGAACCCAAGTCTCCTGTTTGGCAGGTGGATTCTTTAGCACCAAACCACCTGGGAAGCCCCACGCAGCTACTTAAATTCTACTTAATCTTCAAATAAGGACAATAAAGGTCATACATGGGACCTCCGTGTCGGTCCTGTGGTTAAGAACCCATCTTGCAATACAAGAACGTGGGTCCAGTCGCTGGTTAAAGGAATAAGATTCCACATGCTAGAAAGCAACTAAGCCAATCCATTGCAACTACTGAGTCCATGCTCTGAAGCCCGTGCACCACCACTGAAGAGAAGCCTGTATGCCACCACAAAGAGCCCATGTGTGGCAACTAACATCCAACGCAGCCAAAAAGAAATTATATATATATAAATTATATATATATAAATTATATATATATATATTTAAGAAAGTCATACTTCTGCCTCATATGATACAACTATCGTGCATATGACTGAAACATACTAAATCCCTCTGCCACCAAATGTGAATGCCACAGCCTGGAGTAATGTACAACTCTTCGTGATATTCTATAACTTAAAAGTGAATGTGTGTGTGTGCTTAGTTGTGTGTGTGTGTGCTTAGTTGTGTGTGTGTGTGCTTAGTTGTGTCTGATGCTTTGCAAGTCCATGGACTGTAGCTGGCCAGGCTCCTTTGTCCATGGAATTTTCCAGGCAAGAGTACTGGAATGGGTTGCAAATTTCTTTCACCATGGAAAACTTAAATACTGCAATGTAAAGTTAGCAGTACTTAAATAGAATTATACAGGTTAATACATCTTATTACATAGTAATACATCTAATACATAGTAAGAGGATAAGAGTGGAAACAAAACAAAGGCATTTGCTTAGTGCACACAGACACAAACACACTTAAAATAAAATAGGGAAGAAATACTCTTGGCAATTACAGTCCCTGTTTTTGTACCTGGTCTTGTGATTTCAGCTGATATGCACAACAACCTTCTTCCACTACTCATTCTGTGTTCCCTTTGCCATGAAAAAATAACCTCATCTAGTTGTGGTTCTTTCTATATTTTCTGGTTTTCTTTCCATAATCAATTTCTAATGTAATTCTTCTGTAGTCAGAGAATATACTGAATGATTTAAATTGTTTGAAATTTCTTAAGTCTTGCTTAAGAGGGGCTTCCCTAGTGTCTCAGACAGTAAAGTGTCTGCCTGCAATGTAGGAGACCCGGGTTCAATCCCTGGGTTGGGAAGATCCCTTGGAGAAGGAAATGGCAACACACTCCAGAACTCTTGCCTGGAGAACTTCCATGGACTAAGGAGCCTGGTAGGCTACAGACCATGGGGTCACAAAGAGTCGGACACGACTGAGTGACTTCACTTTCTTTCTTTTCTTTCTTTAAGTCTTGCTTTACTCTCCAGTAAAAGTTAAGTTTTAATATATGTTCCATGGACACTTGACAACAAGGCATATTCTGTCATTATTGGGTTTAGTGTTATGTCAGTTCAGTCAGGTGTGTTAATCATATAGCTGAGAAAATATATTTTTTATCGTTCTCTGTTGGTTATATCAGTTACTGAGAGAGGTGGGTTAAACATTTCTCATGTTGATTATGTGCATGCTGTACTACACTGCTTCATGTCCAACTCTTTGTTACCCTGTGGATTGCAGCCTCCCAGGCTCCTCTGTCCATGGGATTCTCCAGGCAAGAATACTGGAATAGGTTGCCATTCCCTTCTCCAGGGTATCTTCCCAACCCAAGGACTGGGTCTCCTGCATTCTAGGCAGATTCTTTACCTTATGAGTCACTAGGGAAGCCTGGTGTTTCTTTGCTTAGCCCTATTATTTCATCACGATCTACTGAACTACAGAAGTCGGTCAGCACACATTTTCCATCAATATTTATACATGAACTTTTATCTAATAATTACTGTTCATTCTCGGACTTTCATAATCAAATTTAACTCTCTTTTCTGTGTCAAACTTACGTACATATTCATGCACCGAGATAAATTGATAAAGTTTTAAAGTAATATTTAGATAGCAGATCATGACGCTCCCATACCTTAATCATAGTTCAATATTACCACTTTATTTTACAGAGTAAAAGTAAAATGCAACATAGGAATACTCAGAGTTATGTGCTTATCAATACTGCCGCATGCATCATCTTTCTTAAGGACATCATGCCGTCATAAATAAGCAATCTTCTGTAATAAAACAATGAAAATTTCTAGGTTATATATTTTAACCTTTTTTCCAATCAGTTGATTACACTGACTTTCATTTCAATATCCATGTTTATGACCATTCTACTGGCTTAGTTTCATAAACTTACAGACCTAATTTCAACTAATTTAGTATATTTCCTTAACAGAGCCACATGAGTGATCTTTTCAATGAAATAAGTCATGTTTCTTCACTTACCTGCTTTAAAAACTTCAAAGATTTCCAACTCATTGTCTTTTATGTGTCATCCTTTTGATAAAGATTTCTTTATTAATTCTTTACAGACTTTTCACATGCTGTCTCCCTCTTCTTTTCCTAGATTCTTCCTACTTTCTTTCTTACATAAGTCTGGTAAGTAAGTAAGTAAAGTCGCTCAGTCGTGCCCAACTCTTTGCAACCCCATGGACTGTAGTCTACCAGGCACCTCCGTCCATGGGATTCTCCAGGCAAGAATACTGGAGTGGGTTACCATTTCCTTCTCCAAGGGATCTTCCCAACCCAGGGATTGAACCCGGGTCTCCTGCATTGGAGGCAGACACTTTAACCTCTGAGCCACCAGGGTCTGGAGGCAGCTTCAAAGTTACCAGACACTCTCTGCTCCACTATATTTAAGGTCATCTATAATCCTGGTGGGATGCAAGAACTTGAAAATTCCTAAAAGGAAAAGAATAGAAAGCAGAGTTGGTGTATCTCTCAAATAAAGTCTTCAGCAGTTTTACTTGAAACTCTATCCAGTAACTTCTTACATTTCAATTATGACTCTTGACTATAAGGAATACTAGAAAATGTAATCATCCAGCTAGGAATTTTGCCACCTTGGAAAAAAAAAGAAAAAAAACCTAGGTTTCTAATAAGAGAAAAGTAGATGTATAGACATTGTTATTTGGTCACTAAGTTGTATCTGGCTTTTTTGTGACCCCATGGCCTGTAGCCCAGCAGTGTCTTCTGTCCATGGGATTTCCCAGGCAAGAACACTGGTGTGGGTTATCACTTCCTTCTCCAAGGGATATACCTACCCAGGGATCAAACCCATGACTCCTGTGTGTCTTCTGCATTACAGACAGATCCTTTACTGCTGAGCCACTAGATACAGCCATTAGATACAGAAACAGGATAGGGAAATAATCTAATGCACATAAGTCCTGATAACTTTGAATGATATCATTTTAGTTGTGATATATAATATATATATATATGTGTGTGTGTGTATAATACTATACCTGTGGCAAAATAGGAATATTTTCTGAGATAATAAGAGCTGAAAGATACTACTGCTCAAAGGAAATTCATTGTTTTATTTTAAAAAATTTATTACCTTCATTAATGTAATTCAGCATAATTTTGTCTTTTTTTTTTAAATCTTTAATTCTTACATGCATTCCCAAACATGACCCCCCCTCCCACCTCCCTCCCCACAACATCTCTCTGGGTCATCCCCATGCACCAGCCCCAAGCATGCTGCACCCTACGTCAGACATGGACTGGCGATTCAATTCTTACATGATAGTATACATGTTAGAATTCCCATTCTCCCAAATCATCCCACCCTCTCCCTCTCCCTCTGAGTCCAAAAGTCCATTATACACATCTGTGTCTTTTTTCCTGTCTTGCCTACAGGGTCGTCATTGCCATCTTCCTAAATTCCATATATATGTGTTAGTATACTGTATTGGTGTTTTTCTTTCTGGCTTACTTCACTCTGTATAATTGGCTCCAGTTTCATCCATCTCATCAGAACTGATTCAAATGAATTCTTTTTAACGGCTGAGTAATACTCCATTGTGTATATGTACCACAGATTTCTTATCCATTCATCGGCTGATGGACATCTAGGTTGTTTCCATGTCCTGGCTATTATAAACAGTGCTGCGATGAACATTGGGGTACATGTGTCTCTTTCTATTCTGGTTTCCTCGGTGTGTATGCCCAGAAGTGGGATTGCTGGGTCATAAGGCAGTTCTATTTGCAATTTTTTAAGGAATCTCCACACTGTTCTCCATAGTGGCTGTACTAGTTTGCATTCCCACCAACAGTGTAGGAGGGTTCCCTTTTCTCCACACCCTCTCCAGCATTTATTGCTTGCAGATTTTTGGATCGCAGCCATTCTGACTGGTGTGAAGTGGTACCTCATTGTGGTTTTGATTTGCATTTCTCTAATAATAAGTGATGTTGAGCATCTTTTCATGTGTTTGTTAACCATCCGTATGTCTTCTTTGGAGAAATGTCTATTTAGTTCTTTGGCCCATTTTTTGATTGGGTCGTTTATTTTTCTGGAGTTGAGCTGCATAAGTTGCTTGTATATTTTTGAGATTAGTTGTTTGTCAGTTGCTTCATTTGCTATTATTTTCTCCCATTCAGAAGGCTGTCTTTTCACCTTGCTTATATTTTCCTTTGTTGTGCAGAAGCTTTTAATTTTAATTAGATCCCATTTGTTTATTTTTGCTTTTATTTCCAGAATTCTGGGAGGTGGATCATAGAGGATCCTGCTGTGATTTATGTCTGAGAGTGTTTTGCCTATATTCTCCTCTAGGAGTTTTATAGTTTCTGATTGAAGTTAGATGTGACTTTAAACAATGGAATAGTTACTTGTTTAATAATCTTGTTATTTTAAAGTATCTCTCCAAACTCAAAATTATGTTTTATGTCTGCAAATAATTTTATGGCTTTAAGTTTGTTCATCATTCTATATTTAAAACTCATTTTTCTAATAACTGTATTATTAAATTTATTTTACTCTTACTTTGATATGATGGGATTCTGTCTAATGGTGCTGAAAAAAAAATTTATATTTTAAATAATTTCTCCATTTTGCAATGTTTAAGGATCCAACGCTTCATGTCTCTTTTAGAAGATCATTATAATAGGCTCAGTAAAGTACATATTTAGGGTACATTTTTGGCATCACTGGGTACCAAGTAGTACATTTATTTAACTTCTCAGCAGTTCATTGGCATTTTGGTGAAAAGAGGTGATGGAGGCTATTTAATTAACCTCAAATATTTCACTGGCATAAGAAACTGAATCATCTGCCAGAATCATTAGCAATTTATAAGCTGAGTATAGTCACACATGGTCATAAATTCAATCACGTGTAACCTTTCCAGTAAGTGACACCAGTCAACTGAAATTTATTATAGGGGAAATCACAGACTTTTACTTTCACACTAAATACCTAGAGGATTAAGATTCTGCTTTCCAGAAACTCAGATATCAATTTGTAGATAATGTACAAAATTTTAAGATGCAAAAATGATGGATAAGAACGAAGTAGTTTCTCTGAGGGTTATCCAGAAATATGAGACATTCAATATTTGATAATGCTTCATTTTCTTCAATAAGACAAACTCATACTGTGGGGCCCAGAACAATAACTGTGATCACTGAAGAGTAAGTATCATAAAACTTTGCTGAGTACATTTGTTTTCATGTATAGATAGTCGGTTGTGAAGCTTACCTGGCAAATTTCCATTAGGTATTCATTGCAGACAACTTGAGAAAGCAACCAAACTTCATTTTTTGCATCTCCAGTGGTGGTGTGAGTTTAAAGATATATATCATAAAATGTCATTGATTTTAGAAAGTTGATTAAATTATCAATAGCATGGTATAGGGCCTGAATGATTTTAAATGCAGTGCATTTCTTTAATAGCTTGGGAAATTTTGAAAAGTGATGAAGGAGAACAGCTACATGATCAAATCTATAAGATAGCAAGGAAATTCAATATCAGTTACCTAATGTGAACACTAATATGATCATTTCCACTTGTTAAATTCAGAAGACTGACAGAATTCTTCATTGAGTATAATCCTTCCAATAAATGACACAAGCTAATCATACTTTACATAGTGGGGACACAATATTTTGACAATCATGTTTAAGCATGTTTTCCAAATTTGAAGTTTCACTTAGCAGACATCGCAATCAATATTTCTGGCACGGAGTTACTAAGTATTGATATTGATAAAATTTCACATCATATAGCAAAGATTTAAAGTTGCCTTGAAATTAATGATTGCATTCTCATACAGTATCTGATGTTTTACTAAAATATTTGAATTTTTAAAAATAATATAAATATAGGTCATAATAGACTTGGTTCACCTTCAAAATGAACTGAGATTGTGTTTCATTTTTGAGGTTGAACCCAAGTACTGTATTTCAGACTCTTTTATTGATTATGAGGGCTACTCCAATTCTATGGGATTCTTGCTCACAGTAGTAGATATAATGGTCATCTGAATTAAATTCACTAATTCTTATCCATTTCAGTTCATTGATTCCTAAGATGTTGATGATTACTCTCTTGCCTTCTCCTGCTTGACCACATGCAATTTACCTTGATTCATGGACCTAACATTCCAGATCCCTATACTGTTCTTACGCTGCATCAGATTTTACTTGCATCCCCAGATACATCCACAGCAGAGTGTTGTTTCCACTTGGGCCCAGCCGCTTCATTCTTTCTAGAGC
Source organism: Ovis canadensis (assembly GCF_042477335.2). Lineage (NCBI taxonomy): Eukaryota > Metazoa > Chordata > Mammalia > Artiodactyla > Bovidae > Ovis > Ovis canadensis. The sequence goes on from NC_091256.1 coordinate 28,637,986, forward strand.
TATTAGGAGCTGTTCTCTGGTCTTTGTCAGTAGCATATTGGACACCTTCTGATCTGGAGGGACTCATCTTTCAGTGTCATAACTTCCTGTCTTTTTATTCATTTCATGAGATTATCACAGCAAGTATACTGGGGTGGTTTGCCATTCCCTCCTCCAGTGGATCACATTTTGTCAGAACTCTCCACTATGACCATCTCTTAAAGAGATGAGAATACCAGACCATCTTACCTGTTTCCTGAGAAAACTGTATGCAGGTCAAGAAGCAACAGTTAGAATCCTGTATGAAACAACTGACTGGTTCAGCACTGAGAAAGGAATACAACAAGGCTGTTCCTTTTTACCCTGTTTATTTAACTTTTATGCTGAGCACATCATGAGAAAGGCCAGGCTGGATGAGTTACAAGCTGGAATCAAGATTGCCAGGAGAAACATCAACAACCTCATATATGTGGATGATACCACTGTGTTGGCAGAGAGTGAAGAGGAACTAAAGAACCTTCTGTTGAAGGTGAAGGAGGAGAGTGAAAAAGCCAGCTTAAACCTAAATATTAAAAATAATAATAATAAGACCATGGCATCCAGCCCCATTACTTCATGGTAAATAGAAGGGGGAAAAGTGGAAGCAGTGACAGATTTCCTCTTCTTGGGCTCCTGAAATCACTGAAGATGGTGACTGCAGTCATGAAATTAGAAGATGATTGCTTCTTGGCAAGAAAGCTAAGACAAACCTAGACAGTGTGTTAAGAAGAAAAGACATCACTTTGCCAACAAATGTCCGCATAGTTAAGGCTATAGTCTTTTCAGTAGTCATGTACAGCTGTGAGAGCTGGGTCATAAAGAAAGCAGAGCACCGAAGAACTGATGTTTTCAAACTGTGGTCCTGGAGAAGACTCTTGAAATTCACTGGAACAGCAAGGAGATCAAACCAGTCAATCTTTAAGGAAATCAACCCTAAATACTCATTGGAAGGACTGATACCGAAACTGAAGCTCTAAAACTTTGGTCACCTGATGTTGGGAAAGATTAAAGGCAGAAGGAGAAGAGGGCATCAAAGAATAAGACGGTTGGATGGCATCACTGATGCAATGGACATGAACTTGGGCAAACTCTGGGAGATGATGAGGGACAGGGAGGCCTGGCAGGCTTTAGTCCATGGGGTTGTGCAGAATCTGACATGACTGGGTGACTGGACAACAGAGTTGGTTCAAGTTGATATTTTAGACATCAATTTGCAGAAAACTTCCATTAGTAACAAAGCCATTGACAGAATTATAACTCATTTATATGTATATATTCAATTAAATATTATAACATATACAGAAATATCATTTTAGTTATGAGCAAGTACATCTGTTGTTCTCTGCCATGTTGCTGTGCTGTACTCAGTTGTGACCCCATGGACTGAAGTCCACCAGGCTCCTCTATCCATGGAATTTCCCAGGCAAGAATACTGGAGTGGGTTGACATTTCCTTCTTCTCTGTTCTTCTCAGTACATCTAATTCCTCTGGTCTTGGCCAGCACAGTCTGGCCTATGCTGGGCTCTTCAAAATGTGTGTAGCCAACTCTCAGGTTGACCAGTAAGTAGGTCAGCTGGAAGGTGAATGATTTAGACTGGCCTCACACGCATCTCACATATTTCACCACTGACCGTCAGCTGGGTATATCACTTCTCCACATGATTCCAAAAGACTAGCTTGAGTCATTCACATGGTAAATAAAGGGCTTCAAGAGCAGCAAGGCCCAGTGTGCAAGTGCTTTTCAAGTGTCTGTCTGTATCATATTTGATAAAGCAAGTATCAGTGCAAGAGCATAAAAGCAGGGAGAATTTTTTCTTTTTTAAATTAGCTCCATACCTATCAATACATTTCTTATTATGTATCTCTAAAATGCATGACCTCTCAGGAAAATAGATTGAAAACCTTCTATCATTTCTGAATATTTACATAAGGAAGAATAAATAAAATCATAGTGAAAATTATTTTCCTGATTATTTCTCAGAGTTAAATGTTTGTTAATCATACAGTTGATTAGCATCTTTTATCAAATAAAAATAAGATAGTCTATATAAATGTAGTTTGCTTTACAGTCCTTGATTTAATCTTCCACAATTTTCAATTGAAATACACGTTAATGTAGGGGAAAAACCAAAACTTGAATCTGCAGAGAATTTTCATTTAAGCGTAAGATTAATTGAACTAAACAAAAAATCAAACTCAGTGAATAATACATGATATGCATTCACAATTATAATAAAACTGTCTTCATGAAAAAAGTTTAGAAGATCATCTTACCCGCTGACAAAATCTACCTGCTTGTTCACACAAGGTTTGCACAAGCCTGAAAATTAAAAGGCATACACTTGCTTAGGTGCTATCTTTGAAATAACAAAGTGCCTCTTTTTTGCCTATCACTTCTCTTTCTCCATGCTTATCTCTTGTTTGACAATTGTTTGAGAACTGACTATCTCAGGGGATACTAGGCACAAAGGGAATAGGAGGGAATATAAAAAGCATTCCATAAAAGTAGATTGTGTTTATTCAGATGATTTTTCCCCATTTTCTTATCATTACAGAACATCTTCAAGAGATGCTCTTCATGAAATTTAGATTTAAACATAAGATACTCACTGTCAGCTATTGGGCTGACAATGTTTCTTGGCCATCACCCAAGTAGGTATAAGGGCAACAAGCACTTCCTGATATTAAACACCAGACTGAAATAGCTGACTCTTTATCTGAGATTGAGTTAACTGTCAAAACCTTGGCTTATGATGAAAAAATCATCCCAAACTAGTCCATCACATATAGTATACATGTGTCTTCCAGGTGGGTCTTTAACACACAGCTATGACTATATAATGGTCTTTGGTGGTCAGTATTTAATCACCAAGCTACTAAAACTTATATCCAACCTTTTCCATTATCTAGCTCCATGTATCCTATATAGCCTGGGATATTACTATTCCTTTTATTAGACACCACTTTCCAAGGACACTAAACCCTTACTGCAGCTGCAATTATTTTTAATGTTATTGTCCTATAGTCTTTACACTAGAGTTAAGTGGCTAACTCTCCACCATATTACAGCATTAGAGGATTCTGAACATGATTACACATGCACCTTTACCAGTGCATTGTACGTTTTCCTGTTACTAATTATTGGGTTGGCCAAGAAGTTTGAATGAAATTTTTGACCAACCCAATAACATCCTTCCATTTCAGCTTAAAGACCTCATTTCGTAATTTCTTCTAAAGCAGATGGAGTGGTAATGGATTCTCTCAGCTTCTATTTGTCTGAGAAAGTGCCTCTCTCCTTCATTTCTGAAGGATGCTCTGTTTGGTCAAGTTTTTTTGGTTGGCAGTTCTTTCTTTTGACACGTGGAAAATATTGTCCTATTCTCTCTTGGCCTGTAAAGTTTCTGCTAAGCAGTCTATTATCAGTCTTAGAGGAGTTCCTTGTAAGTTACAAGTTTTATTCTTTCAGTGCTTTTGAGATTTTCTCTTTTGCTTCGAATTTTGGCAGTTTTAGGCTAATGTGTCTTTAGTCAGTTCAGTTCAGTTCAGGCACTGAGTCATGTCCGACTCTTTGCAACCCCATGAATCACAGCACACCAGGCCTCCCTGTCCATCACCAACTCCCGGAGCCTACCCAAACTCATGTCCATTGAGTCGGTGATGCATCCAACCATCCCATCCTCTGTCATCCCCTTCTCCTCATGCCCTCAATTTTTCCCCACATCAGGGTCTTTTCAAATGGGTCAGCTCTTCTCATCAGGTGGCCAAAGTATTGGAATTTCAGCTTCAACATCAGTCCTTCCCATGAACACCCAGGACTGATCTCCTTTAGGATGGACTGGTTGGATCTCCTTGCAGTCCAAGGGACTCTCAAGAGTCTTCTCCAACAACACAGTTCAAAAGCATCAATTCTTCAGTGCTCAGCTTTTTTATAGTACAACCCTCGCATCCAAACATGACTACTGGAAAAACCATAGCCTTGACTAGGTGGATCTTTTTTTGGCAAAGTAATGTCTCTGCTTTTGAATATGCTATCTAGGTTGGTCATCACTTTCCTTCCAAGGAGTAAGAATCTTTTAATTTAATGGCTACAATCACCATCTTCAGTGATTTTGGAACTCAGAAAAATAAAGTCAGCCACTGTTTCCACTGTTTCCCCATCTATTTCCCATGAAGTGATGGGACCGGATGCCATGATCTTAGTTTTCTGAATGTTGAGCTTTAAGCCAACTTTTTCACTTTCCTCTTTCACTTTCATCAAGGGGCTCTTTAGGTCTTCTTCACTTTCTGCCATAAGGGTGGTGTCATCTGCGTATCTGAGGTTATTGATATTTCTACTGGCAATCTTGATTCCAGCTTGTGCTTCCTCCAGCCCAGCGTTTCTCATGATGTACTTTGCATAGAAGTTAAATAAGCTGGGTGGCAATATACAGGCTTGATGTACTCTTTTTCCAATTTGGAACCAGTCTGTTGTTCCATGTCCACTTCTAACTATTGCTTCCTGACTGCATATAGATTTCTCAAGAGGCAGGTCAGGTGGTCTGGTATTCCCATTTCTTGAAGAATTTTCCAGTTTATTGTGATCCACACAGTCAAAGGCTTTGGCATAGTCAATAATGTAGAAATAGATGTGTTTTTTGGAACTCCCCTGCTTTTTTGATGATCCAATGGATGTTGGCAATTTGATCTTTGGTTCCTCTGTCTTTTCTAAAACCAGCTTGAATATCTGGAAGTTCATGCTTCACGTATTGCTGAAGCCTGGCTTGGAGAATTTTGAGCATTACTGTACTAGCATGTGAGATGAGTGCAATTGTGCTATAGTTTGAGCATTCTTTGGCATTGCTTTTCTTTGGGATTGGAATGAAGACTGACCTTTTCCAGTTCTATGGCCAATGCTGATTTTTCTAAGTTTGCTGGCATATTGAGTGCAGCACTTTCACAGCATCATCTTTCAGGATTTGAAATAGCTCCACTGGAATCCCATCACTACCACTAGCTTTGTTCATAGTGATGCTTCCTAAGGCTCACTTGACTTCACAGTCCAGAATGTCTGGCTCTAGGTAAGTGATCACACCATCATGATTATATGGGTCATGAAGATCTTTTTTGTACAGCTTCTCTGTGTATTCTTGTCACCTCTTCTTAATATCTTCTGCTTCTGTCAGGTCCATACCATTTATGTCCTTTATTGAGTCCATTTTTGCATGAAATATTCCGTTGGTATCTCTAATTTTCTTGAAGAGATCTCTAGTCTTTTCCATTCTATTATTTCCCTCTATTTCTTTGTATTGCTCATTGAAGAAGGCTTTCTCATCTCTTCTTGCTATTCTTTGGAACTCTGCATTCAAATGGGTATATCTTTCCTTTTCTTTGCTTTTTGCTTTTCTTCTTTTCATAGCTATTAATGCGTCTTAGAGAGAATTTTTTACGTTGATTCTATGTGGTGACCTATGAGCTCCATGAACTTGGATATACAAATCTCTCCCCAGATTTGGGAAGTTCTCAGCCTTTGTTGTTTAAAGTAAGCTTTTTGCACCCTTCTCTTTTCCTTCTGAAACTCCAATGATTCTCAGATTGGTCTTCTTTATGTTATCCTATACATCACACAGGCTTTCTTCACCTTTTAAAAATTTACATTTTTTTATTCTCCAAATGGATAATTTCAAAGTTTCTATCTTCAATATCACTTAATCTTTTGCCTGAATGAGTCTGCTGCTGCTCTTTATTGCATTTTCATCTCATTCATTTTATATTTCAGCTCTGGAATTTTTACTTGGTTCATTTTATGATTTCTTTTTAAAGACACCTCACTCTGTTTTTGTATTGCTTCCCTGGCTTTGTTGAATTATCTTTCTATGTTTTCTTGTAGCTCATTGAGTTTCCTTAAAACAGCTATTTTAAATTCTTTATGTGGCAAATTGAAGATCTCCATGTCTTTGAATTCAGTTATGGTCCTATTATCTTGCTAGTCAAACTCAAGCTTTTTTTTTTTTTTTTTAATGCTTTGGCTAAAAATTTTACTTTAGAAATTCAAAATATATACCATCTATATTCCCTGTTTAAAATGAGATGATAATCATTGTAACTACTCTTGATATGGTTATTGACCTATTTTTCCCTCCCTGTACACATTCTTTTGGGCTTTGCAATGCAAAATTGTGGTAAAAGGAAGAGGGTAGAAGGAGAAGGATCTTACAAGTTTGCAGTATAGAACTGAAGATGAAAAGCCCTGGGCATCTAGGAAAGGGACAAGAAGAGCTGCCATGAGGGAGGGATGGGAGATGAAGAGCAGAATTTAAGAGTCATTACAGACTCTGCCACATCATGGTGGTTGAGTAATATGAGTAAATAATTAATTTTTATATCATAATACTTCCCTGATACTGCATCACATGACCACAACTTTACTAAGATTATACATTGCTGTTGCAAGTTTATCTTCATGATTATTTTCCTGTAAAGATTAGGAATATATAATCAGGCAACATAATTTTTTAAATATTCATGAATACAGCATCTTTCTTCAAATAAGTTTAGTTCCTAAACATGTCATTTATAATACTTGAAACTTTTATCACTTAGAATTTAATATGATTATACTTAATATTATACTAGAATTATATTAAAATTATATTAAAAATTATATTAAAATATTAATTTTAAAAATCTCCCTACAGTTATCACTACAGCTTTTTACATATAATTAGATAACTTTGTATCAAAAACTAAAGCATATTAGCTAGAATATTGTGTATTTCATGATTGAAATTCAGGACAATGCCTACATAGACAAGAAAACAGTGACCATAAACTCAGACCTTGATCTGAATGTCCTTGTTTTAAAGATTTAAAACCTGAAAATGATATAAATTTCATTTTAGATATTTAATTTCTCTTTTTGTTGCATAATAAGATATGCATAAGTAATGTAGCAGAGGTAGTGATGAATGTCTTAAAAGAGATAATTCTTTGGAGAATAAGGGTAATTTACAATATTAATGCCATAAGCAATGAAGACCAAAGGAAGGGAAGAAATATAGCTTATGTCTTGTGACTTTCTATGATATTTATTAATATAAACTTGATAGCTGTTCTCAGAGTTTGACAATGATTTTGATAATTAGCTGTCAATCACATATTAAGAATTATATTTCATATTGCTGGTTACTAAATCTGTATATTAGGAACGTTTAAAACCCACATTATTTTGCTACAGCCGGTTGTAGAATATTTGGGCTTAAGACATAGAAATACCTACGTTTTCTCCCAAGTTTACAGGTATTTTTGAGACTAAATTTTAACTGCTGTTAGCCTAAGCTCCTAAAAAAATGCCTGGCATTTATGAACTAACAGAAATTGCTGAATAAATAAGCAAAATTTAGGAATCATAATTTTATGTATCTCATCTTTCACTTACTAGATTAGCCAGACATGCAGCAACCAACTCAGTTATTACCTATGATTACATTAAACTTGTCTTTCTGTAAATCCTCTACTTTAAAGATGCTACTTCTTGAGCTTCTTTATTGACTTACTTTTTCTGTTCCTTCCCCCTGAAGTGAGATGTCTTTTTATGCGTGTATGCTCAGTCATGTCCAACTCTTTAAGACCCAAGGACTGTAGCCTTCCAAGCTGTCCATGGAATTTTCCAGGCAAGAATACTGGAGTGGGAGAACACAGTGCCATCTCCTGCTCCAGATCCTTTTACAGTTCTTATATGGAGAGAGCATTACTTACCAAATGAGCTACTCACCAAATGATTGGTCATTCAATTACTTTGGGAGTTTCTTCTTTCAGGCATTAGCAATCTTCATATTTGGAGGTTACAGGTATAAATTTAGTGGCCAAAAGTATGCAAAAGAATTTGTATATTAGATAGCTAATGGGAAGTTGCTGTATAGCAAGGAGCTCAGACTGGTGCTCTGTGACAACCTAGAGGGGTGGGATGAGGTGCAAGGTGGGATGGAGGTTCAAGAGGGAGGGGACATGTGCATACCTATGGTTGATTCATGTTGATGTATGGTAAAAATAAACACAACTTTGTAAAGCAAATATCTTTCAATTAAAACTAAATTTAAAGAAATAAAGACAGAGATAAAAAGAATATTTTATGCTAATGGAATGGTATTAAGATGTTCTTTGACCACAGCACATATGGCACCCAAGTATCTGCCATTCATCAACCACCACCCCATAAATAGTTCCTTGGGGTTCATAGATGCACAAACAACCATAGCAGATAAATGAAGGCAGGATGTGTTATTTGTAAAATTTTGTTTCCTAAGCCCACTGTAGATTCCTAATGAATGAGGCTATGACATATGAATATTATACCAGACACAGTCTAGAACTCATATTAATTGTCAGTTTTTCTCCCATTTTCCCTTCACAAGATTTCTCAGATCCACTTACACCAATGCTGAGGAAAGGCAGTCTATTGAAGGGCAACATAATTGATGCTGACAACTACTACCTCCAGCTCACAGACCAGAGGATGTCTGGGTACCTATCCCAGGATGTCTGGTGTTGAAGTGATAGGAGGAAGACCTTAGTATATTCTTCTCCATGTGCTGGGCTGTTCTTAGTTGCTCAGTCATGTCTGACTCTTTGCGACCCCATGAGCTGTAGTCCACCAGACTTGTCTGACCATGGGGATTCTCCAAGCAAGAATACTAGAGTGGGTTGCCATGCCCTCCTCTAGGGGATCTTTCCAACTCAGGGATCGAACCCAGGTCTCCCACATTTCAGGCAGATTCTTCACCATCTGAGCCACCAGAGGAGCCCAAGAATACTAGAGTGGATAGCTTATCCCTTCTCCAGGGGAACTTCCTGAACCCAGAAATTGAACCAGGGTCTCCTGCATTGCATGTAGATTCCTTACCAGCTGAGATACCAGGGAAGCCCCTTCTCCATAATCCAAGCCAAACTGGTTTCCCTAAAGACAACTGCAAAACTTCCTAGCCTTATTCAGCTTTCTCTCTCAGTTTACAGTTTCTACAAGAGCTCATGCCATCTCTTCAAAACATATATCCACAAAGTGTTATCCTGGTCATTATTTTCTGATAATTTCTCATAATAATAAAAATGAAATTTAGAAGTTTCTAGTGTTCCCTATATGATGTGACCCTGGGTAACCCTTTTAAAATATATTTCCTCCTGCTCTTCACTGATAACCTGTGTTCAAGTCATATAGAATTATTTCTGTATCTGAAACAAACAAGTGAGCAAGAAGAGAATTTCTTGAAATAAAGTTTAGAGAAAAAAAAAAAGTACCAACCTAGAATTCTGTACTCTGCAAAGCTATCCTTCAAAAGTGAAGTAGAAATAAAGACTTTCCCATACACATTAAAAGAATAATTAACGATACTATGAACAACTCTACGATCATAGATTCGATAATCTACATGACATGGGTCAATTCCTTGAAAATACAGCTGCCAAAACTCATACAAGAAGAAACAGACAACCTGAACAGGCCTCTGCTTATAAATAAAATAAATTCAATCAATAACTAATAAACTTCCCAAGAGAAAGGATCAGTTACAAATGAGTTCACTGATGAACTCTATCAAATATTTAAGAAAGAAATTATATCAATTTTCTACAGTTTATTTCAGAGGACAGAAGCAAAGGGAATACTAACTCATTGTATGAGGCCAGCATTGCCCTAATACCAAAACTGGACAAAGACATTATAAGCAAAGAAAATTTCAGACGAAAATCTTCCATGAACATAGATGTGGAAACCCCCTTAAAAATATTATAAAATTGGATCTTTAAAAGCTTAAAAAGAATTATATACCACAACTAAGTGGGATGTACCCCAGATATGCAAGGCAGTTTCAACATTCAAAGATTTGTTAGTGTAATGCATCATATTAACAGGCTAAAAAGAAAAATTACTTTATAATTTCAATAGATGGAGAAAAAGCTTTTGACATGATCCAACACTCTTTCATGATAAAATTCTCTGTCAATGAGGAAAATATGGAAACCTCTTCAATTTGATTTAAAAAAAAAAGTTACCCATTAAGATCCAAATCAAGTAATGATGTTCCCCTCTCACTGCTTTTCAACATTGTATTGCTAGCACTGGCTAGCGCAGCAAAACAAGAAAATAAAAGAATACAGACAGGAAAGAAATAAGCAATTTTGTCTTTGCAGATGACATAATCATATATGTAGAAAATCTTAAAAAAAAAGAAAGAAAGAAAGAAAAGAAAAAACAGCTAAGACTCCTGGGCATACTGCTATATCTAAAATGGATAATCAACAAGAACCTACTGTATATCAAAGGGAACTCTGCTTGAAGTTATGTGGCAGTCTAGATGGGAGGGGAGTTTGGGGCAGGATAGAAACATGTATATGTATGGCTGAGTCCCTTTGCTATCCACCTGAAACTATCACAACATTGCTAAATGGCTATACTCCAACATAAAATAATAAATTTTTTAAAAAGACTACTGGAACTAATAAGTAATTATAGCAAGGTTTAAGGGTAAAAGGTTAATTTACAAAAGTCAATTGCTTTCCTACATAGCAAACAAGAAGTGGAATTTGAAAATTAAAACATAATAACATTTATATTAGCATCCCTAAAAGTTAAATTCCTATGTATAACTCTAACAGAACATGTACAAGGTCTATACAAAGAAAATTACAAACCTCTGATAAATGAAATCAGAAAAGAGCTATATAAATGAAGAGGTATGTCATGTTGATAAATAGAAATATTGTCAGGATACCAGTTCTTCCCAACTTGATCTATACATTCAGCTATCCCAATCAAAATTCTAGCAAGTTATTTAATGGATATTAACAAACTGATTCTACGGTCAATAGAGATATGAAAAAGACCAAGACTGGCCAAAACAATTGAAGATAACAAAGTTAGAGGACTGACACTACCAGATTTCAAAATTTACTATAAACCTACAGAAGTTAAAGAGGTAAGATACTGATGGTACAGTGTGCCACAGATACCAGGTGGCACAGTGGTAAAGAATCTGCCAGTCAATTCAGGAGATGCAACAGACACAGGTTAGATCCCTGGGTCAGGAAGATGCCCTAGATAAGGAAATGGCAACCCAATCCAATAGTCTTGCCTGAAAAATTCAATGGACAGAGGAGATTTGTGGGCTGCAGTCCATGGGATCTCAAAGAACTGGACATGACTGAGCACATAAACACATAACACAGAATACCCATAAAGCAATTTCTCTAAATATAGTCAACCAGTCATGATCAAAGGAGTAAAGGCAATAAAATACAACAAACGATACCAGAACAACTGGACATTCATCCACATTTAAAAAAGGGAACCCTCTTACACTGTTGGTGGGAATGCAAACTAGTACAGCCACTATGGAGAACAGTGTGGATATGCCTTAAAAAACTACAAATAGAACTGCCTTATGACCCAGCAATCCCACTGCTGGGCATACACACCGAGGAAACCAGAATAGAAAGAGACACATGTACCCCAATGTTCATCACAGCACTGTTTATAATAGCCAGGACATGGAAGCAACCTAGATGTCCATCAGCAGACGAATGGATAAGAAAGCTGTGGTACGTATACACAATGGAGTATTACTCAGCCATTAAAAAGAATACATTTGAACCAGTTCTAATGAGGTGGATGAAACTGGAGCCGATTATGCAGAGTGAAGTAAGCCAGAAAGAAAAACACCAATACAGTACAGTAACACATATATATGGGATTTAGAAAGATGGTAATGATAACCCTGTATGCAAGACAGCAAAAGAGACACGGATGTATAGAACAGACTTTTGGACTCTGTGGGAGAGGGAGAGAGTGGGATGATTTGGGAGAATGGCATTGAAACATGTATACTATCATGTAAGAAATGAATCGCTAGTCTAGGTTCGATGCAGGATACAGGATGCTTGTGGCTGGTGCACTGGGATAACCCAGAGAGATGATATGGGGAGGGAGGTGGGAGGGGGGTTCAGGGTTGGGAACTCACGTACACCTGTGGTGGATTCATGTCAATGTATGGCAAAACCAATACAGTATTGTTAAGTGAAAAAATAAAAAATGAATTAATTAATTAAAAGTTTAGGTACATATATTGGAGTTTTAACAAAAAATAACTTAAAATAAGTCATAAACTTAAAGGTAAAATATGTAAAACAATAAAACTCTCAGATGATAGCATAAGAGAAAACCCAGAATGAAGTATGGGTTTGGCAAAGAATTTTTATATAAAACATCCAAAGCACAATATAAAAAATAATTGAAAAGCTGGACTTTGTGAAAAAATAAAATAAAATCTGTTCTGCAAAAGACAGTATTAAGAGATTGAGAAGATAAGCCACAGACGAGGAGGAAATATTTGCCAAAGACTCATCTGATAAAAATAGTGTTATGGAGGTGGGCATGAGATGAACAGAGAAGACTGGGATTTACACACTATTATGTATAAAATACATAGGGACTTCCCTTGTAGCTTAGTCGATAAACAATCTGCTTGCAATGCAGGAGACCAGGATTCAATACCTGGGTCAGAAAGATCCCTTGGAGAAGGAAACCCACTCCAGTATTCTTGCCTGGAGAATCCTGTGGACAGAGGAGTCTGGCAGGCTACAGTCCATGAGGTCACAAGAGTCAGACATGATTTAGTGATTAAACAACCACCATCGTGTATAAAATAGCCTAATGAGCACCTGGACTTCCCAGGTGGCTCAGTGGTAAAGAATCTGCCACCTGCCAAGCATGATCCCTGGGCGGGGGCAGGGGGGTCGTGGGGAGATCCCCTGGAGAAGGAAATGGAAATCCGCCCAGTATTCTTGCCTGGGATATTCCATGGACAGAGGAGCCTTGTGGGCTACATTCCATGGGGTTGCAGAGTCAGATATGACTTAGAGATTAAACAACAACAATGAGAACCTACTGTACAGGGAAATCTACTCAGTGATCCATGACCTAAATGGGAAGGAAATCTTTAAAAATATCAGTATATATGTACATACATATATAATGGATTCACTTTGCTGTATTGCAGAAATTAACATAACATTGTAAAGCAACTATATTTCCATAAATATCAATCTTAAAAAATAAAATAAAAAACATTATTTGGAAGAAACATTCAGAGGCATCATTTGATTGCCAAAAAAGTGTTTCTATACAAAATACGCAAAGAACTGTTAAAGTAGAAAATAATAAAATAACCACCCATTTTGAAAAATGGACCAAAGACATTGAAATACCTTGCCAGAAAAGATGGCAAATGAGCATTTAAAAAGATACTTCATATTATGTCATCAAGAAAATGCAAAACAATAAGATAGTACCTATGTACATAGGATGCATGCACCTATTAATCAGAATGGCCAAAATTCAGAACAATGACAACACCAAATTGTATCAAGGAGGGAGGAACAGGAATTCTCATTCATTGTTTGTGGGAATACAAAATAGTTCAGCCACACCGGAAAATAGTTTATCCGTTTCTTACAAAACTAAACACACTCTTACCATAGAATCTAGCAATAGAAATTCTTAGTTTTTACCCAAATGAGCCCAAAACATGTTCTCATAAAAACCTGCACACTTGTGCTTATGGCAGCTTTATTCATAATTCTCAAGTCTTGGAGGCACGAAGGTGTTCTTCAATAGGTAAATGGGTAAACAAACTGGTATATCCAGATAATGTAATATTATTCAGTGCTAAGAAGAAATCAGCTATTAAGCCACCAAGAGATATGGAGGAATCTTAAATGCATATTATGAAGTGAAAGAAGCCAGTCAGAAAATGTTACATACTGTATGATTCCATCTCTGACATTCTGGAGAAGCAAATCTACTGAGAAGGGATAAATATTGGTGATCGACAGGGGATGAAGAACGTGGGGGTGAACAGGTAGAGCACACAGGATTTTAAGGGTAGTGAAATTACTCTGTATGATGTCACAATCATGGATACAAGTCATTATATAGGGATTCTGCAGTGACTCAGACAGTAAAGGATTTGCGTGCAATGCACAAGACCTGGGTTTGATCCCTGAGTCCAGAAGATCCGCTGGAGAAGGGAATGGCTACCCACTCCAGCATTCTTGCCTGGAGAATCCCATGGACAGAGGAGCCTGGTGGGCTACTGTCCATGGAATCACAAAGAGTGGAAGACTACTGAGTAAATAACACTTTCTCCTTATACAGCTGCCCAAATCCATAGAACGTACACATCAAAAGTGAACTCTAATGTAAACTATGACCTTTGAGTGATCATTACATGTCAACTTAGGTCTACCAATTGTAAGAAATGTACCACTCTGGTTGAGAGTTGATAATGTGAGAAAGATCCGTATGTGGGAACAAGGAACATATGGGAACTCTGTCTTCCTTTCAATCTTGCTGTATATCTAAAAATGCTCTAAAAATTAAAATGTTTACAAGTTGAAAAGCAGTAGAATAAGAATTCTTTAAATTGGGTAAGTTTGGACAGGTACTTGGCCAGGTGGGCATTGAATGAGATGGTAAGATTTTTTATTTTGAAAAGACTACTGTCGATATAGTATAGAATATGGCCCTGGAAAAAAGAGTGTATTGGGTAGAAGCAAACTGATTAGGTGGCTATTCCTAAGATGGTAACTTGGACATGAAATATGATGGTAGATTATTGTTGGAATTCAAAGTATTTTTTAAGATAATAATAAGGAAAACATTTGGTGTTGAGTGTCTATATAAGATTTAAGGTAATGGGAAACCATAAGGGCTCTGGCTTGTGTGGCTAGGAGTTTGGTGATTCCACTCTTTATATATTGGACAATGACCATGTTTGTAGTAAGAGAGGAAGAAACGGATTTTATGAGATTAGCTTTGAAAAGTTGAAATCCAAAATTTCAGGTTGGAAATGTTGATATGTCTGAGCTTCAGAAAAAAAAAAAAAGAGTTTTGATATGTTGAGGCTTTGAACTGAATGACCTATAGAGAAGGAGAACATAGGAAGAGAGCCTAGAACTTAGTCTTACAGAAACCTAGCTTTAATGGCTAATTTATGGTGAATAAGGATGGGTTCATGTGGTAAATGAAGGGTGGCCAGAGAGTTAGAAGTAAAAACTGGAAGAGTCCAAGTGACATAAGGGTTTCAGTAGAAAATCCTGGCTTATAGTGTCAAAGAGTATTCACAGCATAAAGAGTGTTCAGTGTAATGAGTACTGAAACATGTTCTTTGACTTCTGACCTTACTCTAAGAAAACAGTCCACACTACTTGTGGGGAAAGTCTATCACTAGCTAAATGTAACATGCCACTTGGGACTGAAAATGCAGAATTAAACAGATGTATAGGATTGCTGTTGACTCAAACAATGACAGGGGGTTAGAGGTCCTGAACCTTCACAGTCAAAAAAGCTTAAATACTAATATACTATTGATCAGAAGCCTTACTGATAACATAAACAGTCAATTAATACATTTGCATATATATACATATAGTCTATGCATTAATGACATGACTGACTTTATCTTAGTTTTTCAATGATTCTAGGCTTTGTGGTTCATCTGGAATTTTTTTTTCTCCCTAATCCCTACAATCTACTAATATATTTACTGAAAAAATTCACATATAAGTAGGTCTGTACAGTTCAAACTTGTGTCATTCAGGGGTCAACTGAACTATTTTCATTAAGAGAACAAGAAAATAATAATATTGTGTTTGAAGTCTTACCATTCTCAATAGTTCACTTAAGCACACTTAGTACTTACAGTAGGCACACAAATTCGTGTGTAGAATTACATCTAGCATTTACATTTTCATCAAAATGTAAAATCATTAGGAGAGATATTAACTTATTATTAATAAAAATGGTTGATTAGTAATCAAGAGCATTTTCATGGAAATGAACAGAGATGCATATGATGTTCCCAGACAGAAGAAATATGCCAAAGCAAATCAGTTTTGGTGGATTATTCCTTCATCAATGTCTATTTTTGATGCAGAAATCATATCTATCATTTTAGAAAGACTAAAATAAAATTTAAAGGTAGACTATAAGAAAAATAGGCAAGTGAATAGACTACAGACTCTTATCAGCATACAGCTTAATTTTTATAAGTCAAATGTAATGCAATTGTAGAACTGTTCCATGGATAAGGAGACCCTCTGCATACTTATAATCCTGCATCAATGTTTGAGGATGATAAAATACCTTGCTATTATATAAATACATAAGAATCAGTCCTCTATGTAATACATAAATACCATCTTTATACATCTTTTCATTACTAGAAAACTATACTATATTTTTCTGATAAACACAACAATTCCAATATCATATTGGAATTATTGGGACTTTTAAAGATACACAATTTCAGAGATATGATTTGATGGGGTTTTGCTCAGAACTTTAAAATATTAAAAAATTTTTATCTTGTTTATAAACTAATGTTGCTTGGACAACCCAGCCAAAATGTTTCACTGAATTATATGCTATCTTTATACAAGACATACAGATAAAATAAAATAGATCACAACACCAGAGGCAGGAAACTTAAAGATACACAACAATATGTTTCCCATAACCAAGGAGAAAAGTACAAAAAGTGTTAAAGTTTTCACAGGTGGGTCATTTGTGAGGTCACGTCTGTTTGAATTGGACTTTTTATCCTCAGATCTTATCTACTCTCCAATGTGTGTTTTTCTTCCAATATTCAAAGCTTCACTCACCTTTTATTTTAGTTTTTTAAAGTCTCCCATCTCACACTCATACCCTGTGTTTTCCTGCTAGAATATATTCCTTCAATCTAACAGCTGGGAAAGGAGAGTTTGTGATTCAGTTCAGTTCGGTGGCTCAGTCGTGCCCAGCTCTTTGTGACCCCATGGACTGCAGTACACCAGGCTTTCCTGTTCATCACCAACACCTGGAGCCTACTCAAACTCATCTCCATTGAGTCGGTGATGCCATCCAACCATCTCATCCTCTGTTGTCCCCTTCTCCTCCTGCATTCAATCTTTCTCAGCATCAGGGTCTTTCCAAATGAGTCAGTTCATCACATCAGGAGGCCAAAGTATGAGAGTTTCAGCTTCAGCATCAGTCCTTCAAATGAATGATTTCCTTTAGGATGGATTGGTTGGATCTCCTTACAGTCCAAGGGACTCTCAAGAGTCTTCTCCAACATCACAGTTCAAAAGCATCAATTCTTTGGTGCTCTGCTTTCTTTATAGTCCAACTCTCATATCCATACATGACTATTGAAAAAATCATAGCTTTGACTACAGAGACATTTGTTGGAAGTACTGCCTCTGCCTTTTAATATGCTATCTAGGTTGGTCATAACTTTTCTTCCAAGGAGCAAGTGTCTTTTAATATCATGGCTTCAGTGATTTTGGAGCTCCCCCCTCTCCCCCGCTGAAAATAAAATCTGTCACTGTTTCCATTGTTTCCTCATCAATTTGCCATGAAGTGGTGGGACCAGATGCCAAGAATTGAATATGTGATAGCAGGACCATAAACCATCCCTCATGACACTCCTAAGTCCTGCCATATACTCTCCTGCAGCCCACATCCACTGTGATTTCAATTAGCTTCATCTTCACATTCTTCCAATTTTCCTGAGTGGAATTTTTATCTTTGAGTCTATCTCTCTACTAATGCATAGACACACAAACACTAGCTATCTGGATTGAAATTATTGAGCTGTTTGTCTCTCTCTGTGTCTTATATATATTTGTTCAGTGAAAAACAGTAATTTTCAGAAGCAATGCAATCCAAACCCACATAAGGAAGTAAGGAAATGTTTTTCAGACTATCTCATATCTCAAAGAATCAAAACAATAGATATATTATTATTCCATAAATACTGTTGGTTTGATTATTTTATTCTTGGTTTTCAAATGAGGCACTTTATTCTACCAGAAATAAGAATGTAAGGATGTGAGAAATAAGATGTACAGATGTGAGAATTGGACCATAAAGAAAGCTTAAGGTGAAGAATTGATGCTTTCTTTTTGTATCCTTTTTTTAAAAATTTATGAATGAAAATGAAAACACAACAATCCCAAACCTGTGGGACACTATAAAAGCAGCACTGTTTATAATAGCCAAGACATGGAAACAACCTAGATGTCCATCAGCAGATGAATGGATAAGAAAGCTGTAGTACATATACACAATGGAGTATTACTCAGCCATTAAAAACAATACATTTGAATCAGTTCTAATGAAACTGGAGCCGATTATACAGAGTGAAGTAAGCCAGGAAGAAAAACACCAATACAGTATACTAACATATATATATGGAATTTAGAAAGATGGCAATGATGAACCTGTATGCAAGAGAGCAAATGAGACACAGATGTGTAGAGCGGACTTTTGGACTCAAAGGGACAGGGAAAGGGTGGGATGATTTGGGAGAATGGCATTGAAACATGTATACTATCATGTAAGAAACGAATCTCCAGTCTATGTCCGATGCAGGATGCAGCATGCTTGGGGCTGGTGCATGGGGATGACCCAGAGAGATGTTATGGGGAGGGAGGTGGAAGGGGGGTTCATGTTTGGGAACGCATGTACACCCGTGGTGGATTCATGTCAATGTATGGCAAAACCAATACAGTATTGTAAAGTAAAATAAAGTAAAAATAAAAGTTAAAAACTGAATAAATAATAAATAAATAAATAAAACGTAAACAAACAAAAAAAAAGGCAGTGCTAAGAGGAAAGTTCATAGCAATACAGGCATACCTCAAGAAACAAGAAAAAAGTCAAATAAATAACCTAACTCTACACCTAAAGCAACCAGAAAAGGAAGACATGGAGAACCCCAGAGTTAGTAGAAGGAAAGAAATCTTAAAAATTAGGGCAGAAATAAATGCAAAAGAAACAAAAGAGACCATAGCAAAAATCAACAAAGCCAAAAGCTGGTTCTTTGAAAGGATAAATAAAATTGACACACCATTAGCCAGACTCATCAAGAAGCAAAGAGAGAAAAATCAAATCAATAAAATTAGAAATGAAAATGGAGAGATCACAACAGACAACACAGAAATACAAAGGATCATAAGAGACTACTACCAGCAATTATATGCCAATAAAATGGACAACGTGGAAGAAATAGACAAATTCTTAGAAAAGTACAACTTTCTAAAACAGAACCAGGAAGAAATAGAAAATCTTAACAGACCCATCACAAACACAAAATTGAAACTGTAATCAGATATCTTTCAGCAAACAAAAGCCCAAGTCCAGACGGCTTCACAGCTGAATTCTACCAAAAATTTTGAGAAGAGCTAACACCTATCCTACTGAAACTCTTCCAGAAAATTGCAGAGGAAGGTAAACTTCCAAACTCATTCTCTGAGGCCACCATCACCCTAATACCAAAACCTGACAAAGATGCCACAAAAAAGAAAACTACAGGCCAATATCACTGATGAACATAGATGCATAAATCCTTAACAAAATTCTAGCAATCAGAATCCAACAACACATTAAAAAGATCATACACCATGACCACATGGGCTTTAGCCCAGAGATGCAAGGATTCTTCAATATCCACAAATCAATCAATGTAATACACCACATTAACAAATTGAAAAATAAAAGGCATATAATTATCTCAATAGATGCAGAGAAAGCCTTTGACAAAATTCAACACCCATTTATGATAAAAACTCTCCAGAAAGCAGGAATAGAAGGAACATACCTCAACATAATAAAACTATATATGACAAACCCACAGCAAACATTATCCTCAATGGTGAAAAATTGAAAGCATTTCCCCTAAAGTCAGGAACAAGACAAGGGTGACCACTTTCACCACTACTATTCAACATAGTTCTGGAAGTTTTGGCCACAGCAATCAGAGCATAAGAAGAAATAAAAGGAATCCAAATTGGAAAAGAAGTAAAACTCTCACTGTTTGCAGATGACATGATCCTCTACATAGAAAACCCTAAAGACTCCACAAGAAAGTTACTAGAGCTAATCAATGAATATAGTAAAGTTGCAGGATATAAAATCAACACACAGAAATCCCTTGCATTCCTAGGCACTAATAATGAGAAAGTAGAAAAAGAAATTAAAGAAACAATTCCATTCACCATTGCAATGAAAAGAATAAAATACTTAGGAATATATCTACCTAAAGAAACTAAAGACCTATATATAGAAAACTATAAAACACTGATGAAAGAAATCAAAGAGGACACTAATAGATGGAGAAATATACCATGTTAATGGATTGGAAGAATCAATATAGTGAAAATGACTATACTACCGAAAGCAATCTACAAATTCAACTCTATCCCTATCAAGCTACCAGCGATATTTTTCACAGAACTAGAACAAATAATTTCAAGATTTGTATGGAAATACAAAAAACCTCGAATAGCCAAAGTAATCTTGAGAAAAAAAGAATAGAACTTTAGGAATCAGCTTGCCTGACTTCCTGCTCTACTACAAAGCCACAGTCATCAAGACAGTATGGTACTGGCACAAAGACAGAAATATAGATCAATGGAACAAAATAGAAAGTCCAGAGATAAACCCATGCACCTATGGACACCTTATCTTTGACAAAGGAGGCAAGAAAATACAACAGAGTAAAGACAATCTCTTTAACAAGTGGTGCTGGGAAAACTGGTCAACCACTTGTAAAAGAATGAAACTAGATCACTTTCTAACACCACACACAAAAATAAAATCAAAATTGATTAAAGATCTAAATGTAAGACCAGAAACTATAAAACTCCTAGAGGAGAACATAGGAAAAACACTCTCTGACATACATCACAGCAGGATCCTCTATGATCCACCCCCCAGAATTCTGGAAATAAAAGCAAAAATAAAAAAGTGGGATCTAATTAAAATTAAAAGCTTCTGCACAACCAAGGAAACTATAAGCAAGGTGAAAAGACAGCCTTCAGAATGGGAGAAAATAATAGCAAATGAAGCAACTGACAAACAACTAATCTCAAAAATATACAAGCAACTTATGCAGCTCAATTCCAGAAAAATAAATGACCCAATCAAAAAATGGGTCAAAGAACTAAATAGACATTTCTCCAAAGAAGACATATGAATGGCTAACAAACACATGAAAAGATGCTCAACATCACTCATTATTAGAGAAATGCAAATCAAAACCACAATGAGGTACCACTTCACACCAGTCAGAATGTCTGCGATCCAAATGTCTGCAAGCAATAAATGCTGGAGAGGGTGTGGAGAAAAGAGAACCCTCCTACACTGTTGGTGGGAATGCAAACTAGTACAGCCACTATGGAGAACAGTGTGGAGATGCCTTAAAAAATTGCAAATAGAACTGCCTTATGACCCAGCAATCACACTGCTGGGCATACACACCGAGGAAACCAGAATTGAAAGAGATACATGTACCCCAATGTTCATCACAGCACTGTTTATAATAGCCAGGACATGGAAACAACCTAGATGTCCATCAGCAGATGAATGGATAAGAAAGCTGTGGTACATATACACAATGGAGTATTACTCAGCCATTAAAAACAATACATTTGAATCAGTTCTAATGAGATGGAGGAAACTGGAGCTGATTATACAGAGTGAAGTAAGCCAGAAAGAAAAACACCAATACAGTATACTAACACATATATATGGAATTGAGAAAGATGGCAATGATGAACCTGTATGCAAGAAAGCAAAAGAGACATAGATGTGTAGAGTGGACTTTTGGACTCAGAGGGAGAGGGAGAGGGTTGGATGATTTGGGAGAATGGCATTGAAACATGTATACTATCATGTGAGAAATGAATCTCCAGTCTATGTCCGATGTAGGATACAGCATGCTTGGGGCTGGTGCACAGGGATGACCTAGAGAGATGTTATGGGGAGGGAGGTGGGAGGGGGGTTCATGTTTGGGAATGCATGTACACCGTGGTGGATTCATATCAAAGTACGGCAAAACCAATACAGTATTGCTAAGTAAAATAAAGTAAAAATAAAAATTTTTTAAAAAAATTAAAAAATTTTAAATTTATTTATTTTAATTGGAGGCTAAATACTTTACAATATTGTACTGGTTTTGCCATACATCAACATGAATCCACCACGGGTATACACGTGTTCCCCATCCTGAACCCCCCTCCCACCTCCCTCCCCGTACCATCCCTCTGGGTCATCCCAGTCCACCAGCCCCAAGCATCTTGTATCATGCATCAAACCTGGACTGGCAATTCGTTTCTTATATGATATTATACATGTTTCAATGCCATTCTCCCAAATCATCCCACCCTCTCCCTCTCCCACAGAGTCCAAAAGACTGTTCTATACACCTGTGTTTCTTTTGCTGTCTCGCATACAGGGTTATCATTACCATCTTTCTAAATTCCATATATATGCATTAGTATACTGTATTGGTGTTTTTCATTGTGTTGTTGGAGAAGACTCTTGAGAGTCTCTCGGATGGCAAGAAGACCAAACCAGTCAATCCTAAAGGAAATAAACTCTGAATATTCACTGGAAGGACTGATGCTGAAGCTGAAGCTCCAGTGATCTGGCCACGTGATGTGAAGAGTTGACTCGCTGGAAAATATTCTGATGCTGGAAAAGACTGAGGGCAAGAGGAGAAGGGAGTGACAGAGGATGAGATGGTTGTATGGCATCACCAACTCAATGGACATGAGTCTAAGCAAACTCCAGGAGATAGTGAAGGACAGGGGAGCCTGGAGTGCTACAGTCCATGGGGTGGCAAAGAATCAGACACAGCTGAGTAACTGAACAACAATAACAAAGAAATAAGAATTAGGAATGTTGCTGGGACACAGGTGGCTACTACTTTGGCTAAATGTTCAATTATTTATAATAATACAATGTCCAGTTCTTAGGGGTCCACTTCATGTTCAGGTTCTGTAGAGAGGAGGTTTTTTTCTGTTGTAGTTACATACATGGTTTGTCTGTACTAACTGAAAATAAAGCTCCACATTCCCCAACCTTTTGAAAGGTTTTCTGGGCTTTATAGGCAGGATAACCCTTGGTAAGAAAAGATACTTGAGAGCTTAATTTGGAGTCACCACACTGCTTATTGAGACATTATATCTGTAATATCTAAGGATGTAGGGTTGATTCATTCATCCTTTACTTAGTCATTAATTGATTCACACAAGTTTTTTTTTTCTTTGCTCATTAAAAAAAAAAGTCTGCCTGCTATTGAAGGTTGTTTAGAATGTCTGCAGACTCTCTTCTTTACACTTCCTTAATATATGATTTGCACAGCTAAATTTACATACTCATCTACTTCAGGTCTTACTATACAGGCTTAGGCCCTACAATTACTTTCATATTCTTCGATTTTCTCTCAATGGCAATAATGCTCCAAGTCCAGCAAAATGAACTCTACAGATCCCCCAAACACTCCTTATTTAGTCAAATAACATCACTTCTCATGAAAGTAGACACTTTGAATAGCTGAAGTGCAACAAGGATCTATTTCCAAGGGCTTTCTGTTCACTTCACATATCAGCCCAAATGAGAAGGCTCAGTGTTCAGTGATTCACAAAACATTTTGCTTAGGCAGATGTCAGGCTGACTGCATGAAAACCCCACAAGAGCAGAGAGGTGGGAGGGGGATTTAGGATGGGGAACACGTGTACAACCCGTTGCAGATTCATGTTGATGTATGGCTAAACCAATACAATATTGTAAAGTAATTAGCCTCCAATTAAAATAAATAAATTTACATAAAAAACACAAAATACAAGTTCTCAGTATCTCAGTAGGTCTGGGGTATAGTTCTAGAATCTACTTTTTAAAGCTCTTCTAAGCAATTATGATGCTAAGCCAAATGTGTGAACCTAGGCTGTACTCTGTTTGCCATCTAGCAGATCATACTGTTCTAAATTGTTTCAATATTTAATATATATGCTCGTGAATCCCAAGGTTTGTCACTCAGTATTGATGTGATCTTGGCCAAGTAAGTTAACATCTCAATGTTTCAGTTTCTTCAGTTATAGGTGTTTGGTGAGGATCAAACAAGCTGAATACATTAAAATGCTGAGAACTACATCCAATACAGGAAGAAGTTATTATTTTCATTTTTATTATTAATCACTTATTTTAAAACTCTCAAACATTTATTAAGAGCTTATTATCAGGCATAGCTTTTCAAGGTTGGAAATATAAAAATAAAGAGCCTCCCACTTAGATGTTATCTCTAAGAGTGTGGTGTCTAAACAGATTTATAAATAAATACTAGACGTTCTTGGATCAAAGATCTAAATGGAAGAGTTAAAACTATACATCTCTTAGAAGAAAATAGAAAGGAGTCTTCATGACTTAGGATTTGGCAATGATTTCTTGGATATAACACCAAAAGTACAGGCTATACCAACAACAACAAATTGAACCATAACAACATTTAAAACTTTTGTGCATATATCAAACTCAGGGGTTCAAGAGGGAGGGAACATATATATATACCTAAGGCTGATTCAGGTTGATGTGTGGCAAAAACCAACACAGTATTGCAAAGTAATTATCCTCTAATTAAAACAAAACAAAACAAAACTTTTTTGTATCAAAGGACATTTTTCACAAAGTAAAGAAGCAATCCACAGAATGGGAGTACATATTTGCAAATCACATGTCTGATAAAGGATTAACTTTCAAAATAGATAAAGAGCTCCTACAATGCAACAACAACAGCAATAGCAGCAATAAAACTCAGTTTAAAAATAAGCAAAACTAAATTTCTGGAATTACAATAGTAGTAATCAATGTTGCAAACAGAAATATTTGGGTAAAAATGATGGTAAAAGAGTCATAAACTTACTTTTGATTTAGTCTTCTCAGTTGGCTGTAAACTCTACTAGAAGGGAGCAGTGTAACCACAATGATATCCTTTCACATCCTTAACGATGATTATTATTAAAAACACAAACACAGATGAAAACGATCTCAATCAGAAAATAACAAATGTTAGGATGGTGGTTCATTTTAAACGTCAACCTGAGTAGGCCATTGAACCCAAATATTATGTAAAACATTATAGATGAGATTAACAGTAATCAGCAGACTTTAAGTAAGGCAGATTACCCTTCCTAATGTAGATGGACATCATCCAATCTGTTAAAGACCTGAATAGGAAAATGACAAACTTTTCTCAAGGAGAGTGAATTCCACCAACAGACTGCCTTAGCACTCAAACCGCAGTGCCAATTCTTCTCTAGGTCTACAGTCTACTGGCCTACATTACAAATTTTAGACCTGCCAACCTCCACAACCACGTGAAGCAATTTCTTAAAATAAACGAAGGGAAAACATACATTTATACACACACACACACACACACATATATATATATGGTACACTTATTCTATCAGTTCTGATTCTCAGGAGAACCCTAATAACCTAATAGTGTGGAAAAAAATAAAACCTTTGTGTGCTGCTGGGGGGAATGCAAAATGGTGCAGCCACTGTGGAAAACAGTATGGAAATTATTCAACACTTAAATATAGAATTACCACAGGATTCAGCAACTCCATTTCTGGGCACAGACACAAAAGAAATAAAGGCAGTGACTTGAACAGGTATTTGCACTCCCATGTTCATAGCGGCATTATGACAGTAGCCAAAAGGCAGAAGGTATGTCCTTCAGTAAGTGAAATGGATAAACAAAACATGGTATATGCACGGACAATGGAATATTATCCAGACTTAAAAGGAAGGGAATTCTGACACATGCTACATGTGGATGAACCTTGAGATATTATTTTAAGTGAAATAAATCAGCTACAAAAGGGTCAATAGTATATGATTCCACTTCCATGAAGTATCCAGAGTAGCAAATTCATAGAGATTAAGGAGTAAAATGATAAAGGTCAGGGGCTTGGGGTGGTGGTATGTGGGGAGGAATGGAGAGTTATTATTAAATAGGTACACAGTTTAGTCATGCAAGATAAAAATAATTCTGGGGATTGGTTGCACAATAATGTGTTACATATACACTTAAAAGTGGTTAAAACATTAAAATTTATGTGAAAAAAAATTTCCCTTTACTAAATTTAAAATGGCAGTTTTTAAAATTAATATGTTTAGAATTTAAATGGAATTAAGTGTCAATAGCTCTGAGTTCACAGAAGAAAGTTACACTGAACTTTGTCTGGTAGGGTAATGTGGAAGGGCAGTCAGCTCTTTTTTACAGACAATACAGTGGTATCGTTAAACCACAATGAGGTACCACTTCACACCAGTCAGAATGGCTGCGATCCAAAAATCTGCAAGCAATAAATGCTGGAGAGGGTGTGGAGAAAAGGGAACCCTCCTACACTGTTGGTGGGAATGCAAACTAGTACAGCCACTATGGAGAACAGTGTGGAGATTCCTTAAAAAATTGCAAATAGAACTAACTTATGACCCAGCAATCCCACTGCTGGGCATACACACCGAGGAAACCAGAATTGAAAGAGACACATGTACCCCAATGTTCATCGCAGCACTGTTTATAATAGCCAGGACATGGAAACAACCTAGATGTCCATCAGCAGATGAATGGATAAGAAAGCTGTGGTACATATACACAATGGAGTATTACTCAGCTGTTAAAAAGAATTCATTTGAATCAGTTCTGATGAGATGGATGAAACTGGAGCCAATTATACAGAGTAAAGTAAGCCAGAAAGCAAAACACCAATACAGTATACTAACACATATATATGGAATTTAGGAAGATGGCAATGACGACCCTGTATGCAAGACAGGAAAAAAGACACAGATGGGTATAACGGACTTTTGGACTCAGAGGGAGAGGGAGAGGGTGGGATGATTTGGGAGAATGGGAATTCTAACATGTATACTATCATGTAGGAATTGAATCGCCAGTCCATGTCTGACGCAGGATGCAGCATGCTTGGGGCGGGTGCATGGGGATGACCCAGAGAGATGTTGTGGGGAGGGAGGTGGGAGGGGGGGTCATGTTTGGGAACATATGTAAGAATTAAAGATAAAAAAATAAATAAATAAAATAAAATAAAATAAAATAAAAATAAAAATAAAAAGGCACTGAGAGAAAAGAAGCTGAGAAACAGAGTGAAAAGATGGTGTTTGCAGTCTTTGGAGACATGAGAATCTCTCAGAGAATTTCAAGTACGTCAAATGAAAACCCACTCCAGTATTCTTGCCTGGAAAATTTCATGGACAGAAGAGCCTGGTGGGCTTCAATCCATGGGGTTGCAAAGAATCAGACACAACTGAGCATGCATGCAAGATGGTGCAGAATATTGAATTGAAACAAACAAACAAACAAAAAACGTTAAAAAGAATGGAGGGCTTTTATCATTTTCAAACTTGAATGATCATTCAAATTGCCTTAGAAATTGTTTTTAAAAATACAGTTTCACAGCCCTCTTCTTTGGACTGCATACATGATTCTGTAGTTTAGACCAATTTGAAAATTGTTTGCTAGATCATATAATGCCAAGGAGTCCAGACCTTATGTTGAAAGTTCAGTTCAGTTCAGTTCAGTCACCCAGTCATGTCCGACTCTTTGCGACCCCATGGACTGAAGCATGACAGGCCTCCCTGTCCATCACAAACTCCCAGAGTTTACCCAAACACATGTCCATTGAGTCAGTGATAAGATTCAACCATCTCATCCTCTGTCATTCACTTCTCCTCCCACCTTCAATCTTTCCCAGCATAAGGGTCTTTTCAAATGAGTCAGTCCTTTGCACCAGGTTGCCAAAGTATTGGAGTTTCAGCTTCAACATCAGTCCTTCCAATGAACACCCAGGACTGATCTCCCTTAGAATGGACTGGTTGGATCTCCCTCCAGTCCAAGGGACTCTCAAGAGTTTTCTCCAACACCACAGTTCAAAAGCATCAATTCTTTGGCTGTCAGCTTTCTTTATAATCCAACTCTCCCATGCATACATGACCACTGGAACAACCATAGCCTTGACTAGACGGACCTTTGTTGGCAAAGGAAAACTTGGAAGAAATGGACAAATTCTTAGAAAAGTACAACTTTCCAAAACTGAACCAGGAAGAAGTAGAAAATCTTAACAGACCCATCACAAGCACAGAAATTGAAACTGTAATCAGAAATCTTCCAGCAAACAAAAGCCCAGGTCCAGATGGCCAGGTCCAGGTAAACTTTCAAACTCATTCTATGAGGCCACCATCACCCTAATACCAAAACCTAACAAAGATGCCACAAAAAAAGAAAATTACAGGCCAATATCACTAATGAACATAGATGCAAAAATCCTTAACAAAATTCTAGCAATCAGAATCCAGCAACACATTAAAAAGATCATACACCATGACCACATGGGCTTTAGCCCAGGGATGCAAGGATTCTTCAATATCCACAAATCAATCAATGTAATACACCACATTAACAAATTGAAAAATAAAAGCCATATGATTATCCCAATAGATGCAGAGAAAGCCTTTGACAAAATTCAACATCCATTTATGATAAAAACTCTCCAGAAAGCAGGAATAGAAGGAACATACCTCAACATAATAAAAGCTATCTATGACAAACCCACAGCAAACATTATCCTCAATTGTGAAAAATTGAAAGCATTTCCCCTAAAGTCAGGAACAAGACAAGGGTGCCCACTCTCACCAATACTATTCAACATAGTTTTGGAAGTTTTAGCCATAGCAATCAGAGCAGAAAAAGAAATAAAAGGAATCCAAATTGGAAAAGAAGAAAAACTTTCACTGTTTGCAGATGACATGATCCTCTACATAGAAAACCTAAACACGCCATCAGAAAATTACTAGAACTAATCAATGAATATAGTAAAGTTGCAGGATATAAAATCAACACACAGAAATCCCTTGCATTTCTATACACTAATAATGAGAAAATAGAAAGAGAAATTATGGAAACAGTTACATTCACCATTGCAATGAAAAGAATAAAATACTTAGGAATATATCTACCTAAAGAAATCCAACCAGTCCATTCTAAAGGAGATCAGCCCAGGGTGTTCTTTGGAAGGAATGATGCTAAAGCTGAAACTCCAGTACTTTGGCCACCTCATGCGAAGAGTTGACTCATTGGAAAAGACTCTGATGCTGGGATGGATTGAGGGCAGGAGGAAAAGGGGATGACAGAGGATGAGATGGCTGGATGGCATCACCCATTCGATGGACGTGAGTTTGAGTGAACTCTGGGAGTTGGTGATGGATAGGGAGGACTGGCGTGCTACGCTTCATGGGGTCACAAAAAGTCAAACAGGACTGAGCGACTAAACTGAACTGAACTGAAAGAAACTAAAGACCTACATATAGAAAACTATAAAACAGTGGTGAAAGAAATCAAGAGAACACTAAGATGGAGAAATATACCATGTTCCTGGATCAGAAAACTCAATATAGTGAAAATCAGTATACTACCCAAAGCAATCTATAGATTCAATGCAATCCCTATCAAGCTACCATGGTATTTTTCACAGAGCTAGAACAAATAATTTCACAATGTATGGAAATACAAAAAACCTCGAATAGCCAAAGGAATCTTGAGAAAGAAGAATGGAACTGGAGGAATCAACCTGCCTGACTTCAGGCTCTACTACAAAGCCACAGTCATCAAGACAGTATGGTACTGGCACAAAGAAAGAAATATAGATCAATGGAACAAAATAGAATGCCCAGAGATAAATCCACACACATATGGACACCTTATCTTTGACAAAGGAGGCAAGAATATACAATGGAGAGAAGACAATCTCTTTAACAAGTGGTGCTGGGAAAACTGGTCAACCACTTGTAAAAGAATGAAACTAGATCACTTTCTAACACCATTCACAAAAATAAACTCAAAATGGATTAAAGATCTAAACATAAGACCAGAACCTATAAAACTCCTAGAGAGCATAGGCAAAACACTCTTCGACATACATCACAGCAGGATCCTCTATGACCCACCTCCCAGAATATTGGAAATGAAAGCAAAAATAAACAAATGGGACCTAATTAAAATTAAAAGCTTCTGCACAACAAAGGAAACTATAAGCAAGGTGTAGCCAACCTTTCAGAATGGGAGAAAATAATAGCAAATGAAGCAACTAACAAACAATTAATCTCAAAAATATACAAGCAACTTATGCAGCTCAATTCCAGAAAAACAAAAGACCCAATCAAAAAATGGGCCAAAGAACTAAACAGATATTTCTCCAAAGAAGACATACAGATGGCTAACAAACACATGAAAAGATGCTCAACATCACTTATTATCAGAGAAATGCAAATCAAAACCATGATGAGGTACCATTCCACCACAGTCGGAATGGCTGCAATCCAAAAGTCTACAAGCAATAAATGCTGGAGAGGGTGTGGAAAAAAGGGAATCCTCTTACACTGTTGGTGGGAATGCAAACTAGTACAGCCACTATGGAGAACAGTGTGGAGATGCCTTAAAAAACTACAAATAGAACTGTCTTATGACCCAACAATCCCACTGCTGGGCATACACACCGAGGAAACCAGAATAGAAAGAGACACGTGTACCCCAACATTCATCGCAGCACTGTTTATAATAGCCAGGACATGGAAACAACCTAGATGTCCACAGCAGACGAATGGATAAGAAAGCTGTGGTACATATACACAATGGAGTATTACTCAGCCATTGAAAAGAATACATTTGAATCAGTTCTAATGAAGTGGATGAAACTGGAGCCGATTATACAGTGAAGTACGTGAGAAAGAAAAACAGCAATACAGTATACTAACACATATATATGGAATTTAGAAAGATGGTAACGATAACCCTGTATGCAAGACAGCAACAGATGTATAAAACAGTCTTTTGGACACTGTAGTAGAGGGAGAGGGTGGGATGATTTGGGAGAATGGCATTGAAACATGTATAATATCATATAACAAATGAATCGCCAGTCCAGGTTCAATGCAGGATACAGGATGCTTGCTGTTGGTGCACTGGGATGCCCCAGAAGGATGGTATGGGAAGGGAGGTGGGAGGGGGGTTCAGGATGCGGAACACGTATATAACCCGTGGCAGATTCATATTGATGTATGGTAAAACCAATACAATATTGTAATTAGGTTCCAATTAAAATAAATAAATTTATAATAATTTTTTAAAGTAATGTCTCTGCTTTTGAATATGCTGTCTAGGTTAGTCATAACTTTCCTTCCAAGGAGTGTCTTTTAATTTCATGGCTTCAGTCACCATCTGCAAGCCCCCAAAAATAAAGTCTGCCACCGTTTCTACTGTTTCCCCATCTATTTCCCATGAAATGATGGGACCGGATGCCACGATCTTTGTTTTCTGAATGTTGAGCTTAAAGCCAACATTTCACTTTCTTCTTTCACTTTCATCACATGGTTCTTCAGTTCTTCTTAACTTTCTGCCATGAGGGTGGTGCCATCTGCATATCTTAAGTTATTGATATTTCTCCTGGCATTCTTGGTTCCAGTTTGTGCTTTATCCAGCCCAACGTCTCTCATGATGTACGCTGCATATAAGTTACAAAAGTAGGGTAATAATATACAGCCTTGATGTACTCCTTTTCCTATTTGGAAGCAGTCTGTTGTTCCATGTCCAGTTCTAACTGTTGCTTCCTGACCTGCATACAGATTTCTCAAGAGGCAGGTCAGGTGGTCTGGTAGTCTCTTCTCTTTCAGAATTTTCTATAGTTTATTGTGATCCACACAGTCAAAGCCTTTGGCATAGTCAATCAAGCAGAAATAGATGTTTTTCTGGAACTCTCTTGCTTTTTCAGTGATCCAGCAGATGTTGGCAATTTGATCTCTGGTTCCTCTGCCTTTTCTTAAACCAGCTTGAACATCTGGAAGTTCATGGTTCACGTATTGTAAGAAGGCTTTAATGTGTGTTAATATCTCATAAGCAGAGTTACTTTTAAAAAAATCCCCTTGGTGTCGTAGTTTAGTTAATAGATTTGGGGATGAAGGAGTAGAGAAGGGACCAGTTAGAAAGCAATCAAAGAGCCAAGAAGAACTTTATAATGAATAAGATGTGATGTGTAGGATGAAAGAGAAGAAGTTAGTCATGATCATTAGCTTTATATATGGGTGATTCGTTATATAATGATGCATCTAACTAACGTGGAGGATTAAAAATTTAACAATCATTTATATAATGACTACCATGAATTCCATGAAAAAACTTTAGTATAAAACAACAAATTCTGATTTAGAATATACATACAAGGAATTCTAAGGAGCAAGAATATTAAATCCAAGCTAGGAACCATACTGAGCATAACTGGACTATGAGTATGACTAAAGCATATTGAGTAATGACTAGCAGCCAGGACATAGAGATCAGCTACACCATAGTAGGCACAGTGGACTAGGATTCTGCATATCCTCTGTCACAAAACAATGAAAAACAGGTGTACCCTGTGGATGCGGATTTTGGGATCACTCGCCTATAAACTATTTATACTCAGATTTTTTCAGCCATAGATACACATATATGCCCTCCCTTTTGATCTCCCCTCCCATCTCCCTCCCCATCCCACCTTTCTAGGTTTATACAGAGCCCATGTTTGAGTTTCTTAGCTATACAACAAATTTCCATTGGCTATCTACTTTATATATGGTAATATAAGTTTCCATGTTACTCTTTCCATACATTTCACTCTCTGCTCCCCTCGCCCCAAGTCCACAAGTCTATTCTTTATGTCTGTTTCTCTATTGCTGCTCTGTAAGTAAATTATTCAGTAACATTTTTCTAGATTCTTATATGTGCATTAGAATACAATATTTATCTTTCTCTTTCTGACTTACTTCACTCTGTATAATAGGTTCTAAGTTCATCCACCTCCTTAGAACTGACTCAAAGGCATTCCTTTTTATGGCTGAGTAATATTCCATTGTGTAAATGTATCACAACTTCTTTATCCATTCATCTGTCGATGGACATCTAGGTTGCTTCCATGGGATACATGTCTCTTTTTCAATTTTGGTTTCCTCAGGGTATATGCGTAGGAGTGGGATTGCTGGGTTATATGGCGGTTTTATTCCTAGATTTTTTTTTTTTTTAAGGAATCTGCATACTGTCTGCCAAAGTGGCTGTATCAATTTACATCCCCACCAACAATGCAAGAGCATTCCTTTTTCTCTATACCCTGTCCAGCATTTATTGTTTGTAGACTTTTTGATGATGGCCATTCTGACCAGTGTGAGGTGATATCTTATTATAGTTTTGATTTGCATTTCTCTAACTAAAAATCCTCTTGATGAAGTGAAAGAGGAGAGTGAAAAAGTTGGCTTAAAGCACAACTTACAGAAAACGAAGATCGTGGCATCTGGTCCCATCACTTCATGGGAAATAGATGGGGAAACAGTGGAAACAGTGTCAGACTTTATTTTGGGGGCTCCAAAATCACTGCAGATGGTGACTGCAGCCATGAAATTAAAAGACGCTTACTCCTTGGAAGAAAATTTATGACCAACCTAGATAGCATATTGAAAAGCAGAGACATCACTTTGCCAACAAAGGTCCCTCTAGTCAAGGCTATGGTTTTTCCAGTGGTCATGTTTGGATGTGAGAGTTGGACTGTGAAGAAAGCTGAGCACTGAAGAATTGATGCTTTTGAACTGTGGTGTTGGAGAAGACTCTTGCAATTCTCTTGGACTGCAAGGAGATCCAACCAATCCATCCTAAAGGAGATCAGTTCTAGGTGTTCATTGGAAGGACTGATGCTACAGCTGAAACTCCAGTACTTTGGCCACCTCATGCGAAGAGTTGACTCATTGGAAAAGGCTCTGATGCTGGGAGGGATTCGGGGCAGGAGGAGAAGGGGATGACAGAGGATGAGATGGCTGGATGGCATCACTGACTCAATGGACGTGAATCTGAGTGAACTCTGGGAGTTGGTGATGGACAGGAAGGCCTGGCGTGCTGTGATTCATGGGGTCTCAAAGAGCTGGACATGACTGAGCGACTGAACTGGACTGAATAATGAGCCATGTTGAGTATCTTCTCATGTTTGTCAGCCATCTGCATGTCTTCTTTGGAGAAAGGTCTGTTTAGGTCTTTTTCCCACTTTTTGATTGGGTTGTTTGTTTCTCTGTCATTGAGTTGTATGAGCTGCTAGTATATTTTGGAAATTAATCTTTTGTCAATTCTAAGTGCACATCAGAAAAGGAGTTCAAAAAAAAATTGAGGAAAATGATCATAAAGGAAGAGAACCAAGAAAGTCAGTGTTTTGTTACTTTCTAGGTTTGACAAGTGCAACAGGTCAGGAGAGAATTGCCATTGAAAAAACAGCTTATTATAATCACAGATCCTAATGCAGAGGTGCCATGCTATGGTGGATAGGCATCTGAGGAAGCACTGTGGTCCATCAGGAGACAGGGGGAGAGGGAAATGTGGGGAAGGGTTTTCACTGTGGTTTCAGTGGGAAGGTACAGATGAGACAGGGTAAGTGGGTCTAGGATTGTATAGTTTGAATCATGTCATCAGGCTCTGGCTCTGGGGCAGATGGGCTATTCCTAGTTGTCTGGTCCCTGGTCCAGGGGTAACTAGGGTATATGAGCAGTGGCCAAGAGTATGAGAGATAGATAGAGGAGGTGGCTGGGGATATGGGCTCTAGATAGACTGGTTGACATTTGAATGAGATGCTTGTCCAGAAATTGGTTATCCAGGGAAGGACAGTCTCTCCTGGGTCAACAAAGTCAAGATATCAATGCATCAGAGTGCACAAATAAAAAGACATAGTTAAAACAGTCATATATCAAGGAAACCATTTAAACCAGAGTGTCAGTAAGAAAGGGTCAATAGTGCCAGATTCTAGCATTCTAGAATGAGATGATTTCCTAAGAGGCTACAGATGACACCAGTAAGTATGCTCTATCAAGTGGTGCAACCAAATTCAGGTGACAATCATTTAGATGGTAGTTGAAGTTTGGAAAGGAAGGAAAGCAAATGTAAACTGTCTTATAAATAAAGTTAGTTTTGAAAGTAAACAGAGCACTAGGGTAATACCTAGAGAGGATAACTATCTTTTTCTTTTTTTTCAGAGGAAGACTTGGACCTCTTTTATAGACTGAAATGAAAGGTGAGATCTGCAAGATGGAAAAGCTGTAGCAAAGTTCTGAAGGAATAGGATCTGAAGTCCAGGTGCAAACCCATGGTTAGGTGAAAAAAACATTTTCTTGGATGCATATATACTTGTGCAGATGTAGATATGAATGTAGATGAGATCATCAATTTCTGATGGCATCTATCATCTTCATGCAGTAGGTGAAAGGCACATACTCACAGTTTAAAAGTTGAGGGGAATATGAGTTTCCTCAAGTGGCAGGAAAAAAAATAATTTGCCAATGGTCCCAATAAAGTAGGAAAATGTGAATGTGGTCCTATTAGCCTGATCAATTTTGGCTTTTATTTGGTAATATGTAGCCATTGTGTAAAAGATTCTCAGGATGAATAATTGGACCACTTATACAGTTTTATATTCAAGATGACTGAGTGGAAGGTCATGGGTGTGGAGTTAAGCACACTGATGTTAAAATAGTTGATACAACAGGAAAGGGAAGGAAATAAGGATAGAAGTAATAGTAAATCTAAGTATAAAAAAAGAATAAAAGAGGTCAAGAAACAAGGTACTTCACACAATAAGAGACACAGGGAGAATGAGGAATTTAAAAAGTCACAAGTATTCAAAACAGAAAATTGGAGTGTGGAATCTGAAAGGTAATTCAAGATCATCCAGAACATAATGAATCCCAAGTCATATAATGATGACTCTATCCTTCTGTTTGTTCAAGTCAACCTCAGAGTCCCCTTTGACTATTTCCATTATAGCCCCAATCAAATTTTCAGGACTCCTGTTAGCTCTTTCAAAATACACCTAGATGCAACCATTTATCACCACCATCATCCCTGCCCTAGCATAGTTGGCTTTCTCTTTCCATCTTGCCTCCCTAGAGCTAGTCTCAGCCAATATCCAAGAATAATCATTTAAAAAATGTAAATTCACGTCACTCCTCTGTTCAAAGCCCTGCATATACCTCTATTTCACTTTGGGTGAAAGCCTTATGACAGCCCTTTGAGCTCACCTTCTAATACCCTTCCCCTTTACATAATTTTCTCCAGGTTACTCCACCTCCACCTCAGTGGACACACTTCCCACCTTCAAACTGGCTATTTCCTTTCCTACAATAAACTTAACCAAACCCATCAGGCAAATTCCTTACTTCTTTCAGGTCTTTGTACAAATCCAGCTTTGTGCCCCATTCTTATTCTACAGATTGCTCACTTCATAGGACATTTGATAACCTTTATTGTCCCAAAGACAAAATAACTTAAAGAAAGTTTTAAAAGAAAGGAAATAAAAGTCAATGAGGAAATCATGGATGTAAAATAATCACTAGATTAATCGAGTTGCCTTTTGTTCTTCTGTCAGGAGCCGCATTATGTATTATTGACAAAATGGAGGCACACCCCAGACCCCTATCCTCATTCTGCAAGCATGGACCAAGCAAGGAGGAGTTCAGTCAGTTCAGTTCTGTCGCTCAGTTGTGTCCGACTCTTTACAACCACATGAATTGGAGCACGCCAGGCCTCCCTGTCCATCACCAACTCCTGGAGTTCACTCAGATTCATGTCCATCCAGTCAGTGATGGCATTCAGCCATATCATCCTCTGTCATCCACTTCTCCTCCTGCCCTCAATCGCTCCAGAGCTTCACAATCTTTTCCAATGAGTCAACTCTTTGCGTGAGGTGGCCAAAGTACTGGAGTTTCAGCTTCAGCATCATTCCTTCCAAAGAAATCCCAGGGCTGATCTCCTTCAGAATGGACTGGTTGGATCTCCTTGCAGTCCAAGGGAATCTCAAGAGTCTTCTCCAACACCACAGTTGAAAAGCATCAGTTCTTCAGTGCTCAGCCTTCTTCACAGTCCAACTCTCACATCCATACATGACTACTGGAAAAACCATAGCCTTGACTGCTGCTGCTGCTAAGTTACTTCAGTCGTGTCCAACTCTGTGCAACCCTGTAGATGGCAGCCCACCAGGCTCCCCATCCCTGGGATTCTTCAGGCAAGAACACTGGAGTCGGTTGCCATTTCCTTCTCCAATGCATGAAAGTGAAAAGTGAAAGTGAAGTCGCTCAGCCGTGTCCGACTCTTACCGACCCCATGGACTGCAGCCCACCAGGCTCCTCCATCCATGGGAATTTCCAGGCAAGAGGACTGGAGTGGGGTGCCATTGCCTTCTCTAGACGGACTTTAGTCGGCAAAGTAATGTCTCTGCCTTTGAATATACTATCTAGGTTGGTCATAACTTTTCTTCCAAGGAGTAAGCGTCTTTTAATTTCATGGCTGGAGTCACCATCTGCAGTGATTTGGGAGCCCCCAAAAATAAAGTCTGTCACTGTTTCTACTGTTTCCCCATGTATTTCCCATGAAGTGATGGGACCGGATGCCATGATCTTTGTTTTCTTTAAGTTGAGCTTTAAGCCAATTTTTTCACTCTCCTCTTTCACTTTCATCAAGAGGCTTTTTAGCTCCTCTTCACTTTCTGCCATAAGGGTAGTGCCATCAGCATATATGAGGTTATTGATATTTCTCCCGACAATCTTGATACCAGCTTGTCTTTCTTCCAGTCCACCGTTTCTCATGATGTACTCTGCATATAAGTTAAATAAGCAAGGTGACAATATACAGCCTTGACGTACTCCTTTTCCTATTTGGAACCAGTCTGTTGTTCCATGTCCAGTTCGAACTGTTGCTTCCTGACCTGCATACAGATTTCTCAAGAGGCAGGTTAGGTGGTCTGGTATTCCCATCTCTCTCAGAATTTTCCACAGTTTATTGTGATCCACACAGTCAAAGGCTTTGGCATAGTCAATAAAGCAGAAATAGATGTTTTTCTGGAACTCTCTTGCTTTTTCCATGATCCAGCGGATGTTGGCAATTTGATCTCTCGTTCATCTGCCTTTTCTAAAACCAGCTTGAACATCAGGAAGTTCACAGTTCATGTATTGCTGAAGCCTGGCTTGGAGAATTTTGAGCATTACTTTACTAGCATGTGAGATGAGTGCCATTGTGCAGTAATTTGAGCTTTCTTTGGGATTGGAATGAAAACTGACCTTTTCCAGTCCTATGGCCACTGCTGGGTTTTCCACTTTTGCTGGCATATTGACGGCAGCATTTTGACAGCATCATCTTTCAGGATTTGAAATAGCTCCACTGGAATTCCATCACCTCCACTAGCTTTGTTTGTAGTGATACTTTCTAAGGCCCACTTGACTTCACATTCCAGGATGTCTGGCTGTAGGTGAGTGATCACACCATCGTGATTATCCGGGTCATGAAGATCTTTTTTGTACAGTTCTTCCGTGTATTCTTGCCACATCTTCTTAATATCTTCTGCTTCTGTTAGGTCCATAGCATTTCTGTCCTTTACCAAGCCCATCTTTGCATGAAATGCTCCCTTGTTATCTCTAATTTTCTTGAAGAGATCTCTAGTCTTTCCCATTCTGTTGTTTTCCTCTATTTCTTTGGATTGATTGCTGAAGAAGGCTTTCTTATCTCTTCTTGCTATTTCTTTGGAACTCTGCATTCAGATGCTTATATCTTTCTTTTTCTCCTTTGCTTTTTGCTTCTCTTCATTTCACAGCTATTTGTAAGGCCTCCTCAGACAGGCATTTTGCTTTTTTGCATTTCTTTTCCATGGGGATTGTCTAGGCCTTGTAATTCTGACTTGTCTTTTCCTCTCCTCAGCTGAGTTGACTGAAAAGGAATATTAAGGTGCTTATTGTTCTTGAGAGGAGCATGAGAAGGCATAAAGCCTTCTGCAGCTGTGCTCTGAGAATAATTCATAAAGTTAATCATTGACATTTGTTTAAGGACTTTTACAAAAGAGTGTTCCAGGATGAGCACATAGGCCACAGCTTAAGGCCATGGGAGGGATTGCTATCTGAAGCCTATTTGTGAGGAGAATGTTTATGGCAAAGGGGTTTACTGAATTTAGGGCTTAGAAATAATTAAAATAGTTAGGAGTTAAAGATTTAAGGAATGTTTTAAAGTTAGCATATTTTACTATAGCTTATAGAAGTTAGGAATTTTTAGAGACACTATAGCTAGAAGCCTTTTTAAGAGACAGTGAGCTCAGGATGTTAGGGGCAGACAGGATTTAGGAAGATAAGTAGTAAACTGAGGAGTGTAGCATTAGTTACAAAGTAATCACAAGTTAACTATAGGACACGTAGAGAGGTAGATAATAGATGATAAGGCTGATTCCAAAGAGAATCACTGAAGCAGGAACTCTGTTTGAAGAGCAACAATGATTTATGGAGATAATAAAATATAGGCAAATATATGATGAAGGCTATATTTAAATTTATATTTAAATAAGCTAGTATGAAGATTGAGACAAAACAATTATAAAATCAATAGTAACTACAATAAATAGTTAAAGAGGTAACATGAAGATATAAAATAGGACATCAAAAACACAAAACATGGGAGAGGGAATAAAAAATGCAGACCTTTTATAATGTGTTTAAACTTAAATTACTACCAGTTTAAAATAAGTAAATATAGTTACCAGTCAACATATACAAACCCCACAGTAATTAAAAATCAAAAACTTAAAACATATATACAAAACAAGAGAGAAAGGAACATAAGCAGGCTATGAAAAAAAAATCATCAATCAAAAGTTAAGAAACTGAAAGAAGAAGAAAACAGAGAAGAACCATAGAAATAACCAAAAATACAAGTAACAAAGTGGCAACAAATATATACTGATAGTAATCACTTTAAATGTCAATGGACTAAATTCTAGTCAAAGACAAAAGGCGACTGATTGGATTAAATACAAGACCCATCTATATGCTTAAAAAATACTCACTTCAGGGTAAAACATACACACACAGACTGAAAGTGAGGATGGAAAAAGATGTTTAATCTAAATGGAAATAAGAATACTGAGGTAACAATATTTATATCAGAGGAAATATAGATTTTAAAACAAAGCTTATAATGAAAGATTTTAAAAAGGCATTCTATAATGATAAAGGCATCAGTACAAGAAGAGGACATATTATATCACTATTATATATGCACCTAATATAGAAGCACCAAAATACATAAAGCAAATGTTAACAGACACAAAGAAAGAATTTGACAATAATACAATAATAGTAGGGAACACTAATATTCCACTTACATCAGTGGATGAACAACCAGCTAGAAAAGCAATAAAGAAACAGTAGTTTTAAATGATATGTTAGACGAGATGGACTTACCAAATATCTAGAAAATATTTCATCAAAACACAGCAGAATACACATTCTTTTCAAGTACACAAGGAATTTCTTTCAGAATAGAACACATGTTAGGCTACAAAACAAGTCTCAAACCATTTAAGACAGAATTGCTATTAAGCTTTTTGTTCAACCACAAAATTATGAAACTAGAAAAGAAGATGGCAGAAAACAAAAAGGAAATGGGGAAAAAAAAAAACCAATCATTTGGAGACTAAACAATATTAAAAAAAAAAAAAAAATCACGGGGTAAATGAAGAAATCCAAGAGGAAAACAGAAAATGTCTCAGGGCAAATGAGAAAATACAACATTCCAAAATTGATGGAATGTTGCAAAAGTGGTTCTTAAAGAGAAGTTTATACTGATATATAAAAAATAAGAAAAATCCCAAATAAACAACCTAAAGTGAAAAATATACAAGTGTTTGTCACTCAGTCTTGTCAAACTCTTTGCAACCCATGAACTGTAGCCCACCAGGCTCCTCTGTTCATGGAATTCTCCAGAGAAAAATACTGAAGTGGGTAGTCATTGCTTCTCCAGTGTATCTTCTTG
The DNA here is from genome assembly GCF_042477335.2 of Ovis canadensis. Taxonomy (NCBI): domain Eukaryota; kingdom Metazoa; phylum Chordata; class Mammalia; order Artiodactyla; family Bovidae; genus Ovis; species Ovis canadensis. The sequence continues at coordinate 28,678,782 of NC_091256.1, forward strand.
ACTCAGGGATCAAACTTGTGTTTCGTGCATTGCAGGCAGATTCTTTACAACCAGAACCACTAGAGAAGCCCAACTACCACTTAAAAGAATAAGAAAAAGGAGAAGAAACAAAGCCCAAATTCAGTATAAGGAAGAAAATAATGGATAATAAGATCAGGTAGGAAATAGGTAAAAGAAATTTTTTTTTAAAAAGCAATGTAATCAATAGTTGGTTTGGGGTGGGGTGGGGGAATAAGCTGTTAGTCAGTCTCATCAAGAACAAGAGAGAGAGGAACCAAATAAACAAAATATGAAAAGAAAGGGGAGAAATACATAACAGAAATACAAAATTGCTGATAAAATATTAGAAGCAATTATATGCCAGCAAAATGGGCAACCTAGAATAAATGGATAAATTTCTAGAAATACAAAACCTTCCAAAACTGAGCCAGGAAAAAATAGACAATTTAAACAGATCAATCACTAATAGTAAAATTGAATTTGCAATTTTAAAAACCCTCTCAAAGTCTAGGGCCAAAGACATCACAAGAAAATTCTACTAAATATGAAGACCTAATACCTATCCTTCTCAAGCTACTGCAAAATACTGAAGAGGAGGGAACCAGCCAGGAAACAGCAACGATGTGAAAAAATAATGCATCTTCAAACATGACTGGGGGAAAAGTATGATTTTGGGGCAACTGCTTTATATTGACAATCTACCTCACTGGAAAAGACCCTGATGCTGGGAAATATTGAAGGCAGAAGGAGAAGACGGTGACAGAGGACGAGATAGCTGGATACCATCACTGATGGTATGGACATGAACACTGGCAAACACTGGGAGAGGGTGAGGGCTAGAGGGGTCTGGCATGCTGCAGTTCACGGGGCTGCAAAGAGTTGGACACAACTGGGCAACTGAATAACAACAACCTCATCATGCAATAATACTAATGTGGTAAGGTAGGGAAGGGAAACTACCTTACCTACCTTATCACAAAAATCTGCCTGTCTTAACAAAAAAATCAGATTATCAAGAGAGCATCAGTTTATTAAATTGGGTACACCTCACATACGAGAAGTCTAAACCAAGAGTAACTCAAAATAGCAGCTTACAATTAAAACTTATGTAGCATCTTCATATTGAAAAGCAGAGACATTACTTTGCCAACAAAGATCCGTCTAGTCAAGGCTATGGTTTTTCCAGTGGTCATGTATGGATGTGAGAGTTGGACTGTGAAGAACGCTGAGCACGGAAGAATTGATGCTTTTGAACTGTGGTGTTGGAGAAGACTCTTGACAGTCCCTTGGACTGCAAGGAGATCCAATCAGTCCATTCTGAAGGAGATCAACCCTGGGATTTCTTTGGAAGGACTGATGCTAAAGCTGAAACTCCAGTACTTTGGCCACCTCATGGGAAGAGTTGACTCACTGGAAAGGACTCTGTTTCTGGGAGGGATTGGGGGCAGGAGGAGAAGGGGACGACAGAGGATGAGATGGCTGGATGGCATCACTGACTCGATGGACGTGAGTCTGAGTGAACTCTGGGAGTTGGTGATGGACAGGGAAGCCTGGCGTGCTGTAATTCACAGGGTCACAAAGAGTCAGACACGACTGAGTGACTGAACTGAACTGAGCATCTTCAATAAAGAATAGTAAATGTGTAGAAAAATAATGAGACAGAAAAATAGGTTTGGGCTTCAAAAAGTGTCAAACCATGGAAAGGTAAATATAAGAAAGAAAACAAATGAAGGAAGTTTTGTTTGTATTTTTCTCTGATGCCATCTCTGAGCTGGTAAAAATGTATCTCCGTTAAAAAGAGAATTTATATCTTGCCTTTAAGTGGAAACGAATAAGTTTTTTTCAGGGTTTTCAGCACCTTAATTGCTTTCAGCTTAAAATAATTTTTATGTCACAGAGGAATATTTTTGGTGACATTTTGGTTTCCTTCAGGAACATAAAAAAATTTTTGAGGATAGTAAACAGAGTGCTGAAAATTACAGAATGACTTGAAGTCTGTAGAAGAATAGCTTGTTACCAAGAGGTTAAAGATAATAAATCATGCTTGAAGCATAATTAATAAAAGAATTAGGCACACAAAGTATGCAATTTTTTCAATAAATCAATAATTTTAATTTTAAAATAAATAAAGTTTTTTTTTCAATACATAAGCAACATTTATTCAACAGACATTTGTTGGGAATGTTCTACATGGAAGGCCTAGATATGGTTATTACACACTGAGATGGATGCAATATAAAGCATAAAGACAGTAACCTGTAGTTAACAGAGTAAGCACTAGAAGTTGTCATCACAGAGATAATATGGATTTGCATCTGTATCAGATGATAGACATCAACTAGCTTACTGTGGTAATCATTTCACAATATATGTAAATCAAATTATTATGCTGTGCACACTAAAATTACATAATACTGTATGTCAATGATATCTCAATAAAACTGGGGCAGGAAATACTGCTGCCTTAAAGTTCATAATGCTTAGGCCAAAAGATCATGAAGAAATGTTTTGCCTACATTCATCCTTGGAGTATTAAAGGGATAAACTGAGTCATATTAAGAATTTTAAGAGTTTGAGCAAAAATTAATTCAAGTTAGCAGCAGCAGACCAGAAATGCTTAGGAGCCCACCACTGACAGCAAGTAAGGAGCAAAGCCTTTATAGAGGAGACATAGAAGCAGAGCAAGAAGATTATTTGATTGATTATAGTGTAAGAAGTTACCTCATTTGGGAAAGCCTAGTTGGTTGTTTATGATCAATTGTTTCTAGGATTTAATTTCTGAACCTTGAGTCTTTGTAAGTTGTGGTTTGCTTACTAGAAGCATTAGAATCAACTCAATCTCATAATCTCCTTTTTAAATTAATTTATCAAGAATAATATCTAGAATATCAGACACCCTTCCAATACTCTGTCAAGAGCTTGTGATCTTACACAAATTCCTTAATAAATGACATTCACTGTATTTTTTTCATAGACAATTTGAAAACATATGAGAAAGATCAAAAATGTTTTTGCTTTGGACAAACATTTTATTAATATATAATATCTATTAATTTCCCTCCACCAAAGGTATGTTTTTAAAGTAGGATTTCTTTGTTTGTAATACTATCTGTGATATAGTGCTTTATAATAAGAACTATATATTTGTTCATCATGATTCCTGGCACATAGTTCCTAAAACCTGGTAATTTCCTATACAAGAACTACAAAAGTATTTAATTTTATTCTCAGTTCTTGAAATAGCTACAGAGCCCCCCCCCAAAAAAAGTGAAATAGGTGTCTTTTGTTATTCATAATAAGCCCCTTTTAATTACACCTGAGTTTATATTAATGAGAAGACTTTTGGAAAGACCCAAAGGTTGAGGAATAGTTGCCAAGGACACCAACTTTGTGATTAGTAGAATTGAACTTTTAGCTCCACTCCTTAGAATTCCAGGAAGGTAGAGGGGCTGAAGCTTGAGTTTAATCCCCACCCATTGATGATGATTTAATCAACCATGTTTATGTAATGAAGGGGCTTGTCAGGTGTTGCTGCTGCTGCTGCTAAGTCGCTTCAGTCGTGTCCAACTCTGTACGACTCCATAGACGGCAGCCCACCAGGCTCCTCCATCCCTCAGGTAAGGCACTGGTTAAGAAAGCCACAGTATAGTACTGGCACAAAGACAGAAATATAGATCAATGGATCCAAACAGAAAGCCAAGAGATAAATCCACGCACCTATGGACACCTTATCTTTGACAAAGGAAGCAAGAATATACAATGGAGAAAAGACAATCTCTTTAACAAGTGGTGCTGGGAAAACTGGTCAACCACTTGTGAAAGAATGAAACTAGAACACTTTCTAACACCATACATGAAAATAAACTCAAAATAGATTAAAGATCTAAACATAAGACCAGAAACTACGAAACTCCTAGAGAAGAACAGAGGCAAAACACTCTCCGACATACATCACAGTAGGATCCTCTATGACCCACCTCCCAGAATATTGAAAATAAAAGCAAAAGTAAACAAATGGGACCTAATTAAAATTAAAAGCTTCTGCACAACAAAGGAAACTATAAGCAAGGTGAAAAGACAGCCTTCGGAATGGGAGAAAATAATAGCAAATGAAGCAACTGACAAACAACCAATCTCAAAAATATACAAGCAACTTATGCAGCTCAATTCCAGAAAAACAAAAGACCCAATCCAAAAATGGGCCAAGAACTAAATAGATGTTTCTCCAAAGAAGACATACAGATGGCTAACAAACACATGAAAAGATGCTCAACATCACTCATTATCAGAGAAATGCAAAGACCACAATGAGGTACCATTTCACGCCAGTCAGAATGGCTGCTATCCAAAAGTCTACAAGCAATAAATGCTGGAGAGGGTGTGGAGAAAAGGGAACCCTCTTACACTGTTGGTGGGAATGAAAACTAGTACAGCCACTATGGAGAACAGTGTGGAGAGTCCTTCAAAAACTGGAAATAGAACTGCCTTATGACCCAGCAATCCCACTTCTGGGCATACACACCAAGGAAACCAGAACTGAAAGAGACACGTGTACCCCAATGTTCGTCGCAGCACTGTTTATAATAGCCAGGACATGGAAGCAACCTAGATATCCATCAGCAGATGAATGGATAAAAAAGCTGTGGTACATATACACATTGGAGTATTAATCACCCATTAAAAAGAATACATTTGAATCAGTTCTAATGAGGTGGATGAAACTGGAGCCGATTATACAGAGTGAAGTAAGCCAGAAAGAAAAACACCAATACAGCATACTAACGCATATATATGGAATTTAGAAAGATGGTAACGATAACCCTGTACGCAAGACAGCAAAAGAGACACAGATGTATACAGCAGTCTTTTGGAGCTGTAGGAGAGGGAGAGGGTGGGATGATTTGGGAGAATGGCATTGAAACATGTGTAATAACATATATGAAATGAATCTCCAGTCCAAGTTCAATGCATGATACAGGATCCTTGGGGCTGGTGCACTGGGATGACCCAGAGGGATGGTATGGGGAGGGAGGTGGGAGGGGGGTTCAGGATGGGGAACACGTGTATACCCATGGCAGATTCACATTGGTGTATGGCAAAACCAATACAATATTTAAAGTAATTAGCCTCCAATTAAAATAAATAAATTTATTTTAAAAAAGAAGAAGCCACCTGCTCATGCAGGAGACATTAAGAGATGCAGGTTCAATCCTTGGGTTGAAATGATCCCCTGGAGAAGGAAATGGCAACCCACTCTAGTATACCCACCTAGAAAATTCCACAGACAGAGGATCCTGATGGGTCATAGCCCAAGGGCTGGCCAAAGAGTCAGACAGGAATGAGAGACTGAGCACACACACATGCACACATACACATAGATAATGAAACTTCCATAAAAACATAAAACAATGAGGTTTGTGGATTTTTGGGGTTGGTGAACATGTAGAGGTGCTGGGCATGGGTTTTAGTAGACCTGCAAAAGCATGGAAGTTCTGTGCCTCTCCCCCATACCTTGCTCTATGTACCTCTCTGATCTGGCTGTTTCTGAGTCACATAGTTTCATAATAACATAGTAATACAGTAAACTGTTTTGAGTTTTTAATCTGTTCAAGCAAATTAGTAAAACCCAAGCAAGGAGTTATGGCTTGGGTTTATAGTCCAGTTTATAGCTGATCCTCAGAAACACCTGGACTTCAGATTGGCTTATGAAGTGTGTATGTGGGTATATCCCATAGTCTTATGGGAATGGACTCTTAACCTGTGGGATCTGATACAGTCCCCCAGTAGACAGTGTCAGAATTGAGTTAATTTGTAAGACAGTCAGCTGGTGTCTAGGGAATCAGAAAATTGCTTATTGTGGGAAAACCAGCCACATATTAGGTGGCCAGAGTATAGAAATGTTCTGAGAATCTATGCAACTGCAAAGGAAAACAGAATTTTGTCATCTTTGCTTTCTCCATTATTTAGGTAAATAATGCTATAGTCTTGTCCTTCATTAGGGCCAAGAGAATTTAAATGCCTATCACTAGATTTGGGTTCTTTAGGTTAAAATATGTTATATAAACCAATGAATGTATGTGCAAAATTTCAGTAGTTTACAGATTGATGTTCTTTTAGTTATATTACTTAATAATACCTGACACAGAAATGTATCCCCTGCTCCTCTGTCAACTCACCCAAAATATCAAAGATTTTCTAGCAAAAATCTTTCACATTATGTTTCTGTTTTAGTCTTTTTATGTTATTGTTTGTATTGCTGCTTCTGTAGAAATTAGAATATGAATAATTCAAGTTCTAATATCAGCATATTTTATCTCCACTTTCCATTTCAGACAGCTTTCTAAAAATTACACTACTATATGCTCTATATTTGTATATTATATTATATTTTGAAATCCAAGTTACACTATTTTATTTAAATCTTTTCTGAGTGTCCCTAGAAATAAGGGGGAAAATACTCTGGGCATGGCCAGGTCACTATCCCCAAACACATAATTTCCACTATACAAAATCTCAATTATTGTCAATATAATTTTTAAGGATTATTAGTATATATAGTTATAAAGAGTCTAAATAATATCCTCCAATTTAACTATAAGTAAAAGCTTACATAATCCTAAATGTTAATCATTTATTTGTTCAAAGATATTGACTTTCAATCCTTTCCCATTGATTTATATTTCTGTTTCTGTGCCAGCACCAAAGTGTTTTGATTGCTGTAGCTTTGTACTATAGTCTGAAGTCTGGGATCCTGATTCATGTACCTCTGTTTTCTTTCTCAAGACTGATTTAATTTTGGGTCTTTTATGTTTCCATGCAGGTAGCACAGTAGTAAAAGATTCCACCTGTCAATACAGGAGACGCAAGAGATGCCAGTTTGTTCCCTGGGTTGTGAAGATCTCCTGGAGAAGGAAATGGCAACCCACTCCAGTATTCTTGTCTGGAAAATCCCGTGGACAGAGAAGCCTGGAAACTTATAGTCTATGGGGTTGCAAACAATCAGGCAAGACTGAGGAGCAAGCAAGACTGAGCACACAGCAAGCATGCATAAATTTTTAAATTTTTTGTTTGGGTTCTTTGAAAAATGGCATTGGCACTTACTCACAGGAATTGCATTAAATCTGTAGATTGTCTTGGGTAGTATAATCATTTTTACAATATTGATTCTTCTAATCCAAGAACACAATATAGCTTTCCATCTGTTTGTCTTCAATTTCTTCCATCAGCCTCTAACAATTTTTGGAGTACAAATCTTTTGCTTCCTTAGGTAGTTTTTTGTTTTGTTGTGTTCCCCCCTCCACCCCCCCCCCGTAGGTATTCCATTCTTTTTTAATACAACGGAAATGGGTTACTTATTTAATTTCTCTTTCTGATCCTTCCTTGTTATGGTGTAGAAAGTTTCTATGGTGTAGAAATCTTGCAACTTTACTGAATTCATTGATGAGCTCTAGGAGTTTTCTGGTAATGTTTTTTTTGTTTTTGTTTTTCTTTGTTTTTGTTTTGTTTTGTTTTGTTTTAGTTTTTTTTTATTTTTTAAATTTTAAAACCTTTAATTCTTACATGCGTTCCCAAAAATGACCCCCCCTCCAACCTCCCTCCCCACAACATCTCTCTGGGTCATCACCATGCACCAGCCCCAAGCATGCTGCACCCTGCGTCAGACATAGACTGGCGATTCAATTCTTACATGATAGTATACATGTTAGAATTCCCATTCTCCCAAATCATCCCACCCTCTCCCTCTCCCTCTGAGTCCAAAAGTCCATTATACACATCTGTGTCTTTTTTCCTGTCTTGCCTACAGGGTCGTCATTGCCATCTTCCTAAATTCCATATATATGTGTTAGTATACTGTATTGGTGTTTTTCTTTCTGGCTTACTTCACTCTGTATAATTGGCTCCAGTTTCATCCATCTCATCAGAACTGATTCAAATGAATTCTTTTTAACGGCTGAGTAATACTCCATTGTGTATATGTACCACAGATTTCTTATCCATTCATCTGCTGATGGACATCTAGGTTGTTTCCATGTCCTGGCTATTATAAACAGTGCTGCGATGAACATTGGGGTACATGTGTCTCTTTCAATTCTGGTTTCCTTGGTGTGTATGCACAGCAGGGGGATTGCTGGGTCATAAGGTAGTTCTATTTGCAATTTTTTAAGGAATCTCCACACCGTTCTCCACAGTGGCTGTACTAGTTTGCATTCCCACCAACAGTGTAGGAGGGTTCCCTTTTCTCCACACCCTCTCCAGCATTTATTGCTTGCAGATTTCTGGATCGCAGCCGTTCTGACTGGTGTGAAGTGGTACCTCAGTGTGGTTTTGATTTGCATTCCTCTAATAATGAGTGATGTTGAGCATCTTTTCATGTGTTTGTTAGCCATCCATATGTCTTCTTTGGAGAAATGTCTATTTAGTTCTTTGGCCCATTTTTTGATTGGGTTGTTTATTTTTCTGGAATTGAGCTGCATAAGTTGCTTGTATATTTTTGAGATTAGTTGTTTGTCAGTTGCTTCATTTGCTATTATTTTCTCCCATTCAGAAGACTGTCTTTTCACCTTGCTTATATTTTCCTTTGTTGTGCAGAAGCTTTTAATTTTAATTAGATCCCATTTGTTTATTTTTGCTTTTATTTCCAGAATTCTGGGAGGTGGATCCTAGAGGATCCTGCTGTGATTTATGTCTGAGAGTGTTTTGCCTATGTTCTCCTCTAGGAGTTTTATAGTTTCTGGTCTTACATTTAGATCTTTAATCCATTTTGAGTTTATTTTTGTGTGCGGTGTTAGAAAGTGATCTAGTTTCATTCTTTTACAAGTGGTTGACCAGTTTTCCCAGCACCACTTGTTAAAGAGATTGTCTTTACTCCACTGTATATTCTGGCCTCCTTTGTCAAAGATAAGGTGTCCATATGTGTGTGGATTTATCTCTGGGCTTTCTATTTTGTTCCATTGATCTATATGTCTGTCTTTGTGCCAGTACCATACTGTCTTGATGACTGTGGCTTTGTAGCAGAGCCTGAAGTCAGGCAAGTTGATTCCTCCAGTTCCATTCTTCTTTCTCAAGATTGCTTTGGCAATTCGAGGTTTTTTGTATTTCCATACAAATCTTGAAATTATTTGTTCTAGTTCTGTGAAAAATGTGGCTGGTAGCTTGACAGGGATTGCATTGAATTTGTAAATTGCTTTGGGTAGTATACTCATTTTCACTATATTGATTCTTCTGATCCATGAACATGGTATATTTCTCCATCTATTAGTGTCCTCTTTGATTTCTTTCATCAGTGTTTTATAGTTTTCTATATATAGGTCTTTAGTTTCTTTAGGTAGATATATTCCTAAGTATTTTATTCTTTTCGTTGCAATGGTGAATGTAATTGTTTCCTTAATTTCTTTTTCTACTTTCTCATTATTCGTGTATAGGAATGCAAGGGATTTCTGTGTGTTGATTTTATATCCTGCAACTTTACTATATTCATTGATGAGCTCTAGTAATTTTCTGGTGGAGTCTTTAGGGTTTTCCATGTAGAGGATCATGTCATCTGCAAACAGTGAGAGTTTTACTTCTTCTTTTCCAATTTGGATTCCTTTTATTTCTTTTTCTGCTCTGATTGCTGTGGCCAAAACTTCCAGAACTATGTTGAATAGTATCGGTGAAAGTGGACACCCTAGTCTTGTTCCTGACTTTAGGGGAAATGCTTTCAATTTTTCACCATTGAAGATAATGTTTGCTGTGGGTTTGTCATAGATAGCTTTTATTATGTTGAGGTATGTTCCTTCTATTCCTGCTTTCTGGAGAGTTTTTATCATAAATGGATGTTGAATTTTGTCAAAGGCCTTCTCTGCATCTATTGAGATAATCATATGGTTTTTATTTTTCAATTTGTTAATGTGGTGAATTACATTGATTGATTTGCGGATATTGAAGAATCCTTGCATCCCTGGGATAAAGCCCACTTGGTCATGGTGTATGATCTTTTTAATGTGTTGTTGGATTCTGATTGCTAGAATTTTGTTGAGGATTTTTGCATCTATGTTCATCAGTGTTATTGGCCTGTAGTTTTCTTTTTTTGTGTGTGACATAATGTTTTAAGGATTTTTTAATGTATATCATGTCCTCTGCAGTAAGTTTTACTTCTTTTCCAATTTATATTACTTTTCTTCCTTTTTCTTTTCTGATGGTTTTGGCTAAGACTTCCAAAATTATGTTGAAGTATAGTGGCAATGGACTTCTCTAGTAGTTCAGTGGTTAAGAATATGCCTGCCAATTCAGGGTACAGGGTACAGGTACCTACTCCCCAGGTGATGCTAGTAGTAAAGAACCCACCTGCCAATAAAGGAGAGGTAAGAGACGCAGGTTTGGTCTCTGGGTGGGGAAAATCCCTGGGAGGAAATAGCAACCTTCTCTAGTATTTTTGCCTGGAAAATCCCATGAATATAGGAGCCTGGTGGGCTATGGTCTACAGAATCGCAAAGAGTCAGCTATGATTGAAGTGACTTAGTACAAGATTCAGGGTACATAAATTTGATCCCACATGTCCTGGAGTAAACAGGGATGTGCACAACTACTGACCACAAGCTCTAGAGCCCCATGCCACAACTACGGAGCACATGTGCTGTGACTACTGAAGCCTACATGCCTAGAAGCTGTGCTCTGCAGGAGAGAAGCCACCACAACAAGAAGTCCACGAATTGCAACAAAGAAGAGCCCTGCTCACTGCAACTAGAGAAAGCTTTCACATAGCAACAAGATCCAGTGCAGTCAAAATAAATTTTTTTAAAAGCGGCAAGAGTGGACATTCTTGTCTTGTTCCTGATCTTAGAGAAAATGCTTTTAGCTTATCACCACTGGGTATGATGTTTGCTGTGGGTTTGTCATAGATGGCCTTTATGGTTTCCTCTATGCCCATTTTCTGGGGACTATTTTTAATCATAAATGGATATTGAATTTTATCAAAAGCTTTTCCTGTGTCTATTGAAATAATCACATGGTTTTTATTCAATTTGTTGATGTGGTTTATCAAACTCACTAATTTGCAGATATTGAAAAATCTTTGCATCCTTGGCATAAATCCCACTTTATCATAGTGTATAACCCTTTTAATATAGGCTGGATTCTGTTTGCTAGTATCTTGTTGAGGATTTTTGCATCTATGTTCATCAGCAATATTGACATATAATTTTGTGTGTGTGCGTGTGATTATCTTTCTTTGGTTTTGGTATCATGGTGATGATGATCTCATAGATTGAGTTTGGAAGTGTTCCTTTCTCTGCAATTTTTAGGAATAGTTTCAGAATGATAGGTGTTAAGTCTTCTCTAGATGTTTGACAGAATCTGCCTGTGAAGCCATCTGGTCCAAGATTTTTTTTGTTGGGAGTTTTTAAATCACAGATTCAATTTCAGATCTTAAAATTGGTCTGTTCACATTTTAATTTCTTCCTGGTTCAGTCTTGGGAGATTGTACCTTTCCTAGACTTTGTCCATTTTTTCTAGGTTGTCCAGTTTATTGGTATATAACTGGTTGTAGTAGTCTCTTATAATCTTTTGTATTTATGTAGTATCAGAAATAACTTCTTTTTCACTTCTTATTTTATTGACTTGGGCCTTTTTCCCTTTTCTCCTCAATGACTCTGGCTAAAGGTTTATCAGTTTTATCTATTCATAGAACCAGCTTTATGTTCAAATGATCTTTTTTATGATTTTCTTCATCTCTTCATTTATTTCTGCTTTGATCTTTGTGATTTCTTTCCTTCTAACTTTGGTTTTGTTTGATATCCTTTCTCTAGTTGCTTAATCTATGAAAAAGTAGGCAAGAATATACAATGAAGAAAAGAAAGTCTCTCTGATAAATGACGCTGGAAAAAGTAGACAGTTAACTGTAAAAGAACATTGTCCAACACCATACACAAAAATAAACTCAAAATGGATTAAAAACCTAAATATAAAACCAGATACTGTAAAAATCCTAGAGGAAAACATTGGCAGAACATCCTTTGATATAAATCACAGAATTTCTTTTTGGATCTGTCACCTAGAAAAAACAAACAAACGAAAAAAAAAATAAACAAATGGAACCTAATTCAATTTAAAAGCTTTTAGAATTGATGCTTTCAAATTGTGGTTCTGGAGAAGACTCCTGAGATTTCCTTGGACAACAAGGAGATCAACTGAATCAATTCAAAGGAAATTAACCCAAAATATTCATTGGAAGGACTGATGCTGAAGCTGAAGTTCCAATACTTTGGCCACCTGATGTGAAGACCCAACCCACTGGAAAAGACTTTGATGTTGGGAAAGATTGAGGACAGGAGGAGAAGGGGGTGACAGAGGATGAGATGGTTGGATGGCATCACTGACTCAATGGATGTCACTATGAGCAAATCCTGGGATATAGTGAAGGACTTGGAAGTCTGAGGGGTCACAAAGAGTCAGACATGACTTAGCAACTGAACAACAGCAAGAAAGAAAACCATAAACAAACAGCCACCTACAGAATGCAAGAAATTATTTGCAAACACAATCAACAAAGGGTTATAATCTCCAAAATACACAAACAGCATATACAGTTCAATATCAAAGAACCAACCCAATCAAAAAATGAGCAGAAGATCTAAAAAGACATTTCTCCAAAGAAGATATACAGATGGCCAAAATGCACATGAAAAGATGCTCAACCTCACTAATTATTAGAGAACTGCAAATGGAAACTACAATGAGATACCACATCATACCAGTCAGAGTGCCCATCATCAAAAAGTCTGCTAAGAATAAATTCTGGGGAGGGTGTGCAGGGAAAAAAAAACCCCCAAAAACTTCTATACCCTTGGTGAGAATGTAATTTGTTACAACCGCTATAGAGAAGAGTATGGAGGTTCCTTAAAAACTAAAATTAGATCTACCATGTGTACAGACTCAGCTGCTTCAGTCATGCCCAGCTCTTTGTGACTTCATGGACTCTAACCTTTCAGGCTCCTCTGTCCATGGGATTTTGCTGGCAAAAAATTGGAATGGTTTATCATGCCCTCTTTCAGGGGATCTTCTCAATCTAGAGATCGACCATGCATCTCCTGCATTGCAGGCATATTCTTTACTGCTGAGCCACTGGCGAAGCCTAAGGTTATCACATGATCCTGCAATTCTACTCCTGGACGTATATCTGGAGAAAACCATAATTTGAAATGATATATGCATCCCAAAGTTCGTTTCAGCACTATTTATAATAACCAAGACATGGAAGCAACCTAAATGTCCATGAACAGATAAATGGATAAAGAAGATGCAGTACATAGATACAGTGAAATATTACTCAGCCATAAAAAAGAATGAAATAATGCCATTTGAAGCAAATAGATGGACTCACTTCCTAGATGGTGCTAGTGGTAAAGAATCTGCCTGCCAATGCAGGAGACAGAAGAGATGTGTGTTTGATCCCTGGGTTGGGAGGATGCCCTGGAGGAGGAAATGGCATCCCACTCCAGTATATTTGCCAGAAGAATATCATGGGCAGAGGAGCCTGGCAGGCTACAGTCCACAGGGTCACATAGATTCGACTGAGCATCTAAGCACTATAGAAAGGCACTATATACATGGACCTAGAGATGAACATACTAAGTAAGTCAGACAGAAAGACAAATGTATGATGTGGTTTATATGTGGAATCTAAAAAAAAAAAAATGATACAAATGAATTTATATATAAAACAGAAATAGACTCCCAGATATAGACAACCAAATATATATATATATATACACACATATATATATATATGTGTGTGTGTGTATATATATAATAGATAACCATCAAAGGCCTATTGTATACCAAAGAGAATTAAACTCAATATTTTCTAATAACCTATAAGGGAAAGGAATCTGAACAAATATGTATGTATATATGTGTATATATGTTCAGTTATATAGATATGTATAACAATCACTTTCCTGTCACATGAAACACAACATTGCAAATCAACTATACTTCAATTAAAAGATAAAAAAATATTTTAAGTTTAATCTCTTCTAAGCATTATGACCCTCTAGCCTTCAATAGGGCAGTGGTATCTAGACAAATGATTGACAGTTGGCTTTCTGGGAGAAGAGAAAACTTCATTTGAAGTATCTGCAGTGTTCTAATGCTATAAATATTTTCAGTATGGTTGATTTCAAACTATCAACTTGATATTCACTGAAAGCCAAGTTTAAGTGTGATTTCTGCCGTCAAGACAGGAGAACTGTTACAGAATCTGGCTCTTGCTCATCTTTGGAAGAATGACAGTTCTTAAAGGAAAGAGAAGATACTGACCAGAAACAGCACTGCCAAAACCCCATGTAATAGTATGACATAAATAATAAAAAAAGGATTGTGGGAAACACTTTACGCTTTCAAAAAGGAAATGCTTAAATTCTTTATTTGACCTTCTAACTGTGAAACAGGTGATGAGAATCTCTCTATTCTTTGCTTAAATTACTTTTTCTCTTCTCATTTCGAGCATGTTGCTGACTCACCACAATTCAGTGTTTTTCTTTCTTTTCACTTGGACTATCTTTTTACTTTAAAATTGCTTTTCCTCATGCAGTGGCTTTTCTTATTTTTATTTCCATTTAGCCTAGAGAGTCATAAATTGGCACTTTACTGTTTGTCAATAAGAGCTCTATAAACCAGTCCACACCTGGGAAAGATATGGGATTGAGGCCTAAGATTGATTCTAGTTAGTATTTAGTTAGAATGATCACAGAAGATATTTCTTGACAAAAAAAAAAAAAAAAAAAAAAACATTTCAAAACCTTTAAAGAAAAAAGTGAAATACTTCCAAGTCTTTTCTACCTAAAAGTAGCTGCCAATTTTCAAAAAGCACCAGCAATGTACCTCTATGATTTTCCTATTTTCTATGGCAGAAGAAGAACCATAATATTTATCCTGTCTAACGTGATTCAGTTTGATCCATCTGCTTCCCTGACTAAATCTCTTTCAGAAATTCTCTGTACAATTTACTACCTTGAATTCACATTGAATTATACATAAGAATATTTTCCCTCTCCACATCCACTCAATGTGGTGAGCCCTGAAAAATGTTTTTAGTGGTGTATACATAAGTTTACCGTTTAGACAATTTTATTTGAGATCTCTTAATCATTCTTATTGGCTACACTTAAATATAGAGGATGATTGGAGCTGTTTTTCTTGGCTTCCCTGATTGTTGTTATTTTAATTAAATGTTTATGTGGTTCAATCTCACCAAAGAAGGAAAACAAACAGTATTTTTTCACACTGTGATCTGTTCTGATTTGAAAAACATGCAATATATTTTTAAATTTTGTGTCTGTCACTATACATTATCAGAGATGAATATATCTCAAATGTGTGCATGACCAAGTTTTCACATCCTACTTGGTATGCTGATAATTCAGCCTGTCTGCTTTATCATCACTTTAACTTGTCTAGGCTACCGAAGATCAATGGGAACTTAAAATTAACTGCAGGTAGCTATTCAAAAAGAATATTGCTGCAGATATAAAAATGTGCATGTGGTTATGAAGAAGAAAAGTCAATTTCACTGTATTATATCATGCATACATCTCTTAAAATTGCTTTATCAATATCTGATATGTGGCAAAAATAAGTAAAATAAACAAGTGGCATTCCCCTCTTCTCTACGTTCTGTCATTTCATATTAGATTTAATGAAAATACTCTGATTCAGTACATCCTGTGGAGAATAGGGAAAATATTTCCCTGTAGGTTTTGCTATTCAGTGGTTATTAAAGAGATGCTGGATAGATTTATTTTTTCTAAGACATTGATTTCACTATTATGATACTTCAATAACTGGGATTTATAGAGCAGTGTTTTCATCTGTATAGTTTGAAGTGAGAGGAAGCTTGATGAAAGATTTAATTATTTATTGGCAAGGACAAAAGGGATTTTTATACTTTATTAAGAAAAAGCAATGTCTTAATAAAATAAAAATATTATTTATTTCTGAGCTGTCTATAAACATGGAAATATGTCATATAGCACAATGTTTCAATCTCCTCAGAAAAATTTCTTGATATTTCTTACATAAATCAAAACAGAGTTTGTTACTTGTTCATATTTGAACTACAAGATAAAAATTACCAACAAGAAAGTTAAACTCCATATAGATTTAGAATGATGGAAAAACATTGGTAATATGTAATAGATATTAGAGAAATTGCAAAGAAAGATTAAAATAGAGCAGATTGAAAGAGAAACGCACTTGATTTGAATACAGAAAAGGGCCATAGGGGCTGTATCTTGGCGCCTACTCTGCAGCCACTGAAAACTGCACTTTCTAAAGTCCACAATACAGAACTTGGTAACTTGCATTAACTAGTAATAGCATAATAATTTAATCTGAAAAAATACTAGATGGCTGGTAAAGTAAGAATAGACAATGGTCCACCTGCTAACACAGGAGAAATGGGTTCAATCCCTGATCCGGGAAGATCCCACATGCCTTGGAGCAACTAAGTCAGTGCACCTCACCTAGAGCCTGAGAACCACAACGACTGGGCCTAGGTGCTGCAACTAATGAAGCGCATGTGCCCTAGAGTTCATGCTGGGCAACAAGAGAAGCCGCTGCAGTGAGAAGCCTGTGTGTACACCACAACCAAGAGTAACCCCCACTCACCACAACTAGAGAAAGTTTGTGCAGCAACAAAGATCCAATACAGTCAGGAGGAAACACAACAAAACAACAACAAAACCGATCAGAGATAAGTAAAGTAAATGGATAATAAGTCTTTTCAAACCCTTTGCAATTATATGGTTTAGAAGAAGAAAATGAATAGGATCATGTAGAGCTCTTGTTCTACTCGTTATGCTAAGAGAATATGCTTGAAATTCTGCGACCTTCATTCTTGTTTCTTCAAAAAACAGTAGAGTACTTTACACATTGGATAAATATTCAAATTCTAGGGCACTTATGTAAGTGGTCTCTGTGCATTAAAAGTGCGTGTGTGTGTGTGTGTGTGTGTGTTGTGTTATACACAGTCTCTGTGTGTGATAAGTGTGCTTATCACTTTAAATGTCTGCCTATTTATTCAGCTAAATAATGGCAAGCTTCTAAGAACAGGATTTGAGGTTACATATTATGACCACTTAGATAAGGAATCAAAATTATGTTCTCCAACCAGTATTTACCAGAACTTTGAAAGATTCTTGGAAAAACCACAGTTAATAATAGAACAACCCCTTATCCCTTATTTGCTATAGCTCCCTTAATACATTTGGAAAGGCTGGGGCATTAGCACCGGAGAACTCAGGCATTTGGTCAGCTGGCCAATAACCACACATTGTATCAATATTCTTCCTTTTCTTACTTCAACTAATTTATACAGGTGTCAGCAAAGACAATATGCTAAGCACATGCCCAACTCAAGATTCAGTTGCACTAAATGATCATCAGGGGTTCGATTTCAGAAACTAAGAATCAGAAGGGTTTACTTCCTTATTTTATCATCTCCTTGGAATTTTACATTGAAAGTGGATGCAGATCGGTTGCTGAAACCTGACACCTCATTACCATGAAGCTAAGAACAGTGACAGTGTGACTTGTGAGCGGTAGAATAAGACCAGTTGGAACTTTGTTGACAATTTGCTAGCATCTCATCAAGAATCTCACATCCCCGGTGATGGTTAAAATGGTGGATAGCCTAGAAATGGCTATTCTGGCCTGGGAAACAAAATGTGTGGGTAGAATGCCTCTGGTGTATTGATTTTCCAAGAAAGAAATGGCAAAAACGAAAGAGTCACATATGGCATCATCATATATGGTAAATGGTTTCTGTTTGATTGGCCTCTTGTGAAAACATATACATATTATTGACACAACATAGTGTACACAAGGGGTGGCTGAGAAGAAAGAGGAACTGCCTGGATGTTGACAGCATTACACCATTAGCAGCTGCAGAGCTGGGATTCTAGCTTAGATGGCCAGACCATGGTGTCTAGATGGCTGATCTCTGGGCTGTAGGAAGTCAAGAGAGATGTAATGCTAACCAGTCGATCATATTTTGGCAGGCAAGACGAGGGCTAGAAATGGAAAATAAATGGAGAGCCTCTGAAGAGGAAATGGTCATTAACCATCTTGAAATTTTGCAGAGTAACATAAACATGAGATCCTCATATTTCAAATCTTTATTGCATGTGTATATAATTATTTTACTATAGTAAGAATAAAATAGCAAAATAAGGCAGAGATGCTATATACTCACATAGAAAATTAGCTATTGACGGAAAATGTTTACATTTGAATAGCAATCAAAACTGAAATTTATTTTTCTTCTATTTTCAATGTAAGAGGCTTTTGAATTGTGCAATCAGTGTCAATTTTTCCCTAAAATACCAGGCAAGCAATGAAGTCAATATACACCTTCTATAAGCAAATACATTATTTATTTGACACACCAGGTAAAATACAAAGACTGTTAAGAGTAATTCTGTCATACTGGGATTTATTTTGGTCTGATTTACTTTAAACATGCTGATTATTCACTTTTTCTCTTATGTATCTACTTCACCTGTATTATTGTGGTCAGCCACTCAGTTGGGCCTGACTCTTTGCAACCCCATGGACTGTAGCCCACCAGGCTCCATGTCCATGGGATTTCCCAGACAAGAATACTAGAGTGGGTTGCCATTTCCTTCTCCAGGGGATCTTCCCCACCCAGAGATGAAACCCACATCTCACTTGTCTCTTGCATTGGCAGGTGGATTCTTTACCACTCAGCCACCTGAGAAGCCCTTATCGACATTAAAATGTTCCCAATTATTATTCATAAAAACAGTATATAGTCAGTTTACCAAGCATTGCAGCTTAGAATGAAGGTGTCATCCTTATGTTTTTCGGTGGAAAATAGTTATACAAACCCTTAATATATAAAACAAATAGAAATGAAGCTTTTTAAATGATGCAAGCCCAGAACTTCCATACACTTGATCTCTCTTCATGAAGCTGGGAGTTGAAAATTACATCTATTTTAGAGCGATTGGAAATAAGTTCTTGTCCTCTACCATTCAAAAATATAGTGTTCTCTCTGTAACCTCAGTCTCCTTATCAATAAACTACTGTTCAGTTCAGTTCAGTCGCTAAGTCATGTCCGACTCTTTGCAACCCCATGAATCACAGCACGCCAGGCTTCCCTGTCCATCACCAACTGCCGGGGTTCACTCAGACTCATGTCCATTGAGTCGGTGATCCCATCCAGCCATCTCATCCTCTGCCATCCCCTTCTCCTCCTGCCCCCAATCCCTCCCAGCATCAAAGACTTTTCCAAAGAGTCAACTCTTCGCATGAGGTGGCCAAGGTACTGGAGTTTCAGCTTTAGCATCATTCCTTCCAAAGAAATCCCAGGGCTGATCTCCTTCAGAATGGCCTGGTTTGATCTCCTTGCAGTCCAAGGGACTCTCAAGAGTCTTCTCCAACACCATAGTTCAAAAGCATCAATTCTTTGGTGCTCAGCCTTCTTCACAGTCAAACTCTCACATCCATACATGACTACTGGAAAAACCATAGCCTTAACTAGATGGACCTTAGTCGGCAAAGTAATGTCTCTGCCTTGAATATGCTGTCTAGGTTGGTCATAACTTTTCTTCCAAGGAGTAAGCGTCTTTTAATTTCATGGCTGCAGTCACCATCTGCAGTGATTTTGGAGCCCCCCAAAATAAAGTCTGCCACTGTTTCCACTGTTTCCCCATCTATTTCCCATGAAGTGATGGGACCAGATGCCATGCTCTTCGTTTTCTGTAAGTTGAGCTTTAACCCAACTTTTTCACTCTCCTCTTTCACTTTCATCAAGACGCTTTTTAGTTCCTCTTCACTTTCTGCCATAAGGGTGGTGTCATGTGCATATCTGAGATTATTGATATTTCTCCCGGCAATCTTGATTCCAGCTTGTGTTTCTTCCACTCCAGCGTTTCTCATGATGTACTATGCATAGAAGTTAAATAAACAGGGTCACAATATAAAGCCTTGATGTACTCCTTCTCCTATTTGGAACCAGTCTGTTGTTCCATGTCCAGTTCTAACTGTTGCTTCCTGACCTGCATACAGATTTCTCAAAAGGCAGGTCAAGTGGTCTGATATTCCCATCTCTTTCAGAATTTTCCATAGTTTATTGTGATCCACACAGTCAAAGGCTTTGGCATAGTCAAGAAAGCAGAAATAGATGTTTTTCTGGAAATTTCTTGCTTTTTCCATGATCCAGTGGATGTTGGCAATTTGACCTCTGGTTCCTCTGCCTTTTCTAAAACCAGTTTGAACATCAGGAAGTTCACAGATCACATATTGCTGAAGCCTGGCTTGGATAATTTTGAGCATTACTTTACTAACATGTGAGATGAGTGCAATTGTATGGTAGTTTGAGCATTCTTTGGCATTGCCTTTCTTTGGGATTGGAATGAAAACTGACCTTTTCCAGTCCTGTGGCCACTGCTGAGTTTTCCAAATGTGCTAGCATATTGAGTGCAGCACTTTCACAGCATCATCTTTCAGGATTTGAAATAGCTCAAGTGGAATTCCATCACCTCCACTAGTTTTGTTCATAGTGACAACTTGACTTCACATTCCAGGATGTCTGGCTCTAGATGAGTGATCACACCATCGTGATTATCCGAGTCATGAAGATCATTTTTGTACAATTCTGTGTATTCTTTCCACCTCTTCTTAGTATCTTCTGCTTCTGTTAGGTCCAGACCATTTCTGTCCTTTATCGAGCCCATCTTTGCATGAAATGTTCCTTTGGTATCTCTAATTTTCTTGAAGAGATATCTAGTCTTTCCCATTCTGTTCTTTCCCTCTATTTCTTTGCATTGATCGTTGAAGAAGGCTTTCTTATCTCTTCTTGCTATTCTTTGGAACTTTTCTCCTTTGCTTTTTGCTTCTCTTCTTTTCATAGCTATTTGTAAGGCCTCCCCAGACAACCATTTTGCTTTTTTTGCATTTCTTTTCCATGGGGATGGTCTTGATCCCTGTCTCCTGTACAATGCCACGATCCTCAGTCCGTAGTTCATTAGGCACTCTATCTATCAGATCTAGACCCTTAAATCTATTTCTCACTTCCACTGTATAATCATAAGGGATTTGATTTAGGTCATACCTGAATGGTCTGGCGGTTTTCCCTACTCTCTTCAATTTAAGTCTAAATTTGGCAATAAGGAGTTCATGATCTGAGCCACAGTCAGCTCCTGGTCTTGTATTTGCTGACTGTATAGAGCTTCTCCATCTTTAGCTGCAAAGAATATAATCAATCTGATTTTGGTGTTGACCATCTGGTGATGTCCATGTGTAGAGTCTTCTCTTGTGTTGTTGGAAGAGGATGTTTGCTATGACCAGTGCATTTTCTTGGCTAGAAGGTGGAAAAGATCCCTTTTAAAGGGATCTTATAAAGACAAGCACATCAAAAAACTTGATGAAAGTCTGTTGTAAAACTGTTTTGGTATTTTTAGTTTTTTAAATTATTGCATTTAAAATATTGTGAATAATTAAGCATGTATTGGTTTGGACAAAAATGTTGTTTTTAAAATCTTATAGACAAAACCTGAATGAACTTTTTGGCCAATCCAATATAACTGAATTATTTTTGTTGTACACGTGAAACCAACACATCATTGTAAACCAACCACAATTTTTCCAAAAACATGTTGTGACCAAACAAAAATATTTCCTTCCTCTTGTGACTCCAAAGAGTCCTTAGAACGTAGCATGGAAAGAAAATGTTAGCTGTATCATCATCATTTCGCATGTCTGATACAGGTTTTATAAGATTTGTCCTAGAGAGATAGAGGTTATCATTGCCCCATGAATTACTTGTGGATATGCTGGTCTCAGTGTACCTTGAGACTGACAAAAACAATGAAAAGCAGTTATGCAGGGCAGATGGTTTTAGAGTGAAATGGTATGCTGCCTAAAACCTATGTATGAAATATTATTTTGTCTCCTCAAAACAAAATATGGGAAATCTGTTAAATAATTTATATAGTCATCTTATTCTAATAATGAGGTGAACAAGAAAATTAGAGGCTCTTATCAATAATACTGTCTTTGAATTTTTATTTTTGAAGATGAGAAAAAGCTCCATTCAGAAAGTTTTTTACTGTGGCCATTGAGCCATGTTTAAAAACAGATTTAGTGAAGGAGACATGATGTATATACACTCATAGCACAAAATGAAACAATATCAACTCATGTCTTTGTGACTGAATTGACTACGGTCCAAGTACTCAACTTTTGCTTAAGTGAATCCTTTTAAAAATATTAAAGCATTTTATTTTTCAGTTCCACTCCAACTCATTTCCATGAGTCATTCTCATTTTCTTTCATCTTGTGATTTTTGTGACATTAGAGACATATTGTTGACCTCAACATGCCCTCACATTTATGAAATTGCCTCTTTTGAAGCCCACTTATCCTAACTTGTGCTCATTGCTATTCATGACTCCTGCTGAATGGGCAGTACCACAGTAATGCTCACCTTCCTCTGAATCCTAGCAACGAGCCACATAGCAACAGTCATACGTGTATTTTAGAACCAGATAATGTGCCATGGTAATAAATTTGAACTTCATTCTAATGAATATTGATTGATACCAGTTTTCATCAGTATTAACACTGCATCCTTAAATCCGTGAGTTGATTGTTGGTATAAACCTGGCAGGCCAAACAGAGGTTGGTATGTTTGAACAGATAAGCTAATCTTCTGGGGAATGTACTACTTGAGTCTGTTAGCCCTAACAGAAAGCAGTAACAGTAAAAGCCCTAACAGTACAGCAAGACAGATCTTGCTTACTTCATGCTCTAACATACTAGATACTTCTTATTTTCTTTCAGAGGTGACTGACATATTGTTATGGGCCACTATCTTTTCTTAGACATTAATATCGTATTTTCTTTAGTCAAAAGATGTCCATGATGAATTTTAACATGCAAAGTATTCTAAAACAGCATTGATGAAACCATCCAAGCTTTAATGTTGACACCAATTGTACTATTCATCATCAATATACTTGTGGTGCTATTTGATTATTGTTGTTGTTGTTTACTCACTAAGTAATGTCTGATTCTTTGCAACCCCATGGACTGTAGCCCACCAAGTTCCTCAGTCCTCCACTGTCTCCTAGAGTTTGCTCAAATTCATGTCCACTGAGTCAGGGATGCTATATAACCATCTCATCCTCTATTGTCCCCTTCTCCTTTTGCTTTCAATCTTTCCCAGCTGCTGCTACTGCTAAGTCACTTCAGTTGTGTCTGACTCTGTGCGACCCCATAGACGGCAGCCCTCCAGGCTCCACCATCCCTGGGATTCTCTAGGTAAGAACACTGGAGTAGACTGCCCTTTCCTTCTCCAATGCATGAAAGTGAAAAGTGAAAGTGAAGTCGCTCAGTTGTGTCCGACTCTTTTAGAGACCCCATGGACTGCAGCCTACCAGGCTCCTCTATCCATGGATTTTCCAGGCAAGAGTACTGGAGTGGGTGGCCATTGCCTTCTCCATCTTTCCCAGCACCAGAGTCTTTTTCAATGAGTAGGCTGTTCGCATCAGGTGGCCAAAGTATTTGATTATATTTTGAAGCTAAATATCAGAAAATATGGCAGATGAGGTTGGCTAGAAGTATAACTCTACTAACTGTATGCTTTATCAAATGTCATGGTCTTTGGGACATAATAGCTTGTTAAGACTGTTATTGGCCCTGCAAACAATCACAAACACAGCACACTTTGATCAGCTCCCTCTATTTTTTTTTTTTTTTTGAAGACAGAATAAAAGCATCTTCACACACAAAGGAGAACTGAATGTCTGTTAAATGTCTTCAAATACCCTGAAAGCATCATTTTACTGTGGTCTGTAGAAGAGCTAATTTTTTTCTGTGTAACAAATTATTCCAAGTCTTAGTGCTTTGATATGACAACTATTTATTTACTAACAATTCCACGGTTCAGCAATTTGGGTTCAGCTCAACTGAGATGGAGCAAGTATGCTCTATACGGTTTTGGCTGGGCTCATTCTGACATCTGTTGTCAACTAGACATAGAAAAGTCTCACTTGTATGCCTGGTGGTGGCATGGCTATCAGCAGGGATAATGCAAGTAAGTGGGCATCTCCTACTCATCAGCTAGTAGAGTACTCCAGGCTTGTTTACATGTGGTGGCCATAGGGTACTCAAGTGCAGCAAGTGAGGGCAATTGCCAATGTATGTAAGCACTATTC
Source organism: Ovis canadensis (assembly GCF_042477335.2). NCBI lineage: Eukaryota > Metazoa > Chordata > Mammalia > Artiodactyla > Bovidae > Ovis > Ovis canadensis. Next base: position 28,703,003 of record NC_091256.1, read on the forward strand.
CAGCCTCTTCCTGGCTCAAGTGTGGTAACATCCCTTTGGCCAAAGTCAGTCCCATGGTCCAAGTCAGATTCCTAGGGTGGAGAAATAGACTCCACTTCTACATGGAAGTAAGGTCCAAGTCACATTGCAAAAGGTGTTTACATGAAGATGCAAACAAATATAAAATAGTGCAAGTTTTACAACTGATTGCAACTCAAGTTCTAGATTATTGACAACAGTAGTGAATCAGACTAGGTGGATTTGGATTCCAGAGCCATCAAGAACTTTATATCTGACCTTGGGCAAATTCCATAGCCTATCTGTGCAAAACATCCCTCAGATATTAACAGATATACTTTCTCAGGATCTTCTCATAGGGAAACATAAAGATTAAGTAAGCTACATCTCATGTGCTTTGAAGAGCACTTGGCATGCAATAAGATATCAATAAATGTCAGCTATTATTATCTTGGGAATAGAAATATGTGTTATTAAGGATTAATATGTGCTATCTTTAAGTCTGAGATGAACATCCCCATCAACATAGTCTGTTCATAGTCATGCATACATCATTGAGAGTTGGACTGTGAAGAAGGCTGAGCGCTGAAGAATTGATGCTTTTGAACTGTGGTGTTGGAGAAGACTCTTGAGAGTCCCTTGGACTGCAAAGAGATCCAACCAGTCCATTCTGAAGATCAGCTCTGGGGTTTCTTTGCAAGGAATGATGCTAAAGATGAAACTCCAGTACTTTGGCCACCTCATGTGAAGAGATGACTCATTGGAAAAGACTCTGATGCTGGGAGGGATTGGTGGCAGGAGAAAAAGGGGACGACAGAGGATGAGATGGCTGGATGGCATCACGGACTCGATGGACGTGAGTCTGAGTGAACTCCGGGAGTTGGTGATGAACAGGGAGGCCTGGCGTGCTACGATTCATGGGGTCACAAAGAGTCGGACATGACTGAGTGACTGAGCTGAACTGAAGTCTTACATCTTGTCCATCACATCATCATTTTCACAGATTTCTTTGTTAATAGCACAGTATTGACTTTATCAACTGTTACAGTGTTTCTTTTTTTTTTTTAATGGAATTCCTATAATTTGGGCCCTGGTTGAACTTTTTGTTCTTGGAGCACACCAAACGTGTTTCAAATTCAAGGACTTCACACTTGATCTTCTCTATTGGGAGCACTTTTATCCCTCTCTTCCCATGATCGACTCCATCTCATAATTCAGATCTCATTTCAAATATCACATCTCAAAAACGATGTCTCTGACTATAAGGCCAAAAGGAATCCCTCCCCTGTATTACATGAGCTCATTATCACTTGGTCAGTTTTATACACTACTCTGTACACATTACTCTAAAACTGTTTGTCATCCTCCCCCTCTTGAAAGGAAGCTCATTAGTGCAGGAACTAAGTCTATTGCTTGATTGGTATATATTCCTAACACCTAGAGGTGTGTCCTATACATGACAGGTTTTCAATAAATATTTGATAAACTACAGAAAACATGCTCTAGTTCTATGTATCCTACTGTTCTTGACACTGCACTTACTCTGAGTTGACTCTTAGTTAATGCCTGTTTAATAAAGGAGGCATAACTTACTCAGCTTATCTGTATACTGACATTTTATGGAGGTCATTAGTTATTGACCTCCATAAACTCATTAAGAATGAGTTTTATATTCAAAATCAGAACTAAAACATCAAGCTGGAAGTGATGCTAAGGACCCAAGGAAACTTGTGTAATACAGAACAAAAGAAATGGATATGCTTGAAAGCAGTAATTCATTTAGGTCTCTATTATCTGTGCTAATGAAGAAGAGCAATGAAGCAGATGATCCATAGCAACAGATAATGAAAAACTATTTGCAGTTAACTCTGGAATGCATTACTGCGAGTCCCTAACTTGTAAACAGGTTATGTTCCAAAAGGTCGCTTGTAAATAGGTTATTTTGGATGCAGAATTCATTTTTCAAGAAATAATGTAGCTGATTTATAGTGTTAACAGTATTTAGTAACTAAAAGACAGTTAGAACATGCTATATACAATTTTGGTAGAAACACTTGGCTTCCAATTTCCAGATAGAGAAGTCTGGAATCTGTCCTCACTGCTATGAACCTGCTTCTTCCCACCCAGTCCAGAGGGAGCAAAAATTTCTTTCCTATCTCTGCTACCTTGAGCCCCAAAGCAAAGTCTCAGAAAGTTACACATCAAAGAAGGATGTGGTGAGTGGTGGAGCAGAGTCTGGGAGCAAAGGCTGGGGTTCTGAGAAGGTTTGAGGGTGTAGGGCTACCATTATGAGTAATTCTCTGCCAGCTGCATGGAGACCCCCTTTGTAATGAGCCTTCTGGAGGCAGGCAGCCTTATGAAAGACAGGTACCCAATACAGAGAGTGAGAGATCTTTTGGAACGACCTTGACATTGCTCCATGCATCATATTTCAGACTAATTTTAGAACTCGCAGATTAAGAATAGATTACAAAGTGTTAGAATTTTATAAGAGAGAATCTATAAAAGGAAACAAGAATGCTAACATTCATAATAACAAAGAGTGAAACAGATCAAATATTCATTATCTTGAATAGACGTCAGGAGAATAGATGTTAACTGCAGAATATAAACAAAATTAAACATTACTGAACAACTAAACTGTAGTATAAATAAACTATAGTATCAGATAATATTTTACAATAAAACATTATGTGATAAGATACATCCAAAATTACATGTACTATGTTGTCTTGGTATAAAGTTAAATGCAACTAAAATAACTATAACATGTATAAATGTGATATAATTATATAAAAGAAATCAAGGGAGTGATAAATCTGGAAGCTACATAACAGCAATCTTGGGTGGGGCAAGAATAGAGCTGGAGGACCTATGGGTCAATGCAGGTTATTATTATGGACAATATTTATTAATTTTATTTATTTATTTATTTTTATTTTACTTTACAATACTGTATTGGTTTTGCCATACATTGACATGAATCTGCTATGGGTGTACATGAGTTCCCAATCCTGAACACCCCTCCCACATCCCTCCCCATATTATCTCTCTGAGTCATCCCTGTGCACCAGCCACAAGCATCCTGTATCGTGTATCAAACCTAGACTGGCAATTCATTTCTTACATGATAGTGTACATGTTTCAATGCCATTCTCCCAAATCATCCCACCCTCTCCCTCTCCCACAGAGCCCAAAAGTCTGTTCTATACATCTGTGTCTCTTTTGCTGTCTCGCATACAGGGTTATCATTACCATCATTCTAAATTCCATATATATGTGATAGTATACTGTATTGGTGTTCTTCTTTCTGGCTTACTTCACTTTGCATAATCGGCTCCAGTTTCATATGATTATCTCAATAGATACAGAGAAAGCCTTTGACAAAATTCAACATCCATTTATGATAAAAACTCTCCAGAAAGCAGGAATAGAAGGAACATACCTCAACATAATAAAAGCTATATATGACAAACCCACAGCAAACATTATCCTCAATGGTGAAAAATTGAAAGCATTTCCCCTAAAGTCAGGAACAAGACAAGGGTGCCCACTGGACAATATTTTTAAGCTTTGTCCTGAATGCTGAATGTTCTTTTTATTCCCATAATACCATCTTTTAAACAATATTTATTATTACATCATCTATATACTAGGTCTTTAAATGTCATTGATCCTTGGTGTTTTGTTTTTGTTCTTTTTTGATTTGTTAATGATGCTCCAGGCACATAAAATGAATTTTAAATAGGGTGGTCATGATACATTTCATTGATTAGATGATACCTGAGCAAAGTTGAAGGAAAGTTGGAAAACTAGTCATGAGGTTATCTGTGAGAGAACATCCCCCAAAATAGGAACATCAACTGCACATGTCCTATGGTGGAACTTTCTTTACTTTTTAAGAAAAAGGTAAAGAAGCCAGGATAGCTTGAGAGGAGTATACAAAAGAGTAGACAGTAGGAGATGAGGTCAGGGAAATAACAAAGAAGTCATACCCCCGGGGCCTTGTATATGCCATTGAATAGCCTTTGCCTTTGCTGTTTGAGTGTGTGTTTAGAGATTGGAGGTTCTGAGCAGATGACTGTTATGGTCTGAGTTAGGTCATAAAAGAATCACCATGGATACTGTATTGAGGAGAGACTGTGTTGGGAGATGAGTGGCAAGATGGAAAGAGATCAAGAGGAATCCATTAGGAGCTTTTCTAATTGAAAAGTGATGGGGTTCAGAACATGGTAGTAGCAATGGAGATGTTGAAAGGTGGTCAAATTTTGTAGATATGAACAAAGAGAAAAATCAAGATGACTCCAAGGCTTAGGACTCAGCAGAGGAGGAATGGAGTTGTCATCTGCTGATATGGGGAAGACTGTGAGAGGGACAGGTTTTGGGGAGAGATGACCAGAAATTCTGTTTTAAATTTAAGATTTTTATCAGGTATTCAATGCACATTTTAAAGTAGGCAATATAAAAATAATAATAAAGTAGGCAACATAATATCTGAGTCTATATTTCAGGAGAGGAAGAAAGAGACCTAGGAAGAAGAGATAAAATGGGGAATCTTCCATATTCTAGATGATATTTACAGATTGGGCTTGGATGACATCACTGTGTGATCATCCATCATTTAAATTTATCACTGGGAATTGAAAAAAAAAAGTGCTTTTATATTCATTACCCAGGTTGGAAAATTTTTTTTCACAATGAATTTTAGTTTGTAAAATCTTTTAATACTCTCTTCCATCAAGGTGTCAAAAGTCAGAACGCATACATGTACTCATACTGAAATTAAATTGTATCTCTTACCAATCCTGCTCAAAATGAATTAAATACTTAATTGTTTTTTTATTGTTTATTTCTTTGTTCCTATGATTTATATTACTTTTCCATATCAAGTCTGATTGCCTAAGGCCCTTTGAATGTTGTCAACAATTTACTCTGGTAAAATAAAACTTTATATTTAGAACACACTTCTGTTATCTGTTATTTTATTGTCTAATTCAAATTCCTTCCTCACTGGAAAGTGCATTGCTTCATCTCTATTTAGAATTGCAATTTGAACTCTAGAAAGAAACAAATCCTTCAAGGCCATTAGGGTGTTGACACACTATCTTACCAGTAATGAGAAAGGCAGGACACCCAATCAACTGGCTTCTATTTACCTAGACTGTTGACACTGTGTTTAACTGCCATAGCGTCAAAGAGAGGAGGTCTTGTTCTACTAATATCATATCCTACACATGCTCTCTGGTGTATTAAATATTGCTTCTCTCCCCTCAGATGCATCTTAAATACACAAAGAGAGAAAAATTTCCACATAAAACAAAATAAGGACTTGTTCTAACAAGCTATAAAATTCCTGGTAGGTAAATATCTGTTAATATACTTTCTGTATCAAATTTGTGAGTTTTCCAAAGATCTTTGATATTTTCAATATTATATTTTTATATTGATCACTCCCGTTTAGTATAATCTCAAATTCTCTTCCCCACAAATGCTGCTCCTTGACCTATTTTTCTCCTAGAGTGTTTTATATGATTTCAGGGGTTTTTTTTTGAGATACTTTCAATATTAACAATGATTGTAGGTTTTTGATATGCTAATTTATCCTTATAAATATGCTTTTGAAGTCATTTATCAAATGGTGTTGGTAAATAAATTTTATAGAAATGTGCCTGGGATATGAAATACATTGCTGAATATGTTTGATATCCAAAGTTTAAAAGTTTATAATGGTACTACTATATTGAGTTTCCCTGGTGGCCCAGATTGTAAAGAATCAGTCTAGAATGCAGGAGACCCAGGTCTGATTCCTAGGTCAGGAAGACCCCCTGGAGAAGGAAATGGCAACCCACTCCACTATTCTTGCCTGGAGAATCCCATGGACAAAGGAGCCTGGTAGGATACTGTCCAAGGGGCTGCACAGAGTCATACTCGACTGAGTGACTAACACTTTCACTACTATATTATTGGATTGCCATATAATAACATTGACTGTTTAGACTATAATTATTTCTGCTTCATTTTAAAATGTGGATTTTATATTAACTTCCTTATTCCAGTCTATTTCTTCCAAAGCAGTGAGCTTCATACAACTGAGTGTTATCATTGCATGTATGAGGAACTGTAGAAGAGATTAGAACATAAATCTGCAGAACTAGCAAGTATATACCTGGGCAAGGAAGATTTAGACTATATAAAGTCACTAAAAATTAGACATGGTTTAAGCAGAGGTGGATATAGAATGCTGGACTTTGAGTCAGTAGATCACAATTTAAATTTATCCTCCATGTTCCCTTGAGCAAGTGCCTTTTCTCCTGGAGTCTTTTTCTTTGTAATAGATAGTTAAGAAATTCAAATGCACTTCACAGTTGAATGCATCAGGCCTGGATAGACTGAGAGAGAATGTGGGGATGCCAAAATTAAATATGGACCTGGAGATGGCTAAAGCAGTAGAGACAGCTGTGAGGGCATATCAGTGGGAAGAGGCCCTGGTCATCTGCCACTATTATCAGAATTTAGTGCCTTAGATCAGAAATGGCAGCAGCAAGTCAGCCATGTTGGAAACTGGTCATCCAAAGTCTAGGCTCTGATAGTGGAACAGAAGGCCAAGGTCTTGAATGGACAGTGTATTTTGACTGTCCCTTTTGACTGTCCAACTTTCAATAATGAGTTGGTAAATACGTGACTCAAACACAATGAGGAGGGTACATTCTCTACATTACTGGAGGCAAACATGAGTTATCCTATACATGTTTTATTTATGTGCATACATGGGATTCTATGGCCAAAAGACCCAAGACATGTCTCACCCTTGTGTTGTTGTTAATACTCATCCCAGGACCAGGCAGTAGGAACGACTTCCTGGGACTCTGATATGAGGAAGCTGGGACTAATAACAACACAGTACTCTGTTTCGGGGCTTCCCAGGTGGCTCAGTGGTAAAGAAACCGCCTGCCAATGCAAGAGACAAAGGAGATGGTCCTAGCTCTGGAAGATCCCCTGGAGAAGGAAATGGCAACTCACTCCAGTATTCTTGTTTAAGAAATCCCATGGACAAGCTGGGTGGGATGTAATTCGGAGGGGGGGGGTGTTGCAAGGAGTCAGAAATGACTGAGCATCTACACATGCACTCTGGGGTTTTTGCTTTTTTTTAAAATCTACCTTTGAAAATTTCTGTCAAACAGCACCAGATTTTGCCATATATGGGTACTTATTTTACCTCTTTTCAAATGCAAAAGTTATGCAATTTTACTGGGCATCTGAGTTTTACATGACAAATATTTAATTTATAATATAGCTATAGCCTATATGATAATGAGTATACAAAGAATGTTTTTTAACTTGAAATATGTTCCAAAGAATTGCAGTGGTAAAGGATGCTCAAACTACTGCACAACTGCACTCATCTCCCATGCTAGTTAAGTAATGCTAAAAATTCTCCAAGCCAGGCTTCAACAGTACATGAACCGCAAAATTCCAGATTTTCAAACTGGTTTTAGAAAAGGCGGAGGAACCAGAGATCAAATTGCCAACATCCGCTGGATCATCAAAAAGGTAAGAGAGTTCCTAAAAAAAATCTACTTCTGCTTTATTGATTATGCCAAAGCCTTTGACTGTGTGAATCACAACAAACTGTGAAAAATTCTGAAAGAGATGGGAATAGCAGACCACCTTACCTGTCTCCTGAGAAATCTGTATTCAGGTCATGAAGCAACAGTTAGAACTGGATGTGGAACAACAGACTGGTTCCAAATCACTAAAGGAGTATGTCAAGACTATATATTGTCATCTTGCTTATTTAACTTATATGCAGAGTACATCATGAGAAACACTGGGCTGGATGAAGCACAAGCTGGAATCAAGATTGCTGGGAGAAATATCAATGACTTCAGATATGCAGATGATACCACCCTTATGGCAGAAAGCGAAGAACTAAAGAGCCTCTTGATGAAAGTGAAAAGGAGAGTGTGAAAGTTGGCTTAAAACTTAACTTCAGAAAACTAAGATCATGGCGTCTGATCCCATCACTTCATGGCAAATAGATGGGGAAACAATGAAAACAGTGACAGACTTTACTTTTGGGGGCTCCAAAATCAAATGCAGATGGTGACTGCAGCCATGAAATTAAAAGACATTTGCTCCTTGGAAGAAAAGTTATGACCAACCTAGACAGCATATTCAAAAGCAGAGACATTACTTGGCCAACAAATGTCTATCCAGTCAAAGCTATGGTTTTTCCAGGGTTCATGTATGGATTTGAGAGTTGGACTATAAAGAAAGAAAGCTGAGCACTGAAGAATTGATGCTTTTGAACTGTGGTGTTGGAGAAGATTCTTGAGAATCCCTTGGACAGCAAGAAGATCCAACCAGTCCATCCTAAAGGAAATCAGTTCTGAATATTCTTTGGAAGGACTGATGCTGAAGCTGAAACTCCAATACTTTGGCCACCTAATGCAAAGAACTGACTCATTTAAAAAGACTCTGATGCTGGGAAAGATTGAAGGCAGGAGAAGGGGATGACAGAGGATGAGATAGTTGGATGGCATCACTGACTCAATGGACAAGAGTTTGAACAAAGCTCTGGGAGTTGGTGATGGACAGGGAGGCCTGGCATGCTGCAGTCCATGGGGTCGCAAAGTGTTGGACACAACTGAGTGACTGAACCGAACAGATGTCTTCCAAACTTTTGTGTCTTTCTGCCTATATTCTTCTTCACCTGTCTTCATGGCTGGTGTTCCCACCGGGTAATTTCTTAAATGTTGCCTTCTTCAAAGCCTTCTTTGGCTACGCTACTTAAAACTGCAATACCCTATCCCCCAGAGCTCCTATTTGGTGATTTATCCCCATGCCATAATATATTTATCTCTATAGATTGAGGGTAGGAGAAGAAGGGGGTGACAGAGGATGAGATTGTTGAATGGCGTCATCAACTCAATGGACATGAATTTGAGCAAACTCTGGAAGATAGTGAAAGACAGGGAAGTCTGCTGTGCTGCAGTCCATGGGGTCACAAAGAGTTGGACACGACTGAACTACAGAACAACAACTTACCCATCATCGAACATAATGCATTTATTTATTTACTGTCTACCCTTTACCTTCCTAAAGTGAAAGCTCTGTGAGAACAAATTAACTGTTTCACTCATCGCTATATTCCCAAGACAGAACAGTACTTAGCACTGCTTAATGACAGTCATCTACGACATATTCTGTCAAATTAATAAAATGACATAAATAGGAAAGCACCTAATACAAGGCCTTGAATAGAATCATATAGACTTGCTACTCCAATTGCAGCCCCAAGGGCCAGTAACGTCAATATCACATAGAATCTGCTTAGAAATGAAGTCTGAACAGCTCAATGCCAGAGGTACTGAATCAGAATCTGCACTCTAACCCCCAGGAGAGCCAATCATTACAGTTTGGGCAGCATGTGTAGATTAAGTACTCAATGAATGTTTCCTGGATCTAATTGCTAATATTAACAGCTGTGGGCTAGCAACATGTAGATAATTGTGGTCTTTTTAAATTAATACATTTTAGAATAATGAGCAAAGAAAATCAATGATGGAAAGGAGCAGTGGACTTTAATTGTTTAATGTTCTACTATATACCATTTTGATTCACCTGGAAGGTCGCACACTAATAGAATTACTTGAAAGCCATAATCCTTTAATGAAGACTTAAAAGGAGATATAAGGAAGATAAGGCATAAAAATAAAAAATTTAAAAATAAATATTGTATACCACAATTCATCAATAAAGTCTGCAGAAAATGTTTTATGAGAATTAAGACGATTAAACGGAGGACTATATTATATAGGTAACACCATATACTTTTATCTTTTCAACCCTCAGTGCCCTGGGGCTATTTCTAAATTTTGCACATGTAAAAATGCAAAAACAGAGACACTTTTAGAAAATAAATGTTCTTCTATCCTACTTGGATTTCTACTTATTATTTATATGCTGTGCATTTGTTTCTAGGACTACTGAGGCTGAGAAAATGGTAATAATTATAGTGCCCAAAATGGTTCCAGTGAATAAACAAATCAATCAATCAATATGAAGCCTTAGATAATACAGTGGGGGCCTTGAATAATGTAATTACCATAAAATTCTTTGAGAAAAATCACAGTGAGTTGTCAACCTGAACGGTGGTAGGAAATAAGAGAAAGCTACCCTGTCGGTCTGAGGGAGAGACTGCCAACGAGAAACTAAGTATAACAGCAACTTTACTTTCAGGTATATATGTGGCTGGCTTCCTCTCTCCCATCCAATAATCTGGATATTAATTAAACTAAAGGGCCATAAAAAGTTTGAAAACTGAGCCACACAGGAGCCTACTGTGTATCTTTCCATTATTTAAAAATGTTTACTTTTACATTTGTACGTCTTTATCATTACCTTACTCAAAATATTTTAAAGCATATTTTATGAGCTCAAAAATCACAAATATGGTGAATGAGCATTATATTACGTTAATTTTTAATGTTCATTTAATTCCAGTGATGAAAGAGGATAGAAAGAAGAAGAATAAATGAGCTGATAAAATCGGGATTCTCAATTATGCCTTTGGGGCTAATCTTCATGTTCTATATTTATATTATTCTTAAATTAAATGAGCCTTTACCCTAAAAATGTCTAGTTAGTCTTAATGATGCACTTACACAGTGATATATAAGTCTGTTATACAAGGATAGAAATATGGAAGAAATTTAAAAATAAGCAATGTGCACTTAAACCTAGAATTTTCTGATCTTACTAGTGAGAAAATTAAGTTGGCTTTTTTTTTCTTTTTTACTAATTAACAATAAATGTAATTTTCCAAATGAGAAATCTGAGTTAAATCATTTCTAGACTGTAAGACTGAATTATAATCACTTATCAGAATAACAAATGACTTGTTCAAATATATTTTACTCATTTTCAAGTGACACTTTTAATATTAAATGATTAGTCAATGTTTTTTCTTTTCTGTTATTCTGAGGCATCTTACTGGAAGAAGGATATCAAATACAGATAAGACCAAATTTTGTAGCCAAGTCAGTCTGTGTTTTGCAATTTCTTTAGGCCATCCGTATTCAATTGCTCCAGAGGTTTTGTTATATTAATATAAAAGTAGCTACTTTCATAATAAAAGCTATTATGTTTTAATAAAAAATGATAAAAAATAATAGAAGTAATATGCCTTATATCGTGGCAGAGTAGAACTTTCAAACTTGACATATCCTTTCTCCAGAACAAACTGCTACTTCTGCTACTTAGGGCTTCCCTGGTGGCTAAGCTGGTGAAGAATCTGCCTGCAAGGCAGAAGACTTGGGCTCAGTTGGGAAGATGCCCTAGAGAAGCAAAAGGCTACCCACTCCATTATTCTGGCCTGGAGAATTCCATGGACTGTATAGTCCATGGGGTCACAAAGAGTCAGATACAACTGAGTGACTTTCACTCTGCTAATTAAAGATTAAAATAGATTGAAAATAACAAGCAGAATAATTTCTACTTGGATGACATTTCAGAAAACCTATACAGTTCACTCTGCTGCCTTCTTGTTTCTCCCTTCATTCTAAACAGATCACCATTAATGTTGATAGCAGATACTTTTGTGTAACTATCCAAACTATTTCCTCAACTTTCTTCTTGCTAAGAAGATCCCTATTTCATTCAGGTTCTGCCATTTCCTGCATGACCACGTGCAGGGTAGTAGTAGTAGCAGTGTTAGTTGCTCAGTTTTGTCCGACTCTTTGTGATCTCAAGGATTGTAACCTGCCAGGGTCCTCTGTCCATGGGATTCTCCAGGAAAGAATACTAGAGTTGGTTACCATTCCCTTCTCCAGAGGATCCTGTCAACACAAGGATCGAACCGGGGTCTCCTGCATTGAAGGCAGATTCTTTACCACTTGAGCTACAGGGAAGTCCTACATAAAGGGTAGACTGGCCCCAATTATAGGTCCAACATTGGTGTTCTGACCGACCTCAGCCAATTATTGAAGATCTCACCTCCACATACAATGATTATTTAGGTTTGGTATAGGGGCAGTTCTGACCCCTGAAATGTAAAAGTGTCTACTGGGAGGCTTCTGAGAAAGAATTTCTTTCTCTTTCAGAAAGATTGAAAGAAATAAACAATCTGTTTTTCCCCCACATACAGGCATCCTATGTCACTTCTTTCTTCCAATCCCTAACAGTGCAGAATTATCCTCCCTTGAAGAACCAAGGGATCAGAGTAAGACATGGAATATCAAAGAACCAATACTCTCTGTGGCCTCTATAGGGCAACTTTTCAAAAGCAGCTCTGGGAGCAGTATGGATCAGAACTTCATAGATTCATCAGAGTTCAGTAGTCTTTCCTCTGAAATCTGGAAGTCAGATCCATGTCCTAGAATCCCATCATAACAACACATGTAAGAGGAAACACTCTCAGACTTATGAGGTCTCTATCAATATAAAAAGTAGATGCTTAAGTGATTATTTGGAGGGAGAAAAAAAGAGAGAACTGAGTATATTTGAATCCCAAGTGTGTAGGGCAAAACATGCTAGTTAAACTTACTACCTATTCTGACCAAGCCCTCTTCTCTTATCCTCAGAACATTAGTTTCTTTTAAACTGGAAGGCAAATGTGGGGTAGTCTACAGAGCATGGACTTCAGAGCAAGACAAGTCTGAGACTGGTTTCTAACTCCCCCATTTATAAGATGCTTCATCTTACCACATGTTACTTCTTTGAATCTCAGTTTCTTCATATGTGAAATGGAGAGCTTGATACTGAACTCAGAAGGTTGTTATAAAGAGTAGGAGATAACCTATGAAGTGGCCAACACCTCATATGTTGCTGTTGTTGAGGTGCTAGGTCGTGTCTGACTCTTTGCAACCCCATGGACTGCAGCATGCCAGGCTTCCCTGTTCTTTACCATCTCCTGGAGTTTGTTCAAACGCATGTCCATTGAGTCAGTGATGCCACCAACCATTTCATCCACTGTTGTCCCCTTTCCTCCTTCCTTCAATCTTTCCCAGAATCAGGGTCTTTCCTAACAACTAGGCTCTTCATATCAGGTGGCCAAAGTATTGGAGCTTCAGCTTCAGCAACATTCCTTCCAATGAATATTGAGGATTGATGTCCTTCAGGATTGACTAGTTTGATCTCTTTGCAGTCCAAGAAACTCTCAAGAGTCTTCTCCAACACTGCAGTCCAAAAGCATCAATTCTTCAGTGCTCAGCCTTCTTTATGGTTCAACTCTCACATCCATACATCACATACCTTCGACTACACAGTGCAACTCTCACATCTATACATAACTACTAGAAAAACCATACGCACCTCATATGGCATATGAGAAAAAATCAACAATATGTATTTGTTATGCTAAGCCTAATGATGACGTTCAGTGTAACTGGCTATAAAGAGGGAGATTTTTATTCTATTAGTTATTCTCAAGGAATTTAAAAAAAAAAATGAGTATTTTTAAGAGCAGTTTTAGGCTCACAGGAAAACTGAGAGGAAAGTATAAAGATTAACATATTGCCTCACCCTTCACATGCCTAGCCTCCCCCATTATCAATATCCCCCACCAGAGTGGTACACTTGTGACAATCAATGACTCTCCATTGACATATCATAATTTTCCAAGGTTCATAGTTTACACGATAGCTTGCTCTTGGTGTGGAACATTGTGTGTTGGGAAAAAAACATATAATGATATGTATCCACCATTATAGTATCATACAGAGAAGTTTCACTGCGCTAAAAATTTTATGTGCTTCACCTATTCATCACCTTTCCCATCACCAACCCTTTGGCAACACTTGACTCTTTCACTGGCTCCATAGTTTTGTCTTTTCCAGAATGTCATATATGTGGAATCATATGGTATGAAAATTTTTAAAATTGACTTCACTTTGTAATACGCATTTAAGTTTCCTCAATGTCTTTTCATGGCTTGATAGTTCATTTCTTTTTCACACTAAATAGTAATTAGTCTGGATATGGCAAGCTTTATTAATCTATTCACCTACTAATGGACATTTTTGTTGCTTCCAAGCACTGGCAACTGTGAGTAAAGCTGCTATAAACATCTGTGTTCACGTTTTTATGTGAACGTAAGTTTTCACCTCTTTTGGTGAAATACCAAGGAGTATGGTTGCTGGATCATGTCTTAAGGGGATGTTCCATTTCCCAAGGATACTGTCTTCTACTGGACATGGAACAACAGACTGGTTCCAAATAGGAAAAAGAGTATGTCAAGGATGTATATTGTCACCCTACTTATTTAACTTATATGCAAAGTACATTATGAGAAACGCTGGGCTGGAGGAAGCAAAAGCTGGAATCAAGATTGCTGGGAGAAATTCAATAACCTCAGATATGCAGATGACACCACTCTTACGGCAGAAAGTGAAGAAGAAATAATGAGCCTCTTGATGAAAGTGAAAGAGGAGAATGAAAGAGTTGGCTTACAGCTCAGCATTCAGAAAACTAATATTATGGCATCCAGTCCCATCACTTCATGGCAAATAGATTGGGAAATAGTGAAAAGAGTGGCTGACTTTATTTTTCTGGGCTCCAAAATCACTGCAGATTGTGATTGCAGCCATGAAATTAAAAGAAGCTTACTCCTGGGAAGGAAAGTTATGATCAACCTAGACAGCATATTAAAAAGCAGAGACATCACTTTGTCAACAAAGGTCTGTCTAGTCAAGGCTATGGTTTTTCCAGTGGTCATGTATGGATGTGAGAATTGGACTATAAAGAAAGCTGAGTGCTGAAGAATTGATGCTTTTGAACTGTGGTGTTGGAGAAGACTCTTGAGAGTCCCTTGGACTGCAAGGAGATCCAACCAGTCTATCCTAAAGAAGATCAGTCCTGGGTGTTCATTGGAAGTACTGATGCTAAAGCTGAAACTCCAATACTTTGACCACCTGATGCAAAGAGCTAACTCATTGGAAAAGACCCTGATGCTGGGAAAGATTGAGGGCAGGAGGATAAGGGGATGACAGAGGATGAGATGGTTGGATGGCATCACCAACCTGATGGACATGGGTTTGGGTGGACTCTGGGAGTTGGTGATGGACAGGGAGGCCTGGTGTGCTGTGATTCATGGGGTCGCAAAGAGTTGGACACGACTGAGTGACTGAACTGAACTGAACAGTGTCTGTACCATTTTACAAAATCACCAGCAATGAATGAAAGTTCCTGTTGCTCCAGCTCTGCACCAGCATTTACACTGCTATGCTTCTGGGTTTTGGCCATTCTATTAGATGTATATCTACTTATTGTTCTAATTTGCACTTCCCTTCCCTGGTGGCTCAGATGGTAAAGCGTCTGCCTGCAATGTGGGAGACCCGGGTTCAATTCCTGGGTCGGGAAGATCCCCTGGAGAAGGAAATGATAATCCACTCCAGCACTCTTACCTGGAAAATCCCATGGATGGAGGAGCCTGATAGGCTACAGTCCATGAGGTCGCAAAGAGTTGGACACGACTGAGTGACTTCACTTAATGATATATAATATGGAGCATTTTCTCATGTTTACCACCTGTGTACATTTTTGTGAGGTAGCTATTAATGTGTCTTTGGCCCATTTTTTAAATTAGATTGTTTCTGTACTGTTGAGTTTTAAGCATTATTTGAATGTTTCAGATGAAAATCCTTTACCAGCTGTGTCTTTAGAAAAAAATTTTTTCTCAGTCTGCACTGTCATCATTCTCTTAACGTTGTCTTTCACAGAACAGAACTGTTTTAAGTTTAATGAAGTCTAGCTTATCAACAATTCTTCCATGGATTATGTCTTTGGTGTCTTGTATAAAAAGTCATCGCCATACCCAAAGTCATCTTGATTTTCTCCTATACTATGTTCTCCATTCAGTTCAGTTCAGTCAGTCGTGTCCAACTCTTTGTGACCCCATGAATCGCAGCACACCAGGCCTCCCTGTCCATCACCATCTCCCGGAGTTCACTCAGACTCACATTCATCAAGTCCGTGATGCCATCCAGCCATCTCATCCTCTGTCATCCCCTTCTCCTCCTGCCCTCAATCCCCCCCAACATCAGAGTCTTTTCCAATAAGTCAACTCCTCACATGAGGTGACCAAATTACTGGAGTTTCATCTTTAGCATCATTCCTTGCAAAGAAATCCCAGGGCTGATCACCTTCAGAATGGACTGGTTGGATCACCTTGCAGTCCAAGGGAATCTCAAGAGTCTTCTCTAACACCACAGTTCAAAAGCATCAATTCTTTGGCGTTCAGCTTTCTTCACAGTCCAACTCTCATATCCATACATGAGGTCTGTTATTTATTGCAACTTAATATTGTTAAGTGTGTAATTTCTGGTATAGTTTTTTTGGGGGGTGAGGTGTTTGTCTAGTTGTTTCAGCACCATTTGTTGATCAAGAAATATTTTTAAACTGAATTTTTTGAGTGACTGATAGAAGTCACAGTCAAATCTTTTATATAGTTGGAACCCTACATTTAATAAATTTTAAAAAACTAGCAAATTGGAAGGTAAGAAGTAAAACTGTCACTGTTTGCAAATCACATCATACTTACATAGAGGAAACCCTAGACTCTACACAAAAAATATTTGAACTAGTAAAGGAATTCAGCAAGGTAACAAGATAAAAGATTAATATGCATAAATCTGTTACAATTCTTTACACTAAAGTTGAAATATCAAAAAGAAAAGGTAAAAAAAGTCTTGTTTAAAATGATGTCAACAAAGAAACTGTAGGAATAAACCAAGAAATTGAAAGATCTATATGCTAAAAATATAAAACACTAATAAAGGAAATTGAAGAAGATTCAAAGAAATAAAAAGATATCCATACTTTTGGACTGAAAGAATTAACATCGTTAAAATGACCATACGACCCAAAGCATTCTGTATACTTAATGCTGTCCAGGTCAAAATCCCCATGACATTTTTCACAGAACTAGAATAAATAATGCTAACATGTATCTGGCACCACAAAAGACCTAGAATTGCCAAGGCAATTCTAAGAAAAATTACAAAGCAGGAGGCAAAACCCTCCCAGACTTCAGACAATACCACAAAGCTACAGTAAATAAAATAGAGTGGCACTCGCACAAAAACAGACACAAAAATAAATGTAACAGAATACAGAGCCCAGAAATAAACCCACATCTATGGTCAATTAATCTATGACAAGAAGTAAAGAATATGCAATGAAAGAAAATTTCTTCAGCAAAAGTTTCTGGAAAAACTGTACAGCTACATATAATCAGTAAAATTACATTTCCTCACACTATATACAAAAAATAAATTCAAAACAGTTTAAAAATCTAAATGTAAGGCATAACACCATAAAACCCCAAGAACATAGGCAAGACATTCACTGACATTTATTGTATCAATATTTTCTTAGATCAGTCTCCCAAGGCAAAATAAATACAAGCAAAAATAAGCAAAGGGATCTAATCAAACTTACAAGCTTTTGCGCAGCAACGAACACCAAAAACAAAATGAAAAGACAACCTATGAGATGGGAGAAAATATGTGCAAATAAGACCAATATGTGCAAATAAGGGGTTAATATCCAAGATATACAAACAGCCCATATAATATATATATATATATATATATATATATATATATATATATATATATAACCACAACACAAACTGGGTGTGCATGCTAAGTTACTTCAGTTGTGTTCAACTCTCTGAGACCCCATGGACTGCAGTCCACTAGGCTCTCCTTTCCATGGGATTCTCCAGGCAAGCATACTGGACTGGACTGACATTTCCTCCTCCTCAGCCAAAAAATAGACAGAAAACTTAAATAGACACCTTTACAAAGAAGACATACAGATGGCCAAAGGCAAATTTAAAAAAGCTCAACATAGCTAATTATTAATATTAGAGAAATAGAAATCATAATCACAATGAGGTATCATCTCAAACTGGTCAGAATGACCATCATCAATAACGTCTATAAATTATAATTGCTGGGGAGGTTGTGGAGAAAAGTGTACCTTCCTACACTGTTGGTGGGAAGGTAAATTAACTGTTACAGCCACTGTGGAGAAAAATGGTTTGTTTTATCTAATCGTTTCTGATCTGCTTCTTTACAATCACACTCATCTCACACACTAGTAAAGTAATGCTCAAAATTCTCCAAGCCAGGCTTCAGCAATACGTGAACCGTGAACTTCCAGATGTGCAAGCTGGTTTAGAAAAGGCAGAGAAAACAGAGATCAAATTGCCAACATCCACTGGGTCATCAAAAACAAAGAGAGTTCCAGAAAAACATCTATTTCTGCTTTATTGACTATGCCAAAACCTTTGACTGTGTGGATCACAATAAACTGGAAAATTCTGAGAGAGATGGGAATACCAGACCACCTGACCTGCCTCTTGAGAAACCTGTATGCAGGTCAGGAAGCAACAGTTAGAACTGGACATGGAACAACAGACTGGTTCCAAATAGGAAAAGGAGTACGTCAAGGCTGTATATTGTCACTGTACTTATTTAACTTATACGCAGAGTACATCATGAGAAATGCTGGGCTGGAAGAAGCACAAGCTGGAATCAAGATTGCCAGGAGAAATATCAATAACCTCAGATATGCAGATGGCCCCATCTTTTTGGCAGAAAGTGAAGAGGAACTAAAAAGCCTCTTGATGAAAGTGAAAGAGAGTAAAAATTTGGCTTAAAGCTCAACATTCAGAAAACTAAGATCATTGCATCTGGTCCCATCAGTCAGTCAGTCAGTCAGTTCAGTTGCTCAGTCATGTCTGAGTCTTTGCGACCCTATGAACTGCAGCACGCCAGGCTTCCCTGTCCATCATCAACTCCTGGAGTTCACTCACACTCACGTCCATCGAGTCAGTGATGCCATCCAGCCATCTCATCCTCTATTGTCCCCTTCTCCTCCTGCCCCCAATCCCTCCCAGCATCAGAGTCTTTTTCAATGAGTCAACTCTTTGCATGAGGTTGCCAAAGTACTGGAGTTTCAGCTTTAGCATCATTCCTTCCAAATAACACCCAGCACTGATCTTCAGAATGGACTGGTTGGATCTCCTTGCAGTCCAAGGGACTCTCAAGAGTCTTCTCCAACACCACAGTTCAAAAGCATCAATTCTTCGGTGCTCAGCTTTCTTCACAGTCCAACTCTCACATCCATACATGACCACTGGAAAAACCATAGCCTTGACTAGACGGACCTCTGTTGGCAAAGTAATGTCTCTGCTTTCGAATATGCTATCTAGGTTGGTCATACCTTTCCTTCCAAGGAGTAAGCGTCTTTTAATTTCATGGCTGCCATCACAATCTGCAGTGATTTTGGAGCCCAAAAATATAAAGTCTGACCAGATGCCATGATCTTCATTTTCTGAATGTTGAGATTTAAGCCAACTTTTTCACTCTCCTTTTTCACTTTCATCAAGAGGCTTTTTAGCTCCTCTTCATTTTCTGCCATAAGGGTGGTATCATCTGCATATCTGAGGTTATTGATATTTTTCCTGGCAATCTTGATTCCAGCTTGTACTTCTTCCAGCCCAGCGTTTCTCATGATGTACTCTGCATATAAATTAAATAAGCAGGGTGACAATATACAGCCTCACTTCATGGGAAATAGATGGGGAAACAGTGGAAACAGTATCAGACTTTATTTTTCTGGGCTCCAAAATCACTGCAGATGGTGATTGCAACAATGAAATTAAAAGATGCTTACTCTTTGGAAGGAAAGTTATGACCAACCTAGATAGCATATTCAAAAGCAGAGACATTACTTTGCCAACAAAGGTCCGCCTAGTCAAGGCTATCGTTTTTCCAGTGGTCATGTATGGATGTGAGAGTTGGACTGTGAAGAAAGCTGAGCGCCGAAGAATTGATGCTTTTGAACTGTGGTGTTGGAGAAGACTCTTGAGAGTCCCTTGGACTGCTAGGAGATCCAACCAGTCCATTCTAAAGGAGATCAGCCCTGGGTGTTCTTTGGAAGGAATGATGCTAAAGCTGAAACTCCAGTACTTTGGCAACCTCATGCAAAGAGTTGACTCATTGGAAAAGACTCTGATGCTGGGAGGGATTAGGGGCAGGAGGAGAAGGGGACAACAGAGGATGAGATGGCTGGATGGCATCCCCAGCTCAATGGACATGAGTTTGAGTGAACTCTGGGAGTTGGTGATGGACAAGGAGGCCTGGCATGCTGTAGTTCATGGGGTCTCAAAGAGTCGTATACAACCGAGTGACTGAACTGTACTGAACTGACAATCATTTTAATGTTTCCTGTTCTTCCTTCTTCTGGTCTCCTACTCATATATTAAAATTGTCTGTAATTGTCTGCTTAAGAACACTTATGTGTCTTCCCATTAGAATGCAAGTTACATGAGAGCAGAGATCATGACTGCCTTGTTTCCTGTTGCTTTTCCCCAAGTGACTGTAACACATCAAGCATACAATAAAACATATTTCATGAATGAATGCATTCAGTGTGTAAATCAGAAATGATCCACTGTCCATATCCATCAATAATTAAAGTAACCCATTAGAATGAAATTAGGGACAGTGTGTTTCTTCTCAGACCCTATGCAGTTTCTCTAACATGAAATTTGGGCTTCCCTGGTGGCTCAGAGGTACAGAATCCACCTGCCAATGCAGAAGATGCAAGTTTGATCCCTGGGTTGGGAAGATCTCCTAGAAAAGGGAACAGCAACTTGTTCTAGCATTCTTGCCTGGGAAATCCCATGAACAGAGGAGCATGGTGGGCTACAGTCCACGAGGTCACAACAGAGTGATGCACAACTTAGTGACTAAAACAACAACATGTAATTTACAGACATGAAAAAAAATTAAAGAATAATTCAGAAACACAGTTAAAGCATGGAAGTATCATGCTGAGAGGATAAGGCAATCTGAGACCCCTGCATGTTTCAGCTCTTCAGTTGCTCATGAGATCCCATCACACAAAAACTGGAAAAGCAAAGCCCTTTGAAATGCAGTAAACACCCTAGGATTGTTAGTACTCTATCACCAGGTGCAGATGAATATCCATGCTTGATGCAATTCAGCAACATCACAGGGTATTTCTATGGTAGTGATGAGGAAACAGGCTCAGAAAAAACAGCCGCTAGATCAAGAACATGTGCAGTGTGTGTTTATATCCACATTCACCCAATCCCAGAGTGGATTCTGTTTCTCCCAGCCCCCAGCATGAACAGACAAGCTATACAACCACCACCATAACACCAAGAAGTAGGAGTACAATTATCCCAAAGGGAGCAAATTTATCCTGTTAGATTAAAAATTGAATGAATGAAACTATGTGTTACACAGGAA
Source organism: Ovis canadensis (assembly GCF_042477335.2). Lineage (NCBI taxonomy): Eukaryota > Metazoa > Chordata > Mammalia > Artiodactyla > Bovidae > Ovis > Ovis canadensis. Next base: position 28,724,290 of record NC_091256.1, read on the forward strand.
CACTGTGTAGCAAAGGCAATTTTCAGGGAATAAAAACATTGCTGGAAGATTGAAGGAAACTTTTTCGTTACTCTCCCTGATTTGATTATCTTAAGCTTCCAGCTCTTTCTCAGAGACATACAACCAACTTAATAATTAACTAGGAGCTGCTGCAGCTTATAAGCTAGTCTCTCCAACTGAAATGGCAATCATATGTACCTTTTATCCAGTAAGATAAGCTCTTCATTTTTAGCTGGGAGTGTATGTCAGCAATCATTTAGATCACAAAAATATAAGATTTGCTGATGTGAGCAAATTCAAAGCTGGCTAATTGCATCAAATTTTTAAGTGAAAAGCATCTTCTTTACAACTCTCAAATACAATCAAGGAGGGGGCTAAGTACAATTTAAACAGTCTTTTTGCAGCTCTTTGGTGACAAAACTGCTGACCTGGTGGTTCTTTCATCAGTTTATGCTGAACCCAAAATGAGGAAAATAAAATACAAATTTTGAATCTTTATGTAAACATCCAGATGACATATTCTGCAAGGAAGGCAGTTTTGAATAATAAAAACTGTTGTACAGACTCACATTTCATCATGTACAAAAGCTTACTTCAAACATTATGCAGGAGATTGAATGTTCTTTTTCCAGATGTAGCAAATTGTTTTGGATGACCCAGCCCTGAAATCTGCTATCATCAGTAAGTGGAAAATGATTTTTCATTATTTTCTAGGGTTCTCTTCTCAAGAAATCAAGTCTATATAGGTATTTATTAATTATTATACTATATCTATATTCCTCTGGCCACTCTAAAATAAGGTGGAAATTTTTTTTTCTCTAAAATTGAGAAAAGTAAACTAATGGATCCATTTCAGGTGCTACTAGTGACTTTTTAAAAAAATCAGAACATATACATTATGTGAAATTCAATTATCTTTACTTCAAATGGAAGATAGATGTCGTTAAGTTTAAATTCCTCCAAGAGTCCTACTCTATAACCCCAAATCTACTCTTACTCTTGAAATGAGTCGCATTAAAACAATCTCTCTCAAAAGCTAAATATCCTTTAATTTTCTTTCTTGCTTATCTCTCAGACTTTTCCAAACAGTGCTCCCTTCTATCTAACTTCATCTCTTCCCATTCATTTCTCATCTCACCACTTCTAGCTCCCACATTTATCACTTCACTGAAATTGATCTTGGTAAAGTCATGATTTTTAAATCGAAGAGACAATTTTTCGTTTTCAGCCTATTCTTAATAATACCTCCATTCTGCCAGAATTTTTTTCTAGAATATCCTGGACAACTTTGGCTATTTCTTCTCTTTCCATGCATTCAAAAAACATTTATTAAATAGCTACTCTATCCATTATTGTACTAGATACCAAGGAAAAATAGAGGGAAGAATCATCCCAACTGTTTCAGAGGATAAGTGAAAACCTAACTATAAAGCAATTACAATAAAGCAGTGTGAATACTGTGAAGGTAGTACACACAATGGTCATGGAAGCAAAGAAGAATGAATTTCTGTCCCCTTCATGATATCTCGTTTATCTTCAGGCTTACATTCACTTTCACATCTTTAATATTGATTTATTTTATGAGGCTTACTAATGGTTTTGTCTGCTGCTCAGCACACGTGACTGATAAATATGTATTTACAAGAGGTATTTAATACGACCGCTTGGAGTGTTGTAGTCATCTTAAAGGAAATATATCATTCCTTATTTTTTAGAAAAGAAACGTAACTCTTATCAAAGTATAAATACAAGGAAATTTCTTCGTCTATATAAAATTCAGTCCTTAAACTTAACAAACTTAATGGAGGAATAGAATATTTTCATTAACATAAAAGAAAGAAAACAAGAGCATGTATCATTATTATTCATTTTAAATATCCCTAACAGACTCTAAACATTCTAAAAGAAAAATAAAAAAATGCACATTTTAAGTGTGAAGGAATAAAATTGAAAGAGTCCATGGAAAACCTAAAGGAAACAAGAGAAGTTAGCAAATTACCAAATTCAAGACCAATATACAGATATTATGAACTCTTGCAATCCAAAACAAGAATTGGAAGTTCTTAGCAAAAATAACAAAAAAACCCACAAAACTTGAAATGCTGAAGATCAGTCTTAAACATGGAAAGTCTTATGTTACTATTAGTTTTCAATTTTAGAAATGTTCTGTGTTTATGGGGGGAAGGCCAAGATGGCTGAGTAGAATGAACTTGAGCTCACCTCCTCTCATGAACCTCAAATTCAAAACTGCTGAACAACCATTGAAAAAACACTAGAAACTAAGATCTTCAGCAGCTAAAAAAACACATTGTGTTTATGTCCTGAAATACTCAATATGGTGATTATGCCATTCCTTCTCAAATTAAGCTATAAATTAAATGAAACCACACCAAAGTCTAACTGAATTTTTAAAATATAACAAAGTTAATCTAAAGTTTTATATTGGAAGAGAAATAGAATGGCCATAAGTTTTTTTTCAAAAAGGAGAATAGATTGTTCCATGCTAGTTTTAAAAATATACAATAATTCTTTATGAAGAATTGGACACGGTGATATTGACATGGCAATGACGATAAAAGCTAATCTAAAATAGAGGGTCAGACTGAGAAAAGAGAGAAGATAACAGAAAGACAGAGCAGGTAATCAAGCAAGCTTAGTATAAATATGAAATTTCAAGTCAATGAAAAAGTAATGAAATAATTAGTAAATAATTTTATCATCTGTCTATCAATTTGAGAGGGAAAAGCAAGGTAATCCCTATCTTCACCATATATAAAAACATTAGATATGGATAGTAAGCAAGGCCACATTAAATTAACAAAACACTTTTACTGTTACTAAAATGTGAAGAAAGGAACAAAATTCAAAAAATAAAGGAAAATGTGTATAAGCAAATGCACAATTTGGATTATGAAGATACTATAGACAAGGCTAAAATATAATTGACAAATATGGTGGCTCAGACAGTAAAGAATTTCTCTGCAATACAGGAGACCTGGATTCAATCCCTGCTTTGGGAAGATCCCCTAGAAAAGGGCATGGCTACCCACTCCAGTATTCCTGTCTACAGAATTCAATGGACAGAGTAGCCTGGTGGGCTACATACAGTCCTTGGGACCGCAAAGATTAGGACACGACTAAGTGACTAATACTTTCACTTTCACATATAAGAATACATTTCATGTTAATATAAAAACCTTTTACAAATCACTATGAAAAATAAAACCAAACATGAAACCAGTAGAATAAATTGCAAAGGATGTGTGAGAGGATAATTCAGCTAAAATAAAACAATAGCAATAAAGAAAACAAACCCAGTGGAAATGGTCAATGAACACCCCAAAGTTGTTTCATCTCATGAGTTACCCACGGAAATCAAATTAAAACTAGAGTAACTTATTTAGTCTACCTTCTGCTGCTTGAGAGCTTCCCTGATAGCTTAGTTGGTAAAAAAAAAAAAAAAAATTTGCCTGCAGTGCAGGAGACCCTGGTTCGATTCCTGGTTCAGGAAGATCCGCTGGAGAAGGGATAGGCTACCCACACCTGTATTCTTGGGCTTCCCTTGTGGCTCAGTTGGTAAGGAATCTGCCTGCAATGTGCGAAACCTGGGTTCATTTCCTGGTTCGGGAAGATCCCCTGGAGAAGGGAAAGGCTACCTGCTCCAGTATTCTGACCTGGAAAATTCCATGTACTGTATAGTCTATGGGGTCACAAAGAGTCCAATGTGACTTTCACTTTCACTTTTCTGCTGCTTGATATGAATTAATAATTGTTTATTAATTTTGATATCAATTTTATATAATTTATGAGGCATGCTCTTTAGTGGTATAGAGAATTAAAATTAAAATTTGCATACAGTTTGAACTCAGAATTTTAACTCCAGAATCTACATTAATGTAATTTTACTTGTGTCTACAATGATATTTTTACAGAGATGTTAGGTATTACAAATAGAAATTATACTGGTAAAAGAGTTGGACTATAAAGAAAGCTGAGCACCGAAGAATTGATGCTTTTGAACTGTGGTGTTGGAGAAGACTCTTGAGAGTCCCTTGGACTGCTAGGAGATCCAACCAGGCCATTCTAAAGGAGATCAGCCCTGGGTGTTCTTTGGAGGGAATGATGCTAAAGCTGAAACTCCAGTAATTTGGCCACCTCATGCGAAGAGCTGACTCATTGGAAAAGACTCTGATGCTGGGAGGGATTAGGGGCAGGAGGAGAAGGGGATGACAGAGGATGAGATGGTTGGATGGCATCACTGACTCAATGGACATGAGTTTGAGTAAACTCTTTGGGAGTTGGTGATGGACAGGGAGGCCTGGTGTGCTGCAGTCCATGGTGTCGCAAAGAGTTGGACACGACTGAGCGACTGAACTGAACTGAAGTAACAGAATTAGAGGTTTTAGATTTAGAAAAAGAAAGAGAAGGTAGAACCCATTTCATTTTGTCTTATGAGCTGCATTGCTTTTAAAGATGTTTTTGCAGTTATATTTGCAAAAGACAGTTATGTATTTTATATATTCAGATGCCTAAAGCTAGGAACAATCAGGTTAGCTATCATTAACAAGTCAGTGTATCTAAAATTTAACTTACCAAATCACTCACCACATTATGTTTCCTAGTTTACCAACATCACCATAGAACCACCTTCCAAAAAGTAAAAACCTTAGTAACAATGTCAATTCCTCTCTTTCTGTTCCACTCCATATGTAGTAACCATGAACACTGAACTATCAAACAAACCTATGATGGCACAAAGCAGAGTCGCTTTAATGATCCCGATTCTGGCAGCCTGTAACCGGATATATGTATTGACATATTTTGAGAAATAGTGAGTCACTCAGAAGGGAATGACACTGATCAAGAAAGAGCTATGTTTCACTTCCGTATTCCTCAGTTTTCCCATCTGGGAAATGGAGCCTAACAACAGTATCTGCCCCCACGGAAACTGGAAAAACAGGACAGCATTGGCAGTGTGCCATCTACAGTATCCAGAAGAACTATATCCTGATGAATGCCTGTGTCAGGTATATAAAGATTACAATTAGCTACAATCACTACCATTACCATCCTGATTACAGGTTTCTCCAGGTGCTGTAGCAATAGCTTTCAACCAGACACACACACAAACACAGCACAAGAATCCAGTAGGTTAGTATGACTTTGAGACTTGAAACATTATGGTCAAGAACAAGCAGTGAGTATAAGGTGGAGTCAAGATGCAAATTCCGTTGCGTCTGTCTTCAAGCTCTGTTCTCCCATGGCTGCTCCAGACCAATTATTTTAGCATGACTGATCAGCATTAGTTAGCCCCTATATTAAATTACCTTAGTATGGACAAGTGATGTTGAATTCCCAAGTCTACAAAGCTGAGAAACAGATCCTGGAAACTGTTTATCCCCAAGATGCTCACAGCACACTAGAGTGTAGTGGGTGTAGCTGCTTTTACACACGCAGTAGTGTCCTGTTTCATTCCCAGAGCAAGAATGATGATTTTAACTATCCAGGAGTAGTGGTTAAAAATGTGGACTTTGGAGTCAGACTTCCTATAATTGAATCCTGTCTTCACCATTTACTGACTGCATAACCTTAAAAAAAGTTCCTTTACTTCTGCATGCCTGAGTTTTCTCACTTGCTAATGGAGTCTACTGGTAATCTCTACCAAAAATGTCGACATGAAGTTGAAAAGAGTTAATTTTGAGTTAGCACTTAGAATAATGATTAGTTACCATCATCGTGATCTCCTCTGTAAATCATTCTCCAATTTCTTTGCACAGTTATTTACTCTCTTCTCAGGGCAGTGACCCCATCTCTGTCAAGGTTACTCATATTGTATTGACATGTTTTGAAATATATTGGTCTACCTTCCTTTATTATGAGATCCTCAAGGCAGGGAATTGATTCTTCATCTGTTTTGTATCCTATCATTCAACACAGTTGCTAGAACATACTAGGTCCTACATAAACACTGGGGGATAGTGAGCAAGTGGAATGAGAAAACTGTTCCCCTTCTTTCACCTACTTCAAAGTCAAGTTAGCTCAAGTTCTTCCCTTTAGCTCAAGTTCTTCCCTTCCCAATTATTCTAGTGTTCATCACTTGATTGATTTGCCATCTGGTCTTTGTTCATATGTAGTCATGTCATTCTACATTTTCAAATGATTAGGAATAACTAATTTGTAAAGCTTTCTTTAAAAATACACATAGTCTATATTATACTTTGTCTTTGGGACTCACTTCACTCTGTATGATAGGTTCTAGGTCCATCTGCCTCATTAGAACTGACTGAAATGTGTTCCTTTTTATGGCTGAGTAATATTCTGTTGTGTATATATATATATATATTATATATATATATATTTATATATATACCACAACTTCTTAATCCACTCACCTGTCAACGGACATCTAGGTTGCTTCCATGTTCTAGCTATTGTACATAGTGCTACAATGAATAATGGGATACATGTGTCTCTTTCAATTTTGTTTTCCTCAGGGTATATGCCTAGGAGTGGGACTGCTGGGTCAAATGGTAGTTTTATTCCTAGTTTTTTTAAGGAATCTCCATACCATCGTCCATAGTGGAAATATCAATTTACATTCCCACAAACATTGATATTATAAAAATCACTTTAAGTTTAATACTGCTTAATTTGGTCACTGCCTTGTCTAGTCAGTTTTACCTCCTTCAGTTCCAACTCAGGTTAATTGTTCATCCATCAGTAAAGACTTCAGTACCTGCAGACTAGAGTGGGGTCCATATGTTACCTGCTTACAATATGCCATGCTTACCACAATAACCACTAAACAACACTTTAATTCTTTAAGACTCATCTCATCCTCTATATTGCGGGCTTTATGAGATTGTAGAAATTGTCTGGTTTACTTCCTTCTGTACCCTAGAGTCAAGTACAGAACTTGTATGTGGCAGGCTTAATATACCATCATTGGCTATGTCTTCTCCCTTCGAAGGAACTCTTAACATAGTAGACACTTAACAATAGTTGCCTGAAATAATTCCCTGGCAAAGAGAACTTTCAAGTTTATTTGATTTCTTCTCAGAACCTTGTGTTTAGAAAAACTCTGCATTAGCTATAACATTTAGGAACTCTGCCTTACCACTACCCATGATTTGAAATCAAGGCTTCCAATAAAGAAAAGCATACTGTGAAAAAGAGGACTTCTTTTTGGGGGAGACCATGTAGCCATCCAGAAAAGCAATAAAATGATGGTGCATTGAAATCTGAAATATTGATTTATTTGCTAAAGAATTCAATATTTTTACCAAACTGCTAAAGCAAACTTCAGTAATGAAAACAAAGAATATTGTCAAAATTTCTTCCATAATGACAAGAATGATGCTTCCTCTTCATTATAATTTTTGTTTCTAAATTGAGCATTTAATCAGTGGCACTGGAGAGTTTATGCTGGAACAATACATGAAGGGCTATTTGTCTATCTATCTACAGAGTTATTGAGTAATCTGTCTAAATTTCATTCTAAAGAATATAAAGAATGGTTTGGGTAAAGATTCATGAGCAGAGTTAAGATTAGTTTATTTTACTTTATTCAATTCTTTCATCAATTTATTAAAAGTCTGTTACTACATGGGCAGTAATTCAATCATACCAGCAGTTTGATGTAGCATATAGAAACAGAATATTCCAAACAGAGTAAGTTGATAGTTTTCAAAATCAATTATGAAAATGATTCCAAAAGATAATATAATGAGTAAATAGAGCTTAAGTAGAGGAAAATTTTCTCATAGTCATGCATTAATCTTAGGAAAATATCAGAAATACCCAATTAAATGTCAATAATCAAGTTCTAAAAATAAGAATAAATAAAGGAATAAATGGGTTTTTATTAAAGACTTGCATTAAGTGAGTAATATTTCCTGGCTAAGTTACACAGTTATTCTGAAACCTGATTATTTTGATTTAGAAATACAGTCAATTATCTCTATCCAATGGTAATAAGGTAGATATATTAAAATTTCTTCCTCTTTGTTTATCTTACTGCAAATTTTACATAAGACTATTACAAATAGACATCCATAAAGTAATAATACTCGGGAGGAAAGTCTAACGTTTTGTTTATAAATTGAAGCACTGTTTTCTTTCCCATCAAAATTTGAATATGTCACTTTTCTTGAACAAATGTGCCTATTTCCTGCCTGGGCTTCACATGGCTAAGAAAACTCTAGCGCCTGCTATTTGGATTTTAAAAGAAATGATTACAGGAAAAGCGTTAAGGAGGAAAGAAAGAAAACTTTGCCTGGAGTAGGAGCAGGCTAGTTAAAGTGAATACAGCCTTGAAGAGAAAATTGGAGCCAGGTCCTCAGAAGATCTCCTCTGTGATCCTGGTTATTCCAAGCAGCTCCTTTGGGTGGGCCCATTTGATCATTTGTGGAAAACTGTGCTGAAGGATGGGGATAGTTGGTGGGATCTGACAGAGAGGAGGTTAGAGGAGGAGATGGCCCTGGATAATTAACTATTGGTTCATTCAAATAAATGAACCTTCTTGAGTTCACTGGCATTTGAGACAAGCTATTGACCAGCAGGGTAATCTGAGATCCTCTAGTGCCATTAGAAGCTCGCTCAACTCATGCTTCATGACAAGTAAAATAACGTAGCTAATCCAAGGGCAGGGTAGCCAGGGGAAGCCCAATTCCAGCATCCAAGAAGAAACTAGGGCAACTGCTCTGGTTACAAAGGCCCAGGACAAGACATCTGGTGTATTCAAAGGGCATGTATTATATTTTCTCTTCATTTTACTAAATACATATAAGGCAAATTTTAGAAAGATACTCTGTGACCCTCAATATTCTCACATGTTTGCTATTTTTACTCCTTCATGTTCTACATATTTTCTTTCTAGAGCAAATTTTCTCTTCGATCCTATGCATCGTAGCCCTGATTTTTAATAACCTCTACCTTAATGTTAGTTACCATTTATGTTATTTTCATTTCATTGGTTGACAGGAATTTTGCTTCAACTGCTTTTTAATATACAGGATAATTTACAGGATAATCTTTCAATCACTGCCTTTATGGATTTAGATTTGTGTATTAATGAACAGCAGCATTTTTAAGTTGACAGATTTTGAATTTTTTTAAAATTTTGTTTCAATATAGCAAAGGCTATTCATTGAATGCATTCAATAAGGTTTGATTTTTATAAGAGATGGAAAGAAATATAAAATACTGGATTTCAAGAAATCTTGCACTCTGAGATTAAACACATCCCATAAAAACCGTAGGGTTCTATGATTGAAAATTGAAATAAAATAAATCTAGAGCTGTAATTTAACTTCCATTACAAGTGTAGTTCAGCGCATAGGATACATTTTTTTTTTAATTTTACCCAGATTTTTCCTTTGGTTTATTTCTCCTGAATTCTATTACATTTTTACTTAATTAAGTATAGTTAAATATAGTATATTGAATGATTTAATTGTACTACATCTCCCTCTGTACATGTTTAATTGACATAAGCAACATTAAGAAGGTTATGCTCATGAAAGCATTGTTTTGTATTTGTAGCTTTGACTAAGTGATTTTTTTTATGTTTATCCTATCATCTGATTATCAAGATGATAAATTACTTATTCAAAAATGTGTGTTAGATTTTAAAAAGTGGAAGGTAGGGTTGTGATGCATTAATGATTTCCCTCTAGACTTGTAGGGTCATAATCCTAGATGCAAGAATCAGCAATGCTCAGGGAAAAGAAGCTAGGCAAAGTTTGTTGCTTTGTTGTTGTTCATTCACTCAGTCACATCCTTCTTTGCAATGCCTTGGGCTGCAGCACTTCAGGCTTCCCTGTCCTTCACCATCTCCTGGAGATTGCTCAAACTCATATCCATTGAGTCAGTGATGCCATCCAATCATCTTATCCTCTGTTGTCCCCTTCTCCTCCTGCCATCAAGGTCTTTTCTAATGAGTTGGCTGTTGCATTAGTAGCCAAATATTGGCGCTTCAGCTTCAACATCAGTCCTTCCAATGAATATTCAGGATTGTTTCCCTTTAGGATTGACTGGTTTGATCCTTGCAGTACGAGGGACTCTCAAGAGTCTTCTCCAACACCACAGCTCACAAGCATCAATTCTTTGGTGCTCAGTTTTCTTTACAGTCCAGCTCTCCTATCTATACATGACTACTGGGGAAAAAAATAGCTTTGACTGTACAGATCTTTGTTGGCAAAGTGATGTCTCTGTTTTTTAATACACTGTCTAGGTTTGTCATAGCTTTTCTTCCAAGGAGCAACCATCTTTTAATTTCATGGCTAGAGTCTGCAGTGATTTTGGAGCCCAAGAAAATAAAATCTGTCACTGTTTCCATTGTTTCCCCATCTATTTGCCATGAAATGATGGGACCGGATGCCATGATCTTTGTTTTTTGAATGTTGAGTTTTAAGCCAACTTTTTCACTCTCCTATTTCACCTTCATCAAGAGGTTCTTTAGTTTGTTTTAGCTTTCTGCCACAAGGGTGGTGTCATCTGCATATCTGAAGTTACTGGTAGTTCTCCCAGCAATTATGATTCCAGCTTGCGCTTCATTCAGCACAGCATTTCTCATGATGTACTCTGCAGAGAAGTTAAATTAGCAGAGTGATAATATACAGCCTCTACATACTCATTTCTCAGTTTGGAACTAGTCCATTGTTTCATGTCTGTTTCTAACTGTTGCTTCTTGACCTGCATACAGGTTTCTCAGGAGGCAGGTGAAATGGTCTGGTATTCCCATCTTTAAGAATTTTCCACAATTTGTTGTGATCCACACAGTCAAATGCTTTAACATAGTCAATGAAGCAGAAGTCAATGTTTTTCTGGAGTTCTCTTCCTTTTTCAATGAATAAATGGCTGTTGGCAAATTTGATCACTGATTCCTCTTCCTTCTCTAAATACAGCTTGAACCTCTGGAAGTTCTCAGTTCATGTACTGTTGAAGCCATCTTAGAGGATTTTGAGCATTACTTTGCTAGTGTATGAGATGAGTGCAATTTTGCAGTAGTCTGGACATTCTTTGACACTGCCTTTCTTGGGGATTGGAACAAAAACTGACCTTTTCCAGTCCTGTGGACACTGCTGAGATTTCCAAATTTGCTGGCATATTGAGTGCAACGCTTTCACAGCATCAACTTTTAGGATTTGAAACAACTCAGTTGGAATTCAATTATCTCCACAAGCTTTCTTCATAGTGATATTTCCTCTGGTCCACTTGACTCACACTCTGGAATGTCTGGCTCTAGGTGAGTGATCACACTATCATGGTTATCTGGGTCATTAAGATATCTTTTGTGTAGTTCTTCTGTGTATTCTTGCCACCTCTTCTTAACAGAATAGTCTGATTCTGTTAGGTGTATACCATTTCTGTCCTTTATTTTACCCATCTTTGCACAAAATGTTCCCTTGGTATTTCTAATATTCTTGAAGAGATCTCTAGTCTTTCCCATTCTATTTTTTTCCCTCTATTTCTTTGCATTGATCACTTAGGAAGGCTTTCTTATCTTTCCTTGCTCTTCTTTAGAACTCTTCATTCAGATTGGTATCAGTTCAGTTCAGTTCAGCCAGTCAGCCGTTTCCAACTCTCTGAGACCCCATGAACTGCAGCACGCCAGGCTTCCCTGTCCATCACCAACTCCCAGAGCTTGCTCAAGCTAATGTCCATCGAGTCGATGATGCCATCCAACCACCTTATCTTCTGTCATCCCCTTCTCCCGCCTTTCATCTTTCCCATTATCAGGGTGCTTTCTAAGGAGTCAGTTCTTCACATCAGGTGGCCAAAATCAGGTGCACAGCTTTTTAATATGCTGTCTACGTTTGTCATAGCTTTTCTTCCAGGGAGCAAGCGTCTTCTTTAATTTCATGGCTGCAGTCATCACCTGCAGTGATTTTGGAACCTAACAATATAAAGTCTGCCACTCTTTCCATTGCTTCTCCATCTATTTTCCATGAAGTGATGGGACCAGATGCCATGATCTTAGTTTTTTGAATGCTGTTTTAAGCCAGCTTTTTCAGATGGGTATATCTTTCTTTTTCTAATTTGCCTTTCACTTCTCTTCTTTTCTCAGCTATTTGTAAGGCCTCCTCAGACAACCTTTTGTCTTTTTGCGTTTCTTTTCCTTGGGGATGGTCTTAATCACTGCCTCCTGCATAATGTTACAAACCTTTGTTCATCGTTCTTCAGGCACTCTGTCTATCAGATCTAAGTCCTTGAGTCTATTTGTCACTTCCATTGTATAATTGTAAGGGATTTTATTTAGGTCATACCTGAATGGCCTAATAGTTTTCCCTACTTTCTTCAGTTTAAGTCTGAATTTGACAAAAAGGAGTTCATGATCTGAGCCACAGTCAGCTCCCAGTCTTGTTTTTGCTGACTATACAGAGCTTGTCCATCTTTGGCTATAAAGAATATAATCAGTCTGATTTCAGTATTGACTATCTTGCGATGTCCATGGGTTGAGTCCTCTCTTGTGTTGCTGGAAGAGGGTGTTTCCTATGAACAGTGTGTTCTCTTGGCAGAACTCTGTTAGCCTTTGCCCCAATGAAAGAGTCCAAATCAAATGTCCAAAAGAAAGTTATGAATTAGATTCTAAGGCTGTGAGAGAATGACCCTGCTACATCAATCCATATGCTTAAAGAGAATTACTGGAATATGTTGGCAAGTAGAGACAAACTAGATGAGTAGAAATTGAAAGTGGAGGACTATAAAGAAAGGAATAGATTATGAGTATGCGGATCTTGTAGTCAGAAATGATTTTACAATGAAAGGAACACTGAAAATGAATAAGCCTCAGTGTATGCCTGGAAGGGAGTTTTCAGACAGCAGTACTGGTTTGGACCTTTGCAATATTATAAGGATTTCCACAGATAATGAAAAAGTTAAAGGATTTCTAGCCAAGGGAACAGTGGGACCAAAGGTGTGGAGGCCTAAATGTGCATAATCAGTTTACAAAATAAAACAATACTAGAGATTAATGAAAAATTCTAGAGTTAGTATCAAGTCATATTAGAAAAGACTCATATTCTATAATGAAGCTTAAATTCTGCACATAGGCTGGAACTAAAAATTTATAAAATAATGGAATGAGTAATACTGATATATAATTGAGGAAATATGCTTCAGAAATAGAAAAAAAAGAGTAAACAGGAAAGATGAGAGCCTAAAGGAGAATCATTGCAAGGTTATACTATAATAGACCAAGGGGATAAGCTAAGAACCAATGACAGTGAAAATGATAACCATAATGATAATACTAATTATTTAAAGGGCACTGTTTAAAAGTTCAACTACAGGAACTTTATATGTACTATAAATACAAATATAATACATACATGTTTTATAAATACTCAGTGTAACTTCTTTGCAATGACACTATGGTTTAAGTACTCTTATATTGACTCATGAGAAAACTGTGGTACAAAGAATTAACTTAAGTTTACACAGCTAATAATGTATGAAGGATAGAAAATAGGAGGGGTGATCTATGAACAGAGAGATCATTATTTATGGTTTGTGTTCTTGCATATTTTGAGTTCAGAGACACTCGTTTTGTCTGTGACTATCTTTCAAGAAGATTTCACTTCTAGTTTCTTGGAAGATAGATATGATGTCTCTTACCAGGGCAGAGTCGACAGTTCTGCTTGCTTATAAAAGATTTGGGATGCGTAAAGTCGCTGCTCCTCAGATGTGAAATAAACCCACTGTTTGTGTAGCATCCCGCTGGGTTTCCTCTGCACCACACCCATGGGACTGAGTCCTCAAAGGGAAAGGATGTGAACATGTGTTGGGTGATGGGAGGCATGGATGAAGTATTTCTGGTCTGTTTTTACTGTTGTTTCATTTCAACAAATGGATTTATTTTGAGGAAGAGGAAAAGAAAGGAAGGGAAGGGAAGGGAAAGAAAAGAATGAAGACTTACCTGAAGTATGAAACTCTGAACAGCACAAATTGCCCCTTGTTATCCAAGGGGAACTCATCCTAGGACTCATGGAGATACCAAAATCTGTGGATATTCAACTCCCTTACACACTGGTAAATTTCAGCTGGTCCTCAGTTCCACATAAGGATCCTGTAGACACCAAGGGTGGAGTACTGTATTCCTAACTATGCTCTCATTCCATGGAGCCTTATGATAAATAGGATTCTAGAAGAACGATTAGTCAATTTTTTCTACATATACTTGGCAGTGTCTATTATTTCCCAGACACAGTGCTGATACTAAGAATACAAAACTGAATGAAATAGAATTTCTCTCTCTCAAGGAGATGTAAATCACCATTTGCCATATAATGGAAACGCTGTATTACTGACCAAAAGAGGATACTGTGAAATCACAGAGAATTCTCTCACTTCTGAGGGTCTGAACAGATTTCTCAAAGGAGTTGAAAGTGAGAGTGTTAGTCTCTCAGTCATGTCCAACTCTTTTCAACCCTATGGACTGTAGCTCACCAGGTTTCTCTATCTTTGGAATTCTTCAGGCAAGAATATTGGAGTGGGTTGCCATTCCCTTCTCCGGAGGATCTTCTTGACCCAGGGATCACACCCATGTCTTCCACATTTCAGATGGATTCTTTACCATCTGAGCCACCAAAGGAGTTGATGCTTGCATTAAATCTTGTCTCTTTGAGGATAAATAGAGTATGAAAAGCATTCTAAGCCACCATGATGATATCTGAAAAATATCACAAGTTCTGAGAGCTGACGGCCCCAAAATTTAGTTCAGTACAGTTGGAACTTCCACTATAATGTGACAAAGACAGAAAGCAAAAGTTAGGGGGTTGTCCAGATACCCAAACGTGGCACGTCTAGTATGTTGTGTTCAGAAATTAGGAGTTTCTTCAGCCGGTGCTGAGTAACCATTAATTTTTTAATAGGGAAATAAAATATGATTTGCATTTTGGCAAGATCACTATGACAGCAACATGGAAAAGGAATGAGAAAAATAGCAGAAAAAAAAATTAGAAGGTAATTGTAATATCTAAGTGACACATAATACAAGGCAAAGCTAAGCATTAGCAGTGGAACCAGAGGAGTATGCAGGTTTAAGAAGTTTTCAGAAGCTAAACCACGAGGATGTACAACTAATGGCATATAGGGAAGAAGGAGATTCCATATGGAAAAGAGCCAACTATTAGTTTTTCAAAGTAATGTCTTTACTATTTCTATTTATCAAACAAAAACAAAAACAAAAGATCCTGAGATTTACCAAATCCCTTTCCAATTTGGAGGGGATGTTATGAATTTTCATCTTTGTCTTAGAGATGTGATTAACTGCATTAATAAAGGTACTGATAGGGTCTGCAAGAGGGCTTATTGTTAAAATGGCTCATTGTGTTGACCTCTCAAACAAAAGATGAAGTTATGGTGACCCATGAGACTGACTACATTGCTCGAGGGACATCCTGTTTTTTCCGCTAACACTTCCTTTCCAAGGCTATGGACCACCGTACCGTGGGACACCTCGGGGGCTCTCTCAAGACTACATGACTGCCAGACTCCAGTTGCAGGCTAAAGATAAGCTAACCACCTGTCTTCAGGGGACCCAGTTACTCATCTATGGGGTATAACAGGAAGGGTGAGTTGTTGGTTCTTCTCAAGGGCCAGTAACCCTTTCACCTCCCTTTAATAAATTTCCTTTTATTTGCCTGACTGCCGGGCTCGTTCTCTTTTTCTCTGCACCTGCCTTATAGGTACTAGTACTGAGTTATACTGAGTATTACTGGAATAACCCCACACACTCATGGTTGACTTTAATTTTTCACATATTCATTGTCAGAGTCATCATTTAAGCTAAGTATCTTTAATGGTGATACCTGTAACGTAATGTTCCCTTCTCATAGTATAGACACTTATTTTCCTGCTGAATTGTCAATAATTTCATAGGGAAAAATTACTTATAAAACCACATTTCATAACCATATTGAAAATGATCAAACATCTAATGAAGACATTTACAAGGATACCTACATACATCATATATATGTGGTTATATATGCATGTCTATATAAGAGGCACTTGCCTCTTGGAAGAAGAGCAATGACAAAACCAGACAGCACATTAAAAAAGGAGAAACATTACTTTGCTGACAAAGGTCCAAATAGTCAAAGCTATGGGTTTTCCAGTAGTCATGTATGGATATGTGAGTTGTCCCATATGGAAGGCTAAGCACCAAAGATTTGATGCTTTTGAAATATGGTGTTGGAGAAGACTCTTGAGAGTCCCTTGGAGATCAAGGAGATCAAACCAGTCAATCCTAAAGGAAATCACCCTGAATATTCATTGGAAGGACTGATGCTTAAGTTCCAAAACTTTAGTCACCTGATACAAAGAGCCAACTCATTGGAAAAGAGAGTTGGATGGCATCACTGACTCCAATGGACATGAGTCTGAGCAAACTTCACCAGGAGATGGTGAAGGACAGGGAAGCCTTGAATGCTGTAGTACATGGGGTTGCAAAGAGTCAGACATGACTTAGCCACTGAGCAACAGCAACAATACACACACACACACACACACACACACACACACATATTCAGATGTGCTATTATAGACCAAATTAGCAAAACTTATTTCTAATATTCTGCAGAAGGAATAAAACAATCTCTCTTAATGTTGCGTGTGTCCTTTTTTCTCTCCAAACGACTAATTTTGACTGCTATAGCTGTTATCCCAACTCTCAAAAATCATTTCCCTCTGAAGATCAGGGTAGCTTGAGAATTGCATGTGAGTACACACACAGATTGAGACTAGGCAACTGTAATTACAGTGTTCGCAGTTTCCTTTACTTTTCTCCCCTGATAGAGAGTAGGGAATGCTGTCAGATTTCTTACTCCTGAGCCAAAATAAAAAGTCAACATAGATATAGAAACAGGTTTTCCTATTCACATTTGACAAACTAAAGAGTCAGTTTGGAAAGTTATAATATGAAGTACTAACCTTTGTCCCTCTTTGACTTGTTATAATTTTCAAGTGCCTTTATTCATTACAAACTTGCTGAATCTTCTCCACACGTAGAAATCTAAATTTCACCCCAGGGGTTAAAAACAAAACAATTGCTCTAAATAAACTGGGAAGTAAATCAACTGTCTAGAGGATCTGAGGTCCCACCACAATACTCATTTCCAGAGTGGCCATGCACAAAGTGACTTTGTCAGAAACCAGCATCTTTCAGCAAAAAAAGCAGTGGGAAGTTATTTAATTTGAAAGAAGGGAATCACATCTCAATTGCACTGTGATGCAAGAAGAAATGCCAGCTAAGATAGCAGTGCACTTCTGAGATGCCGAGTTTCTGTTTCAACATTTGAAAATTAAATTATGTGTCACGCTGAAGCTTTACATTTATCAATTATTTCACTAATTCCAAGCCCGGGGCTTGTTTCAGAACACACAGAGTGCACAGCATAAGCCCCGCTGGGAAGCATCCCATGATATTCTTGTGGTTTAAATTACAAAAGATCATTGAGATAGAAAATACAGAATGCCTTCTCATATCATTCTGAACACAGACTCCATTCAAGCAATGAAATAGGTTTCAAATTTGTTTCATAACATTTCCAGGTATATTTTTATCGCTGTATTATACATTTTTTTGTCTAGTTTTCTGCCATCACCTCTCACATATAGCTTCATTGATTCCATGACAAATAAGTCACTCAGTTGGTAACTACCATGTTATTTGAAATTTCTACTCAAGTTTCTCTGAACCATTCTCCTTTATAAATAGAGTCACTTTCTTATTATTTATTCTACTGCATATAACAAGAGTGGATATAGAGGAAGTTATATCAGTTTTCCCAGGTGAGGAATAAAACTGACTTATGTTCTATCCCTGGTTCAGTTATGGAAGGAATGTTCTGTACACTCAAGTTTTGTGTATCTTGCCCTCTTTTTCTAATTAAATTTAAAATGACAGCATATTATAATTGTGAACATGATGTAACAATTAAGTTTTTGTATTTTGAGTAAGAAAGTAAGATTCACCTGTGCAAAACTATCTTAGGGCCAAATAAAGCCTGGTTAAAAAGTCATTTAAAATATAATTTCCTCATGTTATCTGATGGGCTTACCCAGTGGCTCAGCAGTAAATAACCTGTCTGCAATGCAAGAGAGGTAGGAGATGAGAGTTCTGTCCCTGGGTGGGAAAGATCCCCTGGAATGGCTATCCAGCCGAGTTTTCTTAGCTGTAGAATCCCATGGACAGAGGAGCCTGGCAGGCTACAGTCCATGATGTCACAAAGAACTGGACACGACTTAAGCAGTTGAGCGCACAGAAAAGTCATCTGGCACTTACAGAAACTGATGACTCACGTGAAAGTGAAATTGCTCAGTCATGTCCGACTCTTTGCAACCACATGGACTGTAACAGACCAGGCTATTCCATCCGTGGGATTTTCCAGGCAAGAGTACTGGAGTGGGTTACCATTTCTTTTCTTTTCTTTTTTTTTTTTTGGGGGGGGGGGGTTTGCCATTTCTTTCTTCAGGGGATCTTCCCAACCCAGGGATCAAACCCAGGTCTCCTGCATTCCAGGCAGACACTTTATTGTCTGAGCTACTGGGGAAGCCATGTTATCAATCATATCTTCACACTGTCCAAAACTCTGTTTTTAAGCAAAGGAGGGGACTGGTTTGAAAGTGAACAACTGGTATTAAAGGGATGCATGGGTAAATAAAACACAAAAGGGCCATGGATGAGGAGAATCAAACAGAACAAGACATGGGAAGAGAAGGTGGCTGTTGAATGAGAGTTATCCATTTTATCTGTGAAACATTTACTCTGCAAGTTAAGAGGCCAGGAACCATAGCTGGTATAAGGCCCCCTAAGGTACCATTTCTGATCTCCAAGAAGCTTGTATAGAGTACTTACATCTGTAGTCAGAGTTGGAGGTCAGATATTAACCACTGATAGTTAGCATGTGATATGGGTTAAGCCCCTCAGTGTCCCAAAAAGTACATGCTGTATGATATTACTTCAGGCATGTCTGACTCTGTGCAATGCTATGGACTGTAGCTTGCCAGGTTCCTCTGTCCATGGGATTCTCCAGACAAGAATACTGGAGTGGGTTGCCATGCCCTTCTCCAGGGGATCTTTCAGACCCAGGGATTCAACCAGTGACTTTTATGTCTCCTGCATTGGCAGGTGGGTTCTTTACCCCTAGTGCCACCTGGGAAGCCCAGTAGACAGACCCTTAACACTGTGGAATGCATGCATGCTGAAAGAGAGTCAGACCCAGAAGTCAGGAAAACCAAAGTCTTAGCTGGGCAGACAGCTGGGCCAGCAGAGTCAGCAGGTGTCACAAAGAATGCAGCTTTTGTGGTAGAATCATAAAAAAAAATTAAGAATTTACTAACTTTTCAAGTGCTAGGCAAGAAGGGAGCTTGGTCAGGAAGAAATTTTTTTTTTAATTAAAAAAAGTAGAAATAGCCCTTAGAAAGTTATGAATTTCAATAGGGAAATGATATATTTCAGGAAAAAATTTTCTGTGGCCCAGCTGTAGCTGTGCTGGGCATGACTGGCATAATAAGGAAATAGGAGATTGGCCCTCTGCCTCTGAAAAGTTAAAAAAATATTTGTTTACCTTCGCTGGAGCATCTTACTCATCACAAAGTGAGAGTTTCACTCTCTAAAGGGTAGACATCTTTGTTCTATTTTATAGCTGTAACCTAACACTGCTTGATTTCGTTAGCTGTCTTCAAAATTGATGAGACTGGTCACAAGTGTGGCTGAAAGAGGCACGCTCAATACATCAGTTTAATTCTATCACATAAAAAGAAAAAAGGCAAACAATGGGACACTGTTGTCCTCTATATAAAAAGGACAGACTACATATAACACACTGCTGCTGTTGTTTAGTCACCAAGTTGTGTTTGACTCTTCGTGAGCCCATGAACTGAACCATGCCAGGCTTCCCTGTCCCTTGCCATCCTCTGGAGTTTGCCCAGGTTTATGTCTATTGCATCAATAATGCCATCCTCCATTGTATCAGTGATGCCATCCAACCATCTCACCCTCTGTCACCTTCTTCGCCTTCTCCCTTCAATCTTTCCCAGGATCAGGGTCTTTTCCAATAAGTCAGCTGTTTGCATCAGGTGCCCAACATACTGGAGCTTCAGCATCAGTCCTTCCAATGAGTATTCAGGGTTGATTTCCTTTAAGATTGATAGGTTTTGATCTCCTTGCTGTCCAAGGCATTCTCAAGAGTCTTCTCCAACACCACAGTTTGAAAGCACCAATTCTTTAGCACTCTACCTTCTTGGTCCAGCTCTCATAACATTTACATGACCATAGCCTTTATTATACGGACCTTTGCCAGCAAAGTGATGTCTATAACATATAGACTCTCACAATTGGAAAACACCTTAAGGATTGTCTAACTTATTTATTTTTCCAAATAAAAATAAGAATTTAGTTGGCCCACAATATTGCAGAGCAACTGTCCTCCAATAATTGCATTTTGTTCTATACTTCTCAGTATTGTACAATTATAATATTTGATAATTGAAAAAGTAAAAATACCAAGTTGGCCAAAAAGGTCATTTGAGTTTTTCATTCCATCTGGCAGAAAAACCCAAACAAACTTTTGGCCAAGCCAATACTAGCAGTTTTACAATGACTTGTCCATTGTGATACAAATAACACTTTTAGCAGAATTTCTCACACAACTATATAGATATGTTAAAAAAAAAAAAAATCTGACCTCTTTTTGCCTGACTGATCAAATTGTCTTCCAGAATCCTCTACCCACTCTCCAAAATTAAACGCTATATTGGGGGGAAAAATGTGAAATTGACTTGTATTGGTTTAAAATTTAGTTTGAATAATTAGGTCTTTTATAAATTCCTTAAGTGTTGGTTAGACTTTCAGATTTCCTTGATCTTCTTTCTCGTATGCACGTGGTAACTTGAGTTAGCATGCCCTTATGCCCATCAGTTAGTCAGTTCAGTTCAGTGGCTCAGTCGTGTCTGACTCTTTGCGACCCTATGAATTGGAGCATGACAGGCCTCCCTGTCCATCACCAACTCCCAGAATTCACTCAAACTAATGTCCATGGGGTCAGTGATGCCATCCAGCCATCTCATCCTCTGTCATCCCCTTCTCCTCCTACCCCAAATCCCTCCCAGCATCAGAGTCTTTTCCAATGAGTCAACTCTTTGCATGAGGTGGCCCAAGTATTGGAGTTTCAGCTTTAGCATCAGTCCTTCCAAAGAACACTCAGGACCGATCTTCTTTAGAATGGACTGGTTGGATCTCCTTGCAGTCCAAATGACTTGCAGGGGTCTTCTCCAACACCACAGTTCAAAAGCATCAATTCTTTGGTCACGTTCTAGTGGTGACTAATGACTGAGTTGACTTCATCGTGACCTCACTTTCACAACAGACCTCTCTGCATCTCTGTAACATCCTCCATGGAGCCTCTGGGCTGGGCAGTCCAGACCTGCCCTCTCTTCACTCAGTCACCATCTAAGTCCCTCCTTAGATCATAAGACTACACAGAAAGGAAGAGTGACTGAGGATGCTAAATGTCAGACACCTCTGTAACCACACTGGGTTACTGTTCTTGCCCATTCACGCCACCCTCAAGCTGTCCCAAGGCAGCCGGCTGTGACACACCCCTCCTCCCAGTGTCCTGAACATTATTTCAGTCAAGGGCCCTCATCTCTGCCATTTCTAAATTGCCTCTCTAACTTATTTGACTCAGAGAGAAGACACAGGACCCATTTGTCTGATCTTTTGCCTCTCCTATCCCCTTTATCACACTTTTCAAAACTCCCAAGCTTTATAAAGTGAGTTTCAGACTTTCTTCTCCTCTAATCCATCCTTCTTATTCCTTCAAACAGTAAATCTATTCCAAGGTCCAACCCTTATTGATGGGAGGGATAAAAATCTCTACTTTAAAGAAGAAACAACTTCACCTGAGATTTCTGGCTTTGACTCTTGAAATCCTTTAGTAAAATATTTAACATTTACTTACTACAAAATTCTACTTAGAATAGTAATTCTTTCTCTTTATATTTCTTTTATAACAATCCTAATCCCCTGAGCAGACTGCTAGAAAGATGGATGTCCTAGGTCACTAGAAAAAAAATTTTGGACAATATTAAAAAGAAAAAGAAAGATGCACAATCCCTGGGGCATAGTGAGAAAATGAATGAATACATGAATTTAAACTGAAAATTGGTACATGTCAGGGATTACAATGATAACCTCTGCTCTAATTGAAATGCTAGCAAAAGTATGACAGATCAATTATTTCATATAAGAAGAATTAATCTTTGTTAGAAATTTTGTCTCAGTGGATAAAATCATGACCACCAGTTCTCAATTGTGTCCATTTTGAACTCTAAAAAAGCTATTGGGTGGAAAAAACAGATACATGATAACCTGAAAATACCATTTGGGGAGGGGGAGCGATTGAGAAGGGAAGAGGTGACATAAAAGTAAAAATATAAAATATGAGATGAAGAGAAAACTGGGTCAATATTAACAAGTGAAAATGAGTAGAAAGGCATGAATGATTTTTAAGGAGCCTGAGAAAATTGAACATTCTAGGGTAGATATATAAAGGAATTGGAAAAACTCCTGGGAACAAAAAAAACCAGCTAGAGATTATTTTCCTTTAAAGTAATAACACAAGCCACACAGGAAGCTGAAATTTAGAAACTCTATTTTTTGTAGAGAGGTTCTGTATATGCATTTCTTAAGGGGAATCAATGGTAGCCCAGTTAGGGAATTATGCAAATCTATCAAAGAACTAAATCACTTTTATTACTCTGTGATTTGAAACAGAGCACATGTGGCTTATCTAACAAACTTAGTATATAGAACATATTCTTTGGAGTATAGTATCATTGAAAGACAGATGGCATTTGTAATGCAAAGGAGAGAAGTTTAGTGCTACTGTGTTACCTTTTGAGATACAGGACATTTCTACCATGATATTCTTCACCTTATTTGGAAACCAATTAGCAGAGCTTCTCACTACCTGAATTCTCTATTATCACTCATTTTTGGTATGTCTAAGATTTTAATTTGCTTACCTCTTTCTTTTCTTCCTGATCTTTTTCTTTCTGATAAATATTCACTAAAGTTTTCCCAAAGCCCAGTGAAAGAGGATATTTTAGCTTTGGAGGTATGATTGAATATGTAATCTCACAAAATATTTAATGACCATACAGTTACAAAAAAACATTCATATAGCAACTGCTATTTGCCAAGGCCTATTCTAATTTGTGGGGCTTCTCAGGTGGCACCAGTGGTAAAGAGCCTGCCTACAAACGTAGCAGACACAAGAGATGCAGGTTCAATCTGTGGGTGGAGAAGATCCCCTAGAGGAGGGCATGGCAACCCACTCCAGTATTCTTGCCTGGAGAATCTCATGGACAGAGGAGCCTGGTGGGCTACAGTCCAGAGGGTTGCAAAGAGTCAGACATGAAAGAGACTTAGCATAATCACATGCATTCTTATATGTGGTTTATATTACTGGAATAAAATAAATGTCTCCTGCCTTCATGTGGTGCATGTAAAGCTACTTATTAAATACCAAGTGACTCTGTGTCAGACATATACCAGTTTTGCACTTAAGCACACGGGCCTAGAAAATAAACACCTAGCATTTTATCTCTACCTAAGGTTCCCTGGTGGCTCAGAGAGTAAAGAATCTGCCTGCAATGCAGGAGCCAGATTCAATCCCTGGGTTGGGAAGATCCCCTGGAGTAGGGAGTGGTTACCCACTCTACATTCTTACCCAAAAAATTCTATGCACAGAGGAGCCTGGCAGGTTGCAGTCCATGGGGTCCCAATGAGTTGGACATGACTGAGTGAATAACACTTTGATCTGAGTAGAATCTGACTCAAGATTTTATCAGTCATTTCTTATGTTAGATCTTGCCATCTCTCAGTACTGACATGTTTTCAAGTTTTTAATTTAAAATCTCTCCTTTTTCCCACAGCCTTCTATGATTTGATTTTTTTTAAAACCATTTACTTATTGATGCTTTTCTTTCAAAACGCACATTCTTGGATAACTCAGGGGTAAAAAAGGGGAGTGGTTATTTCTAGGTGGCTAATTTTGTGTGGAATGGGAATAGAACTTAAAAGTGGGAGGTGAAAGATGTCAATAACCAAGTCAGGACAGGCTAGACATAGAAACAGAGATCCTTTCTCCATTTGTTTCTCATTTCTGCTTGTCTTTGTTTGTTTGTTTCCATTTGAGAGACAGCTCTTTCTCTCCTAATGCCAGTAGGCTAAGTCCATAGTGACCAATGAAGATTACCTACCAACAGCAGCTAGGTTTAGTAACTTGCAGGAGAAAAATACTTTCTTCCTGCATGCTAAGTTGCTTCAGTCATGTCTGACTGTTTGCAGGCTCCTCTGTGAATTGCCATTTCACCCTCCAGGGGATCTTCCCCACCCAGGAATTGAACCCCACCCCCTTATGTCTCCTATGTCAGCAAGCAGATTATTTACCATTAGCGCCACCTGGGAAACCTATAGAGGTATCAATATCCAGGTAACAATACCAAAAAAAAAAAAAATCTCATTGGCTCTGTTGGGTCACATGCCTACTCCTTGGACCAATCACAGTTGCCAGGCAGACCGAGTGGTGTAATTGGCTAGACTTAGGTTATGCATGTGCGTACTTCTGTGGCATAGGTTCAGAGTCAATTTAGAAAAGGGTCAGGGGAGAGAAAAGCTTACTAAAATGATTAAATAACTCAAGCCATTCCAGCAAAATAGCTAATTTCTATCAATCTCAATCTCAAACTGGTCTCTCATTCATCGAATTCGTGCTCTAGACTCCTCACTTTTCCAGGAGAAATTCTTTCCTTACCCATAATTTATGCTTTTTTATCATTTTTCTCTTCCACATTTTGCTTTATTCCTAATCCTAGGTGACTCAGTAATACACTTCCTTGGTCCTAAATTATCAATGGCAGTGTTTAATCTTCAGTTCTTTTTAAGGTAGGTGCTGGCCAAACTAAGAGAGTCACATCCCCCATACCCACCCACCCACCTCTTCAGAGAGAGAATAACTTGATAAAGACAGTTATGGAGGGTGGCAGGACCTTTAGGTGAAATAGATGTTATGAGTTTCATCATGATTTCAGGCCTCTTTCCGGTAGCTCAGTTGGTAAAGAATCCACCTGCAATGCAGGCAATCTGGTTCGATTCCTGGCTTGGGAAGATTCCCCGGAGAAAGGATAGGCTAACCCACTCCAGGATTCTTGGGCTTTCCTTGTGGCTCAGCTGGTAAAGAATCTGCCTGTAATGTGGGAGACCTGGGTTCAATCCCTGGGTTGGGAAGATCCCTTAGAGAAGGTAAAGGCTACCCACTCCAGTATTCTGGCCTGGAAAATTCCATGAACTGTCCATGGGGTTGCAAAGAGTCCAACATGACTGAGTGACTTTCACTTTCACTCCCATTCTGGTCAGCTATACTTTTCTTCCAAACCTAGATCCAACAGGCATTTTCTTGAGGCTAGTGTGAGAGTGTAATTTCTTAACCACTTAGGGGTTTCTTCTTAATTTCCTCTCAATGATTAGTTTTGAGGAAATTGAAATGTTTTGAATAAACCAAGAATTGGAGAAAGACTATAGTTTTATTGGCCTCTTCTGCCACATTCTTATGCAAATGACTATGCAATAATACATCTATTAGAGAGCAGTTAGGTGATCAGTAAGTTCACATTCACTTATTAAAATTAAATGACTAGGATGTATTAGGAAACAATGTTGTCAACCTCCAATATTTTCCTCCCTGGGTCCTAAATTTATCACCTTTTAGGCTGAATTGGCTGCTTTCTTTTGGACTCTTCCCAAAGCTCTCTTGACATGTAGACATTTCATTTGCATACAAAAAGGCACACAGCATGTCTGGATAAACCAACCATCTGGCCCAGGCAATTTATCTGGATTATTACTGAACTGTACAAAACTATGTAAATATGTATCCCTAAAATTCCAACTGCTCACTTTTCCATCTGCCTTACTGAAATTCCCTTCAGCAACCCTGAAAAGACAAGATCATTTATTTCTCCAACCCCAGATACGTGACACACAGACGCACACACCAGGCTTCCTTTTCACTGACTATTGCTTGTGAAAGTCAAATCATAAACCCAGACCAGTTGGTCCACTGCCAGTGTTTGCTGTTCAGACTCTGACAGGCTTCATAACTGATTAACATGCCTTTTACTAGTCTCCAGTTGAATCCCCATCTCGTTATCCCATTTTTCTTTATGCCCATCCTGAAACATATGCATTCTCTTCTAGTCCTGGATTTCTCATTCTTGAAGGTGATCCATTTTAGAAGTTCAAGGCTAAGGGTACCAATGAAGTTGTATAATTGCACCACTATATTATTTTTAACACTATATATAAAGTGGTGTAAAACTCATTATACAATGTGAGTTTTTCAAAACTAAACTAGTGTTGTATTTCTAAAGTTCTAAATGGAAGAACCTCATTAATTATTATTAAGCAGGATTGAATCCAAGAGATCCCAAATGACAACGTTCAATCACTACACTATGGTCTTATGGTAAATCCCCCAAATTATATAATATAGCATATTAAGAGTATGGAAGAGCAAGATTGGAGAAGGCAATGGCACCCCACTTTAGTACTCTTGCCTGGAAAATACCATGGACAGAGGAGCCTGGTAGGCTGCAGTCCATGGGGTCGCTTCTTGTGGTAAATCCCCCAAATTATATAATATAGCATATTAAGAGTATGGAAGAGCAAGATTGGAGAAGGCAATGGCACCCCACTTTAGTACTCTTGCCTGGAAAATACCATGGACAGAGGAGCCTGGTAGGCTGCAGTCCATGGGGTCGCTAAGAGTCGGGCACGACTGAGCGACTTCACTTTCACTTTTCACTTTCATGCATTGGAGAAGGAAATGGCAACCGACTCCAATGTTCTTGCCTGGAGAATCCCAGGGATGGAGGAGCCTAGTGGGCTGCCGTCTATGGGGTCGCACAGAGTCAGACACAACTGAAGTGACTTAGCAAGAGCAAGATCTCTGCAGCCAGACTGCCTTAGTTCAAATCCTGGCTCTTCTATTCACAGCAGTGTGACCTTGGGCAATTTACTTACTCTTCTGTAACTCTCTTCTTTCATCTAGAACAATTTTCATCTCATAGAATTTGAAAAAGCATTTGAACAGTTAACATTTGTCAAGACCTTATAAACTACTATGTTTCTAATGTAAAACAAATATCCTCTAACTCCCTCACCCTTGCAAAAGACCACCTGCTTGAACCTATTCTGTGGATATATGACTGGACTCTATTCTCTGTAATTGGACTGTAATTCATTTACAAAGTCGTATTAGTTTCTGTAGTACAATGAAGTGGATTGGCTATGTATACATAAACCCCTCCCTCTTGGACCCTGCCATCCCACTCCTCAAGGTCATCACAGAGCACTGAGCTAAGGTCACTGTGCTGTAGCAGGTTTCTGCTAGCTTTCTGTTTTACACAAAATAGTTATATATGTCAATAATGCAAAAAGATACATGTACCCCAATGTTCACTGCAGCACATTTTACAATAGTCAGAACATGGAAGCAACCTAAATGTTCATCAATGGAGGAATGGATAAAGAAGCTGTAGGACACATATACAAAGGTATATTACTCAGTCATAAAAAGGAATGAAATTGGGTCATTTGCAGAGATGTGGACGGACCTAGAGACTGTCATGCAGAGCGAAGTAAGTCAGAAAGAGAAAAACAAAAGTTGTTTATTAACTATATGTGGAATCTAGAAAAATGGTACAGATGGACCTATTTGCAAGGCAGGGATAGACAGAATGGACATGTGGACATGAGGTTGGGGGGATAAGGAGAGAGTGGGACAAATGGGGAGATTAGGACTGACATATATACTCTACTCCACTTCTATTCTCTCTTCACAGGAGAAGGCCTGGGAGTTAATCCCCCTCCTCCATTCACTGATGCAACTGGCTTTACAAGCAGACCTGTATTTGAAGAGCTCACCTTATGAACTCAGTTATTTCCATAGAAGAATACATTGGAGTTTGGAGCAAAAGCTTTATCCAATGATAATAAGCAACTGTTGAACTATTTTTTGTCTTTTGTCTACATACCCAATTGCAACTTTGGTCATGGTCAAGGGCAAGCTGAGGATTCAGGGCATTCAGTATTCAGGCTACATTCTCTCCAATACACAGCTATCAACATGACACCTCCATTTCAATCTTAACTCCCAGCTCCATCCACTCCTCTACTCACTGTTAAGTACAAATTGGCACTTGCCATGGGCACTCACCATCTACCTCTACAAGGATTAAATCATGAGTCGCTACAGTGGTTGACCTTCAACACCCTCTGAAAGAAGTTGAGGGTGGAAAGCAGAAATGAGGCACTCTGTACTCTGGGAAAAACTGGAAGGACAGGTCTTCAGATAGTTATTTTCAGGAGCTGATATTATGAGCCCAATTCTTGTATCTCTGCATATCTAGAAAAACACAGAAATCCTTCATGGTGACATCTCCTCATGACTAGCATAGTGAAGTGAAGTGAAGTCACTCAGTCATGTCCGACTCTTTGCGACCCTGTGGACTGTAGCCTACCAGGCTCCTCTGTCCATGGGATTCTCCAGACAAGAATACTGGAATGGATTGCCATTTCCTTCTCCAGGGGATCTTCCCGACCCAGGGATTGAACCTGGGTCTCCCACATTGCAGGTAGATGCTTTACCTTCTTGAGCCACCAGGGAAGCCTAGCATAAACTTTCTGCAAAAAAAAAAAAAAAAAGTGCTTGATTGCATGTACTCCCCCCGACCCTTCACCACCTATATACTGACCTTCCCCTCATCTCTCTGGAACAGTTTTTCAGATCTTTCTGAAATGCTAACTCCCGGGCTTCAGTCCTCATTTTGACCCCTAATAAAACTTAACTCACACTTTGTTCTCTGACACAGCAAATGTATGTTGTGTTTCTGACACAGCAAATGTATGCTGAATTGTCCCATTCACTGTCAAGTTTCAACCATAGCCCATCTCTTCCCCAGATGTCATCAACAGAATCCTAACAATGTTCTCTGTGCCTCTAGTCTGAACCCTTTCAAATCTCCAAGATTATCTACTGGAAATAATTGTGTTCCCATGACTCTCCACAATCTACAGAAAGAGGTCTGGCTTCTGGAGTAGAATCCATGTTGTCTTCCACATGCTAGCACCTTTCCACCCGCACCCCCCAATCCAGCTCCACAACATTCCTTGCCTTGCCTATGATACTCCAATAACTCTTCTTAATTTTGTAAATAACGCAGTTTGTCTGGTTTTGTTTTTAAAACTTATGCTTTTGCATGTCATCTTCTCTGCCTGCAAAAACTTTATTAGAATTGACTTTCATCCTTTAAATAAGATGCAGTTTTAAGTAAATTTAAATTTAAGTAAAACACATGTCAGTGCCTCTAGCCTGTCCCTCCAAGCCTAGGTTACCTTAGCACCCATTTTATGTACACCATGGTATATTAACTGTATTTTATCTTCTTACTTGAGATGTCTTTGATGGCAGAAACAATCTATGTATGCATATCCTCAGTCCCTTCCAAGCATTTGTCCTTTAAAAGGCACTTCATGATATTTATTGAATGGATGAATAAATGATACAATGAATGAATAGTTGCATAGCGGTAGCAAAACTCTCAGAAAACTGACCCTTGAAATATGCTCAGTAACCTCTCTCATGAAATTCTAAAACCTCATCCAGCCCAAAGACACAAAGCTAGTTATGCTGTCCTCGTGTTTCTTTCGTACAGAGACAATGAATCATGCCGAATTACAGCTCTTAAGACCTTACAGCAAATGCAAAATGCCCTGTAGGACATTCATCTTTCATACTGCATTATATTTTTAAATGATAATTATTGTCATAAATGTTCTTGCCCACATTTCAGCTAGTTAAAAATTTTTGCCTGCCTCAGTAAAATGAAAGATGCCAGATTGTTTACAGATGAATTAATCATGACATTATCCCTGGAACTTTTAAATTACATCAATTACATTGCATTTAGCATCACAAATAACCTGCATATTAAATGAATGGAATCTTTTCTCCTATTAATAAAGATTAAATCATTAACTACCATTGCTTGAATAGCAATGTGTCTGCAGTCAATAGCTCCCAGGACAGATAAGAAATCTTACTCTGTCACAAAATATATGCCATCCTTTCACGGGCATCGTCAATCTTTATGGAATTCGGGAACATTCGTTTTCTTTAGGAGTTCATCTATGAATTGATTATAACATTTAGTTGTGGTAGATGGCCTAATGCTGAGAGCTCAAGAGAGCAATGTGAAATAATTCCACAGTAAAAAAAAAAGGACAATGCTTATGCATCTTTGGAAAGTGTAAGACAAGTCTGGCTTTCAGTTTCTAATTTAATTTCTCAGACAATTAAAATATCAGAATGTAGTTCATCAATGTCGTTCAAGCAATTGCTTGCTTAACATCTAGATCAAGTCAGGCAGAGACATAAAAACATTTTTTCTGGTGTCTTTTGTGACTTATGCACAGATATACAATCATGATAAAAACAATGAAGTGAAAACAAATATACCAGTCTCCCAATGTTTGCAGTTGTTTTAAATTCATTTTGCTAATTTATTTGTTATGCTTAATATAAAAATATTATAAACCAAATGTTATAAAATACGTTTCTTTTATCTGTGATCTGCAAATAATACTAGACAACAAAACACACAGTGAAAATACAGCCGAAAAATCTGTCACCACACCTTTCCTTAAATGTTCACTTTTTTTGACATGTGATGGAAAACCTACAAGTTGTAACTTTAGGCCCTTGGCAGCCACTTCTTCCCACCATGAACTTTACTTTTTCCCTTCAGCTGCAGTTTGTACAATCTCGGTGGACTTCTTAGCATTGAAGGAAATAGGTGCTCCTATGTTGAATGTACAGATATTTACAATTGTTATATCTTCTTCTTGGATTGATCATTAAGTAGTGTCTTCCTTGTCTCTTGCAATTCTCTTTAAAGTTTATCTTGTCTGACATGAGTATTGCTACTCTAGCTTCTTTTGATTCCCCTTTTCATGGGAGCAACCTAAGTGTCCGTCAACAGAGGGATGAATAAAGAAGATGTGGCATACACATACAACAGCAAACAATGGAATATAAGGGAACAACACTGGGTCATTTATAGAGATGTAGGTAGACCTAGAGAGTGTCATAGAGACGAGTAAGTCAGAAAGAGGAAAACAAATATTGTACATTAACACATATATGTGGAATCTAGAAAAATTGCATAGATTATCTTATTTACAAAGCAGAAATAGACAAAAAGACATAGAGAACAAATTTATGGATACCAAGGGGAAAAGAGGTGGGGTGGGATAGGAGGAATTGGAAGACTGGGATTGGCAAAAAGGGGGTAGGAGAAATCGGGAGATTGAGACTGACATGTATACACTGTTGATAATACACGCAAAGTAAACAACTGATGAGAACATACTGTATAGCATGGGGAGCTCTTAAATGGAAGGAAACCCAAAACAGAGGGGATATATATATATACGTATAACTACGGCAGAAAGCGAAGAGGAACTAAAAAGCCTCTTGTTGAAAGTGAAAGAGGAGAGTGAAAAAGTTGGCTTAAAGCTCAACATTCAGAAAACGAAGATCATGGCATCCGGTCCCATCACTTCACGGGAAATAGATAGGGAAACTGTGTCAGACTTTATTTTGGGGCTCCAAAATCACTGCAGATGGTGATTGCAGCCATGAAATTAAAAGACGCTTACTCCTTGGAAGGAAAGTTATGACCAACCTAGATAGCATATTCAAAAGCAGAGACATTACTTTGCCAACTAAGGTCCGTCTACTCAAGGTAATGGATTTTCCAGTAGTCATGTATGGATGTGAGAGTTGGACTGTGAAGAAGGCTGAATGCTGAAGAATTGATGCTTTTGAACTGTGGTGTTGGAGAAGGCTCTTGAGAGTCCCTTGGACTGCAAGGAAATCCAACCAGTCCATTCTGAAGGAGATCAGCCCTGGGTGTTCTTTTTTTTTTTTTTTTTTTTAATTTTAGTTTTTTATTTTTTAAATTTTAAAATCTTTAATTCTTACATGCATTCCCAAACATGAACCCCCCTCCCACCTCCCTCCCCATAACAACTTTCTGGGTCATCCCCATGCACCAGCCCCAAGCATGCTGCTTGGAAGGAATGATGCTAAAGCTGAAACTCCAGTACTTTGGCCACCTCATGCGAAGAGTTGACTCATTGGAAAAGACTCTGATGCTGGGAGGGATTGGGGGCACGAGGAGAAGGGGACAACAGAGGATGAGATGGCTGGATGGCATCACCGACTCAATGGACGTGAGTTTGAGTGAACTCCGGGAGTTGGTGATGGACAGGGAGGCCTGACATGCTGCGATTCATGGGGTCACAAAGAGTCGGACACGACTGAGCTACTGAATTGAACTGAACTGAATCCTTTTTGCTGTGCAGTAGAAACTAAAACATTGTAAAGAAACTATATTCCAATAAAAATGAATAAATAAATAAGGGGAAAGTAGTTCTAGAACTATTGGCAGCCAAAAACACCATAGCATCATAATCAAGACTCTGGCAAAAGGGGAGCAAACATTAATTTGTGCCCACCCAGCGTCCATCCTTTGTGAGCATCAAAAAATGATTTGGGTGGACTTAGAATGCTACAGTACCTTCGTATGTTCTTTTCATTCAGATGGGCTTTTTCTGAGGTTTTTAAGAAAGCAGGCTATAAGCAATCAAGGAACTAAATCTACTATCAGTGAGCAGAAAGCCCCTGTTATAATAAGATGACCATAGGTGCCAGTTGGCTCAAGCAATATGTACCTGTTGTCCTTTTTATAATTACTAATAACATCCACTTTGTGTCAAAGATGGGCCATATTAGATGGTGTTAGATGACCATTCCAACTGTGCTGTTGTGGTTTAGTTGCTAAATCATGTCCAGCTCTTTGTGACTCCAGGAACTGTGGCCCTACAGGCTCCTCTGTCCATGGGATTTCCCAGGCAAGAACACTGGAGTGGGTTGCCATTTCTTTCTCCAGAGGATCTTCCTGATCCAGGCAGGTAGTTTTTTTTTTTTTTTTAAACATTGAGCCACCAGGGAAGGCTCATTCCAGCTATCCAGATATAATCCTAGCTAGACAGCAACAACAGCCATTGAAATGCCCATGGGAAGAGGCATGAGACCAGTTAAGGCTTGAAACCAAGGTCTCCTCAAGGTTACCCTTAACAGTGTTACCTAGGGCAATAAGAACAGTAGCAGGAATATGAAATGTATTATTTGTCGATCAACCTAGTGGCTCCTGAAGACAGTCTTCCTAGAGCTCTGATGCAGGAATGCCAGGCTGTGTTATGAGAGGCTGAATGAGGGGGAGAGAAGTTGCCAACTCACCTATTCAGAGACTAATTTATATACTATATAGATCTCTACTGGTATCTGAGAGGGGGAGAGTGTTTTTAAAGTTTACCCTTATGAATATTTTGGATTCTGAGCCATGTGAATATAGTATCTACTCAAAAACTAC
Organism: Ovis canadensis; assembly: GCF_042477335.2. Lineage (NCBI taxonomy): Eukaryota > Metazoa > Chordata > Mammalia > Artiodactyla > Bovidae > Ovis > Ovis canadensis. The sequence continues at coordinate 28,757,863 of NC_091256.1, forward strand.
ATTTAAATAATATTAAAACAGTACAGAAAAACTCTGGGCTTCCCCAGTGGCTCAGCAGTTAATAGTCTGGTTGTGATGCAGTAGGCCCGGCTCCAATCCCTGTGTCGGGAAGATCCCCTGGAGAAGGAAATGGCAATCTACTCCAGTATTCTTGCCTGAGAAGCTGATGGACAAAGGAACCAGGCAGGCTACAGTCAATAGGGTTGCAAAGAATCAGACATGACTGAAGCAACCGAGCACACCCACATATACAGTGAAACTCTATGTGCTATGAAGAGGAAAACAGTTAACTATGTAATTTTACTGTTCAGTTGTTAAGTTGTGTCTGACTATGTGATCCCATGGATTGCAGCATGTCATGTAATATAGTGCATTTATATTGCAAATAAGTAAAACTTTGCAAAGACTATGAAATGACATAGAAAAATAGCTATGTTACAATGTAAAGTGAATAAAATAAACCACATATGCATTACTTTGCCAAAAAAGATCTGTCTAGTCAAGGCTATGGTTTTTCCAGTAGTCATGTATGGATGTGAAAGTTGGACTGTGAAGAAAGCTGAGCACCGAAGAATTGATGCCTTTTAACTGTGGTGTTGAAGAAGACTCTTGAGAGTCCCTTGGACTACAAAGAGATCCAACCATGTCATTCTAAAGGAGATCAGCCCTGGGTGTTCTTTGGAAGGAATGATGCTAAAGCTGAAGCTCCAGTACTTTGGCCACCTCATGCGAAGAGGTGACTCATTGGAAAAGACTCTGATGCTGGGAGGGATTGGGGGCATGAGGAGAAGGGGACGACCGAGGATGAGATGGCTGGATGGCATCACCAACTCGATGGATATGAGTTTGAGTGAACTCCGGGAGATGGTGATGGACAGGGAGGCCTGGTGTGCTGCGATTCAAAGGGTCTCAAAGAGTCAGACACGACTGAGTGACTGAATTGAACTGAACTGATGTACGTTTATAATACAATTATAACTATATTTTTAAATGTATGTATGAAAACTGGTGGATCATGAGTAGAAATGTAAATAACGACTGTCTCGGTGGAATCACAGGTAGACTTTTCCTAAATTCTGCATTTCTGCATTTTCCTAACGTTCTTAAATAATGATATATAGTTTCCATTATGTAAACTCCTCAAAACAATATTTAAATTCCACTTTGTTTTGCACATTTACTAAATGAAATTCAGAGACAGTAACCAGATTTCTGTCAAGGTTCTCTCTTCTTTAAATTGTAAATAAAATTTTTAAGTAAATCAAAATGCATTTTAAAATGTATTCATTTAAAAATATCTTTCTTGAGGAATGTTTGTTTTCCTTACAGAGTGGTAACTTTTGCTCTCTGGATCAAGTCCTTTGCAGAGTTTCTGCTTATAATGGGCATTCTGTAAGCATATATATATATATATATATATATATATATATATATATATATGTGTGTGTGTGTGTGTGTGTGTGTGTGTGTGTGTGTGTGTATTTTTTTTTTAATGAACGGACTTCATGGACAATACAGAAGCCATCCAGAGAATTCCATACATCCCCCATCATAAAATCTACAAAACATTCAACCACATTCATTTTTTTCTTTGTGTGTAAACGTGTGTGTGTGTCCCTCTTCTTACTCAAAGTGGTCACTCAGTACAGGAAATTCCATCACTTTCTACTTCCTATGACAGCTCACTCCATCAACTATACCTTTCTCTCATTTGTACTCACTGCCTCTTTCACTGCTGGATCTTTATGTTCAAATTTCTTTATTTATGGTTCTCCCATCTTAAGCAAATAAGTGAACAAAACCAATCCCTGAAATTCTAAATCCCCCTTCATCTGCTAGTCAATGTTCCTTTGGGTTCCCATGAACTCAGAGGCTGTACCTGAAACAAATACAGAAAGTTGATCTGAAGAGTGATTTCAGGAAGCCTCAGTGAGAGAACAAGAAGGAAAAACGTGCAATATGAGGGACACCTTTCAGAACTGTGTGTCTGAAGAAGGTTGTGTTGGAACGTTCAACCATCAGCTCCTGTATCCCTGAGGTCAGGGACTCTCCTGGGGGGTGGTGGTGGGAGGTCGGGCAGGGGGACTTCTCTGATTGCAGAGCGTTGAGTGTTGACTTAGCAGCAGGTGGGGCCCTGGCATCACAGAAGGAGGCACTTAGGATAAAAAGCAGAATGACCCATAGCATGTCCCTATGGGGACACTCTGCTATTGGCTTCTCGGTCAGCTTCAACGTAGGCTCAAGTCAAACCACTTTACCGGTGCACCTCTGACCTCTGACCACTGACCGCCTCATCAGACACAAATGGAGTGACATCAGTTGGAGAGCACCGAATCTCCAGGTTTAGTCAATGATTGCCCTCAGTGTTGAGAAGGATGGGGCAGCAATGGTTTAGGAAATATGGTGGCCCAGTGTTCATTTTCCTCCATCTTTCAGTACTATGTAGCTCATTTGTTCACATTTTCCTCATCAAAACAGAATCTCTCCATTTTTTTTTTCTTTCCATTACTCGGTTTTCCCATCTCCTCTCAAAATTTCATTGCTGTTTTCTCTGTATTCTTTATATATTCCTCTTCCTCAAAACATTATAGCTTATTACATTTCAGTCCTAGGCTCCCAGCCCCTCATTTTCCTTTCTTCTAAGCCTAATGCTGCTTTGTTGCTCTCTATTTCCATCTTTTTACAATTACTTGCTGAACATTTGCCTGTTTCACAAGCCGGCAATTCCCTAAGGAGCACTTCTTTCTTAATCCCACAATAAGACAACACATGAAATATGATGAATCAGGAGGTGATGGTTTTGATTCTCTTGCTCTGTGGACCTGCCCATGGGCCTTGTGTGCAGTTGCCTGTGCTCAGAGGAGAAAGCACCCCCAGGGAAAATAAGGCAGGTCTGTGATTCCTCAGTGGTGTATATATCTCCATTCTTGCAAAGTACCAAAAACAACCTGAAGTACAACTCCAGAACCGTCAACCACCTTCAGCAGTTAGTGATTAGCAATAAAAAACCATTATTGGCTCTATATTTGGTTACATCAAAGATGGAACAAATCTATCTTTAAAACAATGAAAAGTTCAGTGTAACAAAAGTACTATAAAATGGTTTCTGAGAAAAACTTTCTGTCTCATATTTGTCTTCTAGACATCATAAGCAGGGAAAGTAAGTTCAGATATACCTGGGGAATGCTGGAGAAGCAAAATTGCTAGTCAGTTAGGAAATAATCAGTTCCCTTCAAAGGAAAACAAGTCTTTTGACAGCTGCCTGTGTTGTGATAAATTGTTTGCCTTGGTTATGCTCATGAGGAAAAAAATTAATTAGATTCAATGTGCACATATCATGAGTGGATGCACTAAGGCAACATTCTATTTTTTCCTGAACTTACGTAATATTTTGATGAGTAGGAAGACATGTAAAGATCTCAATTTTAAGTTTTTATTGAGGGAGTTTTATCTATAATTAATTTAGATTATATTTAATTAAATATGTAAAGCAATGAATTTGAAGCCACCAATGGACTATTTGTGTGTATGAAAGCGGAGTCTAGAAATAGCTAAGCCAACATTAATATTGTTGTCATGATTTATTAAATGTTCTAATGATTCATTAAAACTCTTCTAACCAGCCTCTGTCATCAATCAACAAATATTTACAAAACAGCTATTAGGTATGTTCATGCTCTCACTCTGCTATAAAATAATACAGGAAAGCAAAGACAACAAGACCCAATTAATTTCAGAGAGAAAACTAATAAAAATGTTTTAATTATTTAGCTTGGGTATAGACAAACTATGGTCTTAGAAAAACAAACAAACAAACAAACTGCTTTAGAGTTTACTTCAGGTACTTCCAAGACATTCACAAACAAAACTGCTAATTAATGCAGCTGCCATACAAGGAATAAGAGAGAATGTAGCGGGGGGCGGGGAGGTGGGGTGGGCAGGAAAACAGAATAAACATTTGTTTCAATTCTTAAGAAACCTGTTTCTGAAGAAATCTATTGTTTTCCCTCCTCTTTTGCACTGACAGAAATGAGGACTTCTTCCTAATTTAGTCTCTTTTCTTGACTAGCGACAAAATCCAAACAGACTTTTGTTTCAAATGACATGATGTAAGCATTTTAAGACATGAAAAGACTCAGGTCTGTGATGATTGTTTCCCTCGACAATGCGATTGTTATACTGATTTCTTTCCCAATGTGTTTTTCTTTAATTGACTATCCCAACAACAAAATTTATTTTATTTGTAAATAGAATATATTCTTATATTCAAAACCAAAGATTATGGCATAATTCTATAGCATATTGGATACAAACATTAGTTAATTTAACTGCTATCATATCCATGTAAAAGTGCTATAATAAAAATACCTTCCAAAAGAGTATAGACTTTAATGATTTAAAGATGTCTTATATTTACCTAGAATATTGTATCTCTTTAATAATTATTATATAAAATATCCTATATAAGTTAAATAAGCAGGGTGACAATATACAGCCTTGATGTACTCCTTTTCCTATTTGGAACCAGTCTGTTGTTCCATGCCCAGTTCTAACTGTTGCTTCCTGACCTGCATATAGGTTTCTCAGGAGGCAGGTCAGGTGGTCTGGTATTCCCATCTCTTTCAGAATTTTCCACAGTTTATTGTGATCCACACAGTCAAAGGCTTTGGCATAGTCAAGAAAGCAGAAATAGATGTTTTTCTGGAACTCTCTTGCTTTTTCCATGATCCAGAGGATGTTGGCAATTTGACCTCTGGTTCCTCTGCCTTTTCTAAAATCAGCTTGAACATTAGGAAGTTCACAGTTCACGTATTGCTAAAGCCTAGCTTGGAGAATTTTGAGCATTACTTTACTAGCATGTGAGATGAGTGCAATTGTGAGGTAGTTTGAGCATTCTTTGCATTGCCTTTCTTTGGGATTGGAATGAAGACTGACCTTTTCCAGTCCTGTGGCCACTGCTGAGTTTTCCAAATTTGCTGGCATATTGAGTGCAGCACTTTCACAGCATCATATTTCAGGATTTGAAATAGCTCCACTGGAATTCCATCACCTCCATTAGCTTTGTTCGTAGTGATGCTTTCTAAGGCCCGCTTGACTTCACATTCCAGAATGTCTGGCTCTAGGTGAGTAATCACACCATCGTGTTTATCTGGGTAGTGAAGATCTTTTTTGAATAGTTCTTCTGTGTATTCTTGCAACCTCTTCTTAATATCTTCTGCTTCTGTTATGTCCAGACCATTTCTGTCCTTTATCGAGCCCATCTTTGCATGAAATGTTCCCTTGATATCTCTAATTTTCTTGAAGAGATCTCTAGTCTTTCCCATTCTGTTGTTTGCCTCTATTTCTTTGCATTGCTCATTGAAGAAGGCTTTCTTATCTCTCCTTGCTATTCTTTGGAACTCTGCATTCAGATGCTTATATTTTTTCTTTTCTCATTTGCTTTTTGCTTATCTTCATTTCACAGCTATTTGTAAGGCCTCCTCAGACAGCCATTTTGCTTTTTTGCATTTCTTTTCCATGAGGATGGTCTTGATCCCTGTCTCCTGTACAATGTCATGAACCTCAGTCCATAGTTCATCAGGCACTGTGTCTATCAGATCTAGTCCCATAAATATATTTCTCACTTCCACTGTATTATCATAAGGGATTTGATTTAAGTCATAGCTGAATGGTCTAGTGGTTTTCCCTACTTTCTTCAATTTAAGTCTGAATTTGGCAATAAGGAGCTCATGATCTGAGCCACAGTCAGCTCCTGGTCTTGTTTTTGATGACTGTATAGTGCTTCTCCATCTTTGGCTACAAAGAATATAATAAATCTGATTTCGAAAGCTGAGCATCAAAGAATTGATGCTTTTCAACTGTGGTGTTGGAGAAGACTCTTGAGAGCCCCTTGGACTGCAAGGAGATACAACCAGTCCATCCTAAAGGAGATCAGTCCCGGGTGTTCATTGGAAGGACTGATGCTAAAGCTGGAACTCCAATATTTTGGCCACCTCATGTGAAGAATTGACTCATTGAAAAAAAAAAAACCCTTATTCTGGGAGGGATTGGGGACAGGAGGAGAAGGGGACGACAGAGGATGAGATGGCTGGATGGCATCACTGACTCGATGCACGTGAGTCTGAGTGAACTCCAGGAGTTGGTGATGGACAGGGAGGCCTGGCGTACTGTGATTCATGGGGTCGCAAAGAGTTGGACACAACTGAGCGACTGAACTGAACTGAACTGAACTGAAAATATCCTAACCCATGAAACTATATTTTATGTTTTAAACAATATAAAGACAAAATCACCAACTAACTTAAAAAGCAAAACTTTCAAAAGGAACCCTTGTGCCAGTGCCAAAAATTCCTGGTGATGCTTCTTCCACTTGTGAATAAATGAAATTGGTGGAACTGTTAGTAGGATGCACAGTAAGACAAAGCTTGATTATAGAAACAGGGAGAAAAAAAATCCACAAAGCATGAGAATGTCCTTAGTATTTTGATTCTGCATCAACTTATAAGAGCATTTGCCTTTGGGTGCCCCAAATGAGAAAAGAAAAGCTATAACAGTATATCATCATTATGATGTGTTGGACTTTGGCTGTGTGGATTTGGTTAAGCTATTGTCTACAGTTTTCAAATACTAATCAAATCAAATACTAATCCAGCTGTTGCTATGAAGGTAATTTGAAGATGTGATTAAAATTCATAACCAATTGACTCTAAGTAAGGGAGATTATTATCTCTTACCTGTTTATGATGTATAAAAGCCAAACATGAAAGAGCTATTATCTTAGATAATCTGGGTGGACCTGATTCAATCAGGTGAAAGGCCTCTAGAATCACTGCCAAGACTTCCCTGATAAAGAACAAATTTCACCTGTGAATAATAGTTTCCATTCATGCCCAAGAACTCTAGCCTTGTCTGGATTTTGAATTTGCTTAGCCAACTCCCACAAATGCTCAAAGCAATTCCTCACAATGAATCTTTTAATACTCATCCTGCTGGTACTGCTTCTCTGTTGAACCTCTGACAACTCTTCACTATCCTGCCTGTAGAGGAGAAGGCCAGGCACCTCGGGAAAGGCAGTGGTGAACAGGTGGTTTCCAGGGAGACAAGCCACATTGTGCCTCCCAGCATGGAGCTTCAAGCTTAGCTTGAACCTCTGAAACTCTTCAAGGAGAAAGAACACTCAGAGAATACTGAAAAAATAGGCTGGATAATGTATAATCATTTTTCAATGTTATGTTGAGTCAGAAAAAAGGGAACTTTGAAAAATGTTTCTGACTGATGTCTCTATAGAGTTCTGGGCCTCTTGCTCACTCGTTTATAAAAACTAACCTATTCATTTACTGGGGCCTGGCAAGGAGAAAGGCAATTCTCCTGAACTCAGGTCAAAAAATCCTTGAGAATCTTTCCATTTTATAAAACGTAGGTGACCTCACATATTAAAAATGAATTTATTTTCTAGATGGGTTATTTGTATTTCATCGTTAAATTCCTTTGAATAAGCTATTTCTCAATTGCAATCTTCACCTATACTTAAACTGATTTCTCACACACATACATATATATCTATACCTATGAGAATATACATATGGTTATGCAATTTGGCAAATATGTGTATTTGAGAAATTACACTGGGGTTAAAGATTGTGTTCTCCATCATGATTATGTGCTCTATCATAAAACCTATGACCGAAGTATGGATAATAAACTGATTTATACGTATGAAAATATTTGAAATTTCATTGCACCTGTCTTATAATATCCTTTTCTCGAGACTAATGATATAAAAATTCAGGATTAAAGATCAAAGCTCATAAATCATAAACAAAATGATGCCTGTTTTTCTTCTTATAAATCATTTCTCAGAAACCGCAAGTATAACAGAGCCCTAGATCAATCCATCATGCCTGAAGTTAAATACAACATTGGTTTCCAAGGATATGCACAGTTTTAGAACTCTGCAGAAGTTAATTAATTTTCTTCCCAGGTATTTGAGAATACAACCAACAACAAGGTAATCAGTGAAAGGAATTTACTAGAACATCTTGATTTTTATTTTAATGAGGTGGAAACTGAAAGCAGAGAGGTAGGCCACTGACCTGTGAAATACGAGCAGACTCCCAACCTGGGAATTGTGTTGTTGTGAGTCTTATAAAATAACAAAGTTTGTTACTAAGCAACTATTTCCCATGGTCTGAAGTCCTTGGACTATATTTAACTTGAGCATATTTTAAGGATAGAATAAATGATTTTTTCCTGAGTTTGGGTCTGGAAAATGAAAATCTCAAAGTTTAGGAAGGAGAAAGAGGAGGGAGGTGAGAAGAAAAAGAGAGAAGGGACAGAGAACGTGAGGTGGAGGAGAAATTCAGTGCTGATTCCTAAAAATTGACCTAATTCTAATAAAACATTTCAAAACTCCCTTTATTTCTGTTCCCTGCCTCTTATTTTGACCCCTTTTTCTCAGTCAACCGAGTGACACATGTGCTCTCAATAACATTGTTCTTCAGCCACTACCAAGTGTAGCTTCCTAAACCACACAGGTCACACAACTCTAAGAAATAAGGACTGAGGTGCCCTAGGCGAGAGGGATGGGATGCGGAGGCTTAAAAGGGAGGGATATATGTTAAGCATTACATTTCTCTCAAGAGGGAGAGATATATGTATACATTTAGCTGATTCACTTCATTGTACAGCAGAAACTAACACAACATTGTAAAGCAATTATACTCCAATTAAAAAATAAGGTAAAAAATCAAATGCCTGTTAACGTCTTAAAATCTGTGACTTACAAAAAGTATTGCAATTTTAAGAAAAATGTAGAGAGAGTGTTTGGGGACAGAGGAAGAAACCTATGCATTAATAGTTGGCACAGCCTACAAGCCATTTATGTATTTATTACTTCATTTTGTTTATTTAATAACCATTTAAGTGCTTCTGCGCTTGAAAGGCTCTGTGTGGTATCAATTTTACCAACATTACCCCTCTCCTTTCAGTGTCTCATTTCTACTGCAGAACCCTATAGACTCGAAAGATCTCTGAGCCTTGTATTTGCTTTTTCCCTTGTTTCCACAATGGTGGAATTTTAGTGGCAGCACTAGATGACAAGCAGGAATTTGTAGGAGGGGTCAGGAGGAACCTCACCTGTTACTCCCCATTAATAGGTGTTCCTGGCAAGCTAACTAGGTCAGAAGACTTACATAAAAATTTAATTAACTGGTTAATCAGGTGAACAAAGATCAAGCTGGATATTTTAAGACCTTGAAGGAAAAGCAAATTAATTACTGCACAGAGCTCTCTATCAAAGCGCTGCTAATTCATATAACCAAATTGAGTTCATGGGGCCCCAATATTTTTGCCCTGTAAGAGACAGAGACCTCTGCCCTCACCATGAGTCATGGTTTTAGATGAGAATTTTTCTACGAAACCAACTGCATTTATCAACTTATGATGACTTTATCACTTTTATTAATCAAACACATCTACAACTGTTAATCAGAATTTCTGACAGACTCTTTGCAATCAGGAACCTATGCAGCCCAAATTATAAGAAATTACCTTAGTCCCTGATACACGTTCTTCTCACCAAAAACAACTACTCTGATTGTAATAGTCTAATATTAGAAAATGTGTATTTATTCCAAAAATTCAAATTCCACTCAATTTTGAGAAATTGTTTGGGGAGACTGACAGTCCTACTTTACAAGAAATTATTATTTTATTTTAAGCACTAAACTCAAAAACTCAGTATCAAAATATTTTTTCAGCTAAGAGGAGGAAGAATAAATGAAAACTATGAAAGAAAAACAGATATGGCTTTGCAAATTTTCTCCCAGGCTTCCTAATTATGTGTTATTCCCTCATTAGAGTTGTGAAGAAAATTCAACTGTGGCAAAAATTGCCTCATCAGTTGCCTGATTGGAAGGACTAATTTAGCCTGAAAGGAATTCAGAAAAGGAGGGATGACCTTGCACATTATGATATGTACATATATATTTTCTTTGAAGAATTTTCAATTACATGTTCAATTCTAGATAAAATATTATAGTTTATGTTATCCAATCATATTTATTCACAGAAATTATTAGTGATGAGCAAATTTTATATAAACTTTCAAAATGTAATAGTGTATTATGAAAAATGTTTAACCACATGATAATAAGTAGCTTCATGAATTGGCATATTTTCATTCTACAGATCACTTTGCGTATCTACTGATGACAGGTAGTATGTTCATTCAGTGTCTATCTGAGTGTCTACTGGTGACAGACACTGGGAAAATTATAGCAAATAAAATATACATGTCTGTCCTAGTCAGGATTAAATAATCAGCTTAATTACAAAAACTGGCACTGGTGTGTTTCAGACAGTGTCTGGCAGTCATGTTCTTTGTCTATACAACTGAAGATACTAAGCCATCATTAATTTCCTCTTTCAGAAAACTATTCTTTAACACTGGCTGATTTCATCTCAAAATTATTTAAGGAGATGCAGAGATTTATCAATACCATTTTTTTAATGAAAGAAATGTAAATTCTCTAATCTTTGTTATATATGTATAAGCCTTATACCAGTAACTGAACCAAACTGCTACAGTCTGATATAATTTGTTAGGTCGTGGATACAGCATTAAGACTCAAAGTCATCCAAATTAAGGAGGTTTCTTAAGAAATTCAATACAGATGATGTATTGCTTTTTCTGCTTACCTTTCCACTTGCATGGAATAAACAGAGCCCTTATAATTCATTACCTCTTACCAGAATTATTTAAATAAACAGCTACTCAACTTTTTTCAAATGCTTTCCTTCACTATTGCAGTATTTTTCTCCTCACTTTTGCCTAGTACTCTACCCATCTTCCTAAACATGCACTCTTATTTTCTGCTAATAAATACTCGTGGAATTTTCAAAATCTAAAGAGCAATGACAAAGTCCTTTCCTGAGTTCAAGACTGTTCACAATCTGAAAAAATCTAACTTCTATTAATCTCAGAATTTCCCCTCCTCAGGAATGATGTAGAAGGCTGCAAAGAGCCTGGTCTAAAAGTCAGAGGATCTCTGCTCTATTTCTGTTTCTGCCTCTCTTAGAATGAACCCTCGCTTCCTCTCCTTGTTGTTCTTCATCATTTAATCAGCATTACTATTTTAAGTGAAATTTAATATTTAACTCCTCAAAGAGAGGAGGTACTGATCCTTCCTCTTCCTCTCTGAAACACTTCCCATAAAACCCTGGGTTCATAAAAAATATTACAAAACCTCTTGAGCTGGATGACCTTTAATATACCTACTAACAAAATTTCTCCCCCCCCCATTCTGAAACAAATTTCATGAATGATTCCAGATTCCTAGATTCATCATTAAATCTATCTTGAAACCTGTAACCCAAAGATATTTTCCTTTCTATGAACGCAACACAATCTCTGTTATATTTTGGTGTGAAGCATTTTCCAATATGGTATAGTAAACATCTTCTATTAGAAATTAATAGCTGCGAGGAAGAATAGAAGAGAGGCAGAAAATATGGGAAATATTGGTGTGAATAAGATTAACCTGGCATCTTCAGGACCTCTCAAAGATTTAGATGGATTTCTGACTCAATCACATATCACTGTTCATTTACCTGCTTCTCCTTATCTGAATGTCCTAGCCATAATCCTTTAGATAGGATGATGTTCTTTTTTTATTAACAGAGTAGTGAATATGGAACAAGCCATGCTCCCATGTAATACTCTCACCTCTATTATCCACAACCTTTCTATGTGTGTGTGAAAGACTAATAAAAATTGGGGGATATACAGGTAACACTGTTATTATAACACAGCAGTGTTAGCCATTTAAAATATAGCATTACCCATCCCTGTTCTTATAGCTGTTAACCCTGCTCATCTCTGGGAATTATCTCAATGGATACTGTGAGAGATGAAAATACTTTTTTTTTTTTTTTCGCTATTCCTCCCACAAAGAATGGAGTCTTACTCCCCTCCCTTGGAATCTATGTTGGCCTTATTAACTTACATTATCTGCAGCAAAATGACACCATTATAGCTGTGGATATAGCCTTTGTAAGACTCCTGGAAGCTTCCACCTTCCTCTTTGAGCTCAGAGAGTCGATGTAAGGATTTCAACTACACATATTGTGAGAACTCCCTCATCCAAGGCGATGGATGAGAGGGTGCTGAGTGGGGAACTCTGCTGGGCAACTAGCCCACAGGGACCCTCAATGGTCACCCTAGTTTATCTTCAGACGAGTTTAGTCCCACCCCCATCCGCCTGCTGCTCCTGGAGAGATTCCAAATGAGAATCAAATAATTGAAAGCACTCAAACCACCAAACCATGAGAGCTAATGCATAGGTGTTTTAAGATAGTTAGTTTGGGGCAGCTTGTTGTAGAGCAGGGCTAACTGGAACAACTCCTTTTTAACATTCTCATACCTCCACACATTAACTGGTTATCTTTTAAAAATCTCACACTTTCATTCAGATTTTTCAGTAGACATGTCATTTTGTAATCACATAGCTCAGAGACAGACAGCCATTTACGAAGGAGTTATTTTAAATAAGGAATTCAAGAAATTCAAACATGTAAGAGGCAAAGGAGGCCAACCTCAGACTCTATAAATTAAAGTAAGCAGTACAAACCTACAGATATATGGCCAGAAAAGGGTTGATATTCTTGCCTTTGTAGACGCACATCAGTAAATTGCAGTTTGAGATGTTGAAAGCCCTCAATCATGTATTAAAAAAAAAAACTAATAATACTTTCAGAATGTGAGAAAATTTAAAAATGAGATATGAAGATGGCTATGTTGGTAAAAAAATTAGAGGGTTTTAAGCAGTCAGGATGATTTCTAATTCAAAATTACGAGGATTTTGGATAAGCTGATACTTAAATAGTAGCATGTAACTTAAAAACTTTAGAATAATACACATGAATCACAGTACTAGGTCTTTAAAACTCATTCTAACATGTATACTATCATGTGAATTGAATCGCCAGTCTGTGTCTGACGCGGGATTCAGCATGCTTGGGGCTGGTGCATGGGGATGACCCAGAAAGATGTTATGGGGAGGGAGGTGGGAGGGGGGTTCATGTTTGGGAATGCATGTAAGAATTAAAGATTTTAAAATTTTAAAAATAAAAAACTAAAATTAAAAAAAAAAACTATAAGACCAAGAGGTATAATATAAGCCAAGCCATAAAAGAACAATTGATTTCATTCTACATTGTCTAGTCTAGTTATCAATAATAGATGAAATAGCAAACTTCTTTTCCCTACATTTTATAAAATGAGGGATTTTTACATGTTTCATGGACCACTCAAAAGGTCTTTGGATGGACATTGTATGTACACCCCTAAAATTCTTACTTGCTTCTGTGTATATGTGTGTTTTCTGGGTACAGTATCCATATCTCTCACAAGATTTTCAGTGAAAAGCATAAACCTTGCTGTTTTCAAATTATAAATAAAAGAGATATACTCTAAAGCAAAAGTGACTCAAAAAATACAAGGGTGAAACAGAGAGTACATAGTGGTAGACTATGAACAGCTTAATTCCTGCTTAAACCTATCCCTCCATATTATGGAAGCCTGTCTCCAAGGACTGGCCATTCCACCCTGATTTATTTTCTTTTCCATAATCTTGCTTCCCACCATTCTGGTAGCCTATGCTGTTTACCGCCTACCTAGCTCTGGTTTGTGTAACAGATGAGATTCAGGAGAAAAAGCTCCATACTTTCCATTATTTTTTATAAACTATAATGTTGATCAGTTGAAAGATAAAATTAATTCAGCACAAATGTCTTAAGTATATATGTGGCACAGAATACCCTACATGCATATTCAGTCAAAAGTGGATAAGATGTATGATGCTTATGTTATTTGTTTGAAGTTAAAGAGGGTCTTTGATCTCAATTCTCTCTAAAGATTCAAACGAATGATTAACCAAAACCATTTGGGGGGGGCTCCAAAATCACTGCAGATGGTGATTGCAGCCGTGAAATTAAAAGACACTTACTCTTTGGAAGAAAAGTTATGACCAACCTAGATAGCATATTCAAAAGCAGAGACATCACTTTGCCAACAAAGGTCCATCTATCTAGTCAAGGCTATGGTTTTTCCTGTAGTCATGTATGGATGTGAGAGTTGGACTGTGAAGAAAGCTGAGTGCCAAAGAATTGATGCTTTTGAACTGTGGTGTTGGAGAAAACTCTTGAGAGTCCCTTGAACTGCAAGGAGATCCAACCAGTCCGTTCTGAAGGAGATTAGCCCTGGGTGTTCTTTGGAAGGAATGATGCTAAAGCTGAAACTCCAGTACTTTGGCCACCTCATGCGAAGAGTTGACTCATTGAAAAAGACTCTGATGCTGGGAGGGATTAGGGGCAGGAGAAGAAGGGGACGACAGAGGACAAGATGGCTGGATGGCATCACCAACTCGATGGACATGAGTTTGAGTGAACTCCAGGAGTTGGTGATGGATGGGGAGGCCTGCCGTGCTGCAGTTCATGGGGTCGCTAAGAGTCAAACATGACTGAGTGACTGAACTGAAGTGAACTGAATCATTCTAAGGGATGATTAATCAAAAACCATCTTTATTTTCATTCTACATACCCTAGAGGATTCTTCAGTGACCTAGAAAATCAAATTCCATCTGAGTTAGAGAGAATATAACAAACACAAGGAAAGTCAACTATTAAGAAAATTCAGGCCTATTTGTGAACTCTGACGTGTGAAAGGTAAATATGCTTGACACATTATTTGACTATAGACTGTAATAACTCAGTTTGTATCTTTGTTAAGGTACAAAATTCTAGAGAATATTCCAGTCCATTGAAGGAAGGAGAAGACTAATTGATAGCATCTAACTTCTAGTCTATTATGAATGTACATTCAGACAGGGGAAGGAGGTATATGTCTTTTTCCCATTTTTCAATTCATTTGCACTAAATCCAAGGATACCTATATGGGGATATCTTAGGGTATCTTTCACGAAAGACAAAATAAGGGATACTATGTTATTTTCTACAAGAAGAAATTGATTAACATTATTACAAAAGTCAAGAGAATGAGAAGACAAGTCACAGACTGGGAGAAAATATTTGCAAAACAGTGATAAAGGACTAGCAACCAAAATATACAAAGAACTCTTAAATTCAACAATGAGAAACATACAACTCAACTCAAAAATGGGGAATGTCCTTAACAGACACCACAGCAAAGAAGATATACAAATGGCAAATAAGCATATGAAACAATGCTCCACATTTTTATTTCATCAAGGAAGTGCAAACTAAAACATCAGCAAAAATAGATAAATAAATAAAACAACCGTGCATACTCACTTAAATGCCAAAATTTAGAACACTTGATAATACCAAATGCTGGTGAGGGTGTAGAGTAACAGGAACTCTCATTCATTCCTAGTGAGAATGCAAAATGTTATAGCCAGTTTGAAAGACAATTTTGCGGCTTCTTACAAAATGGATTATACTCTTGACATATGATCCAACCATCACACATCTTGGTATTTAACCAAAGAAACTGAAAATGTATGTCCCTCACAAAAATCTACACACAAGTAGTTACAATAGCTTTATTCGTGATTGTCAAACTTTGGAAGCAATGACGATCCCTTCTAGTTCAGTTCAGTTCAGTTGCTCAGTTGTGTCCGACTCTGAGAACCCACACACTGCAGCACTCTAGGCTTCCTTGTCCATCACCAACTCCTGGAGCTTGCTCAAATTTACGTCCATTGAGTCAGTGATGCCATCCAACCATTTAATCCTCTCATGTCCCCTTCTCCTCCTGCCTTCAATCTTTCCCAGCATCAAGGTCTTAATGGATTATTACACAGGTACATCCAGACAATGCAACATTACTCACTACTAAAAAGAAATGCACTATCAAGCCACGAGAAGACATGGCACTACTTTAAATGCATATTACAAAGTGAAAGAAGGCAATCGGAAAAGGCTGCATACTGTATGATTTCTACTCTATGACATGCTGGAAAAGGCAAAACTATGAAGAGAGGAGAAAAGCAGTGATTGCCTAGAGGTGGAGGTGGGTGGGGGCTGGATAGCAAAGCACAGAGGATCTTTAGGGCAGTAAAAATACCCTGTGTGATAACATAATGATGGATACGTGTCATGACACACTTGCCTAAATCCATAGAAAGATGAAGTGCAGCACCAAGAATGATCTGTAACAATAGCTATGAATTTTGTGTGATAATGACATATCAATGTAGTTCATCAATTGTAAATGTACCACTCTGGTGAGGAGATGTTGGTTATGCAGAAGGCTAGGCATGTGTCGGTGGCGGGGTGCATATGGGAAATGTCTGAACCTCTTCTTCAGTTTTGCTGTGAACCTAAATCTTCTCTAAATAATTGTCTTTATAAAATCACATTGTACAACTTAAATATATACATTTTTTGTCAATTATACTTCAATAAAGCTGAAAGAAATGATCACAAAAGTTTAATTGCAAACTAAAATAATATTTATGCTAAAATGTGTCTAACTGTGACTACAGTGTTATTACTGAGAGTATTGTTTCTGAAAGAAAACTGATCTTATTTTGGAGGCATTTTATTTACATTACTATATGCATATTCAGCCAACAACAAATATTTTTTCTTGTTCCTGGAACTTCCATTAATCCTGGAAGTATGTGGGTATGTAGATTCATATATATATATATATATATATATATATAATATATATATATATATATATATATTTTTTTTAACTTATCCATAAAGAACATGAACACATTAAGTAATTAATGCTTGTCAGTTACTTTGAGTGAATACTGTTTTCATCAAATGCTATATCTGTGGTAAGTAATAATAATAATCAAGATAACGGGTTGTCCAATTATGTAAGTTATTTGCTAGCAGTTTTAAACCACACCATATGTTTCCCCAGAATGTAGACATTTAATTTTTTTCTCAAAAAGAAGACAAGCAATCATCAATCGAAAAGAAAACACTTTTAAATATGAGAGACATACTGATTTATATAATGATTCTAAAATTGTATAATACCTAAAGCACAGTCAATCAAGCTGCAGTCAATATGCTAAAGTGTCAGTGAAGAACTGACTTCCTTATATTTCTTTTATCAGTTCTCTCAGGATGGAAAAACTTCCCACTTCACACTTACCCAAAGGCATCATCTTCTTTTCCAGGCTTACATCAGGGTGGTCTCTCTGTGATTTCTATGATCAGAAATTTCCTGATCATAAGACTTGCTTTATTTAATGAATAATTCAGAATGTTTCTAAGATATTTTTGGGAGAAAAGAGTTTAAGCGATAGGTCAGATCCACTCTCTTCCTGGGGAAGATGGGAACAATACTGGGAAGGGGTCAAAGCAGATGCTATATTTGCCTTGTCAACTGGATTTTCTCAGTGTCACCTAAGCTATACAACTCTGGGCTATAAATTGGTAGTGCCAAAAGTCTCCCTACAGTCAGAGGAATGACACAAACTGCACCTAAGACTTCCAATACCCTGGGCCAAAAAGACGCATCTAATGTGAAAATATATGGCCTTGTAAGCCATAAAATTAAAAGACGCTTACTTCTTGGAAGAAAAGTTATGACCAACCTAGATAGCATATTCAGAAGCAGAGACATTACTTTGCTGACTAAGGTCTGTCTAGTCAAGGCTATGGTTTTTCCAGTGGTCATGTATGGAGAGCTGGACTGTGAAGAAGGCTGAGCGCCAAAGAATTGATGCTTTTGAACTGTGGTGTTGGAGAAGACTCTTGAGAGTCCCTTGGACTGCAAGGAGATCCAACCAGTCCATTCTGAAGGAGATCAGCCCTAGGATTTCTTTGCAAGGAATGATGCTAAAGATGAAACTCCAGTACTCTGGCCACCTCATGCGAAGAGTTGACTCATTGGAAAAGACTCTGATGCTGGGAGGGATTGGTGGCAGGAGGAGAAGGGGATGACAGAGGATGAGATGGCTGGATGGCATCACCGACTCGATGCACATGAGTCTGAGTGAACTCCGGGAGATGGTGATGGACAGGGAGGCCTGGCGTGCTGCGATTCATGGGGTCGCAAAGAGTCGGACACGACTGAGCAACTGAACTGAGCTGAAGCTACCCTTGACTTTGTATACCTGCTCTTTGGACGCCTATACTTTTGACACCATTTAGTAAAGTTTGGCATTGAATCAGATCTTAGGCTTGACAACTGCAATATAACTGTTTTATTTTCCTTTTCTTTCCAAGTTGTATTACGATAGCTCATATCACTAACATTCATATATAATTTTATCTTATTTTTCTAAGTATATGTAACTATGTTCATATGTGTCATTTTATAAATTTTATAGTGTTTTATTTTTAATTAATACTTAATATTTTAATTTTATAAACTTAAAGTTTATTTTAAATACTTTAGGTTACATGATCTGAAACCAACATGTATTTCTCCAAAAAGTCCTCTAAAAACCACTGTTCTGATACAGAGCCAAGAATTAAAGCCCTGGAAAAGATAGATGTTATGAAATACTACTTGTGATACTAACAACACCACCAAAACCAATGGGTGTTTCAATACTGTCCTCAATACCCAGGTCTGTGAATCACAGCCTGACTTCCCATTTTTAAATATTTACTGGCTAGCCATTGCTTACAGTGTGAAGTCTAAACTTCTGATTAAAGCCACAAGGTCTTTAATACTGTGATCTCTGATATCTGGAAAAGAGGATGTGATAAGCCTTTCCATATAGCTTAACTCTATGACAAACCTAGACAGTATTTTAAAAAGCAAAGATATCACCTTGCTGATAAAGGTCTGTATATTCAAAGCTATAGTCTTTCTAGTAGCCATGTGTGGATGTGAGAGCTGGACCACAGAGAAGGTAGAACACTGAGGACATTGATGCTTTTGAATTGGGGTGCTGGAGAATACTCTTGAGAACCCCCTGGACAACAAGGAGATCAAACCAGTCAGTCTTAAAGGAAATCAACCCTGAATACTCATTGGAAGGACTGATGCTGAAGCTGAAGCTCCAGTACTTTGGCCACCTGAAGCAAACAGCTGACTCATTAGAAAAGACTCTGATGTTAGGAATGATTGAAGGCAGAAGGAGAAGAGGGTGACAAAGGATGAGATGGTTGGATGGCGTCACTGGTTCAATGCACATGAACTTGGACGAACTCCAGGAGATGGTGAGGGACAGGGAAGCCTGGTGTGCTACAGTCCATGGGATTGCAAAGAACCAGACATGACTTGTCGACTGAACAATAACAAAAATTGCACTGAG
Organism: Ovis canadensis; assembly: GCF_042477335.2. Classification (NCBI taxonomy): domain Eukaryota; kingdom Metazoa; phylum Chordata; class Mammalia; order Artiodactyla; family Bovidae; genus Ovis; species Ovis canadensis. Next base: position 28,777,140 of record NC_091256.1, read on the forward strand.
CTACTTAGTGTTCCCCAAACACACTATGCTTCAGCCAAGGCTGATTTCCAATTTTCATGTCCATGTGGCTTCACATTTCATAACCAATTCCAGAATGTTCTGTGGTAAAGGTTGTGCATTATGCAAGGGCACCAGAATTAAAAAGGGTGCTAAATACTTCATTAACACCTTGGTAAATCTCTTGTTCTGGCAGCATGAGTCATGTTATGATAATTTTCTAAAGCATAAATCTTGATGAAAGATTACCTTTGCTGCTATTACACTTGTCACATGTCAACAATCACCAGCTCCTTCAGATCAAGGATCTCCTACTATCTAGATTTATGCACATCTCTTGAACCTGACTACCAAACAGAAGCTGTCAATGGGCTCAGCTCAAATTCTCAAGCCATGTTATTTATTTTCTATATTACTATATAGCCATTATAGGTTAAATCATTTGTTGACTAAAGAAGCTGACTGACAACTTAGAAGAGACTTCAGGCAGGGATTTCTGAGAAGGATTTGTGGGCGGAGACAATTACCCAAAAAGTACCATAGACATTTATGCTGTGATATTTTTGCTTATGTTCCCCTCTGTTTACAGTAGTATTAACTCACTGATTAATAGTGGCAGAGGAAGTTCCTCTGTCTGCAGACTTTCACGACTCATTGTGATCACAATCTCGAAACACAGGAGAACCTCTCTTCCTATATATATTTCAGCACCTTATAAAAGAAGTAACTAGTCAGAACAAGTTTATATCTCTATACCAGTTTTTGGAAATACCAAACTATCTTAATGTGCAATTTGTCTATTAATAGTTTGTACGGTAATGGTGCCCCTCAAGGACCGCGTGCAAAGGGACGGGGACTGCCCCACTCTGTTATACTATATTGCGCGATTATCCAATGCTCAGTCATCATGGGCTGCTGGCCATCAAAATTGTAACCACACTCTTCCTTTAGTCAGGTAGAAAGAAAGAAAGTGAAGTCGCTCAGTCGTGTCCGACTCTTTGCGACACCATGGACTGTAGCCCACCAGGCTCCTCCATCCGTGGGATTCTCCAGGCAAGAATACTGGAGTGGGTTGCCATTTCCTTCTCCAGGGGATCTTCCCGACCCAGGGATAGAACCCAGGTCTCCTGCATTGCAGGCAGACTCTTTCACCTCTGAGCCACCGACCAAAGGTTAGATCTCTTTTCCTCCAATACTTTCCCGCAGGCAGCAAGCGTTAGACAAGTTTCCTAATTCCTAACATTATTTAGCCCAGTATCTAGTTCCAGAGATACAACAGCCATCAGTATAAACAGTTGCTTTGCTCCTCATAAGAAAGATCATTAACTTTCTGATCTGAGGGAAAGATACTCCTCCTGCCATCAATTCTGCCATGACTGGACTGATTCCACATTTGAAGGGGGGCTTTTCAGTTACCAAAATTTCCTCTCTCTACCAATGTCTCTGTTTCTCAGCACACTGTATTTCCAAGTGTCAGAAAACTAACTCAAAGTTGTCTTGACAAATACAGTGAATTTATTAATTTATATACCTGGAAAGATAAAGGGATCTGACTTCAGGACCATCTGATGACATTAGCCAGGAACCCATATGTTCCCTCCAGCTATGCCCTAGCTCCCACTCTCTTTCCCTCCCTACAACTTAGCTCTGCTTTCCTCTGTGCTGGAATCACTTTCCATATCTCTGTTGAAGAACAATAAAAACTTTGCATTGTAGTTGGGCTTACAGGTTGCCAGAAGCATGTTTTTAATGAACCACTGCAGTAGGGAGAGATGGTTGAAACTGATTATCAAAAGCACAGAGCTTTTCTAACAAGGCTGGGAACAATAGGGCCGCAGTAACACAGAAAGCAAAAAAAGAAATATAACCTGTGGGTACTTTTACATCTCAAGTGATTAACAACCAGAGCTTTTTGTGAATCAAGAATTCATACATTATTCTTTTTTTATGACAAGGTTTTAAGCGTATTTAAACTTAACATAGTATATAAGATGTTCACATTAAAAAAAAAGGAAAATAAAAATCTCTACGGCACATCCCAGTGTTTTGTCTTCTGAAGATTTTTTAGGATATTTAGACAGAAACAGCTGCAGCAACAGCAAGCACTACTGACAGGGAAAGATTAAGAAAAAATGAGGTTATACAATAAATCACCATTTATGTCAAAAATATACAATGGCATAGAGAGATACAAATTTAGCACATGAGAATGGTTATCTTCTGTAGACAAATGTATATGGAGGTATTGACTTTGCAAAGAGGAGGAAATTTTTCTCTGAGAGAGAAAGAAAAGGGTCAGAGTGAAAAGCCTTAGAGGAAATAAAGAGCCATCTGAGGTTAGTGTGTCAATAACTGGATACCTAAGGCCATGGAACACACTCCCAATGACTGATGGAGTAAACTAACTCTGGAAGGTAAGATGAGTACCAGCTCTATAGAAGAGATCAGTCAAGAGAAGAAAGAACTCCTCTGAGCATGCTCCACAATTAACAACAATCACAATTCTGACATATTTCAGCATTACCACAGCAAACAGATATAGGTAATGGATTAATGTATTCACGACATCCTTTTTCCTAGCAAATTTTTCCAGGCTGAAGATGCTAATCAAAAATGTTGACAGTGGGATTTATCCAGAACTGAAGGTTGGCAGTATTTCACAAAGAGAGGTGAAAATGCAATTATTTGTGGGAATCTGTGTGGCCATGAATTATGTTAGAAAGGAATGCTGCATTCCCAATCCTAACGACTACTTCTACTTAGAGTTTTGTTAGCAAAATATTCTTAGCCTTCCTTTGCTCAACTGCTTCTCCACAGAGAGTGGAATGAATTAGTATAATTCTATAATTCTCTTCAGTTCAGTTACTCTGTCGTGTCCAACTCTTTGCAACCCCACGCCAGGCCCCACCCCACGCCAGGCCTCCCTGTCCATCACCAACTCCCGGAGTTCACTCAAACTCACATCCATCGAGTCGGTGATGCCATCCAGCTATCTCATCCTCTGCCGTCTCCTTCTCCTCCTGACCCTAATCCCTCCCAGCATCAGAGTCTTTTCCAATGAGTCAACTCTTTGCATGAGGTGGCTGAATTATTGGAGTTTCAGCTTTAGCATCAGTCCTTCCAAAGAACACCCAGGACTGATCTCCTTTAGAATGGACTGGTTGGATCTCCTTGCAGTTCAAGGGACTCTCAAGAGTCTTCTCCAACACCACAGTTCAAAAGTATCAATTCTTCGGTGCTCAGCTTTCTTCACAGTCCAACTCTCAAATCCATACATGACCACTGGAAAAACCATAGCCTTGACTAGATGGACCTTTGTTGGCAAAGTAATGTCTCTGCTTTTGAATATGCTATCTAGGTTGGTCATAACTTTTCTTCCAAGGAGTAAGTGTCTTTTAATTTCATGGCTGCAGTCACCATCTGCAGTGATTTTGGAGCCCCCCAAAATCAAGTCTGATACTGTTTCCACTGTTTCCCCATCTATTTCCCATGAAGTGATGGGACCAGATGCCATGATCTTCGTTTTCTGAAAGTTGAGCTTTAAGCCAACTTTTCCACTCTCCTCTTTCACTTTCATCAAGAGGCTTTTTAGTTCCTTTTCACTTTTTGCCATAAGGGTGGTGTCATCTGCATATTTTCTCTTCTGAGAGGGACATGGCTATCTACCTCCACAGCGTGCTTGTTTTCTGCCTGGCTCTTCCATGCTGTGAGACTTACCAAGGCATGATTTCCTTCTGAAAAAGTAGAGGGGGTAGAATAAAAGGTTCTGAAGTTTGTAAGCCTAGTAGTGTCAGTTCAGTATAGTGTTAAGATTTGGTACACTGCAAAATCACTGATGAACACTTATGTAAAAATCCTCACCAATATACAAGCAAGCCAATTTCAACAATACATGAAAAAGAATCATACATCATGATCCAGCTGGTTTATCCTGGGGGGGGGGGCATAAAGGATTTTTCAATATTTGCAAAGTAATCAATGTGATACAGCCTATTAAAAAATTGAAAAGTAAACACCATACAATCTTCTCAATAGATGCAGAAAAAGCTTTTGACAAACTTCAACATCCATTTATGATAAAAACTCTCCAGAAAGTAGGCATAGAAGGGACCTACCTCAACATAATACAAGCCACATATAACAAACACACATCTAATGTCCTAGTCAATGGTAAAAAGATGAAAGCATTTCCTCTAATATTGGAAATAGGACAGGGATGTCCATTTTCATCATTTCTATTCAACATAGTTTTGAAAGTCCCAGCCACCACAATCAGAGAAGAAAAAGAAATAAAAGAATTTAAGATGGAACATAAGTGAAACTGTTACTGTTCACAGATGACATGATGCTATACACAGAAAATCCTAAAGATGCTACCAGAAAACTACTAGAGCTCATCAGTGATTCAATAAAACTTCTGGATACAGAATTAATATACAGAAATCTGTTGCATTTCTATACACTAACTACAAAGTATCAGAAAGAAAAATTGAGGAACCAACCCTATTTACCATAACATCAAAAAGAATAAAATACCCGAGTAAACCTACCTAAGGAGGCAAAAGATCTGTACTCTGAAAACTATGACACCAGTGAAAGAAACTGGAGATGACACAAGCAGATGGAGAGATGTACTGTGTTCTTAGATTGGAAGAATTGTTATTGATTAAATGACCACATTACCCAAGATAATCTACAGATTCAATGCTATGCCTATAAAATAACTAATGGCATTTTTCATAGAACTAGAACAAAAAATGTAAAAAGATTGTATGGAAACTCAAAACAACCTTAAAAATAATGGAGCTGGAGGAATCAGGCACTGTGACTTCAGACTATACTTCAAAACCACAGAAATCAAAACAGTATGGTACTGTCATAAAAACAGAATATAGATCAATAGAACAGGATACAAAGCCCGGAAGTTCACACACACTTAATGGTCAAGTAATCAACAATAAAGGAGGCAAGAATACACACTGAACAAAAAGTAGTTTCTTCAATAAGTAGTCCTGGAAACACTGGACATTCATGTAAAAGAATGAAATTAGAAAAATCTTTCACATTATATATGAAAATAAACTCAAAATGAATTAAACATCTAAATGTAAAACTAGATACTAAAAAACTCCTGAGAAAAGCACCGGAAGAACACTCTTCGACATAAATCACAGCAATTTTTTTAATCTGTCTTCTAAAGAAATGGAAATAAAAACAATAATAAACAAATGGGACCTAAGTAAACCTAAAAGCTTTCACAAAGCAAAGGAAACCATAAACGAAGTGAAAAGACAACTTAGAGACAGGGAGAAAGTGTTTGTAGATAATACAATGAAAAGTGGGTTAATTTACAAAATATATAAACAGCTCATAAAACTTATTATTTAAAAAAACAAATAACTCAATCAAAAAAATGGGCAGAAGATCTAAATGAACATTTATCCAAAAAAGACATACAGCTGATCAAGGTACATGAAAAGATACTCAATATCACTAATTATTAGAGAAATGCAAATCAAACTACATTGAGGCATCACTTGACACCAGTCAGAATGATCATCATTGAAAAATCTAAAAATAATAAATGCTGGAGAGGGTGTGGAGAAAAGGAAACCCTCCTACACTGTTGGTGGGAATGTAAATTGGTACAGCCACTATGGAGAACAGTATAGAGGTTCCTTAAGAAACTAAAAATAGGGTTACCAATACAATTCTGTAATCCATTCCTGGGCGTATATGTGGAGGAAACTCTAATTTAAAAACATACATGCACCCCAGTGTTCAAAGTAGCACTATTTACAATAGCAAGACATAGAAGAAGCCTAAATGTCCATAAACAGATGAATGGATAAAGATCTCACACACACACACATACACACAGTGGAATGTTACTCAGCCATAGAAAAGAATGAAATAATGTCATCTCTAGCAATATGGATCGGAGAAGGCAATAGCACCCCACTCCAGTAGTCTTGCCTGGAAAATCCCATGGATGGAGAAGCCTGGCAGGCTGCAGTCTATGCAGTTGCTAAGAGTCGGACACGACTGAGTGACTTCACTTTCACTTTTCACTTTCATGCATTGGAGAAGGAAATGGCAACCCACTTCAGTGTTCTTGCCTGGAGAATCCCAGGGATGGGGGAGCCTGGTGGGCTGCCGTCTATGGGGTCACACAGAGCCGGACACGACCGAAGTGACTTAGCAGCAGCAGCAATATGGATGGATCTAGAAATTATCACATTAAGTAACTCAGACAAAGACAAATATCATAGATATCATGTATATGTGGAATCTAAAACCCTATATAAATGAACTCATTTATAAAACAAAAATAAAACTCACAGACACAAAAAACTAATTTATGGCTAACAAAGGGGAATGTGGGGATAAATCAGGAGTTTGAGATTAACATACATACACTGCTGTATATAACATAGATAAACCTCAAGAATCTATTGTATAGCACAGGAAACTGTAGTTAATATCTCATAATAGCCATGATGAAAAAGAATCTGAAAAAGAATATCAGTTCAGTTCAGTCACTCAGTAGTGCCTGACTCTGTGCCATCCCATGAATCACAGCACGCTAGGCCTCCCTGTCCATCACCAACTCCCGGAGTTAACTCAAACTCACATCCATTGAGTCGGTGATGCCTTTCAGCCATCTCATCCTCTGTTGTCCCCTTCTCCACCTGTCCCCAATCCCTCCCAGCATCAGAGTCTTTTCCAATGAGTCAACTTTTCACGTGAGATGGCCAAAGTATTGGAGTTTCCGCTTTAGCATCATTCCTTCCAATGAACACCTGGGACTGATCTCCTTTAGGATGGACTGGTTGGATCTCCTTGCAGTCCAAGGAACTCTCAAGAGTCTTCTCCAACACCACAGTTCAAAAGCATCAGTTCTTCGGCGCTCAGCTTTCTTCACAGCCCAACTTTTGCATCCATACATGACCACTGGGAAAAACATAGCCTTGACTAGACGGACCTTTTATGGCAAAGCAATGTCTCTGCTTTTCAATATACTATCTAGGTTGGTCATTACTTTCCTTCCAAGGAGGAAGCGTCTTTTATTTTCATGGCTGCAGGCACCATCTGCAGTGATTTGGGAGCCCCAAAATATAAAGTCTGACACTGTTTCCACTGTTTCCCCATCTATTTCCCATGAAGTGATGGGACCAAATGCCATTATCATCATTTTCTGAATGTTGAGCTTTAAGCCAACATCTCCACTCTCCTCTTTCACTTTCATCAAGAGGCTCTTTAGGTCTTCTTCACTTTCTGCCATAAGGGTGGTGTCATCTGCATATCTGAGGTTATTGATATTTCTCCCGGCAATCTTGATTCCAGCTTGTGCTTCTTCCAGCCCAGCGTTTGACATGATGTACTCTGCATAGAAGTTAAATAAGCAGTGTGACAATATGCAGCCTTGATGTACTCCTTTTCCTATTTGGAACTAGCCTGTTGTTCCATGTCCAGTTCTATCTGTTGCTTCCTGACTTGCATATAGGTTTCTCAAGAGGCAGGTTAGGTGGTCTGGTATTCCCATCCCTTTCAGAATTTTCCACAGTTTATTGTGATCCACACAGTCAAAGGCTTTGACATAGTCAATAAAGCAGAAATAGATGTTTTTTCTGGAACTCTGTTGCTTTTTTGATGATCCAGCAGATGTTGGCAATTTGATCTCTCGTTCCTCTGCCTTTTCTAATACCAGCTTGAACATCTGGAAGTTCATGGTTCATGTACTGCTGGAGCCTGGCTTGGAGAGTTTTGAGCATTACTTTACTAGTGTGTGCTGCTGCTGCTGCTAAGTCGCTTCAGTCATGTCCAACTCTGTGCAACCCCATAGACAGCACACCAGGCTCCAGATGAGTGCAACTGTGCAGTAGTTTGAGCATTCTTTGGCACTGCCTTTCTTTGGGATTGGAATGAAAACTGACCTTATCCAGTCCTGTGGCCACTGCTGAGTTTTCCACATTTGCTGGCATATTGAGTACAGCACTTTCACAGCATCATCTTTCAGGATTTGAAATAGCTCCACTGGAATGCCATCACCTCCACTAGCTTTGTTTGTAGTGATGCTTTCTAAGCCCCACTTGACTTCACATTCCAGGATGTCTGGCTGTAGGTGAGTGATCACACCATCATGATTATCTGGGTAGTGAAAATCTTTTTTGTACAGTTTTTCTGTGTATTCTTGCCACCTCTTCTTAATATCTTCTGCCTCTGTCAGGTCCATAGCATTTATGTACTTTATTGAGCCCATATTTGCATGAAATGTTCCTTTGGTATCTCTAATTTTCTTGAAGAGATCTCTAGTCTTTCCCATTCTGTTGTTTTCCTCTATTTCTTTTAATATATATATATATATATATATATATATATATATACATATAAAACAGTCATTCTGCTGTAAACCTGAACCTAAGACAAGATTGTAAATTAACTATTCTTCAATTTTTAATGGTTATAAAACTAAATACTAAAATAAAAAAAAAATTGGTGCACTGTAAATGGAAATTAGAAGATGGACATTTAGGGAGCAAGATAATGAGTTTAAGGTTATCTGGCAGAGTCTTGATCAAGAGGGTTAACGTGTTGGAGCTTTCTGTTGTTGTTTAGTCACTAGGTCATGTCCTACTCTTTGCTATTTCCTTCTCCAGGGACAACTCAGCGATTGAACCGGGGTCTCCTGCACTGTCAGGCACATTCTTTACAACTGAACCATCAGCCAAGCCCTAAACTTTGCCAACAAATGTCCATCTACTCAAGGCTATGGTTTTTCCAGTGGTCATGTATGGATTTGAGAGTTGGACTATAAAGAAAGCTGAGAGCCAAAGAATTGATGCTTTTGAACTGTGGTGTTGGAGAAGACTCTTAAGAGTCCCTTGGACTGCAAGGAGATCCAACCAGTCCATCCTAAAGAAGATCAGTCCTGGGTGGTCATTGGAAGGACTGACGTTGAAGCTGAAACTCCAATACTTTGGCCACCTCATGCGAAGAGCTGACTCATTTGAAAAGGCCCTGATGCTGGGAAAGATTGAGGGCAGGAGGAGAAGGGGATGACAAAGGATGAGATGGTTGGATGGCATCACCGACTCGATGGATATGGGTTTGGGTGAACTCCAGGAGTTGGTGATGTACAGGGAGGCCTGGCGTGCTGCGGTTCATGGGATTGCAAAGAATCGGACACGACTGAGTGACTGAATGGAATAGAACTGAAAGTGTTGGAGACTATATTAACTCAGTTCATAAGTAAATTTTCAGAGACCTATATTTCTGTGTTGTAAATGTATATTTATGGTTAAGAGTTTAACAGATAAGTCTTCTTGAATATCTAGGTGTCATGGAAGATCACATGTTCCCAAGGCTACCAGTCTTTGTAATATGTATCTAGTATATCCTCGAGCTACAGTCATGAGTCTCAGAAAACACTGGGAGCCTCTGTAAAGTCTGAGATCATCTGAGTTGAGCATGATGCTTCAGGAGAGACACAAACCTTATATTTAGAGCTGATTTAATTTGACCTTGAACTTCAGAAATAATGTGATATTATGATTTATATTAAGAAGTACATAGTTCATCTCTGTCCCAGTTTCTGACATAGAACTTCTAAAATCCTTTGAATTTCTTAAATGATCAGTGATAAAAATTGTGTTTTGTTATGTTAATGAGTGATTTAAACATACCTATGTATAAAACCTCCATAAGAACTCAAAAGTGACACGTATTTAAGTTTTCTATATGTCTTTTCATGGTAGCTCATTTCTTTTTTAGCACTGAATGATATCTTACTGTCTGAATGTTCCACAGTTTACTCATTCATCTACTAAAGAATATTTTGATTTCTTGCAAATTTTGGCAATTATGAATAAAGCTGCTATAAATTTCCATATGAAGGTTTTTGTGTTTTACATATATATATATATATATATATATATACATACATACATACATATATATATATATATCCTTGATGGCTCAGTTGGTAAAGAAGTTGCCTGCAATGCAAGAGATGTGAGTTTGATCCCTGGGTCAGAAGATCTTATGGAGAAGGAAATTTCAACCCACTCCAGTATTGTTTCCTGGGAAATCCTATGGATAGAGGAGGCTGGCAGCCTATAGTCCAAAAGGTTGCAAAGAATTAGAAACAACTTAGCAACTAAACACACATTCACATACACACACATATATGCTAATTGGAAATGTAAAGAATCTAGAATATACTAACAATTTTTTAAAAGAATGACACTGAAGACACTAGTTGATATCACAATTTACTTGAAAGGTATATAGTATTGTATTAATTTAAGGGGAGACAGTCAACAAATGAAACAGAATAAAGAATCCAGTAACAAATCCACATATATAAAATTGATTTTCAACAAAAGCACCAAGGTAATTCAATGGAGAAAGAATATGTTTTCAAAAAAATAGCTCTAGAGAATTGGAAATCCTCATAGTGGGGAAAAGAAACAACCTTTACCCCTTTACCTTACACCAAACACACACACACACACACACACACACACACACACAAGCTTGATATGCATCATAGACCTACATTTAAGTGCACTAAAAGGAAAAAAAAAAGTAAAATAGACCATAAAAATGTATATATCTTGCTCTTCAGAAGACAACATTAAGAAAACAAAAAGTCCACAGAAAAGCAAAGTATTTGCAAAGCATATTTCTGCTAAAAGACTTCTGTCCAAAATACATAATAAACTCTACAACTCAACCATCACCATTGGACCACAATCTAATAAAAAAAAAAGGACAAAAATATCTGAACAGACACTTCACCTAATAAGATATACAAAGGATAAATATGTAGTGAAGAGAACTTCAAGACTATTATTCATAATGGAATCGACAGCTCAAACCACAGTGTGATACCTTCACATAACTATTATAATGCTAAAAAAGAAATGACTTACAGCCCTAAGATATTCATGAGGATGTAAGGAAACTGGAAATCTTTTTACACTCCTGGTAAGAATGCAAAAAGTTACAATTAATTTGGAAAAAGACATCTTTCGGTTTCTTAAAAAGTTATAAGATGATCTAAGAATTTCACTCCTTGATGGGTTAGAAAAACACAACTGTGCAAAGATTTGTACTTAAATATTCAGAGCAATGTTACTTGAAATAGTTCAAAACTGGAAACAATTCAAATGTGCTCCAACTTATAAATGGACAAATGAAATGTGATATGTCCCTATGACAGAATTCTCAAGAATAAAAGGGAATGAACTAATGATACATGCAACAATACCAATAAACCTCAAAACATTATGCTAAGAGAGATTTTTTTTAAAAGGGCAATTACAGAGTTTAGAACAGTGAGTGGTAAAGAAATGTTATCTAGTGATAATGGCAGCTACCACTGAATATCCATCCAGGCTTTTAAAGTAGACAGTAGTATATCAATGCCACTCTCTGATAGAGTGACAATATATGCTGTTTGCTTATCACCACTAGGTCCCCATGTACGATTAATTTTCCATAAGGGGGATCAAATGTAATTGGCCTGTAGGTTTCTGCTTATTGATATCATATTTTCCTTTAGTGTGATTACTCAATATGTGACCTCACTAACATTTGATGAAATTGATCCCTAGAGAATCTTAATTTCTTCCTCCCTTTTTCCCTTAACCACCACTGCATCTCTGCTATGGTTATTGGAAAATATTCATACTACAATATAGGAAAGTAATTGTGATCAGGAATATTCTCCAGGGACTGAGATCATTTTGTTTCCTAAACTGGTTGGCTGGTGAGGGAGTGTGTAGGTTAATATCTGATAATCTTGCATTGTCTTTGTAACTCTCTGGATGCTCTTGGAAATGAAACGGAGAAAAGACTTCACAATGATCTCAGGTTGTGAGCTGCTGCATGGAATTGTGCACAGTTGTGCTGTTGATTTGAGAGATCCCTGTGTACTTTCAAGCTTCAGTAGCTGTGCTGCCTGGCAGGCAGCCTGGTTGGAGTTTCTCTGTGATAGGCTCGGAATCCTGGACAGACAGCCGGAGACAAGCACATAGGTGGCCGTGGTGACCATTGCTAGTAGGAGTGACCCAGAAGAAACTCTCTCAGATGGCGACTCAGAGCACACATGCGGAGTGTGACAGACTTACATAAAAAGCTTCTCTAGAAACCCTTTTAGTGTATTTGTGATTTGGGTCAACTGTTTAATCTCTGAGCTTCCATTTTCACTGTGACAACTGAGACAATATATGTAAGACATTAGCACATAATAGGGGGCTTCCCTGGTGACTCAGCGGTAAAGAATCAGACTGCCAAGCACGATATGTGGGTTTAGTCCCTGGGTAGAGAAGATCCCCTGGAAAATAAAATGGCAACACTCTCCATTATTCTTGCCTAGGAAATCCCATGGACAAAGGAGACCGGAGAACTACAGTCCATGGGGTCACAAAAGAGTCGGACATGACTTAGTGACAGGCTTTCACTTTCAGCACATGATAGAATCCAACAAATCTTTTCCCTCTTTTTCCTCTAAAGCTGCTATGGAGAAAATTTCCTAAAACACAATGTTATAGAAGAACTATTAATGGCAAATGGTAAATTAAAATGAGATAGAGTGCTACTGTGTAATCAACAAGATTATTGTTTCAACTGTAAATGTAGCTGTTTGCCTATTTAAAAATAGATGTTATATTTTTATGAAATTAATTTGCAATAAATGGGAAATTGTTGAGTGGGTATAAAGCTTCACTTATGCAAAAAAAATAAGTTCTAGAAATCTGCTTTACAACTTATTCTCTGTAGTTAATAACCCACTTCAGTACTCTTGCCTGGAAAATTCCATGGATGGAGGAGCCTGGTAGGCTACAGTCCATGGGGTTGCAAAGAGTTGGACACAACTGAGCAACTTCAATGTCAATGTCAATGTCAATGTGCACTTTAAAATATGTTATTAGTAGAGCTGGTGTTAAGTGTTCTTCTCACAAAAACAAAACCAAATAACAACAAAAACCATAAAAGGACAAGGAAATTTTTGAAAGTGATGAATATATGTAGCACCTTGATCATGGTGATGGTACCATAGTTTTGTATATATGTCCAGATTTATCAAAAAGTATACTTTAAACATATTCAATTTAAAAATCATAGGTCAGTTATACACAATAAAGCTTAAAAAGCATTCTCACTGACTTCTTAATTTTTCATTAAGATCAGTTATTTAAATTTACAGCTATCTCAAAAGTATTATATTTTTACTTCACATAACCAAATTCCTGTTGGATGTTTACTTAAAATAAAAAGACAGCCTTAATGAAATTTAAGTTAATTTCACTTGCTTAAAATGTTAACTAAAAAAATCCTCCTTGTTATTTTTAATTCAGATATATTTGGTGTGAAGATATAATTGCAATTTTAAATTAACTTGTCTTGTACCTTCAGGGACAACATAATGAAAGTAATTTTGCAGAGTACTGACCTTTTCTCTGTGGTCTTCAGCAAGATGAGCCCCATCAAAAATGAATCAATACTCTAGAATCTATTTAGGAGAAAAATATATTATATTAAAAAACAATGTCATAGCATTTCTCTTAATTTATATCTAATCTTAATTCAAATGTTTAATAATAATTAATAATTATAATATTTTAATATATAATAGTTTAGATAATAAATTATTAAAAAACTAATAATTATAATTAAATTAACCATCAAATCTTTGAGCCATACTTTTTTTTCCTAACCAAAGTATTAATCTTTTAACCAGGGCTTGAGTAGATGCATAATCCTGTGACCTTTAGTAACAGTCTAAATGTTACTGCTTTAGATGTGACTTCTGAACCACATCCCCTGAGTGTACAATTCTGTTCTCCCTAGTGCAATATTAGCGGTGACTGGAACTTAGTAGGTTGACGATGCTCTGAGGAAAGATTTGGTATTTCGGTGGTCAGAATAAATAGATACCTCAACAGGACACATGTACTCTCTGCCCTTATCTTCTATCAGGGTCCCTGTCTGCTCAGCCCACTGCTAATTTCTATTAATCTTTCTTTGGGGTATTTCAGTCCATATTCTCATCCTGAACAGCAGGAAGTTTAACTGAATCACTAACATCATGCTCAGGTTTTTGTATGTTCCTTTGAACACCTTCCAAGTCATAGGTCTGTACTATAGACACAAGTCTAAAATTACCACCTGGTAGACCGGCAGATATTTATTATCCTTACTCAGATCGTCTGTCACTGGGGTGCTCCCACCAGGTTGGCCCTCTCAGCCTTGCTAAGAATCTGAACCATACTTAAGCTCATGAATATCAGAACTGCCTAGCTGTCTGGAGGGAACAGCTCATGCAGTTCTGCTCTTTTGCCCTGCGGAGGTCAGCATGCGGTCCAAGTTTTCTTCCTGCTCCTCAGTTGGTATCCTATCAAACCTGGGTCTCCTACGTTGCAGGCAGATTCTTTACCATTTGAGCCTCCAGGTCTTAGCCACTGATAACCCAACATGCTCCAAGAGATACTTGTATACATGCACCCACTGCAGAATTTCTTAAGCTGAAAACGGAGTTAAGGAGTTAAGCTTCTCCACGTTATGACAGTTTTCACAATTCATTTCTACCCATTTAAAAGTTTCCCTACAGTGAAAATAGGGGCTTCCTAGGTGACTTCATGGTAAAGAATCTGCCTGCCAATGCAGGAGACACAGGTTTGATCCCTGGGTCTGGAAGATCCCCTGGAGAAGGAACTGGCAACCCACTCCAGTATCCTTGCCTGGAGAATTCCATGGACAGAAGAGCCTGATGGGCTACAGTCCATGGGGCCATAAGGAGTCAAACATGCCTGAATGAGCACTCATGTGTGAACAGTGAATATAAACCCGCTGGAATGAATTATTTCACCTAGGTGGTGTTGATCCCAGAGTGCTAATATATTAATTGATGTGATGGCTATTCCACATTGGGATTTCATAGGAGAAGTGAATTTCACTTCACAGGTAATTTGATATAAATGTCAATATAGTTTAAGATCATCTAACATTTCAGCAAATATAACCTTCCTCACAAAACAGCATGGAGTCTATATGATGAAGCAGCACCCACAGAATAAACAGTACTAGAAGACTATAAAAATATCTAAGAAATAAAAGGAGACTGGGTAATTCTACTTAGACACTTTAAAAAATATTTTCACACAATTTCATGCAAAATACATTAATATTTATTAAGGATTTTTTTTTCAAAATTACATAAAAGAAAAATATTATGATGGCTTTGTCAATTAGTAACATTCTGTCCATCTTGTTCAAATGAATTTTGTCAATGGGTTTATTGTAGGGGTGAAAAGCATGGCTCCAGGAGCCAGAATCCTGGGGTTCAGATCCAAGCTTTATCCCCCAGTAGCAGGGCAAGTTTTATTTTTCTTACCTTAGTCTAATCTATTAAATGGGGATAGCAACAGTAATGATCTCAAAGTACTCTTATGAAGGCTGAGTTAAATATGGAAAGTGCTTAGGACAGCTTCTGGGTCATAAAAAGTGTCATGTTACATGTGAACTATGATTACTATTATTAGAAATAGTAGCAATAGTATAATTATTTTTAAAAACAGTGGCTTAAAATGAGAAAACCAAGGATGAAAACATAGAAATGTTTTCCTGGTTAAATAAAAAGCTATGACAATAAAACAAAAAAAAATTTTTTTTCTAAGCTAGAGTATTATAAAGGACAACTTTTTGAATTTTCTGCATTTAGCCATTAGTTAAAATATTAAGCACAACTTACTATTCTTAAATGCTACCTTGGAATGACGTTATTAACAAAGGAAAAAAAAATTCACTAAACAACGTGTTTTGCATTTGGAAACAAAAGCACCACATCAAGAATCTAAATAAGGAAGCAGTGGATTTTGGAAGCAAGTTGGCTCCTTCTATGCATTACCTAAAGTGTTGCAGTATCAGTACAGTGATAAATGCTCAATCACAAGGCATTCCATCAATGTAGCATGCCACTAAAATGAAAAGCAGGCATCACTTTGCAGATAAAACACACACATTCTGGGAAAAGCGAAAGCAAAAATCAAGGTAATGTTTTAGCAAAGGTTGAACTTTCTGTGCTCAACATTCATCTCTCACAATAGAAACTGTCATAAATTTCTTTAGCGCAATCCACTACCTGACGTAACACCTATCTAATGGCTTAATATATACTAATTACCGTTGACAGTCATTTAACACACTGAACAGTCTTGTCGACACATTTAGTTTGTAGACAAATTTGAAACAGTTTTCTTCAAACCTTGTGTGTATGTGTCTGTGTGTCTGCATGCATGTGCACAAACTCATACTTTTAAGCTAGCTTTGTTTTCCATAGTAGAGCTCTTACTGCTTTGGTAATGACATTTACAGCAGACTTAAAAGAAATCAGACATAATTTTTGACAGGCGTTGATTTTCATAATTTGCATAATTATTAGTAGACCAAATATTTGATCTGTAGTTGAAATCTAGAATGGTGACATTTTAAGCTTATCTCCATAGATAGTCATTTCAGAACTAGGAGATAAAGAGTATTTTCTAAAGAGAACATAGTTTCATAATTATCTAGCAAAATCATATACCAGAAATCGTTTCTTAAAAAGGGTTATCCCTACATAGGTCCTTGGTTACAGGCTTGGGTCCTATGACACCAGTCATATAAAAACAGATTTATTTTTCTAGTCAATGAAACTGATTGCAAACAAAAACCGTAAACCCACATAGCATTATTCAAAATAGAGTAGTGCCTGTCAAAGGCCACTGTCAAGTCTCTTTCAGAAACCCAAAGACTGGGAAATTACTGAAGACAAAAAGTTACAGAATATCTGAAAAAGGTTGGGAAGATCCCCTGGAAAAGGGAATGACAACCCACTCCAGTATCCTTGCCTGGAGAAACCCATGGACAGAGGAGCCCAGCAGGCTTAGTCCATGGGGTTGCAAAGAGTGAGACATGACTGAGCAATGAACACTTTTCACAGAAGCACAGCCAGACCGGGTACAATTGTGAATCAGAAGAGATAAAAACACAGCCCCTTTACCTGCACCTTGACCTTTAAACTCAGCAAAAGACTCAAGCCCCCAACCTTTAGGGCCAAAGCCACTCTATGAGTCCAGTCCCTTTCCTATCTTAGAAACTAAATAGAAAGTAAATAAAAACTGTTTTCTTCCCTTGTTAATACTTTCAAGAATTCTTTCACAACCCACGCCTGCTCACCTAACAAATGTCAAATGATTTTTCCTGTCTTTGAAATAAAATGAAACAGTTTTCACGACTTAAGCGAATTAGTGTTAAGTTGGCAAGACAAGGATTCCTACACATGCAGGACATTCTTTCTGAACCTGGAGGCAAAGTGAATCATCAGCCATCACCTCCCATCCAGGCACTAACAGAGCTCACAATGGCAGCTAAGAACGTGTCACAACACAACTCAGGCACTGAAACACATCTGCACTGTGACTACCTGAGCTGCTTTTGTGCGGTGGGTCCTGGACATGGGCAGCACTGATTTTGTATTTCTAAATTGTTTCTGCCTAAAGGAATAGTAGAGGTAACAACAAAAGGAGAAAAGAAGGGAGAACAAAAACATCACGGGGCGAAAAGCAAGGTGTCGTGGGAGCAGGTTACCTGTCTCGGCAGGCTTTAAGTGGAAACCCGTTTCCCTGCCCCTTGCATCCTTCTGAAGCCACTCACCCTGTTTGGTTTGTGGTCCTTCCTTCCAACTTCAAAACCAGCAACACCGCACCCCCTTGAACCTTCTCCATTTTCACCTCTTTTCTCTCCAACCAAAGCTGGGAAAGTTGCTCTACTTTGAAGGAGTCATGTGATCTGATTGGCTCCACATGAATAATCTGGGCTACTCTCTCATCTGAAGGTCCTTACCTTTAAGCATACCTGCAAACTTGCTTTTAACATATAAAGGCAATACATTCACAGGCGTGGACTTTTAGGGGGTTGTT
The DNA here is from genome assembly GCF_042477335.2 of Ovis canadensis. Classification (NCBI taxonomy): domain Eukaryota; kingdom Metazoa; phylum Chordata; class Mammalia; order Artiodactyla; family Bovidae; genus Ovis; species Ovis canadensis. The sequence goes on from NC_091256.1 coordinate 28,795,106, forward strand.
ATTCTGCCTATCAAGCTTCTCTGGTGGCTCAGCAGTCAAGAACCTGCCTGTTAATACAGGAGATGGAGATTCAATCTATGGGTCGTCAAGTACCCCTGGAGGAGGAAATGGCAAACCACTCTAGTATTCTTGCCTGGAGAATCCCATGGACAGAGGAGCCTGGTGCGCTACAGTCCATAGCGTTACAAAGAGTCACACACGACTCTGAGTTTCATGACTGAGCACAGCACAGCACATTCTGCCTACAATATTCAGTTTCAAAGAAATTAGTATGGTTTTCCAAGAAAATTTAAATTCCCTTCAAGTATCAAAGAAACCTTTCTCAGTGACTGCCTACCACAAAGATGTTCACGACTATAAACATTACAATAAAATACCATATAGTTCACATCCAGAGTTCAGTTCAGTTCATTTCAGTCGCTCAGTCGGGTCCAACTCTTTGCAACCCCATAAACCACAGCATGCCAGGCTTCCCTGTCCATCACCAACTCCCTGAGTCCAACCAAACCCATGTCCATTGAGTCTGTGATGCCATCCAACCATCTCATCCTCTGTCATCCCCTTCTCCCCCTGCTCTCAATCTTTCCCAGCATCAGGGTCTTTTCAAATGAGTCAGCTCTTTGCATGAGGTGGCCAAAGTATTGGAGCTTCAGCTTCAACATCAGTCCTTCCAATAAACACCCAGGACTTATCTCCTTTAGATTGGATCCCCTTGCACTCCAAGGGACTCTCAAGAGTCTTTCCCAACACCACAGTTCAAAAGCATCAATTCTTCAGTGCTCAGCTTTCTTTATAGTCCAATTCTCACATCCGTACATAACCACTGGAAAAACCATAGCCTTGACTATACGGACCTTTGTTGACAAAGTAATGTCTAGAGTAATAATACCTAAATTATAATAAATTTTGAATTTCTAATCATGACTAGTTTTATAAAAATCAATAGTGGATTTTATTTCTGATAAAATAACGAACCAGATTTTCTAGGGAAATTACTAAATGGGGAATCAAATTCAATGACAATTGCCATTTGTTCTATCCGCTTTAGTGTGAAATTCTTTTATGATATAAAGCACAAAGCATAAAGCTAATAGAATTGACTGATGGCAAAAAAATAACAAAAAGACAACCTGATATAGCTAGCCCAATATTTTCAATCAACAAGATACTTACACATGGTTGATTCCTAGTGAAATTTCTCTGAATCAAGGGAGGAGAGTCTTGCCAGCACTGTCGTTCTTATCTGATGTCTTTGGGATATAGAGAACCATTTCAGTGGAATGTCCTACCCAAGGCCTAGGAATAAGAACCAGTGTTTCCTTAAACAGTACCAGATCATTGGGTGGGCCTTGTTCTTGTGTTTGTTCTATGGGGAGATCCCCTGCAGAAGGGAATGGCTACCCACTCTGGTATTCTTGCCTGGAGAATTCCAAAGACAGATTAGTCTAGAGGGCTACCGTCTGTAGGGTCACAAAGTGTGAGATATGACTGAGCAACTAACACTTTCATTGGGCTTAACAGTTGGCGCTAATGGTAAAGAACCAGCCTGCCAATTCAGGAAAAGAAACTTTAGAGATGTGGGTTCAATCCCAGGTCAGGAAGATCCCCTGGAGGAGGAAATGGCAACCCACTCCAGTATTCTCGCCTGGAGAATCCCATGGACAGAGGAGATTGGCAGGCCCTAGGGTCGCAAAGAGGAGGATGTGACTGAAGTGACTTAGCAGCAGCAGCATGTTTACATAAACTTTGAATAGAAAGCAGAGTTTAGCTCTTTTCATTGATGGTCCAGCTGGGCCCTCTAATATCTGATTTAGTATTACACAGATAACCTACTCTGAAATAACCTTCAAATTAATAACCTTCAAATTAATTCAGGGTTAATTCTGTGCTTAAAATACCCAGACTGACATCATTATTTAAAATTATAACAGTTAATAAATAACATAAGCAAAATCTTGTATTTGAGAAAAATTCAGCTGATTGGGATATTGTGTTTCTAAAGCAAGGAGAGTTTAACTTCTGGAAACTGAAGAAATTCAAAAATGATTCTAGTCCTCAAAATGGTTACTGTGTAAATCAAATTAGGACTTGACAATGCAGAAACTTCTTTATCATTCAATACTATTCTCAAACCATCTAATCAATAGAGGCATTGTTAATAGGAATACAATGTAGTTGTCACCTTGGCCTTTTAAACTTCCGTCAGATGGCACACTGATGTGAAAGGAATGCTCATTCTGGAAGCAATTGATGAAAAGTAGTTGGCATTTCAAGAGCAATAGGTAGAAAGTCTTATCTTCAATACCGCCTCTGGCAGAGGCCAATAATCTTAAGGAAATGTATCTTTTGAGATAGAATTGTTGATACTTTATATTACTTCATTGATTTTATCCCCTAAAGTTCGGTAAGTCAGGATTCTTACAGCTCTGTTCATCCTATAATTCCACAGCAAAGAATCTACACTGTAAGGAAAGATTTGGAGATCTGGGGTAAGATTTGTTAAGAATGGAGTCCTGGGACTTCTAGTAATTTATTTCTTTGCCATAGAAATCGGCATTAATTTCCTGATGGTTATCAACTAAACCACCACACCAAGGGAATGACCTAAAAGTTTAAACAACTGCTATTTTATTTGAAAATACTGATTCCAAAAATAAAAGGTGGTATATTGTTTTACATGGAGAAGGAAACGGCAACCCACTCCAGTACTCTTGACTAGAAAATCCCATGGACGGAGGAGCTTGGTGCAGGCTATTGCCCATGGGGTCGCAAAGAGTTGAATATGGAAAACTAAACCCAAAGTTAGAAAATAATTCATGTAATTACAATGGTATCTATATATGTGCTCATTTATATCACACATACAGGTATTCTAAAGAATGAATCTGCCAAAAATAGACCTTCCCTATCAGAATGAAAATTAAATAGCTTTTAATAAAGCCATTATACTCCACTCTGTATCCTTTTCAGTTTGGTTTTCAAGATGACCTCCTCTACATCTGACTTCAAAATGTATTTTATGAAACATATATAGAAATATGGATGTGTATATATATATATATATATATATATAAATGGATAAACTACAAGACTTACACAACTTAAAATGAACTCAATTTAACAAGAATATCTTTATAAACTGGAAAGTATTTTAATAAAATGGCATCATTTAGGAAAAATAGGTATGAAAATAAATGAACCAAAAATAATGATACTTTAATAAAATCTAGCTTTGAAGCAAAGCCAAAATGAACACATAGTATGCATATATATTTGCACATACACATTTAGTAGTTAACTACCAAAATTTTAAAATTAATACTGGAATATAAAAACATAATTTTAATAAAAGTTTTTGTACTGATTAATTTTAAATAGAATTATTCAAAATTCTATTAAATTTTAGAATAGATGTTGATATAAGAATTTTTGCATATTTTTACTTTGTTTTTGAAATTAAAAAATAGAATGAGCCTAAGATTCTGTTCAGTTATTTTTCTCATTTGAATGGTTTGCATACTAACTCTTCCCTTTATCTTTATATTAATATATAAAATACTCACAGTGTCATAGTGCATTGCATTCAAGTTGCCAACACTGGAAACTGAATCTCCAGGATTTACAGCCAATTCCTCTAAGTCATATTACTATTACTATGGTACTTCTTCAAAGAAAAAAAATTTTACCCATCCAGATATTGTAAATGATCATTTTCTTTTCATTATAGCATTTTCAAAGCAATTTGAAATAGATTTCTCTTCAGAATAACACCTTTAATTTCCTCTAAAATGTAATTTTTAAAAAAAAATTGTTTTTGTTTATTTCTTGTGTTTAATGCAAATAAGAGTATCCATTCTAGAGTTGACTCATTGGCAAAAAACTCTGATGCTGGTAGGGATTGGGGGCAGGAGGAGAAGGGGACGACAGAGAATGAGATAGCTGGATGGCATCACTGACTCCATGGACGTGAGTCTGAGTGAACTCTGGAAGTTGGTGATGGACAGGGAGGCCTGGCGTGCTGCGATTCATAGGGTCGCAAAGAGTTGGACTGAGCAACTGAACTGAACTGAACTGAACTGAATCAACTGGGCTTTGCTGGTGGCTCAGTGGTAGAGTCCACTTGCCAATGCAGGAGACGCAGATTTGATTCCTGTGTTGGGAAGATCCTCTGGAGAAGGAAATGGCAGCCCATTCCAGTATTCTTGCCTGGGAAATCTCATGCACAGAGGAGCCTGGTGGGCTACAGTCCATGGGGTCATAAAGACTCAGACACAACTGAGTGACTAAACAACAACAAATGTTTTAGAATAATTGTTCTATTATATATTTTTAAGATGCTTGCCTACACACCTGATACTATTTTCTTTATATTTTCCTCCTCGGAAATCATAAGTATGAAGAAATATAAACTTTATGGTGGTAACAAGCGTCATGTTAAATTACCACTGACATGAAAAGTCTATTCTGCATACAATGCAAATCAGGAATGCTTATGTTCATAACCCAGTTAAACTGAGAGTTATGGAAAGCACTATATCTGGACATTCTGAAAAAGGCTAAAAGAGTCAGCCAAGATAGTGGCCAAAGGATTTGCGCCATAAATTATTTGAGCATAAATTATTTGAAGTTTAAATCTTGTATTATACAAATCTTGTTGCTGTTGTTTACTCACTAAGTCGGGTCCGACTCTTTTGTGATCCCATGGACTGCAGCCCGCCAGGTTCCTCTGTCCATGGGATTCTTCAGGCAAGAATACTGGAGTGGATTGCCATATCCATCTCCAAGGGATCTTCCCGACCCAGGGATCAAACCTGCATCTCCTGCGTTGGCAGGCGGACTCTTTACCACTGAGCTACCTGGTTCCCATACACCAAGCAAAAATCAGAAATGTTTAAAAGTACCTTTAATGTTTCAAAAATAGTTTGGTTTATTGGTTAATTGGTTGATTTGTGTCCCTCCTCTAGGAATTTCAGTATTAAGAGGAATCTATTTTCAGATCTCTCACATATTAATCAAATATTATTGAGAAAAACTTACATCATAAACAAATATCAAAAGTTACATAAAAGGTATGTTAATTAATGCAGTCCCACCCTCTCAGACAATGTATTAAAGAAGAAATAGGTTGAATTAAAAAAACTGATAAAAACATACCAGACTTCTACATTTTAATATAATCCACCTTGCTTTTTAGAAGCATACTGAAATATGTGAAATAAAATTACACATGTAAGATTTGATTATGTGTGTACCAATATTCCTCCTGGGCTAACAACAAATCTAGGTACTAAACTGCCATTTTATCTTCCTCTTAAAGGAAATACTTTTTCTATGTAGCTGGCTCAGTTTTAATGATAACATAATGATATCTGCTCAAAGTCTCCCTGACTTAAGACACTACACTAGACACAAACCACTGAATTTGCCTGGCAAGACATATTCGTCTTGCTTTCTTCTCTAAAACACATCTACAGTGTTAGCAGTGCAAGTCTCTTCTCAGAAAGGTACCTTAATGTATTTGTATGCTTACCATCTACAGTTACACATAGAGATGGATCATTTCTCATTTTTCAAATATGATTTTATCAATAAAAGGCTTAGAAAATCTGTAATTTTAAAGCAACTTTAACTTTAAAAAGGATAATTAAATTAAATGTTATTGAGTTATCAATCTTATACCACCTGACTCCCACCAAATAGCCTCATGGAATAAATCAGAAGACAGGTGAAAAAAGAGAGTTTCATGTGACAAGTTTATCAACTCATAGGTATTGATGTGCTGTGTGTTACAATTGCAAAAACTTGGTAATTCATGAGAATTCTCAACCAACTCATCAGCTTCAACAGTTCACTGAAGGCTACAGTAAATAAAGCCTAATGTAAATTCTGTAATTTCATTCATATCAGAGAATATGCAATAAATAATAGGTAAGGAGGGAATGATGAATGTTAATATAAATTCATCTATGAAATAATAGAAATAAAATTTTAAAATATTTAACCCATGCCTGGGTTGCAATGAGATGTCAAAGAAATTATGCAGAAAATTGAAATAAACTGTAACTTGGGGAACATTAATTCTTTCCCGATGTTCTACTAAAGCATACAGTTTGGTAGACAAACAAGTAATTAATGGAACATAATAGGAAATGGAATAAAAATTACTATGTACATATGGTATAATTTTGTGTTTGCTTCTTAAAATATTCTACATAAACTGAAGTTTTTTTCTAATATTAATATATCTTTTGTAAATTTAAGGAATTACAAAAGGAAGTTATTTTCCTTGTCACACATATTTTATTATCAAACCTCTTAAATATAAATATCTAAAATTTAGTAATAATTTTAATACCACATAGAGGACAGAAATATGTAACCCATCCTAATTTTTTTTTCTTAGCCACCTAGGTTCAGACTTCAAGTCAAATTTATACTTTGAACACAAACTAATAAATAGAATTCTATCAGACATCACTACCTAAAATGGATCTTGGTAATCAAACCCACAGAACCCAATCAGAATACAACAGTTCTTGATGTTTTCTTGATAGGCCCTTGGAAAACATTGTGCAGATGTTTGTAGAACAAAATATCATCCATCCTAGACGTTACCCAGAGTCAACTTACAAACACTGGCTCAAACTAGGGAATAACTTTTCACGAGGATTTTAGGCTTCCTTAATTAGCTTTTAAATGTTTGTTCACAAATCATTAACCACTTAACAAGAGGCTGAAGGACTACAGGACTTAACACTGAATATATGTTTCCACTGAAGAACAGTCAGGAATGAGCACAAAACAGACCTGAAATTGGCATCAGAAAGAAAATACTGGGCACAAAAGTATGTTATACTAGTACTATAAGGGAAATGTTAAATCTGACTTTTGTTTCTTTAATAATCGGTCTCTTCTCTCAATCACGATATAAAGTATATAGGTATTTTAAAGGACTTTAAATGCAATACTTAATCTCTGAGGGAAGCAAAAGCTAAATTAATTGCAATTATTTTTACCACTTTTGTTTTGTTTGTATACATCCCTGTTTCTGTCCTCTAAATCATTTCTTTTTTAAAAATGGAGGATGTCATGACTATCGGCCAAAGTTCCAAATGATTAAAAAAATTCCACCATAATCCAATTACTCAATATTTCAGATACTAACACATCTGCAACAGGTTCCTATGAATATCTTTTTCTTTCTTTGAGAAAATATTTGTGCTTCTTCTAAAAATGTATTAATCAGGATAATAATATTCTGATACTCAAAACTCTTTTAAAACATCTAGAAAAAAAAACCTTTAATTCTGACTCTGTGTTATTTGTTTCTTGTTTCGGAGATCAAAATTTTTCTCTTGGAAAAAGGAAGATTCAGTTGAGGAAGGAAGGGAAGAAAGAAGGAAGGGAGGAAGAAAGGGAGAAGGGAATACAGGGAGAAAAGAAGGGAGGGAGGGAGGGAGGCTGGATGGAGAAATATTAATAAAAAATAAGTCTGACAACCAGCTTTAGTACAGTCAGCTTGCCATATCTGTGGGCTTAGCATCAGCAGATTTAACCAGACTCAGATCCCATACTGTTTATGATCCGTGGTTGGTTGAATCCATCTTGTGGAACCCAGGATACCAATGCCCAAGTCACAGGATGTGAGCATCTGTGGATTTTGGTATCTACAGCAGGTCCTGGAACCAATTCCCAACAGACACTGTGGAATGGGGGTTTCTCATGTGGCACTAGTGGTAAGGAACGTGCCATCTAATGCAGGAGATGTAAGAGAGGTGGGTTCGATCTCTGGCTCAGGAAGATCCTCTGGAGAAGGAAATAGCAGCCCACTCCAGTGTTCTTGCCTGGAGAATCCCATGGACAGAGGAGCCTGGTGGGCTAAAGTCCATGGGGTCGCAAAGAGTCACACATAACTGAAGAGATTTAGCATGCACACACTGTGGAATGACTATACCATGAAAGTCTTAAGCAAAATTTTGTGTAGCATTTAATCCTTAGCCAAAAGATAAACCAAGCTTGTATATTATGTAAACTGTTTTATCTAAATGAAGTAAAATCTAAATTGTTGTTTTGTAAATGTTTTCAACGTGTTCACTAAAAATACAATTACTATATTATAATCCTATTAGAGGTTTGGATAAAAACTACCCTGCTGGACATATTCTTTTCTAAAAATGCTAATGCAAGCCTCAGGTTGAGAATTTTAATGTATTGACCTATCAGTTGGTAAATTGCAGGTTAGCAGAACTGCACATGTTGCAAATCAAATAATTCACAGCACTACCAAGCAGTATTCGCGTGTATACAACTATTCTAAACACAAAGTGTCAGCCTGCGGTTTCATTCATTCCATAAATATTTATCGGGCACACTCTGTGTGACATGGATTGTTCTGGGAACTGGGACTACTGTGCAAAACAAGGCATAGTTTTCATAGGTAGAACACTTACTTGAGTAAATACTTTGCTTTCTGAATTAAGGGAGATTCTTTAATGGAACAAATAACATATTAGGGTTGACAACCTCATTTTTTCTAATTGTTACCTTTTTAATTAAGGTTTGCAATAATACATATCTTTGTCTAATATCTCTTTCCGTATAACTACCAATGTCTAATTTGGGGCATAGAGGAAAGATTTGAAACAAGTCTCTTAACATTACACTCAGAACTTTTAAAATACAGTCCACTATATATATATATATATGTATATATATGTGTGTGTATATATATGTGTATATATGTATATTATATATGTAATATTATATATGTATATATGTATACATATATGTATACATATATGTGTATATATATAACATATACATTACCATACATATATATACACACACACACACACACACACATATATGTGTGTGAATATAAGAAAGGGAAAATACATTACCTAACTCATCCCATCCTCTGATGACTCATAAGCCTAAACTATGTCACTGGATTTACTGTAGCCCTGTGATGCAGGAGACCAGGGTTCAATCCCTGGGTAGGCAAGATCCTCTGGAGAAGGGAATGGCAATCCACTCCATTATTCTTGCCTGGAGAATTTCATGGACAGAGAAGCCTGGCAGGCTACACTGTGTGGGGTCACAAAGACTCGGACACAACTGCACAACTAACACACACACAACCACTTCTTACACTATAAAACCTGTACCTACTGGCTTCTCTGTCTCAGTGAATCACAACTCCATTTTTGTAGTAGCTCAGATCCATTGGGGCTTCCCTGATAGTTCAGTTGGTAAAGAATCCACCTGCAATGCAGGAGACCCCAGTTCTATTCCTGGGTCAGGAAGACCTGCTGGAGAAGGGATAGGCTACACACTCCAGTATTCTTGGGCTTTCCTCATGGCTCAGCTGGTATAGAATCTGCCTGCAATGAGGGAGACCTGGTTTCCATCCTTGGGTTGGGAAGATCCTCTGGAGAAGGGAAAGTGACCCACTCCAGGATTCTGGCCTGGAGAATTCCATAGACTGTATAAATCTATGGGTTCACAAAGAGCTGGACATGACTGAACGACTTTCACTTTCACTTTTCAGACCCCAAACTTTGATGTTATCTTGCAGCCTCACTTTGTCTCATACCTGATCTCTGACTCCTTAAGAGAATCTGTTACCTTGACCATAATAATTGTAGTTAATGCTACTACATGCCAGAAAGTGTTCTGAATTCTGTATGTATATATATATATATATATATATATATATATATATATATATTCACTACTTTAATCCATGCATAATCTCCCAAGTGTTTTTGCTTTATCATGCCCACTTAACAGATAAGAAAACTAAGGCACAAAGATGTTAAGTAACTGCTTTGAGGGCACCAGTTAGGAGGTAGAGGAGTCAGAGTCTGTTCTTGACTGTGACTAAGATGGCCATAATATCGCCCCCTCACCTTATGAATTTCAGACACATTTCTTCTAGACTTTAGGACCCTTTTGAGCATTTACTTTAGAAAACTTGTAATTAGAAATTGTTTCTCTGGCCCTATGAAATGTAGATAGGTTTTCCCCCAGCCTCTTGCTAGTCTTTTTAGACTGTACAATTTATCTTTTTAATTGAAGGATAATTACAATATTGTGTTGGTTTCTGTCATACATCAACATGAATCAGCCATAGGTATACATATGTCCACTCCCCGGTGAACCTCCCTCCCACTTCCCATCCCATCACACCCCTCTAGGTTTTTACAGAGCCCCAGTTGAGAGAGTATCATAGAAACATATACACTACCATAAACAAAATACTCAGTGGGAATTTGTTACCAACTTTTGCAAGCCATGTCTATCTTTCTCAGGGCACTGGGAGCTGTCCTTTGAGAGATAATCATGGAATAAGAGAGTGCCTTATCTCGCAGTCTCTGGGAGATAGAAGAGTAACTTCAGGAAGTGACAAATTAATAAACACAAATGGCCTGGAAATTCCCTGGCAGTCCAGTGGTTAGGGCTCAGTGCGCTCAATGCTGGGGCCACGGGCTCCATCCCTGGTCAGGGAACTAAGATCCTACAAGCTGTATGGTGCATCCAAAAACACAACAAACAAACAAAAACTAAACATAGATGGGCTAATCTCATTGATCAGCTTCCCTTCCCAGAGACTTTTCCACTAGCTTATTCCAGTGCTTAAAAATTCTTGTACCTTTTTATCTTTTTCAGAAAAACTGAGTGCAATCTCTCTCCAGTAGTGCAACAGTCTTGAATAACATGTCCTTTGTCTGTTTAATTCGTCCAGTGCCACTTTTCTTTGACAGGTGACATGCTATAATTTTGAAATACAAGCTGAATGCAATCATTCCCTGCCATCCACACTATCACCCCCATCTTATCCCCCGTCATCACTTTTGGATTATCTTCCTTCAAGTCTCCTTTCTTCCCTTCAGTCTACATTTAATAGCTGATGTGCGCATGCTAAGTCACTTCGGTTATGCCTGACTCTTTGAGACCCTATGGACTGTAGCCCACCAGGGTCCTCTGTCCATGGAGATTCTCCTGGCAAAATACTTGTGTGAGTTGCCATGCCCTCCTCCAGGGGATCTTCCTGACTCAGGGATCAAACCTTTGTCTCTTAGGTATGCTGCAGGTGGGTTCTTTATCTCTGGGGCCACCTGGTTTAGACTCTGTTAAAAGTTAGTTATGCTGCTCCTCTGCTGGAATCTCTATGACAGATTGAACTCTGAGCCACAATGGTCAAATCAGTCCTTGTATCCATGCCCTTTACTCTGTACCACTTCTTCCACTAGAGGTAGACTGCATGTTCCTGCCTCTTGACTTCAGACTTAGCTATGTGACTTGCTCTGGCTAATGAAAAATCAGCGGATGTAACACAAGCAGAAGCTTGAGCTACCTTTGTGCGTTTGAACTTGTCATCACGTACCTCTTAGCCTCACTTTCCTGTGGGTCCCAGAAGCTTAAGAGATACATAGAACAGAGTTAGACCTGATCTTTGTCTTGGAAAGAAGCTCATCTGAGACTAGGTTAGATCAGCTGACAACCAGCCACCCAGTGATGCATCAGTGGGAAGATATGACTGCTGCTTTAAGCCATTAGACTGAGGAACAGCTTGGTACACTGAGTCGCTGTGACAGTAACCAACTGATAACGCATCCGTGCCTGTTGCCTGTGGTACCCAGACTGAGATGGCACCTGTGAGGTCCTGTCCTGCCCCTTCTAACTTCACCTCCTGTTTACATCTGTGTCACTTGCTTCACTCTATCAACTGATATCAATGATTCCATTCAAATAGGATCCAACGTACTCCTATTTCAGGGATCTGCATTTGCTAATCTCTCTGCTTAAAATTACCTTCCCCAGCTCTGCTCACAATGCTTGCACTCAACTTCTTTACATTTTGCCTCAAATGTTGCCTATCCCTAGGACCTCCCTTGCCAAGCTTTCCAAAGATTTTACCTTCCTAGGGCATGTCTGTTCTTTTTTTCACCACATATTTTATTCCTCATCCTTTATTACAATCTAGTATATTTGCTGCTTTGATTCCTGACTGTTCTTCCACTAGAATAGAAGTTTCACAAATGCAGGTCTATTTTGCTTACTGTTAGTTATATCATAGCACCTAGGATATAGTATTGTCTGTTGTTCAGTCACTAAGTCATGTCCAACTCTTTGCAACCCCATGAACTGTAGTACACCAGGCTTCTTTATCCTCCACCATCTCCTGAGTTTGCACAAATTCATGTCCACTGAGTTGGTGACACCATCCAACCATCTCATCTTCTGCCACCTTCTTCTCCTTTTGCCTTCAATCTTTCCCAGCATCAGGGTCTTTTCCAAAGAGTTGGTTTTTCATATCAGATGGTCAAAATATTGGAGCTTGAGCAACAGTCCTTCCAATGAATATTCAGGACAGTAAGAGGTCCATAAATATTGGTTATATGAATGAATTTATGTGACTATCTTCTTTTCCATCAGAGCCAGGATCTCCCTGGTTCCCAGTCACCATAGAAAACTTTTCCACACAACTGGGGCCACCCGTCCCCATTTGCAGGCTCAGTCCTACACTGGCTTGTCATATTCAATCTGGGCAGAAATAAACTAAAGAGCCTTCCTTCACCTGTAAATTCAGCATTATGTCATTTGGTTTGACTCTTAATGTTTGTATACCATTTCTTATAACTGAGCTCCCTTTCAGCCATCCTGGCTACTGGGTATTTATCCTGTGCCCAAAACCAAAGTAGCCCTGATAAGCTAGGAGTGAAGCACTATTTAGTTCTTATCAAACTCCCTGGGCCACTAACCTTTCTCCTACCCATCCATGTAATGGACTTCTTCCTTAAAACCAGCACAGAGAAGCAGAGTGGGATTAAGGAGGAAAGGGAAACCAATCAGAGTCTGTTTTGTTGCCTCTGAACCCAGAAGCAGGATTAGAGTTTATCATGACACCGGAGCCTGCTGTTAGAGCAGCACAGACTTTGAAAGGGGTTCCAATTTTGTGTGTTCACTGTGAGTCAAGCGCTTTTACATACATTTTCTTGTCAATATTAATCCTCATGATGACAAAATGAAAGGTAGTTTTATCTCTGTTATATTGATGAGATAAATGGCTCAGAGGGATTAAGAGAAAGCCCAAAGATCACAGAGCTCCTAAGAAGCTGAGCCAATAGTTAAACCTAGAAATTTCTGATTTCAGTCTCTTTTAATGTTTTTTCCCCCTACGGGTTATGATAGTTATAATCAGTTCACATTCAGTAATAATCTTTTCTCTTCCTCTGCCATGCAGCTGTATTATTTGGTTCACTCTCACTTTCCTCCATCAAACTTATACACACTTTCAAAGACGTGAAATGTGTCTTCGGGTATCTTTCCATCCCCATTTAGTACACCCAAAAGTGAACATAAAGCTACCTGAAGTGGGTTTCATGCAATTATCCATTGTCCTGAAATAAATGGATCTTACAGCATATGGTAAGTATTTTTTTAAGATATAACATGTTGTATTTCTTGACCTGTTTTGATCAGAATTCTATTCTGCAGGTCCCAGAAATGAAAACCAATAGCAGTCATGGCATCATTTTCTTGTGTCCTGGGCTGTAGTCACCACAAATGAAAAGTATTAATTTTTTCTGCTCTTGCTTTATTAGTCTGTTATTTTTCTTTAACTTTCCTGAAGATTGAGTTGGTGATTAGCTCTTTGATGAGAAATCAACTCAACTAATTTATTACAAGGTATTAAAGTAAGCTCAGTTTTATACTGAATATGATAGGAGTTTTTACAAATTCTCCAAACTGAGAAATTTCCAACTACAAGGAGCATTAGTATACATGAATGACTGTTCATTGGTGGCTCAACATTAGTTGATTGGGTCATTACTAATAACTGGTGGCTTTAATTATCTTATTTCTTGAGATTTTTTAATTAAAAAATATCACATCATATTTAGATTGTTGAAACTTGAGTCTCTATAAACTGGTCCTGGATTCAAATCAATCACTCTCCTTTGTTTGATTTTTGTTCTGTTCTTCCCAACAAACATTCATACTTTGGCATCTTGTGAATATCTCAAAAAACTTCAGCACTTAAAAATGAATGCTTAGTCTTGGATAATTCATTTTGGAGATCAGCTTTGCTTGCTAAAAAGAAGCTTTTTGAAGTGTCCTCCATGCCTATCCTGTATAATTTAGTCTGCAGATAACTGTAATATGGGAAAATATCAAAAGTGAATGTTTTAGCGAAATAATACCTTTTTTGAACAAGTCAAATTGCCTGTCCTTGAAGCTCTTTATCTGTATGGTATGTCAAAACACTTCAATATTCACTGACCTTTCAAAGTTTGTAGTTCTAGCTCTTTTAGGAAGCTTTTACAATTATATAATGCTCTGTACTACATTTTACCTTTTGTACTTATAATTCATTTGACTCATGTCCATTGGACTTATTTTTCCTTTTTTCTAAGTTATATGGTGAGATACTGCAAGATTTTAACTATTTGAGGGAATAAATAAAAATATGTCAGTTATTTGGAAAGAAAAATAAAGAGATATTTCTTTTCTTTTCTTTTCTGTCAATACTAACTTCTCATTTATCTGGTCCATTGGAAGACTGGAGGTGTTATTGAGAAGGGTGTCATTGGGGCTTTTGAGCAATATTATCCACAAAAAAATGTTTTATTATTTTAAATGAACTCAGGTGAAGGAGATTCTGCTGTATTTAAGATACACCAAATTAACTGCACACCAATTAATCTGTGATTTGGAGAAATCATTATTAGTTACAACACATTGCGTCTTCGATGAGAAGAATATGGGTGTGACATTTGCTGTCTGTATATCTCACTGAGGACATGCATCATCGTACATTTGGCAGCCTCTGAGAGAAATGATACATTTTAAAGCAATTCCATAATGTGGCACTATAAAAATCTGCAGGTGTCTGGAAAAGCTACCTGATTGCTGTAGTTTATTTCTTTGCATACATCGCCCCCTGCCGTAAGTAAATGAAAAACATTTGTAAAATCGCCTCAATACAGCTTTGTTTATGAAATAGTTCTCATGCTTAAAAGACTTATTTTTGTGCCTTCTAATTAAAACACGGGCTAAAAGGACTAGAGAGTTAAAAGAGCTGGAAACATTGGAGAGAAACAGAACATCAGAGGCCAAGACAGAGGGAAAAAGAGTAAATCTCTAAAACAAGAGTGTGCCAGTCTTTGCTTCTCTGTTTTGCTAAGCCTCAGGCCTGCAGCTAAATAGGTGGGACTGATACTTGATCTCTGGACAAACCGGCTAGATGCAGAGTTCCATCGGGGAACCTCTTTGCAGATTTGCATGTCATCACACCCACTCACTGAAATGCCAGCCTTTGCTCTCCTGTCCCTGCTGGGGTGACAGACAGCCGCAATTAGTAGCTGCGGGTGGAAGACCATGGGATTAAAAAAATCAATGAGTCAGGAAGAATAGATTGATGCTGACAGTTGCTTTAATGTCCCGGGACCTGCAAAAGTAGAGCAATATGTGAGAAGGCTATCATGTTACTTTGATTTTCTTTAAAGGTATATTTTACAGTGATTCTAAAAGGGAAGAAAAAAAAAAAGCAAGGAAAAAGATGAGTTGACTATATGGGGAAATTCTGGGGTGACTATACCTTCACCTATATAAAGCAAAATCCATCTCTCTTGCCCCCACCTTCCACAATCTGATCCTTGTCTGAGGTATTCTTTCTTCTCTTACTGTTCTTAGCCAAAATCAGGACGCGCTAGAGGACCAGAACAGCATAGTTGGGGACCTAACTGAGTGTAACAGAGGGACATCATTTTGTCCCTCCTGGAGGCAAGAAACAGGTGGGAAGCAGGTATCAATACACAGAAGTGTAGCAAAGAAAGAAACATAGTGGGGGGAAAAATAGGGCTAGAGACATACAGAGTAACAGAGAAGGAGCTCTGTATTTAATCCATGAAGGAAATGCAGGCTTGGAGAAAAGGTGGTGCTTTAAGAGCAAAGCTTTTGGTCTGGCTGCTCTCACAGTGTGTGGCTTTCTGACTGATACTCAGTCATTAACTCTGCTTTGCAGCACCAAGCAGGCATCGATAGAACAATGAATCCAAATAGAAACTAAATTTTTGTTTGACATTACCTCTGGCAAGAACCAGTCAAATGGAAATCGACAAACGTGTATGTGACCAACATTCCTGAATCTTTCTCTGCTGTGGTGTGATTTAACAGTTTCAAAGCAATTCAAGATGTTCATCCTTAAAACATGTATCTCACCGCCACTTATACTTTTGACATAGATTTCTACCAGATTAGTTTATTTAATTGTTTCCTTCAATGTTGTTCTCCCAGAATCTCTATGCAACCTTCCCTGGGCGCTCTGCCTGGAGTGCTCCCTCTTTCATGCACCCAAAGAACCTGGAACTTGCACCTATTACCCACATTGCAATCATGCACACATGCACGCTAAGTTGCTTCAGTTGCATCCAACCCTTTGCAACCAAATGGACTGTAGCCTGCCAGGCTCCTTTGTCCATGGGATTCTCTAGGCAAGAATACTGGAGTGGATTGCAGTACCATCTTCCAGAGACTCTTCCCGACCCAGATATGGAACCCATGTCTCCTGCTGCTCCTGCATTTCAGGGGGATTCTTTACTGCTGGTCCCCAGGAGAACCTGCATTACAATCATATGTTTCATCAAAAAATAAGTTCTTGAGCATAACACCTGAGTCTTACTCTGCTTTTTACCCTCTTAAATGAGATATAATAAGTATTAAATATATGTTTTCTTTCCCTAGAGTACTCAACATTCTCAACTACAAAACTCCTGGAAAACGACATAAGGAAATATTCAGTATCATCTTCTAGAAAACCAACATGTTCCCCTGTCTTTTTTTGCTTCCTACTACTCCCCCACTGTGCTTTTCCATTTTAGAAGTCTTTATGTTACCTTTTCATCATGGCGAGGTAAGAAATGAATTGAATTGTAACTGTGATGAACTGCTGGTGACAGAAGAAAAGGTCATTTTAAAGTTAAATGCTAATATTATCTTTTCTCATTACTGGGCACTTTAGCCTGACTAAATTTTTCTCTAAGATGTTTGACATTATTAGTTATCCCAAAACAATGCACAGCTATTCACTCTATGACTGATGAGACAGTAAATCTTTTAATGAAAAGGCTTCAAGCCTGACCATTAAAAAGATCCTTAGTTTGAACTCCATTAGCAGTAATGAATGTGTTCTCGGATGCACGAAAACTTTCAAAACCATGCTCAAGTGTCACAAGCCAAACAATTCCACCCGTTGGTCACAGAGACTGAAGTGTACCATAAGGACTGCAAGTTTAACCTATGGAGACAAAATAAATATACCCTTGGACTATTTAGTCTATTGAAGGACTCTGGAGGGGATTTACACTTATACACATTTTTTTATGATTAATTCTCAATTTATATTAGCATTTATAAAGGATGTTTATTCTTAGCTACTTATTTTTTAATAGAAGCAGTTTGTTCTTTTTTGGGGGGGGAGTGGTTGAAATGGGTCTTCATTGCTGGGTACAGGTTTTTTTTCCTAGTTGTGGTGAGCAAGGGTTACTCTAGCTGTGGTGTGTAAGCCTCTCATTGCTGTGGCTTCTCCTGTTGCAGAGCACCAGCTGTAGAGCATGAGGCCTTCAGTACATGCGGCATGTAAGTTTCAGCTCCCTGGCTCTACAGCACAGGCTCAATGCTTGTGGCGCATGGGCTTAGTTGCCCTGCAGGATGTCGGATCTTCCCGAATCAAGGATCGAACCCATGTCTCCTGCACTGGCAGGAAGATTCTTCACCACTGAGCCATCAGGGAAGCCCCTTAGCTACTATTAGTTTGTCCAGCCATGTTTACTAGCTAAAGAGCTATATGTTTTACAAATACTATTACTAAATCTCAAAACTTCTACCAAGAGAAGGATCATTCCCCTTTTACAGACTGAGAAACTGCGTTTCAAGGGCAAGAAGTGATTTGTTCCAGGATGTTTAGGAGGCACAGTTTGTTTTTTCTGGACAGAGTTGAAATCTTGACTTCAAACCCAGTAATTCTCCCTCTGTATGCACAAGCTTGATGTCTTCCTTGTGGGCTAAGCAATGTCCTTGTGATCTTCTAGAGAAAGAGCTCTGGGATGCTAGTGGATCCTTAGTTACAGAAGCTGAAGGGTCTTGAGACAAGAGGGAGTGTGTGGTAGGAAAGGGTGAGAGATGTGAATTTGCCTGTGTGATGACAGTGGCTGGGAGTAGAGGCCATGATGAGAGAGTCTAAGAAGAAAACCTGAGCACAACTTTGTTCAATCGCTCAGTCATGTCTAACTCTGTGATCCCTTGAGCCTGCAGTATGCCAGACTTCCCTGGCCTTCACAATGACCTGGAGCTTGCTCAAACTCATGTCCATTGAGTTGGTGATGCTACCCAACCATCTCATCCTCTGTTGCCCCCTTCTCCTCCTGCCCTCAATCTTTCCCAACATCAGGGTCTTTTCCAATGGGTCAGCTCTTAGCATCAGGTGACCAAAGTACTGGAGCTTCAGCTTCAGCATCAGTCCTTCCAATGAATATTCAGGGTTGATTTTCTTTAGGATTGACTGGTTGGATCTCCTTGACTCTTAAGAGTCTTCTCCAACACCACAGTTCAAAAGCGTTAATTATTTGGCACTCAGCCTTTTCTATGGTCCGACTCTCACATCCATACACAATTACTGGAAAAACCATAGCCTTGACTGCAGACCTGTGTTGGCAAAGTCCTTCTCTGTTTTTCATATGCTGTCTAGGTTTGTCATAGCTTCGCTTCCAAAGGGCAAGCATCTTTTAATTTCATGGCTAATCACCATCTACAGTGATTTTGGAGCTCAAGAAGGTGCCTGGCAAAGGAATAGCTGAATTTGACGAGACACAGGTGAATGGACAGAGACTGTGGACCACTGAAAACTAAAGTTACTGTTAATAATACAGACAAGACCACATGAGGAGATTATAGTTTTATTCTTTTATTTCCTACAAAGAAAGTAAAGAAGACTTTCTACAAATACCAATGCAGGCCACGATAGTATTTATTTTCATTAGGAGGAACAGACGCTTCAGGGAGAAATATTACAATGTCCTTGAGGGTTGACCGGGATGTGTATTTGATGTTGACTCAACCGGAAGGAGTCACATGCCTTGTCCAAGTTTCTCTGGACCTCATGGTCCATAGTGGTGGGAAGGGGTAGGTTACAGAAGCACTGTAGTAGGAAAAATGTGATTTTTGTATTGTTTGAAGTTGTCCTCCTTTGTAAGGCATGAGGAAATAATGTTCTGTATATTTCTTAAAGTCTTCAGAATTATTGGAGGATTTCTACTCCACTTCTAATATAATCTGGATACAAGTGCACCCATGCATCTTTAAAATTGTCCAGATATATATTACTCAGTTCTAGACAGTGAGAAATATTTTTTGAGATTAAGCCTCCAAGAAACTCATTAGCCAGCTTTCACCAGCAAAGCTGTGGTGGCTGTAGGGGGCTCCTGACACTTCCTGTAATTCGCATCAATTCCACTCTTCCATCCCTTCATCCTCCCACTGAATCACTACTGTCTCCTCCTCTGCAGCAGGCCTTTGTCCAGAAAAGGAGGCATATTTTGCACAAACATCCTCAAACTTCTTTTTTATTTTCTCTCTCTGAAGTCTGAGTAAGTAACGAGGGGAACCGTAACCATGGATACAATGACAAGCAAACACAGATAACTGATTTGGTGAAGTGGAAATGACAGGAACTCAGGGATGTGATGAACGTGCACTCAGAGAGGCTATAATCATCAAATGGGAGACCTGGGTCTCACCAGAAATGAGCTCTGGGCTTTGGAAAAGCAGGTTTCAAAAGGTTCAGAGAAAGGGCGTCTGAATACAGGCGGCAGGTTTAACTGTGCATATGATCTGTTTCCTCTGCGAACCCCACACAAGCTATAGTATATGTATTTTTTTGAACTAGACATGAACCCACATGAATGGAGGAAATACAGAGAAGGCCACAGCTGTAAACTTCTAGAAGCTGAAAAGAAGATGAAGAAGTTTAAACTGACCTGGCAGGAAAAACAAAACAAAGCAAAATCAAACTAAAGAGCTAAACCCTAAATCAGCAGTGGGAAAAGCAGAGAGATACCCCATCTGCACGCAAAATGTTCAGGTGGCTTAGAAACTGGGAATCACAGGACACCTGGGAGGAGAGCTGAACTACTGAGGACTGAGAGAAAGCTATTTAAGAAACAAGTAGACATACAGATGGCTAATAAACATGTGAAAAGATGCTCAACATCACACGGTATTAGAGAAATGCAAATCAAAACAATGAGATAGCTCACACTGGTCAGAATGGCTGCCATCAAAATGTCTGCAAACAATAAATGCTGGAGAGGGTGTGGAGAAAAGGGAACCCTCTTACACTGCTGGTGGGAACAAAAACTGGTATAGCCACTATGGAGAACAGTGTGGAGATTCCTTAAAAACCTGGAAATAGAACTGCCTTATGACCCAGCAATCTCACTGCTGGGCATACACACTGGGGAAACCAGAACTGAAAGAGACACGTGCACCCCAATGTTCATCGCAGCACTGTTTATAATAGCCAGGACATGGAAGCAACCTAGATGTCCATCAGCAGACGAATGGATAAGAAAGCTGTGGTACATACACACAATGTAGTATTATTACTCAGCCATTAAAAAGAATACATTTGAATCAGTTCTAATGAGGTGGATGAAACTGGAGCCTATTATACAGAGTGAAGTAAGCTAGAGAGAAAAACACCAATACAGTATACTAACACATATATATATGGAATTTAGAAAGATGGTAACGATAACCCTATATGAGAGACAGCAAAAGAGACACAGATGTATAGAACAATCTTTTGGACTCTGTGGGAGAGGGAGAGGATGGGATGATTTGGAAGAATGGCTTTGAAACATGTATAATATCATATATGAAACAAATTGCCAGTCCAGGTTCGATGCATGATACTGGATGCTTGGGGCTGGTGCACTGGGATGACCCAGAGGGATGGTATGGGGAGGAAGGAGGGAGGGGGGTTCAGGATTGGGAACATGTGTATACCTGTGGCGGATTCATGTTGATGTATGGCAAGACCCTGTAAATCTTGAGACTTAAGAACATTGATAACTCAAGAAGACTTCGTAAAGACTAGAAGAGTTATGCTAATATAATCACACATTATTCCAGTGAGGAGTAAAAAAGAAGACACAAATCAATGCAAATGAAAAGGAGCCTTATGATGAACTCAGAATTCTTAATGATCTATACAAATGTTGAAAAGAGAGCTATAAGGTCAGGTTTGATTATAAAAAAGAGCCACAAAGTCAAGAGAACAAAAGTGTAAAATCAGCTCTGATGTATTTGGAAACTTGTTTAACAGCAATCTTTTTTAAGCAATTTATGACTAAGAAAATAAATAGAAAATGAGTAGGATGTCTTTGTAGAGAAGATAATAAGTGTTAACATTTGCTGGGGAGAGAGCAAATTCTTCAGCTCCTCTTTGACTACAGGATAGCTTCTGTATCAAGGATAGCTTCTGTATCAAGGAAAAGGTCAGGACATCATTTTGGGGATGTCTGGTGTGTCTTGCAGAAGCTAAGGAGATGTGAGTGAGTGATTCTGTAATAACGTGTCTTACAACCTGGGGACTAAGTAGAGATGCTTCCAACTAAACTCTAAAATGAACACAGGGACTAAGATATATGCCAGAGAAAATAGGTAGCCTGTTACTCGAATCATCCCCCTAGTCACCGTTGATATTTTGGCAAAAACCCAAAGTTATGGAGATTCCGCTAGCAAACAAAAAAATGATGGAATAATGAAAGAGGAAATAACTGCAGTTGAGTTTCTGTTTGATAAACAAGCAGAAGATACAGTAGTCTAGGATAACAGTAAAGACAAATATTAAAAACAACAACTCTTTTGATTCCAGAATCCCAATGCTTAATTAATGAAGCTCAAATATACTCCAACTTGATGACAGAACTTTAACATTTCATTTCTCTATACAAATCCTCATTTAGAGAGAATTTCAGCAGGGTCATCACTGTTGTTAAAACATCCTCTCGTGTTGATAATATTCTGCTTTTCTCTGCATATATGCAACAAATAACTTCCGATATTATGAACTCAGTAAGAAATCATGACCCCTAAAACCCACACACAAAGTAGAGCAAACCATTCCTTGTCTTTACCATTTAAGTCAATTGCATACTAATTCCAAAATGTATTTTGGTGGAACTGTGGACAAGGCAGATTTCTGTCTCTTGTAGTTCCATAAATCCACTTCACAGTTAGGAAATATCACTGCCAACAAAGATAAGACACATTCCTGTTTCTTCAAAACCTATCTCTGTGTGTACCACTCTTGCCACTGAACCATTAATAAACTTTGTTAATTTGTCTACAAATTATTTATGCAATAACTTGAAGCTTTCCCAAACACATTTTTTCTTACCATAATTCCAAGCTCTAGAGGAGTAATTTACATTTCAAGCTACTTTGTTTCCCTTGGTTCTTCTGAAAGGGAGCTGGGGATGTATGGAGAATAGGCTCAAAGGCAGAGAGCTGAAGAATGTTCTAGATGCTGCAGCTGCTATCAAGCTTTGTTATTTCTATATTATGTTATCCACCTGTCTTAGTCCATCCATGCTGCTGTAACAAAAATATTGGATTGGCCAGAAAGTCCATTCAGATTTTTCCATAAGATGTTAGGCAAAAACCTGAACAAACTTTTTGAGCAGGCCAATATCATCAACTGGGAAGTGAAAAAACAACAGTTTTCTGGGATGAGGTTTTTAACATATTAATTTGGGACAGGTAAAACATTCAATCTACTACATTGTTATGACTACAAAAGATTTTATGAGGAGAGGGGATTGGGTAAATATCCCTGCTAAAGTCCTTTAAAATGTACCTGAAGAATAGAATACTACTATATTCCCATAACATGGGAATAAAAGAAAATTATTAACTTTGCCTTCAAGAAGCTCACAACCTACTTAAAAACTCTTACAATTATTAGAGAATGATTATTATAAACACAATAAGTGCAAGGTACAGGATATAAAAGGGAAAAGAATCTTCAGTGGAATTGTTATGCTTGAGGAGAACCAGTTACCAAAGTTTGACCAAACTAAACTTAATTACTTGTGGGTCACCCTGAACTAATTCCAATCTTTTAGGATAGTAAGAATATTTTCTGCAAAGAAAACAATTTTATCCATCTTAGCAACACAATTACATTATAATTTTTTTAGAAATATTCAGTTCATTAAGAAGGAGACAAAGACAAATATCCCTGTCTTAAAATTGTTAGTTGAGAATCACATGGTGTGAAATTGAAAACATGCATTGACTGAAAATTATGAATATGCTGATTACTAATAGAAAACATTATTTGCCCTTAAAATAGTCATTTTGGCTCACTTAATAGGGCATTAGGAAATAATGCCACTATCATTTAAAATATTGTATTATAGATTGTGTGGCTACATTATAAAAGCTGTACATGCTCATTATGTGGAGACTAGGCAGTGCCTTATGAGAAATTCAGTGGAACAGATAGAAAAATCAACATACGTTGCATTTTAGAGAAGAAGCAGAGGTAGAGAGAAAGGCAAGAACTTCAAGTTAGGAAAACTGATCAATATCATATTAGCTGTGTATCTTTCATTCAGGTATTCACCATTCTACACCTCAGATTTCTTATCTATAAAGTGAGACAACCACTTCTTAACCACAGGTGACTTTTGCCAAAAACGAAGAAGCAAAGAGAGCACTTGGCACTGTGTCCAGAACTGAGCCCTGGATCAGCTCATTTAATATGAGTGATTTTTTTCTCCCAGAATTTAGCAAAGCAGATGGATGTATTTCTGGATAGAGCTCAATAATTTTTATCAACTTCTCATTATTTGTATATATGATGGCATGTTTAGAAATGGATAAAAAAACAAATGCATTGATTTTTTTCAATTAAAAAGGTACTTCTTCTAGAGAAAAAAAAGTCACTTTGGATGCGGTAAAGTCATACATAACATATAGAGATTTACTCTGATTTTCCCAATTAGTATTGATCTCAATGCATACACATTACTTTCTAACTCGTGTATTTTTATTCTATAAATAGTGATTTCTTTATTCATTTTTGAACTGGCAGTGTTTATTAAAGCTATCAACCTCTATAGAAAAATCTACATATATTTATTCTCAAAAGTGTTATCACAATGGTTGATGTATTAAAATGCTCACTATGTATCAAACTATTAGGCAGAATAACTGCTACTCCAAAGATGCCCATGTCCTAATCCTTGGCATTTTGAACATATCAGGCTATGTAGCAATAAAGAATTAAAGTTGAAGATGGCATTAAGGTTGTTAATCAACTATCTTTTAGAATTAAAAGATAATCCTGGATTAACTGGTTAGGCCCAATGCAGTCACATGGGTCTTATAAATATGAAAGAGGAAGGCAGAAGAGACAGTGGTATAATATGAGACAAATGAGACCAGCCACAGCCAGCTTTGAAGATGGAAGGGGCCAGGAGCTAAGAGATGTTGGTAGCCTCTAGAAGCTAAAATATGGCAAGAAAGCAGGTTCTTCCCAGAGCTTCAGAAAGGAATATTCAGCCCGGTGGTCACTTGTTTAGCTTTGTTGTTGTTGTTCAGTTGCTAAGTTGTGTCTAACTCTTTGCAAACCCATGGACTGCAGCATACCAGGCTTCCCTGTTCTTCACTATCTGTCAGAGTCTGCTCAAACTCATGACCATTGAGTCAGTGATGCCATCCAACCATCTCATCCTCTGCCGTCTCCTTCTCCTCCTGCCCTCAATCTTTCCCAGATCAGGGTCTTTTCCAGTGAGTCAGTTCTTTGCATCAGGTGGCCAAAGTACTAAAGCTTCAGCTACAGTGACAGTCCTTCCAATGAATATCCATGGTTGATTTACTTCAGGATTGACTAGTTTGATCTTACAATCCAAAGGAAAGACATATTTCCAACTTCTGAACTATAGAATTCTGAGATAATAAATTTTTTTATATTGCTTAAAGTCACTAACTTTGTGGTAATTTGTTACAGCAGTAGAAGGAATCTAATATATAAGCACTCATCTAAATATTTTATAGGTATTACATCATTTAGTTTTCTTATTTATTTAATTTTTAATTTATATTGGAGTAGAAATGATTAACAGTGTTGCACTAGTTTCAGATGTATAGCAAAGTGATTCAGTTATACATACACATGTATCTATTCATTTAGTTTTTAAAACAATCTTATAACATGTATTATTATTATTCTCTTTTTGTAAGGGTTAGAAAAAAGGTGAACACATGGAAAAGTAAAGGAACTTGTCAAAGATCATGAAGACATGATCCTAAGTGATCTGAACTTGGTATTCTGGCTCCAGAGCCTCCATTCTTAAACACCATAAAACATTACCTCATTTGAATTAAATACGTTTTCCAGTGGTCCATGAGCCCCTGACTCCTAGCGCTAGATGCTAATGATCTAGAAAAATGTCATCTGCCAATCATTCCTAAGGAATAGTTTTTCTCTTACCTTAAACCTTCTTTTTAACAGTGTAAACACATCATAGGCATGTTAGGATGGGTTAATGTAAAAATAATTTTAGAATAAATGAATGTCACAGTAAAATAGCAATCTAGTAGCAATATGGGTGAAGATCCCAGATTTAGGGGAAAAAGGGAGAGAGAGACACACACACACAATACTCATTTTTCCAAGAGTAACTGATATGTAAACAAAACTAAACAATGGCCTCACCAAGCAAATGGGCCAAGGAAAATCTGTCATGTGAAAGTCTGCCAAGTTCAGGTTGAGAAGCATCTGTTGTGATGTTTGGCCAGGAAGCTTCCCTGAACCCAACTTTGCCATTCTTCCAGTGCTTGTCCTGCCTCATGCATAGGATCTGCACCTGTCATCTGACACCTGAATATTTTTATTTCACCACTGTATGAGCAATCTATATAAAAATAGGTAAACGGAAATCCTGAATATTTAAAAGAACCTTTCAAACAGCCAGGGCTTCCCTTGTGGCTCAGCTGGTAAAGAATCCGCCTGCAATGCAGGAGACCTGGGTTCAATCCCAGGGTTGGGAAGATCCCCTGGAGAAGGAAAAGGCTACCCACTCCAATATTCTGGCCTGGCAAAATTCCAGGGACTATACAGTCCATGGGGTCGCAAAGAGTCAAACACAACTGAGTGACCTTCACTTCACTTTTTTAAACAGCCAAACATTTTCCTTGCAGGTATGATACTCAAAACAAAAATAAAATTAAAAGAGAGAAAAAGAGATGAAAAACAAGAGGCATGTATTCTGGGCTACTCTCTCTCACCTTTAGTTCAGTTCAACCGCTCAGTCAAGTCCAAATCTTTGCGACCCCTCGGACTGCAGTATGCCAGGCTTCCCTGTCCATCACCAACTCCCAGAGCTTACTCAAACTCATGTCCATTGAGTCGGTGATGCCATTCAACCATCTCATTCTCTGTTGTCCCTTTCTCCTCCAGCCTTCAATCTTTCCCAGCATCAGGGTCTTTTCAAATGAGTCAGTTCTTGCCATCAGGTGGCCAAACTATTGGGAGTTTCAGCCTCAGTATCAGTCCTTCCAGTGACTATTCAGGACTGATTTCCTTTAGGATGGACTGGTTGGATCTCCTTGCAGTCCAAGGGACTCTCAAGAGTCTTTTCCAGCACCACAGTTCAAAAGCATCAATTCTTCGGCACTCAGCTTTCTTTACAGTCCAACTTTCGCATCCATAATGACTACTGGAAAAACCATAGCTTTGACTAGATGGACTTTTGTTGACAAAGTAAAATCTCTTCTTTTTAATATGTTGTCTAGTTTGGTCATAGCTTTTCTTCCAAGGAGCAAGTGTCTTTTAATTTCATGGCTTTAATCACCATCTGCAGTGATTTTTGAGCTCCGCAAAATAAACTCTGTCACTGTTTCATTGTTTCCCCATCTATTTGCCATGAAGTGATGGGACCAGATGCCATAATCTTTGTTTTCTGAATGTTGAGTTTTAAGCCAGCTTTTTCACTCTTCTCTTAAAATTTCATCAAGAGTCTGTTTAGTTCTTCACTTTCTGCCATAAGGGTGGTGTCATCTGCATATCTGAGGTTATTGAGATTTCTCCCGGCAATCTTGATTCCAGCTCATGCTCCATCCAGCCCTGCATTTCGCATGATGTACTCTACATATAAGTTAAATAAGCAGAGTGACAACATAGCCTTAATGTACTCCTTTCCCGATTTGAAACCAGTCTGTTGTTTGATATCCAGTTCTAACTGTTGCTTCCTGACCTGAACACAGATTTCTCAGGAGGCAGGTCAGGTGGTCTGGTATTCCCATCTCTTGAAGAATTTTCCACAATTTGTTGTGATTCACACAGTCAAAGGCTTTGGCGTAGTCAATAAAGCAGAAGTAGATGTCACTTAAATAAGCATAAAGTAGAAGTAGATGTTCCTCACCTTAGTAATCTTTTTTCTCACTCCTCTGGGCCTTCAATGTCATTGCCCATCTTTGTCAACAATGATCCTTCTTTCTTACTGCAAAATGTTTTAAAATCATTTTAAATAAAAATCAGAAAAGATAAATTTGTTGTTGTTGCTTAGTCACTACATTATGTCTGACTCTTTTTGCAGCCCCACTGTAGGCTCCCCTGTCCATGGGATTTCCCAGACAAGAATACTGAAGAGGGATGCCATTTCCTTCTCCAGAGGATCTTCTCAACCCAGGGATGGAACCTGTGACTCCTGCCACATCTCCTGCATTGCAGGAGGATTCTTTACAACTGAGCCACCGGGAAAGCCTGTTAAAAAACACAAATAAAATCTAAAAGTATTATTTTTATTTCTCTGTATATACACTTTACTGAAAGAATGAAATTCTGTTGTATTTGTCAATTGTGCTGAAATGAAATAAAGAAATAGGAAATGGCTAGTGGCATCAAAAATTAAATTTTTCAGTTACACAACAGGCATTTATACTCCCAAGTGATGGCAGAAAGAGCTTGTTACTAGTGAGTTCACTCAATGATCTATGGACATAGCATGCTCACTGGGGGAAAACACAGTTTGCAAATGAATCAGACAGAATGCCACTACCCCTCACCAGAGAGAGACAGAGTGTCTCTCTGCCTATAAAACTATTTTATTAAAATAATTTGTCTGCATTACAAGTCAGTGACAGGGTGTTAACCAAGTCAGTTGTCAAACATTATGCTTTTAGATAGGATGCTTCTAAATGTCAGTCTCATAATAAGCAAAAATTGCACATAATATTCAGGCTTTCCAGGTGATGCTAGTGGTAAAGAATCTGACTGTCAATGTAGGAGACTTAAGAGATGTTGGTTCAATCCCTGGGTCAGGAAGATCCCCTGGAGGAGGGCATGGCAACCCACTCTGATATTCTTGCCTGGAGAATCCCATGGACAGAGGAGCCTGTTAGACTACCGTCCATAGGATTGCAAAGAGTAGGACATCACTTAGGTGACAGCACACACACACATAATATTCACTGCAAATCCCACACTACATTATTAAGTATTAAAATGTAACATGATTATAATGTTCTCCAGACTACCAATTCTTTTTGGCAGGTCGTTTCCAAATCTACACTTGCCCACTCATACACACACACACACACACACACACGTATATAGACACATCTCACAAGAGATGTCAATTTTAAATGCTTTTTCAACTCACCTATGGAAAACTGCTCTTGGGGCAAAGAAACATCGTGAATGCTAACTCAGATTAAGTCATTTATAACATGAAATATTTGTTATTTCTAGTGGCATTTATATTTTTCCCTTAAAAACAAACAAACAAACAAAAGCAAGCTAGCATCCCAAAGCATATCTACCTAAACTGCACACATAATATGGGCTCCTTTGTTAAGCCCAGGATTCCAAAGTTGTAAATCCTGAGCAGGACTGAAAATCTGCAGCCATGTTTAAAATATACCACATATTGACTTGGTCAACAGTACTTTATAAAGATACTTCAAAATAAACAGAAATCACCCACAAGACAGGTACAAGGGGACACTGTGTTGACAATAAAAATAATAATGGTCACTTGCAGGCAGAGATTTCTTGATTAGACCATATAACATGCACAGATTATATTGATAATATGGGAGTATTTTACATGCATTAATATAAAAACATAATTTTCCCTAACACAGAGAACATGGTTCTTTACTTACTGAAAAAAGTTGGGAAAAATATCAACACTAAATACTTTAGCAAAGTGTATTCTTTCCTGACATTTTGAGACCAAGATAAATGCATATGGATTTCAAATTAAATCTTATTTTATTTCAATTTTATTTGTTTATTTAATATTGTTTTTATTTAAATCAGCAATTCTCATTTTTAACTATGTCACAAAGGGGGTTTGTATTAATTGCATATAGCATGATTGGAAAAAAATACAGAATCAGTTTATTTTTTAAGCATGTCTTGTAAAGAATTAACCAAATCCTTTTTTGACTATAACTCAATTTCTTTAAGCTTAATTTATTCCAGGCTCAGGCTTTATGAGCATTTACCAATTTATACTTATCTCTGTAAGAATAGAAATTGATTTTCTACTATAGGTATTGTTCACTCTCGGGAATAGACACATTCTAGAAAGACAGTTGGTGGAAATAATTTTTTGTAACACTTGCATTTTATTTTCCCCTTGACATTCATTTGTAACTTGAAGACTGTAAAGCAAAATATTTCCACAAGAAAAAGTCAAATCAAACTTAGTCTTTGCAAAAATAAATAAATAAATAAAATGTGTTTCTTCCCCCCCACCAAAAAAAAAGAATAATTCCTATGAATAATTTCAGATTAGAATTCTGGGCTTATTCATTTTAGCATTTAGTTTCCTTAAAGGTAGCACAACTGAAAACTGAAATAAAGAAAAGGCAGAAAAAGACTTAATAGGTTGCTGAGTTCTTCTGTATGCTAAGTGTCATTATCAAAATGGGCATAATTTATTTTCAAATTGAAACCCTTGGATTAATTGTATCATAATTAGCTGAGATGCATGTTCCAAGGTTGAGTCTAAGTCTACTGAAAAAGAATCAAAAGCTCTGAGGGATGAGGCTGGGAAGTCTGTATTTTTAACAATCAGATGTGGTATTTGTTAAATATTCTACAGTGTGAGAGGCCCTCACCTATTTTATAGGAGGTATTCCCTTTCTAGGTAAAAAAGAAAATTAATAAGCTAAAAGAGCAAAAAGATATTACTTCTATAATTTAAATTAATTTTAATTTCTTAACTGACTATTTACATATGAAGAATTTCTATCCATGAATTTTAACTGCAAAACTTGGATCTGTTGAGGAGCAAACACAAACACAACTGGCTAAGACATTGGCCCTTTACTCCATAGTCTTCTTAAACCTTAAGGCTAACTTGTTAATTGGAGGGCAGAACAAAGCTGTAAGGCTTATATCTACCTAACTATGCATTGGCCAAAAAGTTTGTTCAGGGCTTTCCGTAAGTTGTTACGGAATATATTCCCCCATGTCTATAGGCTGAAACACCAAAGCTTACCACAAAAAAAGTGATTCTGAAAAAAAAAAAAAGCTTAATTAAAACACTTTGATAAGCCATCAAAGCCTTTTACTAACATTCAGTAGAAAATACATTGCTGAATATACTAGGAACTTACAGCTCAAAAGCCAACTGATGTCATAGACAGTGCTAAAGTGGTTCATGAATTTGAAATGACAGCAGATGCTTTGAAAAAGGAAAGCCGGCTGGATTTTGATTGAACATGCTAATTTTCAAAAGAATCATTCCCTAGCTTGATTTTATACAGTGCAACCTGTTAAGGCCATTTGGAAATCACAGAGGCTGGTGATAAAATGATATTGAGCTCAATTATCCATTATCAGAGGAAAAGATACCAGCATCCCTCTTGCCCCTTTGCAGGTTTATTTGAACACACAATGCAAGTGGGGAGCAGTGAGAAGACTTAGAGGACAAGTGACTGTGTGCTCAGGGAGCTATCGGAGCAAATAAGGGACTGAATTTGGGGATGCATTCCTGCTAATTTGGTTCTGCATTGAGATTAAAGCTTTAATTCCTCCCACTTGAGAAAAGAGAGTTAAACAAACAGCCTCTATCCTTTAGGCAAGATTAAATTGAATCCTTTATCATGGGGATCCATAGAGGATGGATTAAGCATTCTCATCAGTCAGTTAACTTTAGGAAATATTTAAGTGCAGGATCTCATGGTAGAGCAATGCTCCTTTACAGCCAAATTTCCTTTAGCTGCAGAAAACTGAATGCCAAAATTCAGGACTTTGGGGAGTGTGTGGGGACTGACTGACAAATTAATGGCAGTCCTTGATCTGCTAAAGCATTTTAGAAACCCTCCTGGTTAAATCACCAGTGAGAAGATGGCCCTGTTGTACCAACAACAGCGATGGGTGTTGGCCCCTAAATATTTTTATTGTGTTGTCTGTCAGCTCTTCTATTTAATCAAATTCTTTAAGGCTTTTTAGGGATGCAATTATTGCTTAAGCTTTAGCATTTTTGGGAGGTGGAATGAGGGTAAAGTGAATGAGGCATTTATCCCAGGAAAGAAATTAAGGGTGTGATAAAAAAATAAAAAACAATAATCAAGATAGATAATACCTAACACAATATTTCAAAAAATCAAAAATAATGCAAAAAAGTCCAAGAGGAACCAAATATCAAAACTTTGAACATACTGCATTGTTGTTGCTTGTTTTCTGATCCAGCATCACTATGTAACAAGAGCATTTTTTTCCTGGGCCCAGAAACCTCCCAACTTCCATGTCCCTTCAGACTCTCCTGGGGAGGATTTATGAGGCTTGACAATGACATGCAAACAAACTGGGCAACTATTGGGTTTATATATATAGTTTTAGTTTTATTGGAAATATTTATTAATTTTTACCACTTGGTTCAAAATATGAGAGGATATTTGGATAAGTGAATACAGGGGAGCCCTTTTTACCCCCATTTGGCTCAGGCATGACATTGTTAGTATCTTAAAGTACTTAATATATGGGTAATATAAGCTATCTCATTGGGCTTCCCAGGTGGAGCTAGTGGAAAGGAATCTGCCTGCCAATGCAGGATGTGCAAGAGGCATGGATTCAATCCTTGGGTCAGGTCAGGAAGATCCCCTCAGGTAGGAAATGGCAACCCACTTCAGTATTCTTGCCTGGAAAATTCTATGGAGAGGAGTCTGGTGGGCAACAGTCCATGGGGTCAGGAAGAGCTGGACGCAACTGAGCACACACACATAAGCCATCTCTTTAGCCACATATGAATGATAGAATAAAGATACTTATATTTTAAAATAACTCCTACTGTTTATGAATTTAAGAAGCTATCCTCCTGTAGTTAAATTTATTCTCTTTTTCCCACTATTGAATTTGTATTATGTTCTTTGAAGCATGATTAACCATCCATATCACAAAGCAAAACTGTGGGTTTTGTGTTTTGAATTTAGGAATATTATATCCTGATTGACAAGCAGACAGACAGGTTAGAAATAACTAAAGAATTTTATCCCTAGTCTGGGCCAAAAAAATCCAGCTTAGAAAGTTACCTATAGAGAAGCTTAAGAGAGATTTACTGGAAACATTTTCTGGCTTTTAGAGCTCTTTTTAATGGTAACCCAAATGCCATTTTAAAGTAAAGTGTACAGATTTCTAACAGCAGTACTAGATGTGCCCCGTGTAATTGGCTACTTAGATAGCTGAGGTCACATGTATCAATCAAGACAGCAGATATTTTGGAAATATATCAGTGGGAAAAGTAAGATAGAATCATGAAATGCTCTTCATAGTTTTCATTCTAAAAAACAGTAGAAATCTTGTCTCAGAATTGTCATATACTTGCCATTTTTCTGTTAACTGTAAAGATTTAACTTCTTTTCCATAAAGTGTCACCAAATTCAAAAAACATACTATTGAGTGTTCCTTGTCCCCATTTTCAGTCCGATAAGTTTTATAATAAAATAGTTAGTACATTCCATACAGTGTGAATATCTGAGAATGCCTGCTTCTTCAGGGGTACAGTCTGAAAAACACTTATACGAAGCCCTTATAGATGACAGAAATTACGAAGACAAGAAAATCCACTTAAGGATGTATTTCTAAGAATTTCTTCTTTTTCCTCTATCTGTTTCCCTTCCTTCCCCTTTTCCTCCTTCTTCTGTTTTTGATTTGTTGTCATTTGTTTTTCATTGAATTGACTTGGAAAAAAAAAATTATGTCAAGGTAACAAGAAGGTAAGTACCTTACTTTGAATGTAGAAAAAACATGGGCTGTTAGCAAACAGAAGAGAGGAAACCAAAATCTACTTTTCCATTTTTGCAGTAAAGTCAGATAGTTGTAGTTCCCTTATCATATGAGTATCTCATTCATTTTCTCTCTGTCTCTCTCTGTCTCTCTCTCTCTCTCTTTTTCACAAACACATACACAGACATAAAATGCACGGAGTCCTATCTGACCCTTTGCAACCCAATGGGCTGTACCCTGCCAGGCTCCTCTGTCCATGGCGTTTTCCAAGAATACTGGAGGGGGTTACCATTTCCTACTCCAGTAAATGTAAGCAATTAGTTCATAAATTGAACAATCTGAACAGAGACTTATAAATTAAACCCCATGGTTCATTTCCAGGAATAAAGACTTTTAAAGACATAATCTGGAAAGTGAGAACAAAGGAGTTTCTAACATTTAAAGGAACTTTCTTGAGAAGCTCTTTGGGTACTTCCCATTGGATTATATCATGTATACAACTAAGTGCATGTATCTCTTCAAGCAGAATTTAGTTTTTTCCCCTTTTCAAGAAGTTTTATAGGCAATAAATAGATTGGACTAGTTCAGCATGCATCAGGTGAAAAAAAATATTTTTAAACTTAGTTTCTGACATTGCATGCCATGTTCTTGAAGTATATGATTTTCTTTTTTAAGTTGTAGGTGTTGGTTCATAGAAAATATACAATTTATGCATAGTTTTGGAAGACTTTATAAGTCCATGCATTTTTTTTTCTTTCTCAGCAAACGTGAAAGACAGATAAATTTCAGAATGACCTGGAGCAGACAGAGAGAAAAAGTAAGATAAAATAGACTATATATATATATATATAACCAACAACAACTAACAGTACAGATTCTTTAGCTCATAACTTTTTTCTAATACAACTCGTTATTGAAAATGAATGGTGTGAACTTATATTAACCCCATGTGCACGGAATGGGAAACTAGAGAGAATTTGCAAATACACTTCCTCAAAGAGGATTTTCTTCTTTTTATGTCAATGTTATCTGAACAACTAACTGCTAGCTATCAAGATTAAAACTTATTTTATGACCATCTCCCTCATCTATCCCAGTTAATATATTCAAGAAAGAATAAAAGAAATGCCTAAATTCCTATCTTTCCTCTCATGAAGGGGAAAGTCAGGCTTTCTCTATTTTGTCAAAGAAGTGTAATTCATACGCTATTAGAGGAAACTACACCCCTTATCATATGAGTATCTCATTCATTTTCTCTCTGTCTCTCTCTTTTTCTTTTTTTTCACAAACACACACACAAAATGCACAGTTCTGAGTAGGATTAATTCATTACTTTGATTTCCACATGCATTCATTCTTTTCTTTCCTCATCAACAACTGGCCAGCATCTACAACCCAGCAAGGATGTAGACACTGGGATTACAGTACTGAATATAACACTGCTGTTACACTTAAAGAAGTCCTAATCTCTTTCTGAGCAGGGATACAGTGTGTCTGCATGTATGTGTGCCTGTCACCACTCTGCACAGGGCGGTTTCTTGTTCAGAGACTCTTCAAGAACTAGCAGTCAATTAAGTTTGTTTCATTGATTTCATTTCCATATAGAAGGGTATTCAGGGTAGAGGTTAGTGATTCTAAGACAAAAATACATTTGGAGACATTTTTATCCTTAGAAAAAATTCTCAAAATCAAATTTCCATTTTACATTGGTTTTCTTATTAATTTAATAAGCATGTATTGAACTCCTACTTTGAATGAAGGACTTATGCTTCATGCTGCTGCTGCTGCTGCTAAGTCGCTTCAGTCGTGTCCGACTCTGTGTGACCCCATAGATGGCAGCCCACCAGGCTCCCCCGTCCCTGGGATTCTCCAGGCAAGAACACTGGAGTGGGTTGCCATTTCCTTCTCCAATGCATGAAAGGGAAAAGTGAAAGTGAAGTCGCTCAGTCGTTTCCGACTCTTCGCGACCCCATGGACTGCTTCATAGACTATGATAAAAGAGACACATGAATCCATGCACACCACAGATAGAATCCCTGCTGTCCTGGAGTAGATCATGTGCTTGATGGCTTAATTTTCTTTCCTGACTATAAACTAAGAATAGCATGATATGAAGTGGTAGTGAGTAATCCTGTCAAAGGGCCAAAGAACAATGATGTAAGATGTTTAAGTATTTTAAGCAATCGCCAAATATGAGAAAATTAACTCCATGCTTGATAGATCACTTCGTGAAAACTAACATAAATAAATAAAACCAATATTTAAAATTGGGAATAAAATAGTATTGTGTTTCTATATTACCTACACACAACTACTTCACTATAATCTCCCTTGCTTGTAGTATAGTTGTATTTAAGTTTTTAGCTATTAATTTGGATTGACTTTCCCACTAACAAGTTAGGAGATCAAACCAGTCAATCCTAAAGTAAATCAACCCTGAATTTTTATTTTCAGCTGAAGCTGAAATTCCAATATTCTGGCCACCTGATGCAAAGAGCCTGCTCACTGGAAGAGACCCTGATGCTGGGAAAGATTAAGGGCAGGGGGAGAAGGGGGCAGCAGAAGATGAGATAGCTGGATGGCACCACCAATGTGATGGCATTAATAGACATGAG
Organism: Ovis canadensis; assembly: GCF_042477335.2. Classification (NCBI taxonomy): domain Eukaryota; kingdom Metazoa; phylum Chordata; class Mammalia; order Artiodactyla; family Bovidae; genus Ovis; species Ovis canadensis. The sequence continues at coordinate 28,831,043 of NC_091256.1, forward strand.
TTTGAGCAAACTCATGGACAGGTAAGCCTGGCATGCTGCAGTCCACGGGGTTGCAAAAAGTTAGATACAACTTAGTGACTAAGCAACAAGAACACATGTTGATCACAATGTCTCATTTCATTTCTTTTCATAGACAAAATTTGATGCCACGCAACAAAACTACTCAAGCCCATTACTTTTCCTCCCTCAGAATCTAGGAATGGCAGGAGGCAGAGGGAAGTTATCCCTTAAAAATTATATAAATCAATGCACAGCCACAGAAAGAAACTGTATTCAGCTGAGCTGCCGATGGTCAGCAGATTTATCTCAGGGGCACAAGGAAACAGATGATATCACGGTTCTTACCACTGACAGAGAATTCTCTGAGGCTTTGGGCTCATGCTGAGTGATTGCAAGTGAGTCCATTTCCATCAACGAGTGCTTTTCTCTTGTTTGTATGAGAGCTGAGCCTTTCACATCATGTTTACTTTTCACAAGCTTCTGGTTACTCTAGTCCCTTTGGAAATGTCTTACTTTGATTTCAAATCTAGCTATATATGTTATACATGTCACTGTATATATCCAAAATTAATGGGAATTGCTAAGAATATTTTCAGAACTATAAAATCCCAATTATAAAAATATGGCAATTAAGCAAAATTAATAGAAAGGCAATAAACCTGAAAATTATGTATAACACATGTTACAAAGAGTTGAAATCTTTGATCTATAAATTGCTGTTATATTTATAAGAAAAATACTAGTGCTCATGAGAAAGAAATTAATGAGCAAAGGATGTGAACAGACAACTTCTAGAAGAGGAAACACAGGTTGGTAACTGATAAAAAAAAAAGTTTATTGTTAGTAATAGTCAATAAGTGCAATTTTTAAAAAGCAGCAAAATATATTACACCGCTTTTATGTTAAAACAACCCTAAAATCTCAGAAGCTGAAAATCATGATAGTTTTTATTCTTACTGTATGTCACTCATAGTCCAGGTGAAGTCTCTGCTTAGCACTCTTGGTCTAATCAGACCAGACCTAAGGTGATACAAAACTGTGACTCTGTCTGAGAAAGAGAGGCCTCTTCTAGAAGTGGCTCTCATTGACTATCATATGCTCTAGCTCGAAAATGATACAGGTCGCTTTGATTCAAAACTTACTGAGCAGAACTGCTCAAATGGCTCCAGCCAAGTACAGGCCTCGAGAATTAGAAGTTTAAAAGTACTTGATGAGTAGCAATAATAACAACTGCACTTCCATTCTGTTCCTCCCTTTATTTTTCTCCATATGGTGGGATCACTCCTAAGTTATATTCTTAAATTACTTATTATTTTCTTTGTCTATATCCCTTCCTCTCCCTCTTTTGTACCCAAAAAGCAAATTCAATGAGAGTTTAGGGGCACAGACATTGTCTACCTTGTTCCTCACTGTATCCCCGACACTTAGAACACAGACTGTTTGATAATAGCTGCTCATCACAGAGTCTTTACAAGAATAAAGAATGTATTTTTAAAACTCCATCTGGTTCATTTTTAAAAAATTCTAGCATAATCCCAAATGCTAGCAAGAAATGTAGACGGATGTTTGTATATACAGCTAGCTAATCAGAAGTCTGGATTCACACTTTTTGGAAATCAATTTGGCAATATGTAACAAGAGTCTTAAAACATTCAGAGAGTTTGCTAAAATGATTTCTCTTATAAGAATCCTAAAGAAATAATCATAAATGTGAGAAATCATTTTAAAGAAAATTGTTCATTTTAGAAACATTAAAATAGTAAAGATTTAAATACAATCTAAATTACCAGTGACAACATTACAGTTAAATGCACTCGTGTGTATATTTAAATATTTGCTATTCTAGCGTTGAAAATTAATGTCATGAAGAAAAGACTCATAATGCAATGCACATGGGACCTAAATTAGTAAATCTATGCATTAGATAAAGAAAAAAATGAGGGAGAAATTTCCCAATCATCAGGGGCAAACAGAGTTTTTTGTTTCCACCCTACCTTTCTATCGCAAGTACCCAGAACTGACCAAGAATTAATAAATCCATAATTGCCATAAAAACTAAGTAAAAGTAAAATAAAACCTTTGAGGAACTTTAAAGAAGGAAAGCAAATAGGTTCTGACTGACAAAGAGAGAAGCAGGCTCCAAAACGTGTACACCAGCAAACTTCAAAGAAGATGGGAGCAGTTCCAGGTATCCTCAAGGTACAGATGAAACCTTATAACAAGCAACGAGAGGGACTTTCCCAGTGGTCCAGTGGCTAAGACTTCATGTTCCCAATGCAGGGAGCCTGGGTTTGATCCCTGATCAGGGAACTAGGTCTCACATGTCACAACTAAGTGTTTGCATGTCACTAATAAAAAGACTCCACTTGCCACCGCTAAGACCTGGTGCAGCCAAATAAATTAATTAATGAACATAAAATTTAAAAATGATCTACTAAAGAGCAGTGAGGGCCTGGGCCTATGTTTCTGTGATTAGCAAAGAAAGGTAGCCTGCACAGCAGCAGCCTGCTCTGGTTATTAAGCAAACAACAACACAATTGCTTGTTCCACACTACAGCAATATTTGTTCAAACAGACAGGTGAATTCAGATGGGGAGGAGTCAACACCCTTTATCTTTCAGCTCTTTGGCAGTGGCACTAATCTCTGCAATTCCCCCAAAGATGTGGGTTGCTATGAGGTACTGTCTGTCAGGGCATAGGGAAGAGGCATTCCAAAGGTTCCTTTTATTTATGTATATGTATGCATGTTGCTCAAATCATGTCCAGCTCTTTGCGACACCATGGACTGTAACCTGCCAAGCTCCTATATCCATGGGATTTTCCAGGCAAGAATACTGCAGTGGGTAACCATTCCCTCCTTCAAGGGATCTTCCAGACCCAGGGATCAAACCTGTTACTCTTGCATTGGCAGGTCGATTCTTCACCACTGATACCACCTTCTTTTACTTGGTCCTTCCTAAATACTAGCTCTTATCTAATAAACATGAACACACTTAGCAACATAGCCTCAAATTATGTTATATAATCAAAATAAAAGGACAGAAATATATGAATAAATTTTTAAAATATACAATCATAAAAAAAAAACACACAGTCTCCTATAAATTCTGGACTTGGGAAATAGCCATAGAATGGATCGATAGTTGTGCTGGGCCCACTATGAGATTGATGTGAGTCAAGACTCCCCTACAATCAACTGACTTTCACAGGCCCCACTTTGACCTCTGCACTCTGGTGGCATTTTTGTCAGTTCCAGGCTGGTATTTAATAACTCCCAAAACTTCAGAACATTTTCACTTCCCTTAGTCATAGTTACCCCAGTACATAAGTCTCCTCACTAAAGTCTTGGAGGAAGATTTATTTGTGGCTAGGCTTGCGGGGACCTTTCTTAAAAGGCTCTAGCCTCTGTGTCAATCAAGGGGCTCTGAGACCTGGGTTAAGAGGCAGTAAATCCCTATTATAGTTTCTTGAATCAATCTCTGCCTTGCTGACCTAGAATTTTACAACTTAGGTAGGTCAAGTGGTACTTTAGAGTGCCACCTGTTTTCTTTCAAAGGATACCATGATCGATTTGCCACCATGATTCTGTGGGCAAGAATCATCTGATCATTGCTTTGTTTCTGTGGTTTATTATGGTGAATGCAGCTGCCTTGTCACTACCTCGTGCCACCTTCTGGCGCTACTTGGTCTCCACCACTCTGGGTCCCGTTGTTTTTGCCAAAAAAAAAAAAGGGAAGGAAATTCCTCTGCATTTTCCCATTTTTACTGTGTTAGCTTTTCAGGGCTGCCATAACAGAATACCACAGACTGGATGACTTAGACAGTGGAAATTTATCCCCCACATTACTGGAGCCTGGAAGTCTAAGAGCAAGGTGCTGCAGTTTGATTTCTCCTGGGGCCTCTCTCCTTGGCTTGCCAATGACCAGCTCTTTGCTGTGTCCCCACATGGCCTTTTCTCTGTGTGCCTGCATCACTGGTGCCTCTTTCATTGTTCTCATCTCCTCTTTTTATGAGGACACTAGCCAGATTGGTGGAGAAGGCAATGGCACCCCACTCCAGTACTCTTGCCTGGAAAATCCCATGGACGGAGGAGCCTGGTGGGCTGCAGTCCATGGGGCCACTAAGAGTCGGACACAACTGAGCAACTTCATTTTCCCTTTTCACTTTCATGCTTTGGAGAAGGAAATGGCAACCCACTCCAGTGTTCTTGCCTGGAGAATCCCAGGGTTGGAGGAGCCTGGTAGGCTGCCATTTATGGGGTCACACAGAGTCGGACACAACTGAAGCAACTTAGCAGCAACAGCAGCAGCAGCCAGATAGGATTAGGGCCCACCCCAATGGTCTCATTTTAACTTAATCAGCTCTTTTAAGGCCTTATCTCCAAATGCAGTCACATTCTGAGATACTGTGGTTAGGGTTTCAACATATGAATTTTGGGGAGGCACGACCTGGCTCAAAACAATTTTCTTGGACATCTGGGGACAACCAGCAGAGAGTATCTGAAGCTTTTTCATGAGTGAGTAATATACCTTTGTATACTACACTACATTTCTGTGATCCTTTCATTAGCTGGTGAGAGGTGATGTCTCATTGTGATTTTGATTTTCATTTCCCTGATGATTAATGATAGAGCACATCTTCATGTATCTGTTGGCCATTTGTATATTTTCTTTGGAAAAATGTCTATTCAAGTCCTCTGCTTATTTTAAGATTAGAATTGTTGTTATATTGTTGAGTTATATTATTTCTTTATCAGATGTATGCTTTGTAAACATTTCCTCTTATTCCACACACTATCTTTTCACTTTGTTGTTTCTTTTGCTATGCAGAAGCTTTTCAATTTTGACGTAGTCCCACATGATTTTTGCTTTAGCTGTCTGTGTGTTTGGTGTATTATATACAAAAAAAAATGTTGTCAAGGAGATTTTTTCCCCTTATGTTTTCATCTAGGAGTTTTATGGGTTTAGGTCTTACATTTAAGTCTTTAATCCACTTTGAGTTTTTTTTTTTTTTTTGAGTGGTATAAGACAGCTGTCAAGATTTATTCTTTTGCATGTGGATATTCAGTATTCTCAACACCATTTATTGAAGAGACTATTTTTCTCCCCACTGTGTGCTTTTGGTGCCCTATCAAAGATTTGTTGATGGTATATGCATGGATTTATTTCTGGGTTTTCCATTCTGCTCTGTTGGTCTTTACATCCAATTTTATGCCAGTATCATACTGTTTGAATACTACAGCTTTGTCATCAGTTCACTTCAGTTGCTCAGTCATGTCTGACTCTGCGACCCCATGGACTGCAGCACACCAGACTCCCCTGTCCTTCACCAACTCCCAGAGCTTACTCAAACTCATGTTCACTGAGTTGGTGATGCCATCCAACCATCTCATCCTCTGTCGTCCCCTTCTCATGCCCTCAATCTTTCCCAGGACCAGAGTCTTTTTCAGTGAGTCAGTTCTTTGCATCAGGTGGGCAAAGTACTGGAATTTCAGCTTCAGCATCAGTTGAAGTTCTTCCAACAGCTTTGTAATACATGGTTTGAAATCAGGCACTGTAACGCCTCCAGTATTTTTCTTCTTTCTCAAAATCGCTTTGACTATTTGAGGTCTTTCACGGTTCCATATGAATTTTAGAATTGCTTTTTCTATTTCAGTGAAGAACATCATTGCAATTTGCAAAGCATTCTTATGCATAAATTTTAATTTTGTTTCTTTTAAAAATTCTATCTTAAACTGGTTAATTGAGGCAGTATTTTTACAGATTTTTAATCTTCTCTTTGCTTAAGGTTTATGTAAGGGAAATAGTAATGGCTTCATGCATGAAAGCCTTATTTTCATTACAGAAGATTTTTCAATAAATTGATTTGACAAGTTATTTTAGTGACTTTCAGGTTAACTTTTCTTATCATTTTATCATATTGCAATCCTAGTAATCTTTTTTCAAAAAATTTTTTGCCAAACCGGGTCTTCGTTGCTGTGCATGGACATTCTCCAGTTGCCGCAAGCAGGGGCTACTCTTTGTTGTGGTACACGGACTTCTCCTTGCGATAGCTTCTTGTGTTGCAGAGCAAGGGCTCTCGGCATGCTGGCTTCATAGCTGCAACTTGCAGGCTCTAGAGCATGAGCTCAGTAGCTGTGGTGCACGGGCTTAGTTGCTCCGAGGCATGTGGGATCTTCCCAGACCAGGGATCAAACCACTATTCCCTACATTGTCAGACAGATTCTTAACCACTGGACCACCAGGGAAGTCACTTAAGATAATTTCTGAGAAATATTTAAGAGATATAAATTATTTCTCTATGCATATCTTACTCATTAAAACATTTTAAGATTTATTCAGTAAATACTTACCTAGTGCCTAGTACTGTATCAGAAATAAGAACTTGAGGGACAAAAGAGAATGCAAGTCTCAACGATGTATGTAAAATATACTCACAGAATAGCCACATGAAGCAAGAACTCTGGGGTTTATTTGCTATGCATTTATGTACTCAAAATAGTCTATGTCTGACGCAGGATACAGCATGCTTGGGGCTGGTGCATGGGGATGACCCAGAAAGATGTTATGGGGAGGGAGGTGGGAGGGGGGTTCATGTTTGGGAATGCATGTAAGAATTAAAGATTTTAAAATTTTAAAAATAAAAAACTAAAAAAAAAATAGTTTGTTTTCCTCCTTAGCAAGAGAACCATACCCTTTCAAAAGAATTTATGTATATATAATCTTATGAGCTGGAAATCTCTGGTCTTATAGAGATCTGAGTATATTCGACTAAAATCCTAACTCCATGAGCCCTAATAACCCAAAGTGCACCTCATGTCTGGAAGCCTTTGCTTACCTGAGCTTTCAGGCTCCTACAACCTTACCAGCCTTCTAATCATTTACACATACACAGACAACCAATAAACTAAGGCTGTGTTAGTTTTATTGTGTTACCTGTGATTATTGCATGTGACGTGTGCAACTTCATGCTCTATATTCAGGAAGTCCACAAGTCACATCAGCTTTACCGTGAACGTATGTCCTTCATAGAACAGTTCTTCAGTGTCATCACCCTGACAAGTCTGGCATGAAGCACTCTCATATCTCACCCGAACCAAGGCAGTAGCATCCAAGCTGACTGCCAGAGAGCAGTCTTCCAAACATAAACCAGCCTAAAACCTTTCAATGTTCTCTCATTGTTTTTAGAACAAAATCTCACCCCGTGCTCTAGCTAACAAAATCCAACATTTGTTGTTCAGTCACCAAGTCATGCCAGACTCTTTGCAGCTCCATGGACCACAGCATGCCAGGCCTCCCTGTCCCTCACCATCTCCTGGAGTTTGCCCAGGTTTATGTTCATTGCATCAGTGATGCCATCCAGCCATCTCATCCTCTGATGCCCTCTTCTCCTTCAGCCCTCAATCTTGCCCAGCATCAAGGACTTTTCCAAAGGTCGTCTGTTTACATCAGATGACCAGGAGGCATGCTGGATTTTATTTTCAGGAAAAGCAAAAAAAAAAAAAAAATCCAACATGCCTTCTCCTAATTACCTCAGCTCTTCTTACACCATCTCCTTTTGTTCACCCGGCTCCAGAGACCCGTGAAACATGCATCCTCAGGTTCTGCCTCAGGGCCTTTGCATTTATGTTTATTTTCTGCCTAAAATACCATTTCCCTTGTTCTTCAAAGTCCAGATATCATCTTACAGAGACATTTGGCCCCTGAAGTTCACATATCATCGCCCTGCTCCCATTATTATGTTTTATACTATTTAGAACAACTTTCATTAATCAAAATTAATAATTTTATTTGCTCATTTGTTAAATTCCCACCTTCCCTGGATAGAATGCAATCATGAAACCAGAGACTTTTCTCTCTTAGGGCATGGCTTCTAACAAATAATAGGCATATGATAAATATTTGTGAAATAAAGAAAGAAGGATGACAAAGAGTTACAAGATGTTATTCATTCAAGTAGGAGACTTGGTTGACGTAAAGAAGCACTGGTATATTTAAAAGCAGGAAAGAAATTGAGATACCATTTATAGAGTTTGACCAAAAATATTACAGAAAGCAAATATCAGTCACACTGATTCAGCAATTCAACCCTGCTTATCATTCAATCATTTCTTCCCTCTAATCTTGTTATTTGTTTGTGATGTATAACATGATTATACACTCTTTGAAGTATTTATATGGGGAAGGGGTTATTATAAATTTGGATAAATTATACACTTTTGTAGCTGAAATTGGGGGAAACTGACTTCAGTTATTATCTGTTCCATTCAAATAAAGCCTGAAAGGACAAGAGAAACCAGAGATTTGAATAAAGTATCTGAAAACAGTCATTCAGGATATCTTTCCGGTGAAGAGCTGAGAATCTTTAAACTGAACTCTATTTGTGGAGAAACAGCAAAGAATTGGTTTTTAAACCACACTAGCACCTGTAGATATTTATAGTTCTTTTTTATACAAAGAAGGCTAGGCATCTATTAATGTTGAACCAAAGAGCAGGGTATATTTTGTGTCAACTTGACCAGTTAAAAGAGCTCTGCAATGAATGATTATCAGCTCACTAAAATAAAGTTTACTTAGGGATGATAAAATAAACTTTGATATTGATTTATGAGAAGCCTTAGAAAAGGGAAATTCTCTGTAAACACATGTACTCAATGGACCATCAATAACTGTGGCCTTCCTGCTTCATTTATCCTGATCTTATACTAAGTAAAGAGGCTAAAAATAAATATCAGATGCCTAGAGAAAGGTATAAACAACATGTCATTCTTATAACCCTCTTCACAGATCTCATTTATAAAACCTAAAACACCCACTTGCAATTTAGTTTTTGTCTTAAGTATATTTATATTTGGTATGCATCTCTAAGCAATTTTCTCAGGAATATAATTTTAGATTGCCGACAAAAATCTCTCTTTCCTATGCTTAGTACAATTCAACATTCAAGTGACAAAGAAGAGAAACTTTGGAAACTAAGGATTTGTTTTAGACTAACATATTCTGTTGCACCCAAAACTGTCTGATGAAAATTTAAATTAATATTGATTGGTATTATACTGTTAGTTTCATTATCCTTGGAATAATGTAAAATTGTTTGAAGTTTCATTTGAATAAGAAACATAGGTTTATGTATATATAAAAACATTAAATGATATTCTAAATGTGTGACAAATTTATGAAAAAATATGTAAAACATAGAGAGCAATTATGTATATTATAATGGTTATAATTTAAATTATTTACATATGGATATAAACACTAAACAATTTTTAGTGAAATATTTTTATTAGATATAGATGAGATTTTTAAATTTCAGATTAAATTATATGGCTTATAAAAACTCAGTATAGGTCCCACTGTATAGCTCAGGGAACTATATTGAATATCCTGCTATAAATCATATAGAAAAGAATGTGAAAAATAATGTCTACATATGTATCATTGAATCACTTTCCTGTACAGTAGAAATTTACACATTATAAATCAACTTATCCTTCAATAAAGTAAAATTTTAAAAATCTCAACATATACATAGTATTACATATTAATCAGTGAAGGCATTTGAAAAGTTCTGATATATCAAGTTAGACAAATAAGATGCTTAAAATCCAAAATGAAAAACATGATATAGAAAAACTAATAAAATATAATTAATATAGGAGTGACAGGGGAGTTTGGATAGGGAAACTTTAAAATAAAAAAAAAACTGTTGGCAATGTATAACTACAAAATTGAAAACTATACAAATGCAGTTACTACATTTATAGGAACATGAGAGGAATATCTAAAGAAAATATAATCAAGAGATTAGACATAAAGGCACCACATGCTAATGCTTGCATGAGAAAGCATATTTTATTCTTCCTTTATTTCTAGAATTTACTGATCTGATGACTAAAAGAAAAGGTAATCAAAGGGTATCCTTTGATCAAAACAGGAATCCGAAGTTGACAGCTTGGATAATTCTAGATACCGGTACTGGTGCTCACGCATACATCACATCAGGGAAGCGTGCTTGCTGTGAGTATAGTGACATCATTTTGAATCAGATACTGAACAGTATCTAATTTGAGAAGTCAGGTAGGTAGAGACATGTACTATTCTTGGAAAACAACTTCAAGATACAGACAGACCTGGTAGTTATCAGAATATACAGAGATGAGAATGAATACAGAGGTAAGATGTCTCCCTTCTCACTACTTAATATGTGGTCCTTTGTTTACCAGCATTCATATCTGGGCTTCCCTGGTGGCTTAGAAGTTAAAGCATCTGCCTGGAATGAGGGAGACCCTGGTTCGATCCCTGGGTCGGGAAGATCCCCTGGAGAAGGAAATGGCAACCCACTCCAGTAGTCTTGCCTGGAGAATCCCATGGAGGGAGGAGCCTGGTAGGCTAGGCTATAGTCCATGGGGTCGCAAAGAGTCAGACATGACTGAGTGACTTCACACACACACATATCACTCAGGACAGAAAAGCAGAAACTGATCTCCTGGATCATAACTGTAGTTTAAGAAGTTCTACCAGTGTCCTGTATGCTCATTAAAATTTGAGAATCACCAGTCTAGAAAATAACATGAGAAATCAGGACTGTAGCTGAGGAAATACAGATTTTAAGAAGAGAGAAGAAAGAGATCACTCATACCAATTTAAGGTATTCAGAGAAATTTAAAGAAGCAGACAGATGGGTTTAATAAACAAAAGGGAGGAAAGTTTTAAGGAAAGACCAACAATGTTCAATGATTCAGAAGTGAAGTGAAAGTCACTCAGCTGTGTCCAACTCACTGTGACCCCATGGACTATAAAGTCCCTGGAATTCTCCCTTTCAGAATACTGGCATGGGTAGCCATTCCCTTCTCAAGGGATCTTCCCAACCCAGGTCTTTCACATTACAGGCAGATTCTTTACCAGCTGAGCTACCAGGGAAGCCCAGTGATTCATAAAAAGTCAGTAAGTAAACACTGATGTGTGTCTCTAAAACCTGTCCATCATGCAGTCATTAAGGATGTTTCTGAAACAATTTATATTGAATAATGTAGGAGGAAGTTGGATTTCTATAGCTTAGTTAAGTGATTAGAATTGAGGGATTTAACAATGACAGCTAGAGAAGAGATCACATTAAATTCTTGTCAGTGAAGGCAGTGAAACATCTCACAGAAATGGGAAGACTGGAGAAGTTTTTTTGTGTAGGAGAAGAAGTCAAGAAGGTGTAGAGAAAAGGAAACCCTCCAGCATGACTGGTGGGAATGTAACCTGGTGCAGCCATTATGAAAAACAGTATTGACGTTCATTAAAAAAAAAAAAAAAAAACTAAAAATAAAGCTACCATGAAAGTGAAAGTGTTGTTCACTCAGTCATGTCTGACTCTTTTCAACCCCATGGACTGTAGCCCATGAAGCTCCTCTGTCCCTGGAATTCTCCACGCAAGAATACTGGAGTGGGTTGCTATTCTCTTCTGGAGGAGATCTTCATGATCCAGGAATTAAACCCACATCTCCTGCATCTAATGCATTGAGGGTGAATTCTTGACCCACTGAGCCACTGGGGAAGCCCTGAAACACTATAAGGCATTTTCTTATCATTTTAAGGACACGTTTATTCTATAACCCAGGAACTGCACTTTATAACCCAGGGATTTTTATTTTAATGAATAAAAATAGGAAATAAGAAGTTGAAGTAGAAGCAGCTGATTGCCAGACTGAAGGAACTGCGGAAGAACAGGAGCATAGAAACCGCAACTCATTCATTCCTGCTGGCAGAGAGGACGACATCGCTTCCGGGGATAGAAATGAAGCATCGGAGATCGACCGCCAACTGTGTGTGATTATGCAAAATACATCTGCCTTGCAAGAAGAAAAAAATAATAGAATGAGAATAACCCAGGAAGTAAGAGACGTTCAACGAATTGTATTTATGCTTCTCCGAAAAAGAGTAAAATAAGTTTTGTGCTAAGAATTTGAACTCTAAAATCAGACTGCGTAAGCTGAATTTCAGTTCTTCAAATTCAACTCAATCTCCTTTTTCTGTAGGATGGGAATCATAATCAAGTCTTTATATCAGAAGCAAACTACAGAAATTTTGCATAGGTGAATAAAGCAGAAACTGAGTTAAATAAAGGGAAGTGAACAGGTCAGAGGTTTCCAGAGGCTGGACAGCTGAGGTCAGATGGGCAAGATCAAAGGCAATCTAGTTAACAAGGCATTTCATCTTCTCCTCAACACCCTCTCCACCTCGCTCATTCATTCTCATGTCCCCCTTTGTTTCTGACCATGAAGGAGGCCAAAGAAACGGAGGAAAAGAAGAACCAGAGGCTGATGACCTGTAATATGTAAAAGCCTATGGTTAAGTAGCAACAGGAGAAATAGAGAAAGGTGGAACACAGATGATCAAGAGTATCAAATGTCTAAGAGGTCACGTTAAATAAAGAAAGTAGTAGTTTTGAGGGATGTCTATGGTCAGATGAAGGGAATAAATTTATATCTAAGATTTTGAGTGAAATTGCCTATTGTGGGCTGGAGTTTAGAATGTGAAACTCACATTCAAATGAATATGAATGTGTGTGTGTGTGTATATATATGTTACAGCAGCTGAGGGATATGTAATTGGAAAATAGGGGGAAAAAAGTATTACCCATGCAGGTTAGGGTCTGATCACAAGGAATGCAAGTGCCACGCTAGGGAATTCTTATTTATTATGAGACATAAATTCTATAGAATTGGCAGTCAAATCTATAGAGGTCATCATTAAAGACACTGGAATAGGTAAATTCTCTGAGAGAAAATGCTTTTGATGCTTTTGAATTGTGGTATTGGAGAAGACTCTTGAGAGTCCCTTGGATTGCATGGAGATCAAACCAGTTAATCCTAAAGGAAATCAGTCCTGAATATTCATTGGAAGGACTGATGCTGAAGCTGAAACTCCAATACTTTGGCTACTTGATGCGAAGTACTGACTCCAAGAAACTCTGATGCTGGGAAAGTTTGAGGGTGAGAGGAGAAAGGGACAACAGAGGATGAGAGAGTTGGATGGCATCACCAATTCGATGGACATGAGTTTAGGCAAGCTCCATGAGTTGGTGATGACAAGGAAGACTGGCGTGCTGCAGTCCATAGGGTCACAAAGAGTCAGACATGACTGAGGAACTGAACTGAACTGAACTGAGAGGAAAAAAATGCCTCCTCCAAGAAGAATGAGGACCAAGCTTTCACAACTTACTCTTCTGAAAATGAATAATAAATATGAGACTTAATAAACAGCTGCCGGGAAAACATGTGGAGGGAAATCTCAGTACAACTGAGCATCTGTATTCCAGACTGTGCAGTGAGTTCTATGATTAACAATAGAAACATAAAGGAAGTGCAGAGCTGGTATGGTGTATAGATGCCAAAATGTCTATAGGAGGTTTGCAGTCCTAAGAATTCTGTTGGCATTGGTGTTGCCAACTATAGAGAACAAACTGAGAGAAAATTCTTTTAACTAATAGTTGACATACAATATATGTTTCAGGTATTCAGCATCAGTTCAGTTTAGTTCAGTGATTTAGTCGTGTCCAACTCTTTGCGACCCCATGAATTGCAGCATGCCAGGCCTCCCTGTCCATCAGGGAGGTTCACTCAAACCCACGTCCATCGAGTCAGGTGATGCCATCCAGCCATCTCATCCTCTGTCGTCCCCTTTTCCTCCTGCCCCCAATCTCTCCCAGCATCAGAGTCTTTTCCAGTGAGTCAACTCTTCACCTAAGGTGGCCAAAGTATTGGAGCTTCAGCTTTAGCATCATTCCCTCCGAAGAACACCCAGGGCTGATCTCCTTCAGAATGGACTGGTTGGATCTCCTCGCAGTCTAAGGGACTCTCAGGAGTCTTCTCCAACACCACAGCTCAAAAACATCAGTTCTTCGGTGCTCAGCTTTCTTCACAGTCCAACTCTCACATCCATACATGACCACAGGAAAAGCCATAGCCTTGACTAGGTGGACTTTTGTTGGCAAAGTAATGTCTCTGCTTTTCAATATACTATCTAGGTTGCTCATAACTTTCCTTCCAAGGAGTGTCTTTTAATTTCATGGCTGCAGCATCAGTTCAGTCGCTCAGTCGTGTCCGACTCTTTGCAGTCCCATGAATCGCAGCATGCCAGGCCTCCCTGTTCATCACCATCTCCCAGAGTTCACTCAGACTGATGTCCATCAAGTCCGTGATGCCATCCAGCCATCTCATCCTCGGTCATCCCCTTCTCCTCCTGCCCCCAATCCCTCCCAGCATCAGAGTCTTTTCCAATGAGTCAACTCTTCTCATGAGGTGGCCAAAGTGCATAGTAGTTCAAATTTATGAAATGATCACCATGATAAGTCTAGTAACCATCTATCACCATACAAAGTTATTACAGTATTGTTAATTATATTCTCTACAGTATAAATTGTATCCCCATGATTTATTTTATGTCTGGAAGTTTATACCTCTTAATTCCCTTCACTTACTATGTCAGTCTTCCCACCTCTGCAATATGGCAATAACCAGGTTGTTCTCTGAATGCATGAGTCTGCTTCCATTTTATGTTTGCTCACTTAACTTGTTTTTAGATTCCAAGTGCGATCATATGGTATTAATATTTGCACTTTTCTATCTAACATTTCATTTAGCATTATACCCCCTAGATTATTCACACTGTGGCAATAGCAAGATCTCCTTTTTATGACTGAGTAGTTTTCTATTACTGAGCGACTGAAATGAACTGAACTGAGTATTCCATTGTGTATATGTATCAGTTCAGTTCAGTCACTCAGTCGTGTCCAACTTGTTGCGACCCCATGGGCATGCCAGACTTCCCTATCCATCACCAACTCCAAGAGCTTGCTCACACCCCATGGGCATGCCAGACTTCCCTATCCATCACCAACTCCAAGAGCTTGCTCACATTCTTGTTCATTGAGTTGGTGATGCCATCCAACCATCTCATCCTCTGTCATCCCCTTCTCCTCCTGCCTTCAATCTTTCCCAGCGTCAGGGTCTTTTCCAATGAGTCAGTTCTTTGCATCAGTTGGCCAAAGTATTGGAGTTTCTGCTTCAGTATCAGTTCTTCCAATGAATATTCAGGACTGATTTCTCTTAGGATTGACTGGTTGAATCTCCTTGCAGTCCAAGGGACTCTCAAGAGTCTTCTCCAACACCACAGTTCAAAAGCATCAATTCTTTGGTGCTTAGCCTTCTATATAGCCCAATCCCATGAACAATGTGTATATATATACCACTTCTTCCTTATCCATCCATCTGTTGAACTTTTAGGTTGCTTCTGTGTCTTGAATATTGTAAATAATGTTGCAATGATGCATATATCTTTTTGAATTGGTGTTTACATTTCCTTTGGATAAATACCTAAAAGTGGAATTGCTGGATCATATGATAGTTCTTTTTTTAATTTTTGAAGAGTCTTCATACTGTTTTCCATAGTGACTGTACCACTTTACACTCTCATCAACAGTGTACAGGGATTCATTTTTCACCACAACCTCACCAACCCTTGTTATTTGTTATCCTGCTAATAGCCATGGGTAGGAATTCTTGAGCTAATGTATTATGCAAAGTGGGAGATATTCCTAGAATAGTGACTGTATTGTAGGTGATGGAGAAGTGATCAGTCAGGAAATTTATGCCAGCAGAAGAAATGCCAGTTAAAGAAACTTCAGGATGAAGATGCAGAAGAGACCAGGATATATCATTTTAGGCATGTAGCAGTGCTCATTTATCCTACTATGGGGGGAGTTAGAAGTGTAAACAGAGGATTGCCTGTTACACATGTTGCTTTATTCCACTCCTCTCATGAATTGATCATGGTTTTCTTTCATTCTGCTAAGTTACTTCTTTCGTGTCCGACTCTGTGCGACCCCATAGACAGTAGCCCACCAGGCTCCCCCGTCCCTGGGATTCTCCAGGCAAGAACATTGGAGTGGGTTGCCATTTCCTTCTCCAATGCATAAAAGTGAAAAATGAAAGTGAAGTCGCTCAGTCATGTCTGACCCTCAGCGACACTGTGACTGCAGCCTTCCAGGCTCTTCCGTCCGTGGGATTTTCCAGGCAAGAGTCCAGACAAACCCTGGAATCTTTCTCCACTTAGTGAGCAATGCACACAATTCTTCTGTCAAAGGCAATTTGTCCACAAAATAAAACCTCATTGTTATTCATAGTTTGACTGTGAAAAATAATAAAATAACACAATAAAAAGTGGTCTGATAGATTTTACAAATATGGATAATTATATTAGGAAAGTTGCAAGGAGATAAATGTGCAGAGAGCCAAGCTGAGATGCTGAAATAATAAAGGAAACAAGAAAGTAACAGAGGTAGGAGGAAAGTCGTACGTGTGATGGTTTAAAGCATATTCACACCTTACTAGGTATTAGATAGTATAGGCTTAAGGGAATTCTTATTTTACATTAGATTGGAAATGAAGAATTGCTAACTTGATCAAATTATGATGTGTTTGGTTTCTGAAAGATAGACTCCCTTTTTAGTGTGACAGATCACAAATCATTATCTTAGTAATTATTTGGCTTATGTTTGTTTTTTTGGTTTACATACAAATATCAGAAATTACTTTTTAAGAACACTTCCAATTTTCAAGGAACTTTTACCTCAAAGGTGTTGTGATAACATCTGCAACAAGAACATAAAACTAAATTTTACTGAGAAAGTACTTCTCAAGGTCACTTTTAACATGATCAGAAGGAAAATCAAAATAAAGTCTCCCAAATCTCCCTTTTCAAACTAGAGAGGTTTTCTTTACACCTTTAAGCCTATTAATTGCATATCTAAGCCTTTTCCCCTGAAGTCCTTAATTATAACATAGGCTTTAGCTCCATTTCATCACATGGGGATATTTCTGAGATAACAGTCTTATAATAATTTGGTTTTATTCTTAAAATAATTACAGGAATATATCAAATGCTATCAAATTACATAATAGAAGTGTAAGGACTAGTTGCAGATGATTAAAAAGAAAGATAGTTTCTAGAAAAAATATGATTATAAATTAGCCTTGAGGAAAAGAAAAAGGACAATAGCCTGGCCACATGGTGCTTTGTAATGGAATATCACTTATGTGCGACAACTGGGGGAAAAGAAGGAAATGATGAGTAGATAAAGAAAAATATGCAAGTGAGCAACAAAACTCATATAATGGTCCAGGGTTTCACTCACTGTAAGATACAAGAAAGGTAATTCTGAATGTGATTTTATTTCTGTACCATTTTAGAAGAATAAAAATAAAAGCAGAATGATTGATTTTATTATTGTATTTAAATTGGCCCTGTGCTACACCCAGCAAAATATATAAGATATAAAAACTGGCTTGCCAGAGGGAGAAGAGGAAGAGGCAGAAATCATATTTCTTAGGTAAGTAAACTTTCCCTAACCCCAAACACAACATTTATTACTAGTGACAACAGGGATACTGTAGGATGACATGACACAAGAGCTATACATTTTCTAAAATTCCAAGGAGGATTTTCTCTAAATCATTCCACCTGAGAAAAATCTTCACTTAGCATTATACACACACACACACACACACACACACACACACGAGAAAATCAGTTGCTAAGAAACAGAAGGGAAAACCATAACAGTCCCACTCAAGATTTCTTGTGGAAATTAAGTTTTCTTTTAATTTCTTACAGCTTTAGCTGTATATGTGTATATATTGGAATCAAGACTATATTTAGTGCAAAACAGTCATGACATTTCATGATAACGTCATAATTGAGAACTGTACTTCTCTATGCAAACTTTTTTCATTCGAGTATAATTGCTTTACAATGTTGTGTTGCTGCTGCTAGTTTCTGCTATACAGTGAAGTGATCAGCCATATGTATAGATATACTCCCTCCCTCGTGGACCTCCCTCCCCACCCTTTAGGTCATCACAGAGCATCAAGCTGAGTTCCCTGTCTTTATTTCTGATTCCTACTAGCTATCTATTTCACACATTGTAGTGTATATATGTCAATCCTAACCTCCCAATCGATGATGTCATAATTGAGAACTGTACTTCTATATGTAACCTCTTCTTTTTCTATCTCTTTATCACTTCTATTTAAAACTGTCTCTTTTATAACAGTGCTCTTAGAGACTCTGTGTTTTTGTTTTTGTCTTTAGGATGCATTTCACCTTAGGATTTTCCCCTACATGACTTTAACATTTTTGGAGTGTGTATTTTGACTTTAGAAACTTTTTTTAAACTGAATTTATTACTAATCTGGTCTGCATGTTTTGCCTTTTAATGCTCATTCACTAAACAAAAAGAATACTCTTTCTGTGTCAACCACTGTTTCAGTAGCTTGGGATACATCATGAATAAAACAAAATCTCTTCCCTCATGGAGTTTATGTTCTAGTGGGAAGAAGCAGATAATAAACAAACAATATTTGAAGATTATTTTGGTATCAATAATATTTTGGGTATCTATAACTGGAAATGGCAGCCCTCTCCAGTATTCTTGCCTGGAGAAGTCCATGGACAGAGGAGCCTGGCAGGCCACAGTTCATGGGATTGCAAGAGTCGGACATAACTTAACGCTATCTTTCTTTTCTTTCTTTACAACTGCTATGAAGAAACATAAATAGGGTAGAGAAAAGATGTGCATTTCACACAGGACACCACTGGAAAAAAGCCTTATGGGAAGTAGAGGAGGAACCTTCTAACTATCTGCTGAGAGAGTCCTCCGGGCCAAGGTTGCAGATGGGTGTGGACTTCCTATACAATCAAAGAAGCCAGAATGGGAAGGATAGAGCATGTGAGAGGAGAAATAGGAGAGGTCAGAAGAGCTGTGGGGTTCACACGGAGAAATAACTTGAGAACTTCCTTGGGGTAAGACAGAAGCTCCAAGGCAGAGAAGAACGGAATAGACTGGCATACTGAAGGTTACCTGGACTGCCCCATGGCGGGGGAGAGGGAGAGCAAGGTCATTTATGAAGATGCTTACATTAACCCAGGTGAGATGGATGATAAATTGAACCAATGTGTTAGTGGACAAGATGGTGAGAAGTGGTTGAAATCTGAGTCTGTTTCAAAAGGAAAGCTGTTGGGATTTGATCATTGATAGGATATATGAAAAACAAAGATCAAGACAGGGCAACTGGGACCATGGTTCAGAGAAAATATTTTCAAATCATATATCAGCTAAAGTATTAGTATCCAAGATAGATAGAGAATTCATATGTTAGTATCAACAATAATAACAACAATTTGATTTTTAAATGGGCAGAAAAACTAAAAGACATCCTTCCAAAGAAGACATCCAATGACCAATAAATACATGAAAAGGTGCATCATATCACTAATAATTAGGAAAATGCAACTCAAAACCACAAGATATATTACCTCTCATCCAGTAGAAGAGCTATCACTGCAAAGATAGGAGTTAAAAAGTGTCAGAGAGGAGGTGGAGTAAAAGGAACTCTGTGTACTTTTTGTGTGAACGTAAATTGGTTCAACCACTATGGAAAACAACATGGAGGTGCCCCCAAACATTAAAAGAACTACCATTCATGTTGTTTAGTTGCTAAGTTGTGTCCAACTCTTTGTGACCCCAGGGATTGCAGCAGTCCAGGCTTTCCTGTCCTTCACTATCTCCCAGTGTTTACTCAAACTCACGTCCATTGAATTGGTGATGCTATGCAACCATCTCCTTCTGTGTGGTCTCCTTCTCCGTGGTCTCCTTCTCCTCTTACCCTCAGTCTTTCCCAGCATCATTGTCATTCCAGTGAGTCAGCACTTCATATCAGGTGGCCAAAGTACTGGAGTTGAGCTTCAGCATCAGCTCTTCCAATGAATATTCAAGATTGATTTCCTTTAGGATTAACTGGTTTGATCTCCTTGCTGTCCAAGAGCTTTTTCCAGCACCACAGTTTGAAAGCACCAATTCTTCAGCATTCAGACTTCTAAATGGTCCAACTCTCACATCTGTACATGAGTACTGGAAAAACCATAGTTTTGACTTGATTGACCTTTGTTGGCAAAGTAATGTCTCTCCTTTTTAACACACTGTTTAGGTTGTCATAGGTATTCTTCCAAGGAGTAAGCATCTTTTAATTTTAAGGCTGCAGTCACCATCCACAGTGATTTTGTAGCCCAAGAAAATAAAGTCTGTCACTGTTTCCATTGTTTTCCCATCTGCTTGCCATGAAGTGATGGGACTGGGTGCCATGATCTTCATTTGGGAATGTTGACTTTTCAGCCAGCTTTTTCATTCTCCTCTTTTCACCCTCATAGTCTCTTTATTTCTTCTTTGCTTTCTGCCATTAAGGTAGTGTCATCTACATTTCTGAGGTTGTTGATGTTTTTCCTGGAAATCTTGATTCCAGATTGTGATTATCCAGCCCAGCATTTCACATGATGCATTCTGCATAGAAGTTAAATAAGCAGGGTGACAATACACATCTTGACACATACCTTTCCCGATTTTGAACCAGTCTGTTGTTCCATGTCTAGTTCTAACTATGGCTTCTTGACTTGCATATAGGTTTCTCAGGAGACAAGTAAGGTGGTCTGGTATTCCTATCAATGTAAGAATTTTCCACAGTTTTTTGTGATCCACACAGTCAAAGGCTTTGGTGTAGTCAGTGAAGCAAGAGTAGATGTTCTTCTGGAATTCCCTGGCTTTCTCTACGATCCAACAGATGTTGGCAATTTAATTTCTGGTTCCCTTGCCTTTTCTAAATCCAGCTCAAACATCTGGAAGTTCTCAGTTCATACACTGTTGAAGCCTAGCTTGAAGGATTTGGGGCATTAGCTTGTTGACATGAAATGAGCACAACTGAATGGCTGTTTGAACATTCTTTGGTATTTAATCCTATGTCTGGGAAGTCTTCCCCAGTGGCTCAGATGGTAAAGCATCTGCCTGCAATGAGAGAGACCCGGGTTTGGTCCCTGGGTTGGGAAGATCTCCTGGAGAAGGAAATGGCAACCCACTCCAGTACTCTTGCCTGGAGAATCCCATGGAGGGAGGAGCTTGGTAGGCTACAGTCCATGGGGTTGCAAAGAGTCAGACAGAACTGAGCGACTTCACTTTCACTTTTCTGGGACTATATCCAAAGAAAAGAAAAATAGGGTATTAAAAAGATATTTGTACTCTCATGTTTATTGAAGCATTATACACAATAGCTAACATATGGAAACAATCTAAGAGTCTATATAGTAATTAATAAAGAAGCTATCATATCTTATACACATACACATAGTGGAATATTATCCAACCAATGAAAGAAAAAGGAAATTTGTCATTTGTAACAATATGGATGAACCATGAGGCCAGCATGCTAATGAAATAAGCCAGACAAAGACAAATACTGTATGATATCATTTATACATGGCATCTAAATAGGCTGAACTTACAGAAACGAGTAGGATGGTAGTTACCAGGGCCTGGGTAGTAAGGAAATTGAAGAGATATTGTTAAAATGTGTAAATGTCCAGTTACAAAATAAATAATTTCTAGAGACCTAACATAGCTCAGTTATTATAGTCAACAGTACTGTATTATATACTTAAAAACTGTTAGGACACTAGATCTTAATGATAGTTGTATGACATGTTAGAGATGTTAGCAGACACTAATATGGTGGTGATCATATTGCATACATAAATGCATCAAATCAATACATCAGTACTCTTGCCTGGAAAATCCCATGGACAGAGGAGCCTGGTAGGTGGCCGTCTATGGGGTCGCACAGAGTCGGACACGACTGAAGCGACTTAGCAGCAGCAGCAGCATACACATTAAACTTTTCAATGTGTCATGTGCACTATAGCTTAATTAAAATATCATAAAAATTAAAAGTTTGTGGAGTCTTTTCGTTGTCCACATGATTGTGGCAAATTTTCACTTGATGGGTTCTATTTTCATCCATAAACCATTTTTTCATAACCTGGCCATTCATATCTTCAATTCTGCATGATTTTTATAAAATATTTCCTTAATGATTTTCTCAACTCCATTTTCCTCTTAAAGTTATTAGAGAATTTTTACTCTCTGGCTATTGACCTCCTCTTTCAGCTTTCCTGTTGTTGATTGTAGTTTGCCTGTCTCCATTGCCTTGCTCTCCTTTCTGTAAGTTTCCCTCAAATTTACTTCCCAAACATCCTGAGTTTTTCATTTCTACTTTCCCTGTTGCAGTTTTCATGAGTTCACTTTTGTTCTATGATTTTTTTTTTACAGTTTGTACTTGTTTAAATAATGCAGCATCTTTACTTATTTATGTGAAGCTATTATGCAAAATTGTTTGATGTTTTCTCCTCCTACAGAACAAGAGCTCTGTTTTCTCGAAGTTACTTTTACTTACTTATTCATTTATCTAGTTCTCTTCTTAAAAGGAATTTTCCTCAGGTGTATGTTAATTTTCATTGTCTGCTAATGTTTAATATTTAAAAATGGTTATTGGAATCGTTGAGGATGTTGTGTCATTTAAATTAACTACATGGTGATTAGGTTAAAATTTTTGGCAGAAAATTCCCATGTTAGTAGGCGAATCAAGAATCTAAATACTTTTCAATGAATTTCAATGCATTCCTCTCTGTATTAATCCTGGTTTTCTAGGGACAATTGGAAGATGCCAGTTGCTGTGTACTGTGAGAATTCTGTGGTGGATATAAAGCTAATTCTTTATCTCACTATTGTTTATAGCTCAACTTCTACACAGTTGTTAAAGCATTTATCAGTCATTCATTTGCTTTGTGGTGATCTTTTTTTTTTTTTTTTCCTAAAAATATCTGCTGTTCTTTCCATTCTTGTTTTTGAGTAATTATGGTTTTGTGTTTTTTAAAAATTGCCTAGTTTTAAATGTAGGTTTTAGAAATGGAGAAATGTTGTAGTGGATGGCCATTTTTAACTGGAATTCTTCTACAGATTTTAGTTCTACATGCGGTAAAACTTATGAAGTTTGAAAACATTGTTTAACTTGTATTTCTCAAAATAATGAAGTAAAAATGAAATTGCAATCTTATGCCTCTCACATTTCATACCCTCTATTCCACATTGCTCTACTCCCTCATTTTGGTGAATATGGTTAGTAAATAAAACGTGATGTTTGCTATGGGAATTATTACACTGATATGCTCATGTATTTCACAAAAAAATTCTACATTTAATATTTGGATTTTTATTTTAACTGGCTTTAAAATTTTGTTTAACTGAAAGATGACTACTTAACATTCTTTTTTACCTCATTATGGGTCTTTTAATACGGCATGCCCATTTTTTAACTTAATTTCATCTGTCAACCTGGTAGAAGCCAACCTTCTGATTTTTAACAGAAACTCACAGAAATAGAATATTTCTTACTTTTATATTCACATATAAAAGACACCTTAGCTGAATATAAAATTATTGAGTCACTATAATTTTTCTTGTTAAACTCATCAGATTTTCTCCATCATATTTTCACATTTAACTACTATAGCAGAACAGTATTCGATTCATTTTCCTTAGTTTCTTGTAGATTCAGATATTATGAACCCTTTAATTTGGGCTTTCCTGGTGGCTCAGGCTTCCCAGGTGGTGCTATGTTAAAGAACCTGCCTGCCAATGCAAGTGGAGAAGGCAATGGCAGCCCACTCCAGCCTGGAAAATCCAGCCCACTGCAGCCTACTCTTGCCTGGAAAATCATGGATGGAGGAGCCTTGTAGGCTGCAGTCCATGGGGTTGCTAAGAGTTGGACACATCTGAGCAACTTCACTTTCACTTTTCACTTTCATGCATTGGAGAAGGAAATGGCAACCCACTCCAATGTTCTTGCCTGGAGAATCCCAGGGACGGAGGAGCCTGGTGAGTTGCCATCTATGGGGTCGCACAGAGTCAGACACAACTGAAGCGATTTAGCAGCAGCAGCAGCAGCAGCAGCCAATGCAAGAGACATAGTGAGATGCAGGCTCACTCCCTAGGTCGGGAAGATCCCCTGGAGGAGGGCATGGCAACCCAGTCCAGTATTCTTGCCTAAGAATCCCATGGACAGTGGAGCCTGGAGGGCTACAGTCCATCAGGTCACATAGACTCAGACATGACTGAAGCAACTTAGCATGCAGAGTGGCTCAATGGTAAAGAATACGCCTACCAAAGCAAGAGAGGTGGGGACAAGGGTTCAATCCCTGGGTCAGGAAGACCCCTGGAGAAGGAAATGGCAACCCACTTCAGTATTCTTGCCTGCAAAATCCCATGGACAGAGGAGCCTGGTGAGCTATGGTCCATGAGGTAACAAAGAATTGGACATGACTTAGCAAATAAAAACAAAAACAAGCCTTTATTTATTTTTTGGTCTTCATGGATCAGTGAGTGAGTGAGTGAAAGTCGCTCAGTCATGTCTGACTCTTTGCCACCCCATGGACTATATAGTCCAAGGAATTCTCCAGGCAGAAGAGTGGGTAGTCTGGAGTGGGTAGCCTTTCCCTTCTCCAGGGGATCTTCCCAACCCAGGGATTGAACTCAGGTCTCCCGTGTTGCAGGCAGAGTCTTTACAGATAATACTGTCCTAAGACCAGAGCAATAGGCATTCCTGCTTTAGATCCTTGTTCAGTGTAGAAAAAAAATGATATTTGAAAGTTCCATAAAGGGTAGAGTTTATGGGAATTATGAAAGAGAAATTGTTCATTTGAACAGGTCACTTCTGCCCCACTTTCTTTGTCCCTCATCAGCAGACCAGATCAAGTGGTGTTAAAAGCACCTTATTATGAGCAGAGGGGGGAAAAAGAAAAGATGGGAAAATGGATTTCTTTTTCTCTTTAAAACACACCACCACAAATCACTGAAAGTAGAAGCCTAGACAGACTGGGTCCACAGACAACAGTACTCCCTCCTGTCATCTCCTCATTGGTGTATTTAGGAGATACTTGGAACTACCTGGGTGATCTCCAGACAGTGAGGTGGGGCTTGGGGAACAAGGAGCCTGTCTGACCTGGCTCACTGGGGAGCCTAACTTCCTTACTTGGGCCCCTCCCAAAAGAACTCTGCCCAAATCAGGTCACCAGGGGCAGGGCTTGCCTGGGGCTGAGTACCCTTCCCTGGGCCTCCATATGACAAAAAACTTTCCCAGGGAACAAGCTGCCGAAGTTGGACTTTGGATATAGTTTGATTTATGACTTTTACATATTCAGACATATGATATGCAGTCTTTCTGCTCCGGGTGCTTCAAATGTTCAAAGAAAGACAGTTCATGAGTATCTTAGTTAACTGAACCTGTTATGAGGGCTACCAACCAAAGAGTATTTTGATGAACTAGTTCCAGAAATGTTGATATTTTGTGTTAAATGCTGCAAACATGCTTGCCACAATAAAATAGAACAAGATACTCATTCTTTGAGCGCTATTTCACCTTTCCCTCTCATTCCTACCATACACCAACAATTTGGTGAATTCTTTCTATTCTTCTAAGAATTTAGTATCTAGATCACGTGACTTCTTCAAACTCTGAATGCTAGCTAATATTATGTTACACCAGTGTATATTTTTAAGATGAGATAATATAGCCCCTAAATTCTAACCCCATCTTATCCATTACCTCTTAAATCTACCCCTGGATTATATTATCATCCACAATTATTCCTGCTCTAGAATCTTAAATTTCAAATATGAGAATCTCTGAATGCTTTCCCCTACACTTTCAGTTTATTCACACTCCAATTCTCCTGCTCCTCCTCTCCTTCTCTCTTCCCCTTCTTTTCCCCCTTCCCAACTTTTCTCCCCCTCTTCCTCTTTTTCCTCCTCCTCCCCTTTCTCCCCTTCCTCTTTTTCCTCTTCCTCCTTCTCTCCTTCTTATTCTTCAGTTTCAGCAAGGTATTTAGTTGGAAAAAAGCCTTTCTTTTCTTTCCCATTTTTGGCTTACTTTCATTCTCTATCCAATCTGAACAACAGGTAGGTAGTTTTTGAAGCTGAAATTCTGACAGGAGAGGCTTGTGGTGGAATCAAAAGCATAAAATTACAAGATCTAACAAAAAACATCAAGCAGAAAAGAGTAGTTCAGGGGAAGCAAACAGGTATGAAGCAATAGGACAGAAGACATCAGGGAAACTAAGACTAGAGATTCAAAGCCATAGAAAAGGTGGGAAGGGGTGAGCCTAGGTTTTTTTTGGTTTTTTTTTCTTTCTTTTATTTTTTAAGGCATTTGCAGTCATGAGCATAGAGGGTAAGGGTAAGGTGGAAGTAAAATCCTAAATTCTGCTTCTATAGGGCTCTTTTCCTACTAGGAAAAGGGGATACATAATCTTGAGGGACATGTCACCTAGGTATTACTAGATGAGCAAGTAATAACTTGCTTATATGTGTCATATGCTCATAGATTTAATGCAAATAGTAATGGTAATCATATCATAGGCTTGTTGTTAACTAATTCAATTAAGTTTAAAGTGCCAGGAAAAGTTCTAGGCCTCATAAAGAGTGTTTAGAAGTGCTAATGTTTATTGTAATTATTATCAAAATTATGGTGAGTTCCTATGAACCATCCCTTTCCCACATAAAGTACACTCTGATGTTTGAGTATTTCTCTACATTTGATTAAGTACTAATATATACCTTGAAAGTGAAAATGAAAGGAAATCCCTTCCTGACATAGAAAATAATTTTGATCAGACTGTAAGTTTTATTCATAGTCAGGTAAGATGTCATAAGCTTTCTATGCTCATCCAAACTAGCCCCTCTTCTGACCTGGCAGACATTCTGACTTAGACTGACAGTGTATGTAGCCAAACTCATCCTCTCTGCCTTGATTTTATGCAAGATTCTTCTACATAACCTGGCAACATGGTGTGAACCACACGGTACAAGCCACATAGAAAAAGCAAAACATTATAAATTGAACATACCTCAATTTGCTTAGTCATGTCTGACTATCTGCAATTCTGTGGACTATAGCTTCCAGGTTTCTGTTCATGGGATTATCTAGGCAAGAATACTGAGGTGGGTTGTCATTTCTTCCTCCAGGGGATCTCCCTGACTCAGGGATCAATGTCTCTTATGTCTCCTGCATTGACAGGGGATTCTTTACCACTGAACTATCTGGGAAGCCCTACTTCAATTCAATGAATGTTAATTTATCAACATGTACTTAACTGTATTGCAATTCTCAAAAGAATTTTTTTCAGGGAAACTAAGAAAAACAAAATAGAACAACCCCCCCCCCCCACACACACACACACAGAATTTGGACCTCTACCTCCATGGTAGAAATGCATTTTAAAAATCTAAAAAGTATGATTAAAGTATTACATCTCACACAATGACTCCTACACACTATGTAAATATATATTTTTTAAACCTAACAGAAAAATGGAGTGAAAATCAAAATTACAATGGAAAAAAGCCAAATGCAGCTAATTGAAGGTTATATAGAATTTTGTGTCATATATGTCATTATACTTCTCTGATTGAGTTTGAAAATGACATGGTAATAATATGAAAATATTAGATTTTCATGTAAGTTATTAACTTCAGTTTTTCAGTTTCTATCAATCTTGGTTTGCTAAAGGAAAAAAAATACCAAAAAATTGTATGATCACTTGCTTCAATGTGTTTTATTTCTCTTATATGTATGGAATATCTGTGCATAAAATTTTGCCTTCTCAAAGACCCTGTCTTTTTTCCTGTTCTAAATACATGTCATATAAATATAATACATAAATAATCTAAATAGGTAAACATTTGCTTAACTAAAAGATCCAAAACCAAATTGCAAGAATCCAAATGGATTTGTACATGCTATTCCCTGCATATTTCTGGTCAAGAAATAGAGAAATGCAAAGCTATCATTTCAATCACCCCCCAAAATTCATGCTGTTGCTTTAAAATCTTCACTAAGCATGTATACTGTTCACACACAAAACCACTGCTGATTATCTTGAAAGAATCCTATGTATAAGATTATAAAATCAAATCATGTTCTGTGAAATCTTATAGAGCCTTTATTTAAGTCTGAGTCATAAAATTGCACCTGCATTTGAAATGGATTTTACCCATCATCCTAAGTACTCAGTTAAGTCAATGTGCGCATAATTGTATTGGCAACTGCAATACTGCATTTAGGAAAAAACCTGTCAGAATTGTAATGAGAAAACAATTTTCAAAAGTTTTCTGAGTTTGCTGTAAAGTAGCACATCATACTTGCTTGCATATTTCATTTTATCTTACTCTAAAAATAAACCCATTATGAAATCTTAGGATATTTTCTCTTCATAGCGGTTATGTAGCTTGAGCACTGTAACATACTTTTGCATAAAATAGTAAAGTTTTATAGTTTTGTACTTTTATTTTGAACATGTCAAAAGTAAAGCACAAGTCCACTTCAAAGGAAGGTACTAATATACCTCTATGACATTACAACTATATCATAAATACTGCATTTAATTAATTTAAGGGCTTGAAAATCCACATATTTAATTATGCCTATCATCTATTTGGCTAGACAATCTTACCACTTCATATTATTGCCTGTCACAGGGATTAGTAACATAGAAAGTGGGTAAATAAAAAATATACAAATTGTCTGTTTACATCAATATGTAGATTATGGATAGACAGAAATCAGTAAGAAAACATTGGCTTTAAATGACCCATTAGATCGGATGGACTAAATGGATACCTATACAACATTCTATCTGCAACCAGTACAATATACATACTTTTCATATGCACATACGTACTTTTCAAAGGCACATTCTCCAGGATAGATCACATACTAGGCTGAAAAAACAAACAAAAAAACCTATCAATAAATTTTTAAAAATTGAAATTATGACAAGCATAACTTGCTTGTTATGCATAACAAGCATAATCATCAGGAAAATTAAAAAAAAAAAACACATGTGATACTACCTCACACCTGTCAGAATAGCTATTATCAAAAGGCAACAAATAATAGGTAATGATGAATATGTGGAAAAAAGACAAACCTCTTGTACCATTGGTAGGAATGTAAATTTGTATAGTCACTGTAGAAAACACCATGAATGCTCCTCAAAAAATTAAAAATAGAAATACCATATGATCTAGCATTTTCACTTCCGGATATTTATCCAAATAAAGCAAAAATACTAACTCAAAAAGATATATGCACCCCATGTTCATAGTAGCATTATTTACAATGATTGAGATATGGAAGCAACCTAAGTGCCCACTGACAAGTGAACTGATAAACAGTAAGTCTCGTGGAATGTTACTCAGCCATTACAAAGAATGAAATTTTGACATTTGCAAAAACATGGGCAGATCTAAAAGGTATTATGCTTGGTGAATAAGTCAAACTGAGAAAGACAAAAATTGTATTTGTTCACTTGTATGTGGAATCTAAAGATAAAACCAAAATAAACTAACAAATAGAGCAGAAATAGACTAACAAATACAGAAAACAGACTAATGGGTTGCAAGCAGGAGGGAGGCAGAGGAATGGATGACATAGTTGAAAGGGATTAAGAGGTACAAACTTCTACCTATAAAATAAATAAATCACAGGGATGTAATGTACAGTGCAGGGAATACTGTCAATAATATCATGTTTTTTTAAAAACAATACAGATTAGAGCACCCAAAGGAAAAATAAAGATACACAATACAAAAGGAACATTAATATATACAACAAGCTTTGTTGGCTGTAAGTATACCAAACTTAGAGGATACTTTACAGTAATAAAAGTATATATTAAAAAGAGAAATGTTCAAAATAAGGAATCTAGGAATTCATTTTAAAATATTAGAAAAAATAACAGAAAATTAAAACCAGTTAAAGTGGAAAGTAAACAATTTAAAATAAATCAACTAGACAACATATATAGGGGTCTTGTTTTTGTACCCATTCAGAAATAGAGACCAAAAGAAAGCAGGAGTAGCAATACTCATATCAGCTAAAATAGACTTTAAAACAAAGGCTGTGAAAAGATACAAAGAAGGACACTACATAATGATCAAAAGATCAATCCAAGAAGAAAATATAACAATTATAAATATATATGAACCCAACATAGGAGCACTGCAATATGTAAGACAAATGCTAACAAGTATGAAAGTGGAAATTAACAATAACACAATAATAGTGGAAGACTCTAATACCCCATTCACACCTATGGGTAGATCAACTAAACAGAAAATTAACAAGGAAACACAAACTTTAAATGATACAATAGACCAGTTAGACCTAATTGATATCTATAGGACATTTTACCCTAAAACAATGAATTTCACCTTTTTCTCAAGTGCTCATAGCACCTTCTCCAAGATAGATCACATCCTGGGACATAAATCTAGCCTTGGTAAATTCAAAAAAATTGAAATCATTCCAAGCATCTTTTCTGACCACAAAGCAGTAAGATTAGATCTCAATTACAGGAGAAAAACTATTAAAATTCCAACATATGGAGGCTGAACAACACGCTGCTGAATAACCAACAAATCACAGAAGAAATCAAAAAAGAAATCAAAATATGCATAGAAATGAATGAAAATGAAAACACAACAACCCAAACCTGTGGGACACTGTAAAAGCAGTTCTAAGGGGAAGGTTCATAGCAATACAGGCATACGTCAAGAAACAAGAAAAAAGTCAAATAAATAACCTAACTCTACACCTAAAGCAACTAGGAAAGGAAGAAATGAAGAACCCCAGAGTTAGCAGAAGGAAAGAAATCTTAAAAATTAGAGCAGAAATAAATGCAAAAGAAACAAAAGAGGCCATACCAAAAATCAACAAAGCCAAAAGCTGGTTCTTCAAAAGGATAAATAAAATTGACAAACCAT
Source organism: Ovis canadensis (assembly GCF_042477335.2). Lineage (NCBI taxonomy): Eukaryota > Metazoa > Chordata > Mammalia > Artiodactyla > Bovidae > Ovis > Ovis canadensis. The sequence goes on from NC_091256.1 coordinate 28,861,793, forward strand.
TAGCCAGACTCATCAAGAAACAAAGGGAGAAAAATCAAATCAATAAAATTAGAAATGAAAATGGAGAGATCACAAACGACAAAACAGAAATACAAAGAATCATAAGAGACTACTATCAGTAATTATATGCCAAAAAAAAAAAAAAAGGACAACATGGAAGAAATGGACAAATTCTTAGAAAAGTACAACTTTCCAAAACTGAACCAGGAAGAAATGGAAAATATTAACAGACCCTTCACAAGCATGGAAATTGAAACTGTAATCAGAAATCTTCCAGAAAACAAAAGCCCAGGTCCAGACGGCTTCACAGCTGAATTCTACCAAAAATTTTGAGAAGAGCTAACACCTATCCTCCTCAAACTCTTCCAGAAAATTGCAGAGGAAGGTAAACTTCCAAACTCATTCTATGAGGCCACCATCACCCTAATACCAAAACCCGACAAAGATGTCACAAAAAAGAAAACTACAGGCCAATATCATTGATGAACATAGATGCAAAAATCCTTAACAAAATTCTAGCGATCAGAATCCAACAACACACCATGACCAAGTGGGCTTTATCCCAGGGATCCGAGGATTCTTCAATATCTGCAAATCAATCAATGTAATACATCACATTAACAAATTGAAAAATAAAAGGCATATGATTATCTCAATAGATGCAGAGAAAACTTTTGACAAAATTCAACATCCGTTTATGATAAAAGCTCTCCAGAAAGCAGGAATAGAAGGAACATACCTCAACATAATAAAAGCTATATAAAACAAACCCACAGCAAACATTATCCTCAATGGTCAAAAATTGAAAGCATTTCCCCTAAAGTCAGGAACAAGACAAGGGTGCCCACTTTCACCACTACTATTCAACATAGCTTTTGAAGTTTTGGCCACAGCAATCAGAGCAGTAAAAGAAATAAAAGGAATCCAAACTGGAAAAGAAGTAAAACTCTCACTGTTTGCAGATGACATGATCCTCTACATAGAAAACCCTAAAGACTCCACCAGAAAGTTACTAGAGCTAATCAATGAATATAGTAAAGTTGCAGGATATAAAATCAACACACAGAAATCCCTTGCATTCCTATACATTAATAATCAAAAAATAGAAAGAGAAATTAAGCAAACAATTCTATTCACCATTGCAATGAAAAGAATAAAATACTTAGGAATACATCAACCTAAAGAAACTAAAGATCTATATATAGGAAACTATAAAACACTAGTGAAAGAAATCAAAGAGGACACTAATAGATGGAGAAATATATCATGTTCATGGATAAGAAGAATCAATATAATGAAAATGAGTATACTACCCAAAGCAATTTATAGATTCAATGCAATCCCTATCAAGCTACCAATGGTATTTTTCACAGAGCTAGAACAAATAATTTCACAATTTGTATGAAAATACAAAAAACCTCGAATAGCCAAAGCTGTCTTGAGAAAGAAGAATGGAACTGGAGGAATCAACCTGCCTGACTTCAGGCTCTACTACAAAGCCACAGTCATCAAGACAGTATGGTTCTGGCACAAAGACAGAAATGTAGATCAATGGAACAAAATAGAAAGCCCAGAGATAAATCCACACACATATGGACACCTTATCTTTGACAAAGAAGGCAAGAATATACAATGGAGTAAAGACAATCTCTTTAACAAGTGGTGCTGGGAAAACTGGTCAACCACTTGTAAAAGAATGAAACTAGAACACTTTCTAACACCATACACAAAAATAAACTCAAAATGGATTAAAGATCTAAACGTAAGACTAGAAACTATAAAACTCCTAGAGGAGAACATAGACAAAACACTCTCTTACATACATCACAGCAGAATCCTCTATGACCCACCTCCCAGAATTCTGGAAATAAAAGCAAAAATAAAGAAATGGAACCTAATTAAAAGCTTCTGCACAACAAAGAAAACTATAAGCAAGGTGAAAAGACAGCCTTCTGAATGGGAGAAAATAATAGCAAATGAAGCAACTGACAAACAACTAATCTCAAAAATATACAAGCAGCTCATGCAGCTCAATTCCAGAAAAATAAACGACCAAATCAAAAAATGGGACAAAGAACTAAATAGGCATTTCCCCAAAGAAGACATACAGATGGCTAACAAACACATGGAAAGATGCTCAACATCACTCATTGTCAGAGAAATGCAAATCAAACCCACAATGAGGTACCATTTCACGCCAGTCAGAAGGGCTGCAATCCAAAAGCCTACAAGCAATAAATGCTGGAGAGGGTGTGGAGAAAAGGGAACCCTCTTACACTGTTGGTGGGAATGCAAACCAGTATAGCCACTATGGAGAACAGTGTGGAGATTCCTTAAAAACCTGGAAATAGAATTGCTTTATGACCCAGCAATCCCACTGCTGGGCATACACACAGAGGAAACCAGACACGTGTACCCCAATGTTCATTCCAGCACTGTTTATAATAGCCAGGACATGGAAACAACCTAGATGTCCATGAGCAGATGAATGGATAAGAAAGCTGTGGTACATATACACAATGGAGTATTACTCAGCCAGTAAAAAGAATACATTTGAATCAGTTCTAATGAGGTGGATGAAACTGGAGCCTGTTATACAGAGTCAAGTAAGCCAGAAAGAAAAACACCAATACAGTATACTAACACATATATATGGAATTTAGAAAGATGGTAATGATAACCCTGTATGCAAGACAGCTGAAGAGACACAGATGTATAGAACAGTCTTCTGGACTCTGTGGGAGAGGGAGAGGGTGGGATGATTTGGGAGAATGGCATTGAAACATGTATAATATCATATATGAAATGAATCATCAGTCCACATTCGATGCATGATACACGATGCTTGGGCTGGTACACTGGAATGATCCAGAGGGATGGTACGGGGAGAGAGGGGGAGGGGGGTTCAGGATGGGGAACACTTGTATACCTGTGGTGGATACATGTTGACATATGGCGAAACCAATACAATATTGTAAAGAAATTAACCTCCAATTAAAATAAATTTATATTAAAAAATAATAAGAAATAAAATAAAATAGCGTCAAAAGAATAAAGTACCAAAAAATCAACTAAAATAGAAAATATACATAAAGAAAATGAACTAAGTCAAACCTGATGACTGAAAAACTCTAATAAAGTTGATAAATGGCTGGCAATAAATATGTCTAAGAAAAATTTCTTTTTTAATTTTCTAAAATGAGAAGTGAAAAAGAAGACATTGCTGGAGAACAGACATTAGTTTGTAAGAGGATATTGTGAAAGAAATATTGCCCATGAATTTGAAATCCTATAGAAAATATCTATATTTCCTACAGAAAAAATATCTTCAAAGACTGTACTGTGTGGTCAGTCATGTCTGACTCTTTGCGACCCCATGGACTGAAGTCCCCCTGTCCATGGAATTTTCCAGGCAAGAACATTGGAATGGATTACCATTTCCTTCTCCAATCTACAAAGACCAGATTTACTAAAACTAAAATATAAAGAAATAGTATGAAGAATGCCGTATCAAAGAATATCCTATATCAATGAATAATTCTCTTCTAAAAATTGCGGTCAGTCCTAAATCTCTTCCTAAAAAGAAATTTCAGTTCTGGGTGGCTTTACAGGTAAATGATTCTAGAATTTTAAAGAACAGCACCAATATTGCTAACATTTATCAGAGAATTAAACATCAGGCTCACTTCTAACTCTTTTTGTTAAATCAACACAACCTTGATACCAAACCTGACAAGGATATTCCAACAAAGAAAATTTTCAAACCAATATCTTTCATGAACATGGATGGCATATCCTAAATGAAATTCAGTAAAATGGATCTAGAGATATGAGGAAAATAAATATAGTACATAAAAATCATGTTGGATTTTCTATGTGTGTGTGTGTTAGTCACTCAGTTGTGTCAGACTCTTTGTGATCCCATGGACAGTAGCTCACCAGGCTCCTCTATCCAGGAAATTCTGCAGACAAAAACTGGAGTGGCTTGCCATTCTCTTCCTAGCAGATCTTCCTGACCCAGGATCAAACCCAAGTCTCCTGATTTTCAGGCAGATTCTTTACCAATTAAGCTACCAGGAGACCTAGGGTTAACTCTAGGAATCAAATTTTAGTTATCATTCAAAGATCAACAGTGAGTCATCATGGTTATAGGAACAAGGAAAAAATAAAGCAATCATCACAATACATGTAAAAAAAAGTTGATAAAATTTAACACAAATTTCTTAGGATAAATTTTTAAGCAAAATAAGACTAGAAATACACTTTTCTAATTAAGAGTATCCACCTTAATTATACAGTGGAAGTGACAAATAGATTCAAGAAGCATCTGAATGCAGAGTTCCAAAGAATAGCAAGAAGAGATAAGGAAACCTTCTTCAGCAATCAATCCAAAGAAATAGAGGAAAAGAACAGAATGGGAAAGACTAGAGATCTCTTCAAGAAAATTAGAGATACCAAGGGAACATTTCATGCAAAGATGGACTCTATAAAGGACAGAAATGGTCTGAACCTAACAGAAGCAGAAGATATTAAGAAGAGGTGGCAAGAATACATGGAAGAACTGTACAAAAAAGATCTTCACGACCCAGATAATCATGATGATGTGATCACTAATCTAGAGCCAGACATCTTGGAATGTGAAGTCAAGTGGGCCTTAGAAAGCATCACTACGAACAAAGCTAGTGGAGGTGATGGAATTCCAGTGGAGCTATTTCAAATCCTGAAAGATGATGCTGTGAAAGTGCTGAACTCAATATGCCAGCAAATTTGGAAAACTCAGCAGTGGCCACAGGACTGGAAAAGGTCAGTTTTCTTTCCAATCCCAAAGAAAGGCAATGCCAAAGAATGCTCAAACTACCTCACAATCGCATTCATCTCACATGCTAGTAAAGTAATGCTCAAAATTCTCCAAGCCAGGCTTCAGCAATACGTAAACCGTGAACAGCCTGCTGTTCAAGCTGGTTTTAGAAAAGGCAGAGGAACCAGAGATCAAATTGCCAACGTCTGCTGGATCATGGAAAAAGCAAGAGAGTTCCAGAAAACCATCTATTTCTGCTTTCTTGACTATGCCAAACCCTTTGACTGTGTGGATCACAATAAACTGTGGAAAATTCTGAAAGAGATGGGAACACCAGACCACCTGACCTGCCTCTTGAGAAATCTGTATGCAGGTCAAGAAGCAACAGTTAGAACCGGACATGGAACAACAGACTGGTTCCAAATAGGAAAAGGAGTACATCAAGGCTGTATATTGTCACCCTGCTTATTTAACTTATATGCAGAGTACATCATGAGAAACGCTGGACTGGGAGAAACACAAGCTGGAATCAAGATTGCCGGGAAAAATATCAATAACCTCAGATATGCAGATGACAGCACCGTTATGGCAGAAAGTGAAGAGGAACTAAAAAGCCTCTTGATGAACATGAAAGAGGAGAGCGAAAAAGTTGACTTAAAGCTCAACATTCAGAGAACGAAGATCATGGCATCTGGTCCCATCACTTCATGGGAAATAGATGGGGAAACAGTAGAAACAGTGTCAGACTTTATTCTTTGGGCTCCAAAGTCACTGCAGATGGTGACTGCAGCCATGAAATTAAAAGATGCTTACTCCTTGGAAGGAAAGCTATGATCAACCTAGACAGCATATTCAAAAGCAGAGACATTATTTGCCGACTAAGGTCCGTTTAGTCAAAGCTATTGTTTTTCCTGTAGTCACGTATGAATGTGAGAGTTGGACTGTGAAGAAGGCTGAGCGCTGAAGAATTGATACTTTTGAACTGTGGTGTTGGAGAAGACTCTTGAGAGTTCCTTGGACTGCAAGGAGATCCAACCAGTCCATTCTGAAGGAGATCAACCCTGGGATTTCTTTGGAAGGAATGATGCTAAAGCTGAAGCTCCAGTACTTTAGCCACCTCATGAGAAGAATTGACTCATTGGAAAAGACACTGATGCTGAGAGGGATTGGGGGTAGGAGGAAAAGGGGACAACCGAGGATGAGATGGCTGGGTGGCATCAAGGACTCGATGGACGTGAGTCTGAGTGAACTCTGGGAGATGGTGATGGACAGCGAGGCCTGGCATACTGTGATTCATGGGGTCGCAAAGAGTCGGACACGACTGAGCAGCTGAACTGAACTGAACTGAACTGAGATCTAATAGACAAAGTGCCTGAAGAACTATGGATGGAGGTTTGTGACATTGTATAGGAGGTGTTGATGAAAACCATTCCAAGAAAAAGAAATTCAAAATGGAAAAATGTCAGTCTGAGGAGGCCTTACAAATAGCTGAGAACAAAAGAGAAGCAAAAGGCAAAGGAGAAAAGAAAAGATACACCCATTTGAATGCAGAGTTCCAAAGAATAGCAAGGAGAGGTAAGAAAACCTTGCTATGTGAACAATGCAAATAGATAGAGGAAAACAAAGAATGGGAAAGACTAGAGATCTTTTCAAGAAAATTAGAGATACCAAGGAAATATTTCATGCAAAGATGGGCTCAATAAAGGACAGAAATGGTATGGAACTAACAGAAGCAGAAGATATTATGAAGAGGTGGCAACAACACGACAGAAGAACTGTACAAAAAACATCTGAATGACCCAGATAACCACGATGGTGTGATCACTCACCTAGAGCCAGACATCCTGGAATGTGAAGTCAAGTGGGCCTTAGGAAGCATCACTATGAACAAAGCTAGTGGAGGTGATGGAATTCCAGTTGAGCTATTTCAAGTCCTAAAATGTTATGCTGTGAAAGTGCTGCATTCATTATGCCAGCAAATTGGAAAACTCAGCAGTGGCCACAGGACTGGAAAAGGTCAGTTTTCATCCCAATCACAATGAAGCGCAATGCCGAAGAATGCTCAAACTCCCGCATAATTGCATTCATCTCACGCGATAGCAAAGTAATGCTCAAAATTCTCCAACCGAGGTTTCAACAGTAGTATACCGAGAAATTCCAGATGTTCAAGCTAGTTTTAGAAAAGGCAGAGGAACCAGAGATCAAATTGCCAACATCTGTTGGATCACAGAAAAGGCAAGAGAATTCCAGAAAAACATCTATTTCTGCTTCATTGATTATGCTAAAGCCTTTGACTGTGTCGGGAAGATCTACAGGAGAAGGGGTAGGCTACCCACTCCAGTTTTCTTGGGCATCCCTTGTGGCACAGCTGGTAAGAATCTACCTGCAATGTGGGAGACCTGGGTTCAATCCCTAGGTTAGGAAGATTCCCTGGAGAAGGGAAAAGCTACTCATTCCAGTATTCTGGCCTGGAGAATTTCGTGGACTAAGTCCATGGGGTCACAAAGAGTCTGACCTGACTGAGCGACTTTCACTTTCACTTTGACTGTGTGGATCACAACAAACTGTGAAAAATTCTTAAAGAGATGGAATACCAGACGACCTTACCTGCCTACTGAGAAATCTCTATGCAGGTCAAGAAGCAACATTTAGAGCCAGAAATGAAACAATGAACCTGTTCAAAATTGGGAAAGGAGTACATCAGGGCTGTGTACTGTCACTCTGCTTGTTTTTGCAGAGTGAAATGCCATCATGTGAAATGCCAGGCTGGATGAAGCACAAGCTGGAATCAAGATTGCCAGGAGAAATATCAATAACATCAGATATGCAGATGACACCACCCTATGGCAGAAAGCCAAGAGGAACTAAAGAGCGTCTTGATGAAGGTGAAAGAGGAGAGTGAAAAGCTGGCTTAAAACTCAACATTCAGAAAACTAAGAGCATGGAATCCGGTTCCATCATTTCATGGCGGATAAATGGGGAAACAATGGAAATAGTGACAGACTTTATTTTCTTGGGCTCCAAAATCACTGCAAATGGTGACTGCAGCCATGAAATTAAAGATGCTTGCTCCTTGGAAGAAAAGCTATGACAAACCTAGACAGCATATTAAAAAGCAGAGACATCACTTTGTCAATAAAGTTCTGGATACTCAAGGCTATGATTTTTCCAGTAGTCATATATGGATGTGAGAGTTGGACCATAAAGAAGTCTGAATGCAAATAATTGATGCTTTTGAGCCATGGTGTTGAGAAGACTTTTGAAAATCTCCTGGTCATCAAGGAGATCAAGCAAGTCAATCCCAAAAGAAATCAACCTTGAATATTCATTGGAAGGACTGATGCTGAAGCTGAAGCTCCATTACTTTGGCCACCTGATGCAAAGAGCCAACTCATTAGAAAAGACCATGATGCTGGGAAACATTGAAGAAAGGAGGACAAGGGGACTACAAAGGATGAGAAGGTTGGATGGTATCACCGACTCAATGGACAGAGTTTGAGAAAGCTCTGGGAATTGGTGAAAGAGAAGGAAGCCTGGCATGCTGCAATCCATGGGATCGCAAAGAGTTGGACATGAATGATCCACTGAATGACTGAACAACAACAACAACAACAGCAAGCAACTATTGTACACGTGAAATGTTTAATGTTTTACCCGAAGAACAAAGATGTCTATTATCACACTTTAAATGCAGTATTATAGTGGAACTCCTCATTAGTGCAAAAGTGCAAGTAAATAAAATTTATAAAAGACACAAGTATCAGAAAAAAATAAAATTGTCATTACTTGCAGGTAACTTAATAGGGTATATAAACAATCAAAAGTAAACTACTGATATGACTTATAACTAAGTTGATCTCAAAACATAGATAAATATGATATATTTAATCTACCAAGACCATTTCAAAAGTGAATATTAAATATTAAATTTACAGAAGCATTAAGGCTCAAATGTAAGGTCAAATGATGTAAAAACGTACATGTTCTTTATAACAAAATAATAAATCTAATTAGTAAAATTGAAGAGGACCTAAAGAGATGGTGATATGTATTATGTTTGTAGGTTTGAAAGCTCAGTTCCCAAATGCAGCTTAAGTCAAAAAATTCCTACAATCATTTCATAATGAATATTCAGGAAAAGATAATTTCTGGAGTACACAGGGCAAGGATAGCTAAGATAATCTCAAAGAAGAAGGGAAAAGATGTTATATTACTCTCTCCTTGATGGCTATGGCTTTTTATACACAATTTAGAAAATGTAGTTTGATTGCAAGCATCAGTTCAGTTCAGTTAAGTCACTCAGTCATGTCTGACTCTTTATGACCCCATGAATCGCAGAATGCCAGTCCTCCATGTGCATCACCAACTCCTGGAGTTCACTCAGACTCACGTCCATCGAGTCCTTGATGCCATCCAGCCATCTCATCCTCGGGTGTCCCCTTCTCCTCCTATCCCCAATCCCTCTCAGCATCAGAGTCTTTTCCAGTGAGTCAACTCTTCGAATGAGGTGGCCAAGGTGCTGGAGTTTCAGCTTCAGCATCATTCCTTCCAAAGAAATCCCAGGGCTGATCTCCTTCAGAATGGACTGGTTGGATCTCCTTGCAGTCCAAGGGACTCTCAAGAGTCTTCTCCAACACTACAGTTCAAAAGCATCAATTCTTCAGTGCTCAGCCTTCTTCACAGTCCAACTCTCACATCCATACATGACTATAGGAAAAACATAGCCTTGACTAGGCGGACTTTTGTTGGCAAAGTAATGTCTCTGCTTTTGAATATACTGTATAGGTTGGTCATAACTTTTCTTCCAAGGGATAAGCATCTTTTAATTTCATGGCTGCAATCACCACCTGCAGGGATTTTGGAGCCCCCCAAAATAAAGCCTAACACTGCTTCCACTGTTTCCCCATCTATTTCCCATGAAGTGATGGGACCAGATGCCATGATCTTCGTTCTCTGAATGTTGAGCTTTAAGTCAACTTTTTCGCTCTCCTCTATCACTTTCATCAAGAGGCTTTTTAGTTCCTCTTCACTTTCTGCCATAACGGTGCTGTCATCTGCATATCTAAGGTTATTGATATTTCTCCCGGCAATCTTGATTCCAGCTTGTGTTTCTTCCAGTCCAGCGTTTCTCATGATGTACTCTGCATTTAAGTTAAATAAGCAGGGTGACAATATATAGCCTTGACGTACTCCTTTTCCTATTTGGAACCAGTCTGTTGTTCCATGTCCAGTTCTAACTGTTGCTTCCTGCCCTGCATACAGATTTTTCAAGAGGCAGGTCAGGTGGTCTGGTATTCCCATCTCTTTCAGATTTTCCACAGTTTATTGTGATCCACACAGTCAAAGGCTTTGGCATAGTCAAGAAAGCAGAAATAGATGGTTTTCTGGAACTCTCTTGCTTTTTCCATGATCCAGCAGACGTTGGTAATTTGATCTCTGGTTCCTCTGCCTTTTCTAAAACCAGCTTGAACATCTGGAAGTTCACGGTTCATGTATTGCTGAAGCCTAGCTTGGAGAATTTTGAGCATTACTTTACTAGCATGTGAGATGAGTGCGATTGTGAGGTAGTTTGAGCATTCTTTGGCATTGCCTTTCTTTGGGATTGGAAAGAAAACTGACCTTTTCCAGTCCTGTGGCCACTGCTGAGTTTTCCAAATTTGCTGGCATATTGAGTTCAGCACTTTCACAGCATCATCTTTCAGGATTTGAAATAGCTCCACTGGAATTCCATCACCTCCACTAGCTTTGTTAGTAGTCATGCTTTCTAAAGCCCACTTGACTTCACATTCCAAGATGTCTGGCTCTAGATTAGTGATCACATCATCATGATTATGTGGGCCATGAAGATCTTTTTTGTACAGTTCTGTGTATTCTTGCCACCTCTTCTTAATATCTTCTGCTTCTGTTATGTCCAGACCACTTCTGTCCTTTATCAAGCCCATCTTTGCATGAAATGTTCCCTTGGTATCTCTAATTTTCTTGAAGAAATCTCTAGTCTTTCCCATTCTGTTCTTTTCCTCTATTTCTTTGCATTGATCGCTGAAGAAGGCTTTCTTATCTCTTCTTGCTATTCTTTGGAACTCTGCATTCAGATACTTATATCCTTCCTTTTCTCCCTTGCTTTTCACTTCTCTTCTTTTCACAGCTATTTGTAAGGCCTCTCCAGACAGCCATTTTGCTTTTTTGCTTTTCTTTTCCATGAAGCTGGTCTTGATCCCTGTCTTCTCTACAATGTCACGAACCTCATTCCATAGTTCATCAGGCACACTATCTATCGGATCTAGGCCCTTAAATCTATTTCTCACTTCCATTGTATAATCATAAGGGATTTGATTGAGGTCATACCTGAATGGTCTAGCGGTTTTCCCTATTTTCTTCAACTTGAGTCTGAATTTGGTAGTAAGGAGTTCATGATCTGAGCCCCAGTCAGCTCCTGGTCTTGTTTTTGTTGACTGTATAGAGCTTCTCCATCTTTGGCTGCAAAGAATATAATCAATCTGATTTCGCTGTTGACCATCTGGTGATGTCCATGTGTAGAGTCTTCTCTTGTGTTGTTGGAAGAGGGTTTTCTATGACCAGTGCATTTTCTTGGCAAAACTCTATTAGTCTTTGCCCTGCTTCATTCCACATTCCAAGGCCAAATTTGCCTGTTACTCCAGGTGGCTCTTGACTTCCTACTTTTGCACTCCAGTCCCCTATAATGAAAAGGACATCTTTTTGGGGTGTTAGTTCTAAAAGGTCTTGCAGGTCTTCATAAAAACGTTCAACTTCAGCTTCTTTAGAATTACTGGTTGGGGCATAGACTTGGATAACTGTGATATTGAATGGTTTGCCTTGGAGACTAACAGAGATCATTCTGTCATTTTTAAGGTTGCATCCAAGTACTGCATTTCAGACTCTTTTGTTGACCATGATGGCTACTCCATTTCTTTTGAGGGATTCCTGCCCACAGTAGTAGATATAATGGTCATCTGAGTTAAACTCACCCATTCATCCATCTTAGTTCGCCGATTCCTAGAATGTCGACATTCACTCTTGCCGTGTCTTGTTTGACCACTTCCAATTTGCCTTGATTCATGGACCTGACATTCCAGGTTCCTATGCAATATTGCTCTTGACAGCATGGGACCTTGCTTCTATCACCAGTCACATCCACAGTTGGGTATTGTTTTTGCTTTGGCTCCATCCCTTCATTCTTTATGGAGTTATTTCTCCACTGATCTCCAGTAGCATATTGGGCACCTACTGACCTGGGGAGTTCCTCACTCAGTATCCTATCATTTTGCCTTTTCATACTGTTCATGGGGTTCTCAAGGCAAGAATACTGAAGTGGTTTGCCATTCCCTTCTCCAGTGGACCACATTCTGTCAGACCTCTCCACCATGACCCACCCATCTTGGCTTGCCCCACGGGCATGGCTTAGTTTCATTGAGTTAGGCATGACTGTAGTCCTAGTGTGATTAGATTGACTAGTTTTCTGTGAGTATGGTTTCAGTGTGTCTGAAGCATAGTGTATTGCAAGCATAGACACATAGGAAAAAGGAACAAGTAGAGAACCACATATGCACTGACAACTGATTTTGGAAAAAAGGTGCACTAGAGCATTGTCAAATTGATTAGCAGTAACTATACCCAAAATCACTGCAGATGGTGATTGCAGCCATGAAATTAAAAGATACTTACTCCTTGGAAGGAAAGTTGTGACCAACCTAGATAGCATATTCTAAAGCAAAGACATTACTTTGCCAAAAAAGGTCCATCTAGTCAGGGCTATGGTTTTTCCAGTGGTCATGTATGGATGTGACAGTTGGACTGTGAAGAAGGCTGAGCGCTGAAGAATTGATGCTTTTGAACTGTGGTGTTGGAGGAGAGTCTTGAGAGTCCCTTGGACTGCAAGGAGATCCAACCAGTCCATTCTAAAGGAGATCAGTCCTAGGTGTTCTTTGGAAGGAACGATGCTAAAGCTGAAACTCCAATACTTTGGCCACCTGATGTGAAGAGTTGACTCATTGGAAAAGACTCTGATGCTGGGAAGGATTGGGGGCAGGAGGCGAAGGGGACGACAGAGAATGAGATGGCTGGATGGCATCACCGACTCGATGCACATGAGTTTGAGTGATCTCCAGGAGATGGTGATGGACAGGGAGGCCTGGCGTGCTGCAATTCATGGGGTCGCAAAGAGTCGGACATGACTGAGTGACTGAACTGAACTGACTGATACCTAGGGCTACTGGATATAAGTGTCTTCCCTAACCTTGACTCGTCTACTTCAAATCGTGTGCTTCCCAGGTGATGTTAGTGGTTAAGAATCTACTTACATATGCAGAATACACAAGAGACATGGTTCAACCCTGGGTCAGGAAGATCCCCTGGATTTGGAAATAGCAACCCATTCTAGAATTTTTTCCTAGAGAATTTCATGGATAGAGGAGCCTGCTGGGCTATGGTCCATGGAGCAAAAAAGTCAGACACATCTGAATGACAACATATTAAACATAAAGAGATGGACACATAAAGAGTCCACAAAGAGTTGGACACGATTGAATGACAATATATTTAAGACAGCATATTAAAAAGTAGAGATATCACTTTGCTGACAAAGGTCCATATAATCAAAGCTATGGTTTTTCCAGTAGTCATGGACTGATGTGAGAGCTGGACTATAAAGAAGGCTAAGTACCAAAGAATTGATGCCTTTGAACTGTGGTGCTAGAGAAGACTCTTCAGAGTCCTTTGGACAGCAAGGAGAGCACACCAGTCCATCCTAAAGGAAATCAGCTCTGGATATGCTTTGGAAAGACTGATCCTGAAGCTGAAGTTCTAATACTTTGGCCATCTGATGAGAAAAGCCAACTCTTTGGAAAAGACCCTGATGCTGGGAAAGAGTGAAGGCAAAAGTAGAATGGGGTGGCAGAAGATGAAATTGTTCGATAGTATCCCTGACTAGAAAAACATGAATCTGAGCAAACTTTAGGAGACACTGAAGGACAGGGAAGCCTGCAGTCCATGGGGTCACAAAGAGTTGTGCATGACTTTAGTGACTGAAAAACAACAACTTCCAATCATATCCATTCCCTTCTCCAGGGGATCTTTGAGACCTAGGGATCAAATCTGGGTCCCTGCATTTCAGGCAGATTCTTCACCATCTCAGCCACCAGGGAAGTCCTCAAATCATATACAAAAATCAATTACAAGTAGATTGTAAATATAAACATTAAGGAAAATTACTTAAGCCATTACAGCAAGGGATGCCAAGCTATGACCTATAGGGCAAACCCAGCTCACAACATCTGTTTGTATGGCCTGTGAGCTAACAATGCATTTTATCTTTCTCTTTTTTTAGATGGGAAACAAAAACCACATTTTCTGATATGGGAAAATTACATAAAATTTAAGTTTTAGTAAACTTGAATTTTAGTTTTTATAAACACTTCTTGGAACATACTTCTACCCATTAGTTACAGTATAGTTTATGGCTAATTTTGTGCTACAACAGTAATAGTGAGCAGGTTACAGAAAGATCATTTAGCCTGTGAAGCCAAAAATATTTACTACCTGAATCTCTAAGGAAAGTCTTAATCTACCTTGGAAGTAGAGGATACTGTATGAAAATATCTATTAGCTTTGTGCTAAGGAAACTTTACTAAACAGGAAATAGGAAGCACTAACCAAAAAGGAAAAACAAAGAAAGAAAGAAAGAAAGAAAAGATAGACCAATCACCCCATGTTAAATTAAAAAGTTCTGTTAATCAAAGTTTTCAGGTTTTGTTTTTGTTTTTTTGCAATTCTTTGGAAAAACATCACCTGTTTGAGCATTTCTCTTCTGCCGTTAAACGATTGATAAAGCTCGCTAAAGGAGTAAAGAAGCATTAAATAGATGCCTACTTCTGAAAGCAATCAACTTTATTGAAATTTAAGGCTTAGTTCTGCAAACTGCAGACCTCTGCTAAACCTCTTCAGAAAGGACCCTAGCACACTTCATGCAATATCCTAAGAATTGGTAAATTAGCAAACTGCACAAGAGATGGCAAATTTGCCATCAGTCCCTTGAAGTGCTGTTAAAGCCGGAGAGCCCAGATACCTGGGAGGGTCAGTCAATTCCCAATGTCAGCTAGAGCTTGCAGGACAAGCAGGGGCTATGTAAATTTCTATAGAATACTGGCTTCTGTGATTTGAGCTTACTGTCTTACATCCCTTACACTGGAGTCGGTTGGGTGCCTCTGAACGGCACATAAACCAGTCCCTCCTCAAGGGTACACTTCCCAGAGAACAAAATTACCATAAAGCAAGTGTAAGGATTGGCTTTCTTTCATTATTTTTTCAAACCAAATACACTTGTGATCCAGGTTAAAATAACAAAGACAAAAATAACTACAGAAGATTGTTGGATTCCCGGTAATAATCATTGCCCCTTTTTCCTTAGTTTGAATACTTGGGTTCAAACTACAAATCCAAATTCTTAACGGAATTTCCCTGATGGTCCAGTGGCAAAGACTCCATGCTCCCAATGCAGAGGGCCAAGGTTCGATCCCTGGTGAGGGAACTAGAGCCCACACGCCACAACTCAGACCTAGCATAGCTAAATAAATAAAATAAACAATGATAACATGAACCACAAGAAAATTAACATTTCACAAAATAATCTTAATGAACAGACAAATCTTAATGAACAGACAAATGGCACAGTTTGAGAAGGTATTTGCAACATATGGTATTGAAAAATGCCTAATAATCAGAACATATACATAGAACAAAGCTTTCCTGGTGACTCAGACAGTAAAGAATCCGCCTGCAATGCAGGGGTCCCAGGTTTGATTCCTGGATTGGGAATATTCCCTGGAAAAGGGATTGGCTACCCACTACAGTATTCTTGCTTGGGAAATCCCATGGACAGAGGAGCCTGGTAGGCTTCAGTCTATGGGGTCACAAAGAGTTGGACACTACTGAGCATCTAACACACACACACACACAAAGAATCTTATCCCACCCCCCCAAAAAAAAAACAACTAACAACAGAAAGGGATACAGATGGGCAAACTTAAATGAATGATATTCAAACAGCCAGTAAACATATGAAAAGGTGTTCAATCACACAAGACATCAGGAAAAAATCAAATTATGATAACAATGAAATAATATAGCAACCACACTAAACGACTTAAGTCAGTAAGGCTGACAGCAATTATTATCAAGAATATACACAAATAAAAAATTAGATCTTTTACACATTCCTGTTGTGAAGATAAATTTATACAATCACTTTGAAAAACTTTTTTATTATTATCCAGTACGTGTTGAAAGTGAAAGTGTTTGTCACTCAGTTATGTCCGACTCTTTGTGCCCCCATGGACTCCATGGCATTCTCCAGGCAAGAATATTAGAGTGGGTAGCCATGCCCTTCTCCAGGGGATCTTCCAAACCCATGGATAGAACCCAGTTCTCCTGCATTGCAGGCAGATTCTTTACCATCTGAGCCACCAGGGAAGCTCACATTATCCAGTAACCCCACTCCTAATGGCAACATAGGTCAAAAAATGCATTACCAAGAGTACATTACAGGTCACCTTCTTTTCTGCTCCCAACCATCACTCCTTCTCATATCTCAAAGCCTAATCCCTAACAAGATGAGTTTTGCCAGTGTTTGGAATTTGTGCTGATGAAATGATACAGAATATACCCTGTGTCCAGTTTCTTTCATTCAATATTACACCCATTTGACTTATTCAGGTTAACATATTTTTTTGCTAAGTCACTTCAGTCATGTCCAACTCTGTGCAACCCCATAGATGTTAGCCCACTAGGCTCCCCCCATCCCTGGGATTCTCCAGGCAAGAACACTGGAGTGGGTGGCCATTTCCTTCTCCAATGCATGAAAGTGAAAGGTGAAAGTGAAGTCACTCAGTCATGTCCAACTTAGCGACCCCATGGACTGCAGCCTACCAGGCCCCTCCATCCATGGGATTTTCCGGGCAAGAGTACTGGAGTGGGGTGCCATTGCCTTCTCCTCAGGTTAACATATGAAACAGTAATTTATTTTCACTACTACTTCGTATTCCATCGTGTGATTACCCTACAACCTAACTATCACATATCTAGCTGGTGAACATTTAGGTTGTTCCCATATTGGTAATATTATATTTAACTCTGCTGTGTACAGTTTTTTGAACTTGTGATCTGGATATATATTTAAGAGTGTGACTCATTATTTATTTCCTTCAATTTCTCTTGGTTTAATTAGCTTAATTCAAAAGATTACTTAGCTCAATTTTATTTTTTCTTCAGCTGGAATCATGAATCATCAATTTCAGTCTATTCCATTTTTCTAATATAAGCATTTAATGTTATCAATTCCTTCTAAGCACCATATCCCAAATATTTCCTTAGGTTGTATTTTTATTTTCATTCAATTCAAAATATTTTCTAACTTCTCTTTGAACTTCTCCCTGCCTTGAGCCTCCTTGTTACCTCCAATCTTTCTCATGGGAACCAAATAGAAGTTCTTAAAAGAGAATTTACTAAAAGGTAAATATTTCGTTGTGTCTGTGTCTCCCGTGGCTGCTATGCTATTATGCTAGCCCACAACTGAATAGAGCAATTATTTAAGATGTTGCCAAATTATTTTTGACCTCTGTATGTTAGACACATCTTTCCTTTTATCTCTTACAGGTGAAAAAGTCTATATGTCTTGTCTCTGGAAGAAAGGAAACCCTTATTAAGTTTCAGGCTATCTGCCCAGCAACCTAAGCTCTCCAATGGGTTCAAGTTATTATTTTTTAATTTATCCAGCTTTCTCTCTTAGGGTAGATAAAATTATATTCCTAGTGTTTTTTTTCTTTTTATATCTTAGAAATGGGATCTCAGGATAAGAACTGAAATTAAGCAAAACAACTCTCAAAGTCCTGAAGAAGGGTATTGAGATTTGTAGGGTAGAAATAGAAATATCAATATTAATCTAGAAATAAACCCAGAAGGACCAAAAGGAATATAGAGGAAAGATTTTTTTTTAATTACCATAAACTAGAATTACAGAAGATACAAAATTTTGAATTGAAAGTGCATTTGCAACATAACAAAGGAAAACACAGAGAGATACATATACACATACACACACTGTGATAAAATTTAAAGATGTTAAACAAAGAGAAAGAACTACTAATTTTTTCAGAAAGTAAAAATGAATCAGCTCCATGAAAGTAAGAATCATATACAGATCAGATTTCTCAATGGCAATGAGAAATGTTAAACAATGCAGTGCTTTTTATCCCAGAATGTGAGTTCACAAAAGTCTTCCACCTTATATATGATGATGTGGTAGGAAGAAAAATGACCTCCCTTGAAATGTTCATTCCCGAATTCCTAAAATTTATGAGTATGTTACGTTATAGTTCAAATTAAACTTCACAGGTATTTTCATGGTTAAGAATATTCAGATGAGAAAACTACATGGATTATCCAGATTCAGTTCAGTTCAGTTCAGTTGCTCAGTCGTGTCCGACTCTTTGCGACCCCATGAATCGCACTAGGCCAGGCCTCTCTGTCCATCACCAACTCCCGGAGTTCACTGAGGCTCACGTGCATTGAGTCAGTGATGCCATCCAGCCATCTCATCCTCGGTCGTCCCCTTCTCCTCCTGCCCCCAATCCCTCCCCGCATCAGAGTCTTTTCCAATGAGTCAACTCTTCGCATGAGGTAGCCAAAGTACTGGAGTTTCAGCTTCAGCATCATTCCCTCCAAAGAAATCCCAGGGCTGATCTCCTTCAGAATGGACTGGTTGGATCTCATTGCAGTCCAAGGGACTCTCAAGAGTCTTCTCCAACACCACAGTTCAAAAGCATCAATTCTTCGGCGCTCAGCTTTGGCTAGATCTAATCACGTGCATCCTTAAGAGTGGAGGTAGGCAGAAAGATGGGTCATAGGGATGCAGCGTGAAGAGGATCCTCTGTACTGCTCACTTGAAGATGAAAGAAAGGAGTCATAAAACAAGGAGTGGTGGCCACTAGAAACTGGGAATAACCCTCAGCTTGCTACCAGAAAGAAAACAGGGACCTCAGATCTACAAACACAAGGAACTGAATCCTACCAATAACCATAGGAAGTGAATTCTATCAGAAACAGGTTTCCTCTTTCTGAAAGCCTTCAGAAAAGAGTGTATCTTGCCAACATCTTGATTTTAGTTCAATAAGATCTAAATGTATTGCATTTTTTATCTCAGAAACTGTAAGATAATAAACTTGGGGTCCTTGAAAGCTGTTATATTTAATTTTGTCATCACAGCAATAGAAAACTGATACAATTTTTTCACTGATGATCAGTATAAAGTTTGAGATTAATTCTTTGTATATAAAATGTTAATCATTTTAAGATCTATTTCTATACTGTTATTATTAACCTTTATTGATCTTATATGCTGCAAATAATGTCTCCAAGTTTATTTTTTCATTCATTAACTTTATAGATGATGCCTTTAATCTTCTATACAAGGTTTGTTTTGTTTTGGATTATTTCAACCTCTATCATGACTTTAAAAAAATTATTAGATTATGGTTAGTTTACAATGTCGTGTTAGTTTCAGGCGTACAACAAAGTGATTCTATTATACATATACATATACTCATTTTCTTCAGATTCCTTTCCCATATAGATTGTTAAAGAGTATTGACTAGAGTTTCCTCATAACTTTTAATGCATTCTCAATCTTAAAACTTGTCTAAGGAAGAGTCTAATTAAATATATATGTGTGTGTATGTATGGAGAAGGCAATGGCACCCCACTGCAGTACTCTTGCCTGGAAAATCCGATGGATGGAGGAGCCTGGTAGGCTACAGTCCCTGGGGTCGCAAAGAGTGGGACACGACTGAGTGACTTCACTTTCACTTTTCACTTTCATGCATTGGAGAAGGAAATGGCAACCCACTCCACTGTTCTTGCCTGGAGAATCCCAGGGACGAGGGAGCCTGGTGGGCTGCCGCCTATGGGGTCGCACAGAGTCAAACACGACTGAAGTGACTTAGCAGTGTGTATGTATATTAACAATTTCATGCACTAATTTTCAAATGTTTAAATTTTTAAAATATTTTCATGCAGTATGTATATTTATTTGGGAGTGCTCTCAGGATTAACATCTTTACCAGGAAGGAAAGAAAACAGGATTGAACAAAGGGAAAAGCTGGACTGCAACACAGTCACACTAAGAGGACGGTCAACCCCAAAGGGAGCTCTGAGGGTGAGACTGCCCTTCAGAGAGGCCAGAGTTGGGCCAAGGAGGCCAAATATCTATACCCACAAATAGACCAGTCTTTGGAAAACAACAGGATATCCTAGGGTAATTTTTTAAAGTCCAATTTCTATCTGGCCTTTGCTAAGCATCTTGTCTACTATTGTCTACTATTATTTCTGTTGTTGCTCTTTAATCACTAAGTGTGTCTGACTCTTTGTGACTCGATGAACTGTAGCCCACCAGGCTCCTCTGTCCATGGGATTTCTCAGGCAAGAATACGGGAGTGAGTTGCCATTTCCTCCTTCCAGGGATCTTCCTGACCCAGGGATGGATCCATGTTTGCTGAGTTTCCTTCAATGCAAGCTGATTCTTTACCACTGAACCACCAGGAGGCCCATACTATTACTTTCTACCCTAGTTTAAAAACGACTGGGTCTTATAGCTGGCTGGCAGCTTTAGGAGGGTTGCAGGGATTGAGGGACTCTCTGAGGAAGTCGGCGTCCAGTTTATCAGACAGATCAGGGGTGATCAGGTCAAGTCATACCTGGTCCATGACGAATCACCCCCTTCTTCCTTTTCCCCATCCACTTTTATTATTAAGCACAACAGAATATATGCGTATTGGTAGCCTCAAGAGTCTATGAGTCACAACGACATTTGACATTATTTATACCCCAAAGTAGAAGAAATTTTAACAAAATTACTCTTGTTTCCTCAAGAGACAAATGATCACATTCTAAGACAGGCCTCTATGTCGACTCAGGAAGTATGTGTTTACGTTTCCTGGGGTTATGGGGTCTGTGATCATTATAAACAGGAGACTGAGATTGCGCAATACCCAGAGAAAACAATTTACATTCTGAAAAGGTTAAGTTTTCAAGAAGACTCAAGAGAGAAAGAAAAGGCAGCTGTCTCTTCCCCCTTTATAAGCAAAGAAAATTCATTTAATTTGTTTATTTTTATTTATTTTTTGATGTGGATCATTTAAAATTCATTAAAAAATTATTTTTATGAAAATGTTAGAGTTCTGTTTCTTCTTTTGTTGCTCCTTCTGACTCTCATGGTAGCTCACTTTCTTTTCAAAGTTAAATTGAGATTGTGAGCTCATAACTTGCTGATATTAAACAGCCAAAACCATGAATGACCTGGCTGGGAAATGTGACTCTCCAGAAAATGACTTGTATGAGCTTTTCCTAAGTGTCCTGGAGAACAAAGCACCATCAAACTGATTCCAGGTTTTTCTGAATGTTTCTACTTGGAGTTCCCCAAATTGGCTTAAAAATGATTGACAAGGAAACATATTTTCCAATTTCCACATGTAGACCATATATCATTTTTCTTGTTGATATTTTTACTGTAGGCAGGAGACATTTGCTAACAGTGAACTCTTTCCCTAATGTTTATTAAGGTCTTAACTCTGTCTGTAAAAGGATAAATATCAGCTCCTGCCTTACTCAGGCTCATGGTGACGTCTTCTATTTTCCATGAGGATAGTACAGTCTGGTAGCTGCACAACACACTAGGTCATTTACAGATTCAGTGCTTCCTAAACAAGCACTGCGCAAACTGAAATTTCCTTCTTTTCTTTCCCCCTCCCCTTCCATCCCTCCTTCTCTTGCTTTCTCTTTCTTCCTTCCTTTATCTCTTTCTTTTTTCCCTTCCTTTCTTCCTTCCTCCCTGTGCTTCTTCGTCACACATTTTTTTCATATCCATGAATTTCCTTTTCATTTTTTGGCTATACAGAGATTTTTATTTTCAAGTACAGTGGTTGTGGGACTTCCCTAGTGATCCAGTGGTTGGGAGTCTGCCTTCAAGTTCAAGGGTTGAGAGCTCAATTCTTGATCAGGCAACTAAGATCCCACATACCACAGGACAACTAAGCCTATGGAGCAACTAAGGCCACAACTACTGAGCCTGCGTGTTGCAACTAAGATTCATGCAGCCAAAAATAAATAAACAAATATTTAAATAAACTAATTAAGTTAAATATAGTGGTTGTACTTTATCCAGCAATTCTAGATTTTGTACAAGGGGAACATCTATTATACGTTCATAAGCCACCTTAATCACTTCTTTTATAGTTCTAGAAAATCTCTCGTACTTATCAAATTGTGGAAATGAGAAAGAATGCAATTTAATCAATGAATACTTACCCCTATAACTCTAAGTATAGACAAAGTTTCTTGAGTAACCCTCAAACCAAATTTAAGAAGTCTTAAATTCATGTAGATAAAATAGTACCCCATTTCTCAAATTTTAAGCCATGTGGGGATCAAAATAAATGTGTGTGTGCTCAGTCATGTACAACTCTTTGCAACCTCCTGGATTGTAGCCCATGAGGTTCCTCTGTCCATGGAATTTTCCAGGCAAAAATACTGGAATGGGCTAACATTTCCTACTCTGGGGGCTCTTCCTGACCCAAGAATCAAAATTGCTTCCCAGTGGCTCAGTGTAAAGAATCCACCTGCCAACAAAAGAGACCCTATGGATCAAACCTGCATCTCCAGGGAAGAGGCCCTGGAGGAGGCAATGACAACCCACCCCAGTATTCTTACTTGGGAAATCCCATAGACAGAGGAGCCTGGCAGGCTACTGTCTATGGGATTGCAAAAAGTTGGATGCAACTTCAAAACTGAGCACACACAGCAATGAAAATAAAGTAAAATGTATTTGCTTATAATAATTTTACTAGTTTATTTATTATTTCCATGCTAGAAATATGTACAGAATTACTTTGAAAAAATTTATTTGAATGTGTGTTTCACCAACAAGAGAGTAAAGTATATAAGGGTTGTGGGAATGTGTGTGTGTGTGTGTGTGTGTGTGTGTTGGAGATAAAGGTTTGATAACCAGGGTTTCCAGAATTGGTAAAAGAAAATAAGAGCAAATTTAGTAGAAATGGGAGTACTAAAATGAGCTAGGATACCAATAGTGACAATACACAAACAATGATATGAAAGAAGCACATATATCTGATAGGTACTCTCATGGCTAATTTTATTGTTATGTTTTCTAATATAAAAGAACACCTTTTGCAGCATCTCTTCCCCCCAGGAAGTTATAATATCTAAGAAATATTGCTTCATTTATGGTCTAATAAATTCCTCCACCCACGGCTACTGTTCATATGATTCAACTGTAACTTGAGGAACAAGTCAGAATTCCAGTTTGGATTCTGTTTCATCAAATTCTGCATCTGCTTAGAAAAGTCATAATGCTGATCTGTTTCCAGTCTGGTTCTTTATTAAACTTCATACCCAGTTTCTTTCTACAAAATCCGGGTCCTGGCTTCATCGGGTAGGGGACTACAATATCACAACACTATGCCTCCATTCTATTTCAGTCGTAAAAGTTTGACTATAAAAATGAGTGACTGTTCTATACATCTGTGTCTTTTTTGCTGTCTTGCATACAGGGTTATTGTTACCATCTTTCTAAATTCCATATATATGTATCAGTATACTGTATTGGTGTTTTTCTTTCTGGCTTACTTCACTCTGTATAATAGGCTCCAGTTTCATCCACCTCATTAGCACTGATTCAAATGTATTGTTTTTAATGGCTGATACAGGATGCCTGGGGCTGGTGCACTGGGATGACCCAGAGGGATAGTATGGGGAGGGAGGTGGGAGGGGGGTTCAGGATTGGGAACACTTGTACACCCGTGGTGGATTCATGTTGAAGTATGGCAAAACCAATACAGTATTGTAAAGTAAAAAAATAATTTAAAAAATGAATGAAAATTTTGAACAACACCTCTAGAAAAATTTAGTTTAAAATGTCATTAATTAATATGACACACACCAAGTTTTTTTTTTTAAGTTGATTGTTAGATGAATTATTCACTCAGTGCACTCAATATGATGACACAAGAAGTACTGTTCTATTCACCCACTCAAAGTCCTTGTTTTTGTCTCATACAGGCATTTAAATCCTAGGGATATGGGTTTTAAAAAGACAACTCAAGTTACCTGTGATTTGATGGTATAACAGAAGCACCTACAAGGAAGAAGAACAGTACAAAAAGGGTACAGGGGAACATGAAGACACTACAGTCACAAAATGGCAAGTAGGGAGAATTTGTTGTTGTTGTTGAGTCACTAAGTGATGTCCGACTCTTTGTGACCCCATGGACTATAGCCCACTAGGCTCCTCTGTCCATAAGATTTTCCAGGAAGAATACTGGAGTGGGTTTCCATTTCCTTCTCCAGGGGATCATCCCAACTCAGGGATCAAACTCGTATCTCCTGCATTGGCAGGCAGATTCTTCACTGCTGAGCTACCAGGAAAATCCAGTGAAAATTTATTTCATCCTTATTCTAATACCAGATAAAACTGAGAAAATATGATAGTTGCCAGAGAAACAGAAATTAGCCTAATTTACTATTTTAATACAAGCCTCAGTAAACTATTAGTCTTATATGAATATAGCAAATAAAATCTTTGTGATAGGAATATGTTTTTAATTTCACATTGCAAATAAAAATTTTAAATACAATTATTTATTTATAGATATTGGTATGTTAGTAGTTTTAATATATAATTTTTAGCTTTCTACAAACTGTTAAAGCTCCTAAAAAGATTTTTGATATACTATTCTCCCAGGAGCACTCCAATTGTTATAATTCAGATTGGCAACACTTATTAGCACATGCTTTCTATACACTATGTAGATATATATTATAGATATACATTATATATATCCAATCTGAATTATATAAAGATATAATGATTATATGTATACAGTATATATACAAAGTATATATAAAGTCTTAAAGTTCAGCTTATGCCATCTGTAATTGGGACATGGTTGTCATTTAAACATATCATCTTCTTTATCAATGTGTGTTAGCAAAAAGATATCACAGATAACAGAGGCAAAAATCAGGTTTATAGTGAAGACTTCATTGAGACTATTTCATTCAATGTAGCTTGTGACACACAATGGGAATTGCACCATGATGTGCAGATACTCGACAGGAATCAGATATAGTAAAGGAAAAACAAGAATGAACTTATATAAGTGGGAAGGGTTGAAAATAAGCTAGGACCATAGTGACAACACATAAATACTGATATAAGTATAAAAGGAGCAGGTACATCTGGGAGCTAATTTTATTGTTATGTTTAGTAAGATAAAGAAGAGCTTTTGGAGCATCCTTCCTTCAAGGAAGTTATACTATCCTAAAACGATGGCCTGATCACAACCCATCATGAGGACAGCCACCTTGTCCTCTAGAGGACTTGACAGCAGTGGTGCTGGGGAACCTGCACTTCTTCCCCTCCCCTCCCCAACTTTGTCACCCTCAGACTTTGAAAGATCTTCCTATCCAAACTGAACTGCAACTCCGTCTGCCAGGATGGAATCAGGACACTCAATGTTTGAAGTTACTTTTTTTTCGGAATCTTTTTTATTTTTATTTTTAATTGGAGGAAAATTGTTTTACAATGGTGGGTAGGTCTCTTCCATACAACAGGGCGAATCAGCCCTAAGAATATTCATGTCTCCTGTCTTGAACTCCCTCCCAGCCTCCACCCCAGCCCACCCCTCTAGGTCACCACAGAGCACGGGTTGAGCTCCCTGCGCTATGCAGCATCTTCCCACTAGCTACTTACTTTACGCATGGTAGTATGTATATATCAGTGCTCTTTGGGGAATCTTAATAGCCCTTCAGGGTCTTCAGCTTTAATTGTTAGAGTTATACCTAATATTTGCTTAATTTCTTTTATATCTGTGACTGTACATATTGTTATGACTCATCTTGTATACCTAGATTCTCTTTCAGTGGCAGTCTAAAAACTTAACTATTAATTTGTGATTTCCAAAGAAACCATTTTACCTTCTTCCTACTCTATCTTAGTTTTCTGCTTTATTTATTTTAGATTGTATATCGACTGACTTTCTTTTCTACCATTCTTTTGGCTATTTTGTTATTCTCCCTCATAAAATGAACTTCAGGTTACATTTCTTGAGAGGGGCAATAAAGAATTTTCTTTCTTAATAATGAAGATATGCAGGTATAGGGCCTTTTTGTTCTTATGTGTCTCTCAGATTTTATATATACACTAGAGATTATACAGTTTGACTCTAGGCTTTTTCTTTGATGCAATATTGCCTAGGAATTATTTAAAATTTCCAAATAAAATTTAATTTTTGGCTAACTTTCAATTTTATATTTCTGATCTTTATTGGATTATGATTACAGACTTTCATATCTTTACTTATTAAAGTGATTTAATTATATTTGTGGTCAAGTATATAATTGATTTTGGAAGAAACTTCATTATCATAAAATAATATATCTCTACTAATTTGAAATGTATCTATATCTAACTAAATGTGCTGTCCTTATCATTTCTATTGACTTTCTCCAAATCTGAGCTTTATTGCAATTTCTTAGTAGATTTATATTTATTCCACTTTCTAGTTGCATATTTTTTGCTTATAAAACTAGTAGACTGAAAAATATTACTTTTAATTAATGTTCAGTTCAGTTCAGTCGCTCAGTCGTGTCCGACTCTTTGTGACCCCATGAATTGCAGCACGCCAGGCCTCCTTGTCCATCACCAACTGCCGGAGTTCACTCAGACTCACATCTATCGAGTCGGTGATGCCATCCAGCCATCTCATCCTCTGTCTTCCCCTTTTCCTCTTGCCCTCAATCCCTCCCAGCATCAGAGTCTTTCCCTAAGAGTCAACTCTTCACGTGAGGTGATCAAAGTACTGGAGTTTCAGCTTTAACATCAGTCCTTCCAAAGAATACCCAGGGCTGATCTCCTTTAGAATGGACTGGTTGGAGCTCCTTACAGGCCAAGGGACTCTCAAGAGTCTTCTCCAACACCACAGTTCAAAAGCCTCAATTCTTCAGTGCTCAGCTTTCTTCACAGTCCAACTGTCACATCCATACATGACCACAGGAAAAACCATAGCCCTGACTAGACGGACCTTTGTTGGCAAAGTAATGTTTCTGCTTTTTAATATGCTATCTAGGTTGGTCATAACTTTTCTTCATAATGCAAATTCTGATTTTGTGCAATTGAATGTTTGTCTCATTTATTTTATAATTTTCCTATATACATACATATATATGTTACTTGCTTCTCAGCTTTATTTTTTTCTCAATCTGTGGTTTTTACTGGTTGATTTATTATTTGGTCTGAGTCTTTGCTTGAGTATTTTCTCAGATATGAGTGATAATGTAGCTCACTTCTATCTTATTCAAAAATACCGCTCATTTATCTACAGTAATGAATGACATCTGGGATAAATATAAAACAAGTACTGACTTACTTTTTCCTCAAATCAAATAAATGTTCTATTATTTGTTCATCGTTTAATTTCTGCAATCTACTTTTTTTTCTTATTCTGGACTTCAATCAAAAGGAGCTACCCCAAGACTTTCATGATTTTCATAGTTTTGTAGTTTTGTATTTTTACTCTGCAACTAGTGAAGTGTTATTATCATTTTTCCAATCTACCAACTATGCAGTGACTGGCCTATATTGCATTTTGTTTCATTTTTAAAAAATGATCTTATTTGTCCTTTTTTCAAAAAATGTTTAAGTAGCTCTATTTGATTGAATTCTCTTTCACTCTATTTTATTGAATTCTCTTTTTGTCAGCACTAGCTAGAATTCTTTTACACCTATTTCACTTCAGGTGTTCTGTTATTTCTTTGTCTATTTTTGAGATCAAATTCTAGGTGTAAACTACAAGGTTTAATAGATCTGTGAGTGATGTTAGGGAAAGCGTTCTCTGCAGTGTGCGTGACTTTAAGTAACTAACCAGCATTCAGCCTCCCATCCCAGCAAAGGGAGGCTGTTTTCCCAGTCTCTAAATTTTGCAAGTAGAGAAAACAGCTCACCTTTTTAGCTCCCCTTGGATGTTTGGGACCAGAGGGACAAGGTACTCTCAAAAGGCCTGATGTCAACCTTCCTACTGAAAGGTCTACAGATCTCTGTGAACTGAGATCTCCCCTGAGTGCCCTGGGTTCTCATTCCCATATTACAGCAAGCTGACCACGTGGCCAGCCTCTCCACTGAGGAGACCCAACCCATAGCTTCCCCTCAGTCTGGAGGCAGGGAGTATCCCAGGCCTGATTCCACCAACCTGCTGATCCCAGCAGTAGCTGGTCCAGAGAGGGAAGTTTGTTGCTGTTGATATCAATAGCAGACAATCAACCAAGTCATTTTTATACAGTTCCACAAAGCAGAGAATTTCCTCATTCATCAGAAAGAAAAGTTTCTTACACAGTCACAACTTAAATAACTTTAAAACAAGAAATGCATTAGCATCTTTATTACAAACGTAATTGGTTTTCTTTTCTTTTTCTTCATAGGGATAGGGTCACTAACTAAAATACACCACTGTAAAATCTGCAATTTAAATTTCATTTCATGCTGCATTGTAGAAATAGTTTACATAAATAGTGTCCATTAATCACTTAAAACAAAGGTTAAATGTAAATTAGAACCCTGCTACATATTTCTATGATTATTTATGGTTTTCTGGTAAAGTTTTATTTTTTAAGGGTGAAGGGATTAGTGTTTTTGAAAGTAAAATATCTTTAAGCTAAAATTGATAACTTCCAGAAATCAATTGACCTGGAGAGAGTGCTGTAACATCAGAAACAGCATTTGAAGTTAAAAAGCATGCTAGCTCTTGGTCACCATCTTAATTATATCATAATTTAATCATTAAATCTCTTTCTTTGTGAGACTTGTCTGCCACATTAAGTAGTGACATTGAATACAATTCAATGAAAAGTGATATCACTTTTGATATCACTTTTGTAATTTTTTGAAGAGAGAATATTGGTTTCTCAGTTTATTTAAAAACACCAAAAAAAGTCATAAAAGGAATAACATTCATATTAAAACTAGTTCAAACTGCATTGACCAAAGGACAAGATACCTAGAAAAACACTTTTGGTCCTGTGGTTAGTAAAATCATTATTTATTCCTTTTTAAGGA
This sequence comes from Ovis canadensis, assembly GCF_042477335.2. Taxonomy (NCBI): domain Eukaryota; kingdom Metazoa; phylum Chordata; class Mammalia; order Artiodactyla; family Bovidae; genus Ovis; species Ovis canadensis. Next base: position 28,890,781 of record NC_091256.1, read on the forward strand.
AATACCTGTGTAATTGATCAACCTTTCATTCATCATTCTAAACTACTGTTCTGTCAGCACTATTAATTTATTTCATATATTTATGTTCTTTAATTTGAATCTGATTTTACTCTTTTATCACAGCTTTGATACAGTAACATGTCAAGAATGACAATCTGAACTTTAGGAAACAAGAGAAATAAATAATTAGACATTTTATCATTGTACTAAATTCCAAATGAAAGTATTGAAGGTGTTACCTGAATTAAAGTTATTTAGAAGAAATAATATTTTGATGCATAATAACCCAGAAATAGTACAGATTACAGTCACTGGGGGAAAAAAGCAAAACAGCAAAAAAAAAAAAAACCCAAACCTGTGTTTATTTCAGCACTAGCTAGTATCATATTTTTTTGCATCATTTTCTTTACATAGGTTGTTAGGGATACCATTAGCAGTGCCATTTATGTAATGGTTCCTAACCTGAACCTAAAACAAAGAACGCATTATCCTGATGAACTATATCACTGTGGCTCTATGTCATTATCTCATTTACTCCCCTGGATATTTTTGAGCAACAAGATTTTGAGAAAAAAGTGAAGTTATAAAAGGAAGAATTCTAAATCTTTTATAATACAACAATAGCGTCTATAATGTTGAATGAGAATTTTTAAGATATTGCAATATTTTTAATAAACTACTATTATAATATTCATTCAGAGATTATTTAGTTAACTAGAATGCTAATTGGATATGTCTGAAGCAAAATTCAAGTAATTGTTTCCAATAAACTATCTTAATGGCTTTTCATTCATATTATTTCCAGAGCACGTTATCCAAGGTTGGATATATGTAAATACAACAGTTTGGAGCTCGTTGTCTCAAGCAAAAATTACACTTCAATTATGCTCTAAACATATTTCATGTTGCTCTTTACTAGACCAAGAAAGCAATTACACTTTAGCTCTCCCTTTGTGATGAAATAATAATCAGAATGCATTAACATATTTAAAAGGATAGATCACCAAGTGCAATGTCATTTAGACATTTAGAGAATGGGAATTAATGAGTCAGGTTCAGAAAATTAGTTTCAGTATTTTGATAATAGTAAGACCTCTGACTGTGAATAAATCTAGAAATTTTGGTTTAAAACCTAGGTTTCCACCAGTATTTCTACAGACAACACGGCTTGGAAGTGATCCTCCGCAATTTAACCTTTAAAATAAGCAAAATCTGTGTTTTAATATCTCCTGTGCACATGAAGCATTGTGAATAGCAAGCACACAGGGGAAACTTTATAAATTAATTTACATTGAGAACAAATGTCATGCAAAGTACATTTTGATATGATCCTGAAAGGACAAACATCAGCCCTTGAACACCATATGTGGGCTGCATTATGGCTTCCTGGCACCAATCCATAATCTATTTCCAGCAGCCACCATTTCAAAAATTTATGAGGACCTGGAAAGCACAGAAAGGCTAAAGAAGCCACTCGAGTTCTGCTTATTAGCATACTCATTAAGCCTAATCAATAATTGATGAACCATTTGTGAAAAGCATATGGATTAAATTACATCTTGGCTTAGACCATTCAGAAAAGAGTCATAAGTATTTTGCCCTATTGTTTGCTATGTAAACATGATGTCAAAACTGATTCTACATAGATAACTAAAAAAGCTTGGGCTTTCTTTTCTCTACAGACCAAAATTACAATGTAGTATGCCATATTTTAAAAATGTTTTAGAAGAATTTACTACAGAAGCTATTGGAATGCAAAATTAGTGGGATATAGTAAGAACTTTAATTTTCTTTTAATTGCCCCTGCAAGTGCTAGAGAGAAAAACAATCATAGGCACCTATAAGGAAATATGAAGACTTAAAAACACTAGGTTATGGGACTTCCCTGGTAGTCCAGTGGTTAAAAATCCACTTAATGATACTGGTTTGATCACTGATTGGGGAACTAACACTTAACACATAGATTTGACTAATTAGTTTGTTTTATCTCATGAAGTTGTGTCTGACTATTTTGTGACCCTATGGACTGCTAGGTCCCTCTGTCTATGGAATTTCCCTGGAAAGAATGCTGGAGTGGGTTGCCATTTCTTTCTCCAAGGGGTCTTCTTGACCCGGGGATAGAACCCAGGTCTCCTGTATTTCCTATTCTTTACCATCTGAGCCACAAGGCACGGAAGCCCTGGGAATTCTTATGTATGAGAAGTATCCTCCCACACGTATTTATTCAATAATTTGTGTCTATTATGTCTATTAATTCAGACTCAGAATATTTATTTCATGCTTTGGCTTATAATCTGCTGCTACTATATTAGAATACTGTTATATTTATTTTACTTCGCTTGTCTGGTTTTGGCCTCATAAAATTAATTTGGAAGCATTTCCTCCTCTTCTACTATTTGGAAGATATTGAGAAGGATTGTCATTAGTTCCTCCAGCAATGTTGGGTAGAATTTACCAGTGAAACCATCTGGTCTCAGAATTTTTTGTTTGTGGGAGGTTTTTGCCTACTTTCAATTGGGTTGCTTGTATTTTATTGTTGAATTTTAAGAGTTCTTTGTAAGTTTTGGGTACAATCCCTTAATCGGATATTGTTTTGTAAATATTTTCTCCCTGTCACTAACTTGTGTCTTCTTAATTTAGAAAATTCAACTTGTAAATTTTTCCTTTCTTCGATTGCGCTTTTTGTGTTCTCTCTAAAAGCTCATAACCTAATCCAAGGTAATTTGGGTCAGATAATTTCCTCTAGAAATTTTACCATATCACAATATACATTTAGCTTTACGATTCATTTTAAATTAATTTGGGGAAAAGATGTAGTATAATGTCTGTGTTTAAGCTATTTTTAGGTGGTGGTAGTGGCTGCTGCTGTTGCTTTGCCTATTAACATATGTTTGATCACTGTTGTTAAGAAAAAATTATACTCTTCCATTGTATTGCTTTTGTTCCATTTTCAAGGACTGTATCTGTATGATTCTAGCTAGCTCTCTATTCATTTCCATTGATCCATGTGTTTATTCTTTTGCTAATACTATCTTGATTTCTATAGTTTTATATTTACTCCTGAAATTGTAGAATGTAAGTCCAATTTTTTTCCTTCTTCAGTACTCAATTGGCAATCCTAGATCTTGTGGCTTTTCACATAAGCTGTAAAATTTGCTTGTTAACATCTACAAAGTAGTTTATTGGGATCTTGAATGGAATTGTGCTAAATCTATTTATCAAATTTGGAAGAATTGAAATCTTAACAATATTGAATGTTCCAAACCATGAACATGAACATTTATCCATTTATTTAAAACTTTAATTTATCAAAGTTTTATAGTATATTGCTTACCCTTCCTAAACATATTCTGTTAATGTTACAGCTAAGGACTTTTTTGGTGATTTTTAAAATGGCATTATTTTTAAAATTTAAAATTCTAATTGTTTATTACATTTTTTAAAAAAGACTTCTATTCCTGTGTTCTTGTAGACTCAAATTTGAGTTTCAGGAGTTTTTTGTTGATTCTTAGATTTTCTGTATGGACAATCAAGTCACCTATAAATGAAGACAGTTTTAGTACTTGCTCTCCAATCTATATCTTTAATTTCCTTTCCTTTTCTTTCCTTATGCAACAAGCTATGACTTCCAATACAATGATGAACAGCAGCAATGAAAGAGGATTTTTGCATTGTTCCTGATCTTAAGTAAAAAGCATCCAGTTTAATCACCATTTAATCATATTAGCTATAGGGTTTTTGTAGATAATATGGCATACTTTTTCTATAACACTCAGAAAATCATACTAATCAAAAATTTTTTGGCTTCCATCACAAATGTGTATATACTTCTCTATTTTATTATTAATTGCCCCTTATCAGAAAATACTTTTCTAATGCTAACATAGAGAAACATAATTTACCCTTAGGTAATAGTTGGCAGAGACCCAGTTATTAAATTTAAGCTCTATAGAATTCTAAAACCCACTAAAAAAATAGACATGTGGCTAGGGCATTTTGCAAATGCAAAATGAACTGGCATAAATAACCAAAGGAAAATGTTCAGAATAGTCGTGTAACAAGTAAGTGAAATTATGTAATGCTGAAAGAGGGATAATCTAGAAAATATTCTGTGATTGGCATCCACATAGAGAAACTTAGAACACAGAAGACAGCAAAACAGAAGATCCTTTATAATTTCTATTTTCTTCTGATTCTGTCTCTAATAATAATTTTTAATCACCAGTAAGCTTTATTCCAGACATCAGCAGTTAGAGGATGAAAAGTTAGATTTTATTAGAATAAAATACACGAAAATAACTGTTCAAGGAAACACAGGGCCACTTCATCATTTACTCTAAAATTTAAAAAAATGCTCTTGTGGAACATAATTTCTTTTCTGTATTAATGTCAGTAACTCTTTTTTTTTTTTCTTTTTTTTTTTTCCACTGGGTGACTGGTTTTATTTTTATTTTATTTTTTTTTTAATTTTAAAATCTTTAATTCTTACATGCATTCCCAAACATGACCCCCCCTCCCACCTCCCTCCCCACAACATCTCTCTGGGTCATCCCCATGTACCAGCCCCAAGCATGCTGCACCCTACGTCAGACATGGACTGGCGATTCAATTCTTACATGATAGTATACATGTTAGAATTCCCATTCTCCCAAATCATCCCACCCTCTCCCTCTCCCTCTGAGACCAAAAGTCCGTTATACCCATCTGTGTCTTTTTTCCTGACTTGCATACAGGGTCGTCATTGCCATCTTCCTAAATTCCATATATATGTGTTAGTATACTGTATTGGTGTTTTTCTTTCTGGCTTACTTCACTCTGTATAATTGGCTCCAGTTTCATCCATCTCATCAGAACTGATTCAAATGAATTCTTTTTAACGGCTGAGTAATACTCCATTGTGTATATGTACCACAGCTTTCTTATCCATTCATCTGCTGATGGACATCTAGGTTGTTTCCATGTCCTGGCTATTATAAACAGTGCTGCGATGAACATTGGGGTACATGTGTCTCTTTCAATTCTGGTTTCCTCGGTGTGTATGCCCAGAAGTGGGATTGTTGGGTCATAAGGGAGTTCTATTTGCAATTTTTTAAGGAATCTCCACACTGTTCTCCATAGTGGCTGTACTAGTTTGCATTCCCACCAACAGTGTAGGAGGGTTCCCTTTTCTCCACACCCTCTCCAGCATTTATTGCTTGCAGATTTTTGGATCGCAGCCATTCTGACATACGGATGGCTAATGTCAGTAACTCTTAACAGACTCTGAATAGAGTATACTTTGAAAAAAGAATTATGCTAGGGTTGAGACTCTTAATGCTGGTTCCCACAGTATCTAAGTACTACTTAAGAATAGTAATCATAGGACTCAATATCATGAAATTGAACTATTCAAAAAGTGTACTATTAAGGGATAAATTTTTTTTAAAAAGCTAAAATCATAATTCCCATAAGGTATAAAATAGACATAACTATAGGTAACCCAGAATGCTTTTCAAGACAATGTATAGTTTTTTGTGTAAAGACATTTTTGTTTTTACATTTTCATTTGTTGATTTAATTCTGCAGTTTGCATTGTATAATTAATTCATGACAACTAGTTCTACTTGTCATCGTTCACATTTTTAATTATTTAAAAACCTGAATATTGAGATACCACTTTTCAGTCCAGCATGTAAGAAGCTTGGAAGTTACCTCTTCATCATGAAAAATTAAAAGCTGACCAAACTAGTCAACTTACACTCAGTTGTAATTATATATTACAAACTCTATAGTACCATGAAAAATAAAAGGGGAGTATAACTGTTGTATTAAGAAAGGAGAGAAAAATCAAATCACATAAGATATTCAGTTAAAATCACAAAACACGGTAAAAGTGCGGAGGACAAAAACAGTGTTGAACAAAGAACAAGGCATCAAATAGAAAATGGTTACAAATATGGTAGATATTAATCCAACAATACAAGAATCACAATGAAAATCAACAGTCCAAATGCACTAATTAAAAAAGTGATTGACAGAGTGGATCCAAATAAAATGTCAATTTATGTAATCTACAAAAAAAATGTACATTAAAGGCATATAAAGATTAAAAGCAAATGGATGGAGAAATATACACCATGCTAACACTAAAAAGAGGAAGTGGGAGTAAAGATATTAATTTGAAACAAAACAGACTTCAGAGAAAGGAAAATTATCAGGATAAAAGAGAGACACTACATAAAAATAAAAGGGTCAATTCTATAAGATATAAGAATTTTTAACATGAATTTATCACATAATAGATTGCCAAAATACATGAAGCAGACACTCAGAGAACAGCAAGAAGAAACTGATGAATCTACAATAATCTTAAGAGAGTTCACAGTAGGTAAAGAATCTGCCTGCAATGAAGGAGAACCCAGTTCGATTCCTGGCTTGGGAAGACCCACTGGAGAAGGGATAGACTACCGAGTCCCATATTCTTGGGCTTCACTGGTGGCTCAGCTGGTAAAGAGTCTGCCTGCAATGTGGGAGACCTGGGTTCGATCCCTGGGTTGAGAAGATCCCTTGGAGAAGGAAAAAGCTACACACTCCTATATTTTGGCCTGGAGAATTTCATGGACTATAAGGTCCATGGGGTCGCAGAGTCTGACAAGACTGAGCAACTCTCACTTAAGAGGAGTTCAACACCTGTATGTCAGCAATGGAGAGATTCAGCAGGCAGAAAATCAGTAGCAGTTGAATATAACATTATCACTGATCAAGTGGATTTTATGGGCACCCACAAATTATTTCATCCAACAATAGTAGAATAAACATTCTTCTCAAGCTTACATAGAACATTCACCAGAACAGAACATTCTGTGGGCCACAAAGTACAATTAACACTTTTAAAAGAATAGAAATCATACAATATCTGTTCTCTGAACAAGAGGGAATTAATTAGAAATTAATGGCATAAACCTAGCTGGGAAATCCCCAAATATTCAGAAATTCAACAACATATTTCAAAATTACATGAGTCAAAGAAGAAATCTCAGAAAAATTTAAAATATTTAGAATAAAATGAAAATGAAGATAAAGCTAATTAAAACATGTGGAATGCAGATAAAGTAGGGCTTAGAAATTTACAGTATTGAAATGCATGTGTAAGTAAAGAAGAATTATCTAAGATTAATTATCTAAACTTCTCCCTAAGAAAACTAGAAAAAAAAAAAAAGCAAATTACCTCCAAAGTGAGCAGAAGAAATGAAACAAAAATTAGAGAACAGATCAATGAAACTGAAAACTGAAAAACTGATAGAGAAAATCAGCAAAACCAAAAGCTCACTCTTTGACAGCATCAATGATATCAATTAAGTCCCTAGGCAGACTAAAAAGAAAAAAGAAAGGGCACAAATTGTTAACATCAGAAATGAAAGGCTGGATTTTATTTCAGATCCCATGTACACTAAAAGAATAATAAAGAAATAGTATCAACAACTCTATAGCTACAAATTTGACAACCTTGGTGAAACGAACAAATTCTTTGAAAGACACAGCTGCCAAAACTCACACAAGAAGAAACAGACAACGTGAATAGGCCTACACTACTAAGAAATTGATTTAATAATTAATAATCCTCTAAATGGTGGCTCAGATGGTAAAGAATCCATCTGCAATGCAGGAGATTTGGGTTCAATCACTGGATTGGGAAGATCCCCTGGAGGAGGACATAGCAACCCACTCCAGTATTCTTGCCTGTAGAATCCCCATGGACAGAGGAGCCCAGGTGGGATACAGTCCATGGGGTGGCAAAGAGTTGGACATGACTGAGCGACTAAGCATAGCATAGCAGCAATCTTCTAAAATGGGCCCAAATGGGTTTACTTGTTAATTCTCCCAAACATTTAATAAGAAAGAAACTATGCTGATTCTCTACAGTCTATTTTAAAAGATAGGATTAGAGACAATATTTCCTAACTCATCTATGAGAACAGCATTAGCATAATACCAAAATCAGACAAAGAGATTAGAAGAAACAACAGATAAATATCTGTCATGAACATAGATGCAAAAATCCTCAATGAAATATTAGCAAATTGAATCAAACAATATATTATATAAAAAGCAAGAACTTTTCACCATGACCAAGTAAGATGTATCTCAGCTATGCAAGACTGTTTCAGTATTTGAAAATCAGTTAATGTAATTCATCATATCAACAAATGAAAGGAGAATATCACATGGTCATATCAGTAAATTATAGACAAAGCATTTGCCAAATCCAAAACCTATCTGTGAAAACAATTTCTCAGAAAACTAGGGAAAAAAAGGAACTTGATAAGATTGTTTCATCAAAAAACCTAACATTATATTTAATTATGAAAAGATCAAATCTTTCCCACTAAGATCAAGTACAAAGCAATTATATCTCCTCTCATCATTGCTTTTAGCATCATACTGGAAGCCCTAAGTAATACAATAATACAAGAAAAGGAATTAAGAGGTATATAGATTGGAAATAAAGACATACAAGTATCTTTGTTAGCAGACGGCACAATCATCTATGTAGTAAATTTGAAACAATCAACAAAAACACCTCTGATGATAGCAAAAATGAAAGATAAAAGGTTAACATATCAAAACAAATTGCCTTCCTACATACCCACAATGAACAGCGGAATTTAATTTTCTAAAAAAACAATGCCATTTTCTTTAGCACCTTAAAAATTAAATATTTACATAAAAATATAAGAAAGTATGTACAACAGCTGAGAAAAATTGCAAAACTGATTAAAGAATTCAAAGAAGAACCAAATTAGTGGAGAGATATTTCATGTTCATGGATAACAAAACTCTAAAGTATTATCAAGATGGCAGTTTTGCTTAAGTTGATCTATAGATTCTGGTAATCCCTGTCAAATCCCAGCAAATTGTTTTATGGATATTGATAAACTGATTCTAAAGTTTATATGGACAATATAAAGATCCAGAATAAAAAACATAATATTCAAAGACACACAAAAATGGAAGACTGACACTATCTGATTTCAAGGCTAGTATAAAATTATAAAATTACAATAATCAAGACACTGTAATATTGGTGAAAGAATAGACAAATAGTTCAATAGCACAGATTAGAGAGCCCAGAAATAGATCCACATAAAAACTGTGGAATGATCTTGAACAAAGGAGAAAGTTAATTCAATGGAGAAACATTCTTTTCAAAAAGGCTGTTTGTTGAAAAAAGAGTTTGGCACAACTAGACATCAACATGCAAAAAAGTGAATCCAGACACAGACTGTACACTCTTCAGAAAAATTAACTCAAGATGGCCCATAGGCCCAAATGTAAAACATAAAACTATTAAACTCCTAGAACATAATACAGTAGGAAAATCTAGATGACCTTGGGTTTGCACTTTTTTTAAACATGTAACACATAGGAACTATCCATGAAAGAATAATTAATACACAATGAATTATTACTCAGCCATTAAAAAGAATACATTTGAATTAATTCTAATGAGATGGATGAAACTGGTGCTGATTATAGAAGTAAGCCAAAAAGAAAAACACCAATACAGTATACTAACACATATATATGGAATTTAGAAAGATGGTAATGATAACCCTGTATGTGAGACAGCAAAAGAGACACAGATGTATAGCACGGACTTTTGGACTCTGAGGGAGAGGGAGAGGGTGGGATGATTTGGGAGAATGGCACTGAAACATGTATACTATCATGTAAGAAACAAATCGCCAGTCTATGTTCGATGCAGGATACAGGATGCTTGGGGCTGTTGCCCAGGGATGATCCAGAGAGATGATATGGGGTGGGAGGTGGGAGGGGGGTTCAGGATTGGGAACTCATGTACACCCATGGATGATTCATGTCAATGTATGGCAAAAGCAATACAATATTGTAAAGTAAAATATAGTAAGAATAAAAATTTTAAAAAAAAATAATTAATAATAGAACTTCATTAAAATTAAAAACTTCTGATCTACAGAAAACATCATAAAGAGAATGAAAAGACTAGCCACAGACTGTGAGAAAATATTTGCAAAGACATACTTATTGAAGGATTATTGTTCAAAATATACAAAGAACCCTTAGAACTTAACAATAAGAAAACAAAAACATAAATGGATGTTGAATTTTGTCAATGGCTTTCTCTGCATCTATTGAGATAATCAAGCGGCTTTTATTTTTCAATTTGTTAATGTGGTGAATTACATTGATTGATTTGTGGATACTGAAGAATCCTTGCATCCCTGGGATAAAGCCCACTTGGTCATGGTGTATGATCTTTTTAATGTGTTGTTGGATTCTGACTGCTAGAATTTTGTTAAGGATTTTTGCATCTATGTTCATCAGTGATATTGGTCTGTAGTTTTCTTTTTTTGTGGCATCTTTGTCAGGTTTTGGTATTAGGGTGATGGTGGCCTCAGGAGGTGGGAGGGGGGTTCAGAATTGGGAACATGTGTACCCGTGGCAGATTCATGTTGATGTATGGCAAAACCAATACAATATTGTAAAGCAAAAAAATAAATAAATATATATATAAGATTGAATTTAAAAAAATAGTAAATGACCACTCATCAGCTACCCCTTGATAAAATATTATTTCTAAATTTTTAGCATTATAGAAGGTGCAGAGGAGACGAATAGGATATATTATGTGACCCCATGCTTATTATATAATTTTAAAAGAATTTTTAAAAAAATAAATGATAATGATTTCAGGGAAAAAAAAAAAGAAAACAAAAACACTCAATTTAAATATAGGCCAAAGCCCTTAAAAGACACCTTGTCAAAGACGATATACCAATGACAAATAAGCACATGAAAAGAGATTCCACATTGTATATCATCAGGGACAATCAAATTAAAATAAAAATTATTCTAAGGTCATATAATTAACTCTCATGTATATCATAGAGCTTTGGCATCTATAGCAGAGTCCTGATACTCTTGGTCAGAGGTTGTAAACCTGGACACATGAAGTTTAAGAAAGATATTGGCTGTGGTAGACTGCATTATTAGGCCCAATTTGTCACCCTTCCATTATCCACATTCTTTGCTAATCTATTGAAGAGGCAAAGTCTATTCTCCACTCCTTCAATTTTAACTCAATTATGTAAATTGCTTTTATCAAATGCAGAAGTTACAGCTTGACAGCTCTGATCCTAGGTTGTAAGAGACAACATATGCTTCTGCATGTTTTTGAATTTTTACTTATAATGTTGTCTTCACCATGAGAAAGCACTAGCCCACTAGCCCACTGTTTCCAGAGGAGAAGAGACCCTCTGTGGAAAAACAAACTGACCCAGATTAGTCCAGACAAGATCAGCCAATACTGTAACCTTGAGAAATGCTTAATTACATACAGAGACATTACTTTGCCAACAAAGGTCCGTCTAGTCAAGGCTATGGTTTTTCCTGTGGTCATGTATGGATGTGAGAGTTGGACTGTGAAGAAAGCTGAGCACCAAAGAATTGATGCTTTTGAACTGTGGCATTGGAGAAGACTCTTGAGAGTCCCTTTGACTGTAAGGAGATCCAACTAGTCCATGCTGAAGGAGATCAGCCCTGGGATTTCTTTGGAAGGAATGATGCTAAAGCTGAAAGTCCAGTTCTTTGGCCACCAAATGTAAGAGTTGACTCATTGGAAAAGATTCTGATGCTGGGAGGGGTTGGGGGCAGGAGGAGAAGGGACGACAGAGGATGAGACGGCTGGATGGCATGACGGACTCTATGGACAAGAGTTTGGGTGAACTTCTGGAGTTGGTGATGGACAGGGAGGCCTGGCATGCTGCATGCAATTCATGGGGTCGCAGAGTCAGACACGACTGAGTGACTGAACTGAACTGAACTGAACTGAAGGTTTCCTGGTTTTTAAGCAGTATCATAGCAATAGATAGCTTACATATGGGTCTTCTTCCTATGCATGTGCGAGCATGCTAAGTTGCTTCACTCATATCCAACTCTCTGCAATCTAATGGACTGTAGCCCTCCAGGCTCCTCTGTCCATGAGATTCTCCAGGCAAGAATGCTGGAGTGGGTTGCCATTTCCTTCTAGAGGGGATCTTCTCGACTCAGGGGTTGAACTTGCATCTCTTATGTCTCCTGCATTGTCAGGAGGCTTCTTTACCTCTAGTGACACCTGGAAAGCCCCTCCTATGCTGTGTGTGTGTGTGTGTGTGTGTGTGTAAGTGACTTAGTCATGTTCAACTCTTTGGACCCCATGGACTGTAGTCAGATCTCCTGCATTGCAGACAGATTTTTTACCATTTTGAGCTACCCGGGAAGCCCTCTTCCTACACATATGTATATTAACTACTCATGTATTCTCAGAGAGCAAGTCTTGTTTTTCAACCAACTGAATATCAAATTAAACGAGTAAACCAGATATTTGTAGGTTGCTTGCAGCTTTATTTTCTCTATGAAATGTTTTTTCCAAAACCCAGTCTCCCTGGGATATTTTAAACACAGTAAGCCCTTTGGCAAATTTTCTCTTGCAGCCAGTTTTTCTAATCTTCCATGATCCAATGTTTTCACCACATTTTGAAAAATCCTATTAGTTTAGACTGTATAGTGGTTCTTCTTTTAGAGAGTTTTATTTGAATAAAGCATGTTCTACAAATATCTTCAATTCTGTTTATATTCACAATAAGCAATCAGGTGCTCAGTTATCTGTTCAGGCCAATTCCATATTCCATTATTGTAGGCAAAATCCTTATTAGATTCCCATGGTTCTAGTTACTACTTTCTATTTACTTTTACCAAGGATTTCATTTAGCTTTATAGAGTAAAAATATTTTTCAAATAGCATATAAAACATCTGGTCTACAATGAACATTAATTCATAACTACAATTAGTAAGTTATAATAGTCCATATACCTATCTAGCTCTAGATTAGGTAGTTATACCAACCAAGGAGCGTAGGTGATATAGTTCCTGACCTTAGAATCTCCTGGTGAGACAAGAGAGGACTTAAATGCTCTCACCAAATATTTATATAAAAATATATGAGGCAATGGATATATTAATTCACCAGATAAAAGGAATACTTTCACAATGCACATCAAATTCTCTGAAAGCACACTTGAAATATCTTATAATTGTGTAATTATACCTCAATAAAACAGAAAAAAGAAAACATAGTACAAAATATAGGGAAACTCAGTTATTAATACGTAAGACTACATGTATCTTTGTGAGCCTGTTTTACAAAGAGAAGAAAGTCAGAAAGAGAAAAACAAATACTGCATATTGAAGCACAAATATGGAATCTAGAAAAAAAGGTACTGATGAACCTATTTGCAGGGCAGCAATAGAGAAACAGGAATAGAAAATAGACTGTGGTCACCGCAGGGGAAGGAAAGGGTGGGATGAACTGAGAGAGTAGCATGGATGCATATACATTACCTTATGTAAAATAGATAGCAAATGGGAAGTTGCTTATAACAGAGGGAGCTCAACCTGGTGCTCTGTGACAGCCTGGAGGGGTGGTATGGGATAGGGGATTGGGGGGAGGTTCAAGAGGCGGGGGCGTAGGCATACTTTTGGATGATTCACATTGTTGTTTGGAAGAGGCCAACACCATATTGTAAAACAATTATTCTCCAGTTAAAAATAAATTTTAAAATGGATAGAGTGTTATTGGGGTACTCAAGGAAAACTAATAAAAATCTAGTTGAGAGAGAGCTACCATCTCCTTCAGCACATAGAGAGCATCATCAGTTACTGAATGTTCCCTACAGTTGGGGAGAATTGCTTAAATATTCTCAGTCTGGTTGTCTTGTTGATATACAAAAGTTCTCTAGGCATTTATTTTAAGATTTCTTGGATGGAGTATTTTTATATCATTTTTTAAGTTCCTTTTGGACTGATGTTTCTTCTAGTGGACCCCAAAGAGACTGGATATCCCTTTGAATTGTACTGGATAACACTCCAGGGAGATTTTCAAAGTTAGTCAAAACCTTAAGAAGGCAAAAGATATGAACAATTAATTCACAAAGGCAGAAATCAAAATGACTCAGAATTATTTAAGTACTCTACAAAGTCGAAAATAATCAATGGTCTTGGTAGTTGCTGGAAACTTGAGTTTTGTTCATTCATTAATGAATATTAATAAAGCATTATTCTTCCCAGTTATTATCAAAGGTGCTGGGATACAGTGATGAAGAAATTGTCCTGTGTTAATGGAGATTATATTTTAACACAGGCATCTATACTGAACTATAATAATTATTTGTCTCTATACATATTGTATATATTATATATTAAAAATATAAAACATTTAGTGGAGTATATAACTACTGAACATTAATAATCAGTTACTTAGAATCAGTTAGTGTATTTCTGAGAATATTATTTAATGAAGAGCTTTTACTGAAAACAATAAATTTTAAAACCATTCTAATGTGTTGGCCAAGTAATTCAAATTCTAAGATTAACATGAAGTAATCAAAGAAACAGTAAACAATTTTGCATAAGAATGTCTGTGTGCAGATTTATTTACAATGGAAAAAACTTATAAACAGCTTTAATGTAAAGAAGTAGAGGCCTGGTAAACATATTATGGTATATTGATTTGATCATATATTATGCAGCAATTAAATTTCAACTTTACAAAATTTGAACGTTAAGAAGAAATGTTCATAAAACATTAAGTAGGAAAAATGAAATATGTAAGTATATATATATTACATATATATAGTAGGATCATCTCATTTGATTGTTAATTTTTTATGTATTATCTGAATTAAAGCTCTAAAAATATTTTTAAGATACAAAAAAATTTACTTTTCAGTGGTTAGGACTTAAATTATTCTTTGTTTAATTTTCCTTCTATCTCAGGAAACTTCTTTAACCAGCCCTTCAATTATTCACATAAAAATCAAGTATATATTCCTTATTTAGAAGAAAAAACTGAAAAGAAACCATTAACTCAAATGAAATATTTTAGAGATAGAACTCAAATATTCTATGTAGAATCCATTTTATCTATATGTTTTTATGAGATATTTCCTTCTGCAGAAATTGGTGGTTTTAAGATCTGTACTTCTTGTTCTAAATATGGAGTTTGATGGTTCTGTGCTGCACTTTTTCCCTTATTTTTGTGACACTGTCTTCTCTTTTCAGTAGTTACTCTTTGCATCTCTTTTCAGAAGATGCAAAGCTGAGACAAAAGAGCTTGAAAAAAGATGTGTGGACCTGACCCTCATCTCACACTTTGGGAGAGGGTCATAAAAAGTGGTCCAGATAAACTCATTTTGGACTGAACTGTTACAGTTGATTGTATCCATAATCTACTGTTGAGTTACACATCAAGCCAAAACTCAATGGCTTCCAACAACCTGGATTAATTAAGGTTCACAATTCAGCAGATGAGCTGGAAGTTGGCTAAATGTGGCTGGACATTTCTGTGTTAGGAAGCAGCAGCTGGGATGGTACTACTTCCTAAGCAGGCCTATTGATCACTTAGGGCAATGCCGCTCTCTCTCCATGGACACATGGGCCAACTGAGCACAGTTTTCTCCAGGCATTTGTAGAGGTGGAAGGGGAACAGGCGAACTTCTTAAATTTAGGTTCTGCACTGGCGTACTGTCACTTCTGCCTACACATCATTGGTCAAGCAAGCCAGATGGCCAAGCATAAAGTGAAGATATGAGGACAAACACTGTACCACTGGACCTGCAGTGAAGCCAATGATGCAATCTGTTAGAATGATGGCATCCAAGCACATAACACCTTGATTGTGGAAAATGTACCAACGTTGGGATATATTGTTTTCTAATGTGACTCACTATAATTAGTGTATGAAGTGACTTTCTTGGATGTTTGATCTTCTTTAAAGGATGTGGAGATTTCCAAATGTTAATCATCGTTAACAGTCGTGTCCAACTCTTTTGCAACCCCTTGGACTGTAGCCTACCAGGCTCCTCTGTCCATGGTATTTTCCAGGCAATAGTACTGTAGTGGATTGCCATTTCCTTCTCCAGGGGATCTTTCCGACCCAGAGATCGAACCCAGGTCTCCCACATGGTAGACAGACACTTTATCGTCTGAGCCACCAGGGAAGTCCATTAATCATTGTAAGATATTGTGAATTTGTGATTCAATGACTCAATATAATAAGCTGGGGTATTCTTCTCCATGTCTTGCTCATATTGTCTTTTTAATGCAAACAAAGACTATGATTTTAAAGATCTCAGGTGGCACTAGTAACTAGTAAAGAACCTGCCTGCCAATGAAGGAGATGTAAGAGATGCACTTTTGATCCCTGAACCTAGATCCCCTGGAGTAGGAAATGGCAACTCGCTCCAGTATTCTTCCCTGAAAAATTCCTTGGACAGAGGAACCTGGTGGGCTACAGTCTATGGGGCTGCAAAGAATCAGACACAATTAAGCAAATTCTTTCTTTTTTTCTCAAAAATGATGTCGAAGTTTTTGTGTATAACATCCATCCATGACCTAAGTTTAATGCACTATTTTTTTGTTTCTTTGAAGAGTGGCCTTCCCTGTAGAGCTGAACTTTTAGCAGGAGTTCCTTGGATCTATTTCACCTACTGGTAAACTCCAGGCTTAATCTTTAAAGAGATGAATATGCCAAAGTTAATTATAGTCTTTATGACTAACCATCTGGATCATTTAAATTAAACATTTGTAACACTAAGTCTCTTAATGTGAGAATCATTTTACTTGAGGACAGGTTGGTAAGTGAAACAAAATGAAGCAACTCAGTCCAAGAGTAGAATAATTTTCGTGTGATGCTATCTGGGGCTTGTGAATCCTTTACTGAGAAAACAGTGGAGGGCAATCTCTTACCCAAAATGATCCTTCATGTGTGACATTGCCAAATCTCAGCTTCAATCTCAAGAAAGCATCGAGGCCTGGATTAGATCTCATTTGGCATCCATCTCAAGAGTTGACTCTGCTGATTCATCAGAAGACAGCCAAGCCTTTTGATGTATTGTTTCCGTTTTACCTGGGACACCTAACCCTGCTTCAATACTGGTCCCACAAGAATATGAAGCTAAATGTACTTAAGGAATGTACTGGTTATTTAGGATGGTGCCTGAGTATTATGCCCATTAGCCAATTCTATCATTCTCTACTTGATTAAGATTCTGTCTCTAGTATTCTTTCTCTAAAAAAATTTTGATATATAATACATCTTTAAAGCATATAATTAGGCTAACATAAATTTTATAAAATTGATTTCCCCATTCCTCATATACCCAATCTAAACATTTTTATGCAAGAGAATTATTTTCTTCCACTGGGCTGATATAAAACATTCTGGATCACTGAAATGATAGTGACTAGTTAATGTTCCACTAACACTTCTTGTACACACTAAGATATCATTGTATGGCACATATTGTATAAACAGGGAAGCATATCTGAAGAATTACCACTTTATTTTATAAGTGCTAGCAATAGAAACAGAGGACAACTGCTAAAGAGGGTAGAGCTGGAGAATCTGGGGTCTTTATTTGCAACAGATGGAACTTGAAAACATTATGAATTAGTTTAAAAATTACAAAGC
The DNA here is from genome assembly GCF_042477335.2 of Ovis canadensis. Lineage (NCBI taxonomy): Eukaryota > Metazoa > Chordata > Mammalia > Artiodactyla > Bovidae > Ovis > Ovis canadensis. The sequence goes on from NC_091256.1 coordinate 28,908,309, forward strand.
AAAAAAATAAAAAAGAGCTATTCACTAAAAAGATTCTTAAAAGAAAACAGAATGAGTTGGCATTAATTAATTAATTACTTGGTATTAATGTTACCTTTGGAAGGAAGGTAAAGCTAAAACTGAAGCTAAAGCTGAAACTCCAGTACTTTGGCCACCTCATGCGAAGAGTTGACTCATTGGAAAAGACTCAGATACTGGGAGAGATTGGGGGCAGGAGGAGAAGAGGACAACAGAGGATGAGATGACTGGATGACATCAATGACTCGATGGGCATGAATCTGAGTGAACTCCGGGGGTTGGTGATGGACAGGGAGGCTTGGCGTGCTGCGATTCATGGGGTCGCAAAGAGCTGGACACGACTGAGCGACTGAACTGAACTGAACTGTGTGTTAAGTTGCTTCACCCATGTCTGACTCTTCGCAACCCTATGAACAATAGTCCACCAGCCTCCTCTATCCATGGTATTCTCCAGGCAAGAATACTGGAGTGGGTTGCCATGCCCTCCTCCAGGGAATCTTCCTGACCAGGGATTGAAACTGCATCTCTTATGTCTCTTGCATTAGCAGATGAGCTCTTTACCACTGGTGCCACCTGGAAGCCCCAATGTTATCTCATTTGTACTCACATGTGGGAACGTCCCATTGGAGCAAAGTACTCAAAAATGTCACAAATCATTTTGAAAATAACAGCAAGAACAATAACAAAGATTACTGTCTCTGTTACAAATATAAGGTAGAGTGGGTGCCCCTGAATTGCTGTGGTAAAAGGTACAATCATTAATGTGGTCCCTTCCTTCTTTCTGTGGCATCTCACAGTCCAAGAATATAAACTGGGAGATCCAGGCTGGCATGGCAACAGCTGAGGGTATTAAGGTGAATGAGAACCACATGAAACTTATGGCTAATTGCCTTGATGATGTTAAAGATGGCAAAGAAGGTCACTAACGGACCTAGAATTCTCACCTACCTGTAGCAACTCACTCTCATCAAAAGAGAGATCATGGATGCAAAACACCAATACATGTAAATATTCATTGAAGGACTTTTTTCTATTTGTGTGTTTATGTACTGTGATGCAGAGAAGGCAATGGCGCCCCACTCCAGTACTCTTGCCTGGAAAATCCCATGGGTGGAGGAGCCTGGTGAGCTGCAGTCCATGGGGTCGTGAAGAGCCGGACACGACTGAGTGACTTCACTTTCACTTTTTATTTTCATGCATTGGAGAAGGAAATGGCAACCCACTCCAGTGTTCTTGCCTGGAGAATCCCAGGGGTGGGGGAGCCTGGTGAGCTGCCATCTATGGGGTCGCACAGAGTCAGACACGACTGAAGCGACTTAGCAGCAGCAGCAGCAGCAGTACTGTGATGAGCACAGGATTGAACTGCCAATTATCCTAGAAAACTGGGCCATTGCTATGTTATCAAATACAATAGTGAAAAGACAAAGGTTAAAATGATATCAAATATCACTAAAAGAATGAGAATAGCCCACATTTCTTTCTTGTTCACAGTGACCCAACCAGGCAAATTTGCCTTTACAAAACAAAAAGTGTTCTGTAACATTTTCTAGCTTCAGCTGAAGCTCTACTATACTTTCTGAATAGCCTTTTGCTGCTTATCACAATACTGCAAATGACTTGTGGAAAAAAAGCAGGTTTCAAATGCAGAATGAAAGCTTTATACAGAAGATGGAGAATCTTAAAGAAAATTATATAATATGATCTGACTGTTACTCTGGGAATTAATTTGCACTGAATTATTAGCACCAAGGAATGAAATGTTTCTGAAAGATGATTTAATTTTCCCAAGAGTTATTGGTCCATATCTGGAAATGAATAGTTGAGTTCTTCCTTGATGATTAATTAGAATGTGATGAATAGTGTCAGATAAAAGAGTAGTACTTGGCATATATTAATGATATTGGAACTTAGGTATCTGTTCCACATTATAAACACCAGTGATGTCTTAACAAAAAGAACAGAATGTAAATGCATGCTATAAGCCCTGTTTATGATACATATGGGCTTCCCTGGTGGCTCGGATGGTAAAGAATCCACCTGCAATGCAGGAGACCTGGATTCGATCCCTGGGTTGGGAAGATCCCCTAGAGGAGAGCATGGCAAGCCACTCCGGCATTCTTGCCTGGATGATTCCCATGGACAGAGGAGCCTGGGGGGTTACAGTCCATGGGGTGGGAGAGTCAGACATGACTGAGTGACTAAGCACACAGCAGGATACATACACTTAAATATGATGTTTTGTCTTGGGTATAGCTATTAAATATTTTAATCACTTAAATATGTTTATTTTTATTATAATGTGCAAATTTTTAGTTTTCCCTCTGCTGCTACCCATGTACTTTTGCCTTAATGCCTTAAATTTATGAATTTAAATACATAAATGCATCAGAATTATCAATACCAAAACTGAAATAACCCTTAAATATCAAATATTGAAGAAAAAATTTAAAACAATTTAAGTCCCAAAACATAAGTAAAAGATCCTTAGATATAGTCTTCAATATGAAAAGTCCTGTTACTTAAGGTGGTTTCCCTTGGGGCTCAGTGGTAAAGAAGCCACCTGCCAATACAGGAAACGTGTGTTCGATTCCTGGGTCAGGAAGATCCCCCAGAGAAGGAAAAGGCAACTCACTTCAGTATTCTTGCCTGGGAAATCCCAGGGACAGAGGAGACTGGTGAGCTACAATCCATGGGGCTGTAAAAGAGTTGGACGTGACTTAGCAAGTAAATAACATTTAGTTCAGTTCAGTCGCTCAATCGTGTCCAACTCTGTGACTCCATGAATCACAGCATGCCAGGCCTCCCTGTCCATCACCAGCTCCCAGAGTTCACTCAAACTCATGTCCATCAAGTCGGTGATGCCATCCAGCCATCTCATCCTCTGTCATCCCCTTCTCCTCCTGTCCCCAATCCCTCCCAGCATCAGAGTCTTCTCTAATGAGTCAACTCTTTCCATGTGGTGGCCAAAGTATTGCAGTTTCAGCTTTACCATCAGTCCTTCCAATGAACAACCAAGACTGATGTCCTTTAGAATAGACTGGTTGGATCTCCTTACAGTCCAAATGACTCTCAAGAATCTTCTCTGACACTACAGTTCAAAAGCATCAATTCTTCGGAGCTCAGCTTTCTTCACAGTCGAACTCTCACATCTATACATGACCACTGGAACAACCATAGCCTTGACTAGACAGACCTTTGTTGGCCAAGTAATGTCTCTGTTTTTTAATATTCTGTCTAGGTAGGTCATAAGTTTCCTTCCAAGGAGTAAGTGCCTTTTAATTTCATGGCTGCAATCACCATCTGCAGTGATTTCGGAGCCCAAGAAAATAAAGTCTGACACTGTTTCCACTGTTTGCCCATCTATTTCCCATGAAGTGATGGGACCAGATGCCATGACCTTAGTTTTCTGAATGTTGAGGTTTAAGTCAACTTTTTCACTCTCCTCTTTCACTTTCATCAAGAGGCTTTTTAGTTCCTCTTCACTTTCTGCCATAATGGTGCTGTCATCTGCATATCTGAGATTATTGATATTTTTCTCCCAGCAATCTTGATTCCAGCTTGTGCTTCTTCCAGTCCAGCGTTTTTCATGATGTACTCTGCATGTAAGTTAAATAAGCAGGGTGACAATATACAGCCTTTTTCCTATTTGGAACCAGTCTGTTGTTCCATATCCAGTTCTAACTGTTGCTTCCTGACCTGCATACAGATTTCTCAAGAGGCAGATCAGGTGGTCTGGGATTCCCATCTCTTGAAGAATTTTCCACAGTTTCTTGTAATCGACACAGTCAAATGCTTTGGCATAGTCAATAAAGCAGAAGTAGATGTTTTTCAGGAACTCTCTTGGTTTTTCCATGATCCAGTGGATGTTGGCAATTTGATTTCTGGTTCCTCTGCCTTTCCTAAAACCAGCTTGAACATCAGGAAGTTCACAGTTCACATATTGCTGAAGCCTGGCTTGGAGAATTATGAGCATTACTTTACTAGTGTGTGAGATGAGTGCAATTGTGCGATAGTTTGAGCATTTTTTGGCATTGCCTTTCTTTGGGATTGGAATGATATCTGACCTTTTCCAGTCGTGTGGCCACTGCTGAGTTTTCCTAATGTGCTGACATATTGAGTGCAGCACTTTCACAGCATAGTCTTTCAGGATTTGAAATAGCTCAACTGGAATTCCATCACCTCCACTAGCTTTGTTCATAGTGATGCTCATTAACTAAGTATAAATTGGATGTTTCACAACGATGATACAATTTTTTCCTCAAACACAAATGATACCTACTTAGTAATTAGCTCAAATCTCTTTGAAATAAAATGTAATAACACTCCTGTAATATTAATTCTGGTTAGACATTTTGTCTAAAATATTAAAACCAATTCTTTGAAATGCAGTCAGACTCGCTATGAAAATGTATGATCAAAAAGTATGATATGTAGAATTAATTTGGATCTTCATCTTTATATAGAATATGTTAGGTTTATATTGTTCACAGTTTATTTGATTAGAATTAAATTCTATTCCAAAAGTTTATTTGAAATTCATATACCAAAACCTGACAAAGATGCCACCAAAAAAGAAAACTACAGGCCAATATCACTGATGAACATAGATGCAAAAATCCTTAACAAAATTCTAGCAATCAGAATCCAACAACACATTAAAAATATCATACACTATGGCCAAGTGGGCTTTATCCCAGGGATGCAAGGATTCTTCAATATCCGCAAATCAATCAATGTAATTCACCACATTAACAAATTGAAAAATAAAAACCATATGATTATCTCAGTAGATGCAGAGAAGGCCTTTGACAAAATTCAACATCCATTCATGATAAAAACTCTCCAGAAAGCAGGAATAGAAGGAACATACCTCAACATAATAAAAGCTATATATGAAAAACCCACAGAAAACACCCTCAATGGTGAAAAATTGAAAGCATTTCCCCTAAAATCAGGAACAAGACAAGGGTGCCCACTTTCACCGATACTATTCAACATAGTTCTGGAAGTTTTGGCCACAGCAATCAGAGCAGAAAAAGAAATAAAAGGAATCCAAACTGGAAAAGAAGAAGTAAAACTCTCACTGTTTGCAGATGACATGATCCTCTACATAGAAAACCCTAAAGACTCCACCAGAAAGTTACTAGAGCTAATCAATGAATATAGTAAAGTTGCAGGATATAAAATCAACACACAGAAATCCCTTGCATTCCTATTCACGAATAATGAGAAAGTAGAAAAAGAAACTAAGGAGACAATTCCATTCACCATTTCACTGAAAAGAATAAAATACTTAGGAATATACCTACCTAAAGAAACTAAAGGCCTATATATAGAAAATTATAAAACACTGATGAAAGAAATCAAAGAGGACACTAATAGATGGAGAAATATACCATGTTCATGGATCGGAAGAATCAATATAGTGAACATGAGTAAACTACCCAAAGCAATCTACAGATTCAATGCAATCCCTGTCAAGCTACCAGGGGTATTTTTCACAGAACTAGAACACATAATTTCACAATTTGTTGGAAATACAAAAAACCTCGAATAGCCAAAGCTATCTTGAGAAAGAAGAATGGAACTGGAGGAATCAACCTGCCTGACTTCAGGCTCTACTACAAAGCCACAGTCATCAAGACAGTATGGTACTGGCACAAAGACAGAAATATAGATCAATGGAACAAAATAGAATGCCCAGAGATAAATCCACGTACCTATGGACACCTTATCTTTGACAAAGATGGCAAGAATATACAATGGATTAAAGACAATCTCTTTAACAAGTGGTGCTGGGAAAACTGGTCAACCACTCGTAAAGGAATGAAACTAGATCACTTTCTAACACCATACACAAAAATAAACTCAAAATGGATTAAAGATCTAAATGTAAGAGCAGAAACTATAAAACTCCTAGTGGAGAACATAGGCAAAACACTCTCCGACATAAATCACAACAGGATCCTCTATGATCCACCTGCCAGAATACTGGAAATAAAAGCAAAAATAAACAAATGGGATCTAATTAAAATTAAAAGCTTCTGCACAACAAATGAAATTATAAGCAAGGTGAAAAGACAGCCTTTTGAATGGGAGAAAATAATAGCAAATGAAGCAACTGACAAACAACTAATCTCAAAAATATACAAGCAACTTATGCAGCTCAATTCCAGAAAAATAAACGACCCAATCAAAAAATGGGCCAAAGAACTAAATAGACATTTCTCCAAAGAAGACATACGATGGCTAACAAACACATGAAAAGATGCTCAACATCACTCATTATCAGAGAAATGCAAATCAAAACCACAATGAGGTACCATTTCACACCAGTCAGAATAGCAGAGTTCCAAAAGTCTGCGAGCAATAAATGCTGGAGAGGGTGTGGAGAAAAGGGAACCCTCCTACACTGTTGGTGGGAACACAAACTAGTACAGCCACTATGGAGAACAGTGTGGAGATGCCTTTAAAAAATTGCAAATAGAACTGCCTTGTGACCCAGCAACCCCACTGCTGGGCATACACACTGAGGAAACCAGAATTGAAAGAGACACGTGTACCCCAATGTTCATCGCAGCACTGTTTATAATAGCTAGGACATGGAAGCAACCTAGATGTCCATCAGCAGACGAATGGATAAGAAAGCTGTGGTACATATACACAATGGAGTATTACTCAGTCAGTAAAAAGAATACATTTGAATCAGTTCTAATGATGTGGATGAAACTGGAGCCAATTATACAGAGTGAAGAAAGCTAAAAAGAAAAACACCAATACAGTATACTAAAGCATATATATGGAATTTAGAAAGATGGTAATGATAACTCTGTATGCAAGACAGCAAACGAGACACAGATGTATAGAATGGACCTTTAGACTCTGTGGGAGAGGGAGAGGGTGGGATGATTTGGGAGAATGGCATTGAAACATGTATACTATCAGGTAAGAAAGGAATCACCAGTCTGTGTTCGATACAGGATACAGGATGCTTGGGGCTGGTGCACGGGGATGATCCAAAGAGATGATATGGGGTGGGAGGTGGGAGAGGGGTTCAGGATTGGGAACTCATGTACACCCGTGGCTGATTCATGTCAATGTATGGCAAAACCAATACAGTATTGTAAAGCAAAATAAAGTAAAAATAAAAATTAAAAAAAATTTAAAAAAGAAATTCGTCAATTATTTCATTTACACTAGTACATCAGTGATAGCACACTGAGTCTAGAATAGTATGCTAAAAGTGGGGATAAATTATTAAACAGAGTACACATTTTTCATAACCTCTTGATGCTTACAGTGTAACAGGAGGTAATACATATTAAAAATAAAATGATTAGAAGCAAAAGAGAGAAAAAGGCAGAGGAGAATATATAGGACTCTGAAAGTAAGGATAGGTAAAATAAACCTGTTCTGTGAAGTGAAACAAAAACAAGAAAACAAAAACACATAAAACACCCATGGCTGATTCATGTTAATGTATGGCAAAAACCAATACAGTATTGTAAAGCAAAATAGAGTAAAAATAAAAATTAAAAAAAAAACGAACACAAAAAGATGTTTAAGCTAAAATCTGAAAAGCAAATATAATTCAGCTGAAAAGAAGAGTCGGGGGAAGGTTGAGAGTAAAGTGGGGTGCAGGGTGGAATCAGGGGAGTGTGGCACCAAAGGTGGCGAGTTTGTGGTCCATTCCAGGAGCTACAAGAAGAACATAGCTGGAAGACAAAACTGAAGCCAAATACAGCAGGAGAGAATTTAGGGTGAGGCTAGATGAGGTACAACTTTATAGACCGTCATATAAAATTTTGCCCTTATCTGAGGAACAACTACAAAAGGGACAACTACCATTTGTACAACTACCAAAATGTTTTAACCAAGGAAGTGAGAAGACAGATCTGAGTTTCACAGTGATCTCTTGGACTTTGGAGCATGGAGACTATAGCCAGAGGAAGGGTTTCAGAAGGCTATTGCACTTATCTAGGAAAGAGAAGGGGGTTCAGCTGTGGTGGCCATGTTGGAGATGCAAAGAACTAAAACAATCTGAAGGATGATCAAGATGTACAAGTTATGCCAGTTGATGAATGGCTGCATACAGGGAGTAAACAAAAAGGTTGAATCAAAGATGACCCCCAGATTTCTGGTTGCAAGAGTCTAAATGATGGTGAGTGCAATAAAATACTGCACAGAGATTGAATCTGAAATGAAGAGAAATGTGCTCAGCTATGGACAATGAATATGAGGTATTTGTAAATTATCTTAGGTAGAGAGTTCAAGGAAACAATTGTACATACAGGTGATCAGAAGAGAATGTTTCAAACACTGCATTATCACACTTCATTCAGTTATTCAGCAACAATAACAAGACTTAGAGCCTGTTATTCTAGACACTATTTTGCATTAGGGATTTAGAAGTGAACAGGGTGGTCAACATATCTGCATGTGGGATTTTATTTGGGGATAGGAGTAATAGGTAGTCAGAAAAAAAAAAAAAGCCTACCAAATAAAATAAATTCATTCATGAGGATTCAGTCAGAATTAAATTTGATGTTTCATTGTTATATTATAAAATGTGTGATTATTTACTGAGATGGGATTTATTTAAAATAGTATCATTGAACACACTAAGATATAATAATAGGTCTACAGCCATACCACCGTGAACACGCCTGGTCTTGTCAGATCATGGAAGCTAAGCAGGGTCGGGCCTGGTTCGTACTTGGATGGGAAGATATAATAACAGGAACATATGCCTACTGTTTATCAGCACTATTTTCAAAATTTATTAGCTATAATTTTTGGTCTGTCCCTACAACAAGCATGATGAGAGGAGCTTCCTGCTAATTGTGCCACCATGTGAACAAATTATGCAAATAAAGGTGACGGAAAATTTGAGTTACAGTGAATTTATACATGAGCCTACTTTGAGGGTTGAAGTGGGAAATGAGTAGCAGAATGTTTAGTTTAAAAAGTCATTTATGTGGCTCTTTTCTTCTTCAAACTACAGAATACTAACCTTAAGTATTCTACTCTTTGGTTGAGTGAGAAATATAGCAAATATAAGTTAAAAAATTTTTAAAGGATGAAAAATATTATAAATTTAGTATCTATCACTTTCAGGACATTTCAAATGTATGTGATGAATGACAAAGGAGGGACATCACAAAGAAGTTGATTATATGAAATATATCAGAATAGTTTTCAAATTTTACTGGTGTATGCTTTAAGCCCTTATGATTTGCAGTTTAGCATTTTAAGTCCCATTAATTGTAGAATAAAACCGTGCTTCATTTTTGACAATTAAATACAATTTTATTGGAAGGGAGAAAGAACTCTGAATTGGACTCAAAGGAGAAATCTTCTTTAAAGGTCACCCTTATTAAATAGCATGACAATTTGATTATGCCATTCATACTCAATGCCACAGTCTATTCCCAACACTGTGGCTGGAGTGATGTTTTTTGAAAATGAAAGTCAGATTATATTACTCTCTACTCAATACCCTACTGTGCCTCTTCATATCTCTCTGAATAAAATCTGAAGTCTATTCCAGAGCATCCCAGGATATACATAATCTGTTGCCCATCACCCACACCTCTGACACCACTCCCTCTTCCCCTACCCACTCTGCCACAGCCACACTGGCCTCCTTGAGCCCACACACATACCAACCTTGCACCTGCCTAAGGGCTTTTTTTTTTTTTTTGTAAAACTGGAATTTAATTGCTTCATAATGTTGTGTTAGTTTTTGCTGCACAGCAAATTGAATCAAGTATACAAATACATATAAATGGGGGACTTTATATGTATTATTTATATGTATATTACATGCATTGTATATCAACTATACAGATACATATAAAGAGGGGACTGTTTGCCATCACAGAGCGTTGAGTTTTTGTGCTATACAGTATGTTTCCATTAGTTACCTATTTTATATACAGTAGTTTATGTATATTAATCTCAGTTTCCCAATTCATTCCTTCCTCTGTTTCCCACCTTGGTTTCCATATGATTATTTTCTACATCTGTTAACTATTTCTGCTTTGCAAATAGGTTCATCTGTACCACTTTTTCTAGATTCCACATATATGCATATACGATGTGTGTTTTTCTTCCCTCTATATGACAATCTTTAGCTCCAGCCTCATCTCTGCAAATGATACAATTTTATTCCTTTTTATGATTGTGTAATATTCCACTGTGGACCTGCGTGACATCTTTATCCATTCCTCTGCTGATGGACATTTCGTTTGCTTCCATGTCTTGGCTATTGTAAACAGTGCTGCAATGAACACTGCAGTGCATGTGTCTTTTCGAATTAATTGCTTTCTAAGGATATATAGTGAGGAGTGGGATTGCCAAATCATATGGTAGACCTATTTTTATTTTTTTAAGGAACCTCCAAACTATTCTCCATAGTGGCTGTACCAGTTTCCATTCCTACCAACATTTAGAAGGTTCCCATTTCCCCACAACCTCTCCAGCATTTACTGTCTGTTGATTTTCCTTAGGGCTTTTTATCCTGGATATTCCTGCCTCCTGGAAATGCTCTTTCTCCCTCCCAAATGTTCATTGAGTGAATGAACTATTTCTCCTTCAAGTCTTTAATCTAACTATACCTTCTCAGCAAGGTATCTCCTGACTACATCATTAAAAATGGAAGCCAAGCCCTAATGATACTTGTGATCCCCTACTCTTGGCCACTTTATCTCTTTTTTCCAATATCATTTAACAACTTATAAAATTCTATAAAATGTATGTACATACCTTGATTATTTATTTTCTGTCCTCCCTTCCCCACTGAGAATATGAGTTCCAAAATCCTAATGATGCTGTTTGTTTTATTCACTGCTGCTTCCCAAAATGTATCTCCCACAAAGAAGTGGTCAGTAAACATTTATTGAGTGACTGAATGTTTATTCAATCTTATCCTTACAGAAGAATTTTAAAACTTTTGTTGTGGATAAACACTAAGAAGGAAACTGCTTTCTTCGGGCCTTAACTTAGGATGTAGAAAGTTGGAAAGAGCATTGTTTTTAAACTAAAAACAAGGAAATAGCAGAAAATCTGCAAATTCACAACTGTTTTTGAATCCACTAGAGACCAACAATCTAATTCTGAATTGAAGGAAAAACAGGTTTCTGGAGAGAGATAGCAAGCCAGCAGTTTCTTACCTGAGACTAATTCTGCTGAACATATCCAAAAGAATTCAGCTAAAATGGTTAAAAATTAACAAAGATTAAATATGGATTACCAAGAGAAAATGGAACATGTAGGGGAGGGGCAGCTGATAAAGGGGAAAACTGATCCATTAGGAAGATCTTCTAAGGCCTCAGATACTCACAAATAAGACTGGGAAGGTCCTGAGGAATGGTATTTCTTGGTAAGGGCCCATTGAACAAAAATGCCAACCATAGAGGAGACACAAAACCTCAAACTGATTCTTCATTCTTCTCTATGGAATAAAAGCCTCAAAGTGCTGGGGAAAAGGCAATAAATACTGCCACTTTTAGGTCATTGGTGAAAACACATTTCAGTTGGAAGAAAACACAAGCATATTCTCTGCTCTGGGACAGGAATACATGCTTGTTCCAGAACTAGAACTAGACAAAAGCAGAATTCTGAGGATGCCAAATCTCTAAGATCCAGGGACACGGTATCTGCCTGGGACAAAGGCATAATAAGAAAAGCAAGTGATGTCTATTTGATCTCAACTTCAGGCTAATATGTTGAGTGCTGAGTATTGTTGGAATACTGAAAGAAAAACAGTGAGTGTGGAGAGACACCCTCTCAAAACAGCAGTGCAAGTTGATGAACTAAAACTGAAGGTGAAATCAACACTTAGAAAACCATATGGAAAATTAGCCTCAACCTTAATGCAAGATAACACGAAAGGCATTTTTAGCCTATGATTCTCAAGGGATAACTACAGCAACAACAAATCTCAAGTCTAGTTCACACCTGTATAGATTTTCTAGAATGACTCACACCTTTACAGTAAAGGCCTATCAGAAGGAAAGACACGCCCACTTGCAGGCATATACACACAAACTCTCATCAAAAATTTATAATTTTCAACAACAAAATTATATAGTATTCAAAAAGTAAAGAAAAGCAATAAACTGTATAAAGTAAACCAAATAATAAAGCTAGACTTACATACATATTTGAAGTATAAAACAAGGACTGAAAAATAACTGATTAATACGTTAGAGGTCATAATATAAAAAGTGGACAACATACAAGAGAAGAGAGGAAATTTCAACAAAGAGAGAGAGAAACCATAAGAACGTTTTGAGTGGAAATTTTGGAAATGAGAAACAAAGTCTTCAGCTGGACTAGTAGTAGTTTCAATAAAGCCAACCTAAAAAGTAGTGAACTCAGATAGGTCAATACAAATTACCCAATCTGAAACACAGAAAGAAAAAAGTGAAAAAAAAAAAATACAGGAACAGGAAATGTGGGACAATATCAAATAGTCTAAATCATGCATAATTTGAACCCTAATTATGAAGGTGAAGGAGAAGACAACAAAAAAGAACAGAATAAATATTTCAAGAAACAATAGCTGAGAATTTTCCAAAATGATTGACAACAAACCACAGATCAAAGAAGCACAAAAAATATCAATCAGATTCAACAATAACAAAAAAAAAACACAAACAAAAATGGCTAGATATATCATATTCAAACTTCATAAAATCAAAGACAAAAAGAAAATCTTTAAGACGGCTAAAGAGAAAAAGATGTATTACACAGAGAAATCAACTAAAAGACATAGATCATCAGATTTATTTTTAAGAAACTCGATGACAAACTATATCATGTCAATAAGATATCCATTTAAATATAAAGATGTAGATAGTTTTTAAAAGGATAGAAAAAGACACACCCTACAAAGACTATCCAAAAGAAAGCTATAAGTAGTTCTATTTCCATTTGACATAGTAGATTTAGTAGACTTATTAGATAAAAAAAAGGTGATTTGGAGAAAAGGTCCAACTTTCAAGAAATCCTAATAATTTTAAAGGCATATTTACCTAAAAACAGAGCTTCAAAATACATGAACCAAAAACTTATAGAATTGAAAGAAGAAACAGACAAATTCATATTTACAGTTGCAGATATCATTGTTCCTCTGTCAGAAATTGGTAGCATAAGAAAACATAATAAAAACATAGAAGGCCTGAATAACGCTGTCAACCAATATGATATGACATTTAGAGAACCCTTTACTGAGCCATACCAGGAATGCCGTTTTCAAGTACAAGTGGTGAGCATTCATTAGAACATGCCATACTTTGTGCAATAAAATATTAAATGTAAATAATTTCATGCAATATGCTTTGATCATACACTGTTAACGACCACATAATCTTATACTCATATATTCATACAATGTTTATGACATAACAAAATTAAACCAGAAATTGATCATGAAATGATATCTGGAAATATTAGTACTCAAATATTTAATCAAAGGAGCAGTCACTCAAAATGTAAGTTTCTGTGGAAGTTTAAAACATTTTGAACTAAATGGAAATGAAAATGTAATGTATCAAAACTGAGGGGTAGAGCTAAAGAAATACAGAGAGGAAAATTTATATCATTAATGTTTATATTAAAAATAAATAAATATGTTATTAATAAGCTTACACTTCTGATTTAAAATAGTAAAATGAATCCATCTCAAGCAGAAAGAAGGAAATAAGAAAGATAAGTGCAGAAATCAATGAAATTAAAAATAGAAAATGTGTACATAAAATCAATAAAGTGTACAGCTAGTATTTGAAAAGGCAATATAATTAACATACCTCTATTTTGGCTGGTCAACCAGTGACAGAAAAAGAGAGAAAAAGAAGATGTGAAGTACTGACACCAGGAAGAAAGGAAGAGGGAACATCACTACAGACACAAAGATGTTAGAAAGTTTATAAAGGAACATTATTTACCCTATGCCCAACTAATTCAAAATTTAGATGAAATGGACAAATTCCCTGAAAGAAAAGAAACTACCAAATCACACACAAGAACAAATATCAATAGATAGTTCAACATCTCTTAAACAAATTGAATTCTAAGTTAAATACCTTCCAACAAAGGAAATGCCAAGCCCAGTTTACTTCAAAGTGCTAGCAGGAAAGGCAGTCCTGCTCTAAACTTTAAGAGTTATCAGAGAATAAAGATGTGATAAATGAGATACATGTAATATATGTACTCAGCCATAGAAAGAAACAAAATAATGCCATTTGCAGCAACATGGGTAGACCTAGAGATTCTCATACTCAGTGAAGTAAGTCAGAGAAGGACAAGTATCATAAGATATCACATATATATGGAATCTAATAAAAATGATACAAATGAGCTTATGTAAAAAACAGAAACATACTCACAGATCTTAAAATAAAACTTTATGGTTACCAAAGGGGATAAGTGGGGGGAAGTGACAAATTAGGAAATGGGAATAACACATACACACTAATATATGTAAAATGGATAACTAACAGAGACCTACTATATAGTACAGGAACTCTACTCAATATTCTGTATTAATATGGGAAAAGAATCTGAGAAAGAATGTGTGTTCATATGTATAACTGATTCACTTTGCTGTACTCCTGAAACTAACACAATATTGTATGCTCCAATAAAAATTTTTAAAGAAAGAGGTATTGGAATATTCCCATCCTTTCAGTTAAGATAAAATAATTGTTGGAACTTGAATGTTTCAGACAAAGCATACAGGCTTATGGAGCATCAGATAAATGAATTTGACATGACTACATCCAAGAAATAGGCAACTTTCACAGACGCTTAATATTTTCAGAAACCACTCCTGTAACAGGAAAAAATTATAGATATACTTGAGCTTATTTGGAATCTTTAGCTTACTTTACTTGTTAAAAAGGCAATTCCCTGAAGTTGAAGCTGATACTGGGGAGGCAGGGTGACGACTGATAGAATTTCAACGTGAGAAAGAGTAGCTGATTTCATATGTACCAATGTGGGCCAGAGGTGGGAGAAGAGAATTTTAATTTGTATGATTTTAACATACTACTAAAGTCCAAAATCACTGCAGATGGTGACTGCAGCCATGAAATTAAAAGACGCTTACTCCTTGGAAGAAAAGTTATGACCAACCTAAATAGCATATTCAAAAGCAGAGACGTTACTTTGCCGACTAAGATCCATCTAGTCAAGGCTATGGTTTTCCCAGTGGTCATGTATGGATGTGAGAGTTGGACTGTGAAGAAAGCTGAGCGCCAAAGAATTGATGCTTTTGAACTGTGGTGTTGGAGAAGACTCTTGAGAATCCCTTGGACTGCGAGGAGATCCAACCAGTCCATTCTAAAGGAGATCAGTCCTGGGTGTTCTTTGGAAGGACTGATGCTAAAGCTGAAACTCCAGTACCTTGGCCACCTCATGCAAAGAGTTGACTCATTGGAAAAGACTTTGATGCTGGGAGGGATTGGGGAGAGGAGAAGAAGGGGACGACTGAGGATGAGATGGCTGGATGGCATCACTGACTAGATGAACGCGAGTCTGAGTGAACTCTGGGAGTTGGTGATGGATAGGGAGGCTTGGCGTGCTGCGATTCATGGGGTCGTAAAGAGTCGGACACGACTGAGCGACTGAACTGAACTGAACTGAAAATCCCTTAGGGATGCAGGCCTTGGAGGAGAAGTGATGGCAATTAACAGGAAATCCACAAATTCTTAGATGTCCAATTCAAAAAAGTGTGACAGTATTTGAATAGGAATTGTATAATGTGAATCAGTTATCAGTATGCAAATATTTATTTCTTACTGCCTACAAACAGGAAGAATGGGAGTGGTCTCTTCACCAGGTCTTAAGTTGAAAGAACATGTGCAAGAGTCCTTATAACAAAGTTGTACCTAAAGTACATTTGGAGAGTAAAACCAACATGCAGAAAATCACTATGGGAATGAAATATTTATTCCTGGAGAAATATAAACTTCCCAAGACCCTAGGGGATACATACACATATGGGGGTTGCATAAATGAGAAACTTGAAGATTACTCTACAATATGACCTCTAAATCCCCATGGTACTGAGTTTTTTGTTTTCATTCCCTGGAGCATCCATTATAAAAAAAATCATGTCTTTGTGCATCCTTTATCCAAGTGTTTCAAATAAATCTGAGGATAGCTATTTTATTAAATATTTCAGCTCACTTACTAGGAAACAATAGAAATGTGGGGAAGGCAGGAAGAAGAATTATAAGAATGTATAATATATGCCTGTAAAGATTAAACTAGTAGTAGTTGAGCAGGTGGAGTTTGCTTCTTCTTCATAGAGCAAATTTTTCAGTAGTCTTCCCTTTAAATTCATTAACAGTAAAATCATCCTCTCTAAAAATGTATGGGACACATTATAATTGAAAGTATCCTTCCATCAAAGCTATTTGATCCCATAAAAATTATATCTTACTTTGCACCATAATTTATTTTACATAGTCTTGGAAGATAACAAAGTCCACATATGAACAATAATTTAATGTCTTATGTTTAAGTAAAAGCTATTAATTTTACTTAGCTCATAACTAAGAGACACTAAAATCCTATACAACATTTCATATTACTATCATATTCTCAATATTCTTTGAATTAGAAGAGTATTTAATTTGACTGAATTTCCTAAAGTCCTATTTTCAAAGGTTTAAACTTTATAAACAAGGGTTTTCAAAATCTTACTAATGATGCTTCATGAAAAAAATGCAAGCAATATATTCTTTCAGTTGGCACTGTGTTCACATAGCTGTTTTGAGCAGTATTAGAAATTTGAAAAAATAAACCAAATGTCTTTATAAAGAACAACGTGTAGAAATTTACTTGCAGAAGTAAATATCACAAAACCAAAGCATCTGACAAAATTAAGGTACCTAATTTGAGGATCTTACCATCAAATCTCTGATAGTAAACAAATACCCTCCCAAGAATGTAAATTCATCTACAGGTCATTGTATCATGTAATGACTGTTTCATTGGCCTGTTTTGACCGATTTCCACCAACCATTCTCTTCCTCAATTTAGTACTTGTTACCCTGGCCTGTCTGCATGGCTCTAAGTGATTCAGCCCTTTCCCATTTTTCACCACATTTCTCAGTATTTGACAATTCTTGGCAATTCTACTTGTGCCAAGTGATTTTTCTTACAAAGGAAAAATGCCTCTATAGAGTTATATTTTAAAAAGAAAGAAGAATATGTTTAAAAGCCAAACGAGAATTTTAGGAGACTATTGACTATTCCATAGGTGAGGAATTAGTGTTTAAACTTGTCCATGTTCTAGTCACAGGTTTATTTAAAGATTTGTCTGATAGGAGGTAAGTTTTCACTTGTTTTGGATTTTGTATTTGATGGTATATGTGGAATAGAGTATTTTATATTCAGCATTCTGCTACTATAACATTAAGAAAAATTATCAATAGTCTCCAACTATCTAAATTGCAATGACTCTGTTTTCTTAGCACCTTTCATTTGAATCTAGATTTTTCCATCCTTAATTTAGCACTGCCTTCTGAAACTAAGCTGCATTATTTTATTGATTTTCAGAGATGCTAAAAAAGAAAAATAAACACAAGTGGGAAAGTTTATTGCTAATTATAGCTGTGTGAAAATGAGATCATATATTGTCATGTTTGCTATGAAAATAAGAGTGAATTAAGCAAAAATATAAAAACTATGATATTATATCAAAAATAATGTGTGCATACACACATATACATAGTTTGATGGAAAAGTATTTTACGTATAATATAGAAATGGAAATAATTTTGAATATAGAAAGGTAGATAGCTGGCTAACAAGCTAGACACATAGAGTTAGATGTTACATATAGATAATATAGATATATGGAAAAGTGTAACAGTTGAAATATCAAAGAGATCATCATTTCCTCTTATCAATTACCTTTTCACTTATCAATTACCTTTTCTCTTTTATTTTAACGAAAGTTAATCTCAGTTACTAAATTCATAGAATACATACCTCTCTATTATGTTCTAAAGAAATCAGAAATAAAAATATTCATCTATGGGTAAAAAAAAACTGATATAAGTTTATAGTCATCAGCATTACAATATGCTTTTACCACTTTCAATCACACTACAAAACACTATATTTCTTGAGCAATATACCCTAGGAATCTTTGTGATATATTCTTTTCATTTATTAAAAATCAGAGTGTTTTAGAACCCGACTTCCTTTTTCTTATTTCTAGGATGTAAAACAATAAAAAGTTGAATTTTAATGAAAATTCCAAGGTTTATGGAATAATCTACTTTTTAAAGTTAGTTTGAATTAGCATCCAAACTTAAAATTCAATGGACAAATGTTGCAGGTTTAAGACTAAAATTGTGCTAAACTAGTCCAATTTCAACAACCTCTCCTTTCAACGTCTATTCTTCTTACCTGAGAAAACCTTTTCAAAACTCTTACATTTTTCCTTAGCCAAATGCAAGCTCTGAAAGAATTCAAGAACAGTTATTTAGATGCTGTAGATAGATGTGGTGAGGAAAGTGGATTATGAGATCTCAGAGATGCAATAAAAAGTGATGCTAATGAGGAGATTTTGAAATTCAAGGAAATCTGAATATTTAAATTTTGACTACATTTCAAAGTTTAAATTATATAAGATAGCTATCAGTCCTGACTTTGAGCACAAACAAATTACCACTTCCAAAATAACTTTACCTAAATATACAAATCAACCAAACATCACACATAATAACTTTTTCAAGATGCAGGATAACTAGGATGTATTGCCACCTGCTAAAAGGCAAATGTCCCTATAATTCCTGAGGAAAACACCCAGACCTCAGCTGGCACTAAAAAGAAATGACAGCATAGTTTGTCATCACAATAATGTTGCTGTATTCTGTTCATTATGTCTGACTCCCTATTATTGAACAGAACTGGATGATCTTTATTTCGTTTACTTTAATCAGAGGGTTCTTCTAAAATGCTTCTGGTTAATATTTGGTTTGAATGAGACACTTTATTAAAACTGCTGGATGTTTCCACTTAACATAGCCTGAATAGCTGAAAGGGAAATAGTAGCGCAAGCATAAAATGGCATAATAAATCAAAGGATACCCTTTTCCTTCTAAACACTTCCAAGGTTAGTTTTCATCTTAATAGAATTGCTGATCTGTCAACTGATCAATGGTAGATATGCCCGTGACTTGTTTCAATGGAAAGAGGGATGTCAAAAATAATGAGAAATAACCCTTGGAGCCTTGTCTAAAAGCATTTCTGTTTTGCAGCACATACTTTGTGTGCACTGAAAAATCTTTTCCCTTCCACTGAGTAAAATTCCAGTTGATTAAAAACAAAAGAACTTAGCTGGTTCCTATTTCTAAGTGTCATGGAGCAACAGATCATTGTGGTAAATACCATTTTCAGGATAGACTTTAAATGAACGATGGTAGCAACAGTTAATTAGAAATCTCCAGCTCCATCTGGGACGATGAGGTGTTACTAGCATTTGAAAGATTAGAAAACTATGTAATTGGAAGAAAGAACATTGCCTCTATAGCAGTTACAGACCTGTTGACCATCCCTATCTCCTCTGAATAATGAGGGAGAGATCTTTTCTCACCTTCTTATATATACTCTGGACGACCAGTTACACCTCCACAGATTAGAAGTTTTAAATCCCTCAGACAGGGTGATAGTTACATGACAACTTCACTTAATTCCAAGAAAAGATAAAGAGACTCTAAAGAGGGTAAGAAATTCTGGTTGTGTCACATTGTATCACCCAGAATAAAGCCTTTAATCAGGAAAGTGAACAACAGAAAGGTATTCCAATCAGTTTCGCAATGACAACATAGTACGCAGAGGACATGGCTCACGGTTAAGTGAAGGTCCCTCCCTGCTGCCTTCAGATCAGAGTTTCAGTTTGGTCTCTGGGGCTCCTTTCTGGCCAGGCAGGGCTTACTATCCAGGCTTGCTGAATATACTCCTATATTAGAAACTCTAGGCTAAAATGATCTGCCTGTGCTTCTCCAGATGAAAACCAAATTTTAGGCATAAAACAATCCCAGTGTCTATCATGGGATCTGTAAGACAGTGACACTGCCTGCCAATTGGGAGTCAAAAGAGATGTGGGTTCCATCCCTGGGTCAGAAATATCGCCTGGAGGAGGAAATGGCAACTCACTCCAGTATTCCTGCCTGAAGAACCCTATGGACAGAGGAGCCTGGCAGGCTACAGTCCATGGGGTTGCAAATTATCAGACATGACTGAGGGATTAACATACACACGGTGTCTATTAAGGACAAAGCATTCAGTAAATCTTTGTTGTACCTGATGAATCTGTCCATTTGACTTCATCAGCCATCAGATTTCAACTTCCTCTCATGTAGAGTCTAAGCCAGAATTTTCCTCTCCTTCTCTTTAATGAATACATGTAGCAAGGTAAGATTGACAGTGCTAGGAAGGGTAATTGTTATCATTCAGTTCAGTTCAGTCGCTCAGTTGTTCCCAACTATTTGTGACCCTATGAACAGCAGCACGCCAAGCCTCCCTGGACATCACCAACTCCCGGAGTCCACCCAAACTCATGTCCATAGAGTCGGTGATGCCATCCAACCATCTCATCCTCTGTCATCCCCTTCTCCTCCTGCCCTCAATCTTTCCCAGCATCAGTGTCTTTTCTTTTTCTTTTTTAATTTTAAAATCTTTAATTCTTACATGCATTCCCAAACATGAATCCCCCTGCATCAGTGTCTTCTCAAGTGAGTCAGCTCTTCACATCAGGTGGCCAAAGTATTGGAGTTTCAGCTTCAACCTCAGTCCTTCCAATGAACACCCAGGACTGACTGCTTTAGGATGGACTGGTTGGATCTCCTTGGAGTCCAACAGAATCTCAAGAGTCTTCTCCAACACCACAGTTCAAAAGAATCACTTCTTCAGCGCTCAGCTTTCTTCACAGTCCAACCCTCACATCCATACATGATCACTGGAAAAACCATAGCCTCGACTAGAAGGACCTTTGTTGGCAAAGTAATGTCTCTGCTTTTTAATATGGTATCAAGGGTGGTCATAACTTTCCTTCCAAGGAGTAAGCATCTTTTAATTTCATGGCTGCAATCACCATCTGCAGTGATTTCAGAGCCCAGAAGAATAAAGTCAGCCAGTTTCCAGTGTTTCCCATCTATTTCCCATGAAGTGATGGGACCGGATGCCATGATCTTAGTTTTCTGAATGTTGAGCTGTAAGCCAACTTTTTCACTCTCTTCTTTCACTTTCATCAAGAGGCTCTTTAGTTCTTCTTCACTTCCTGCCATAAGGGTGGTGTCATCTGCATATCTGAGGTGATTGATATTTCTCCCAGCAATCTTGGTTTCAGCTTGTGTTTCCTCCAGCCCAGGGTTTCTCATAATATACTCTGCATATAAAATTAAATAAGCAGGGTGACAATATATTGCCTTGATGTACTCCTTTTCCTATTTGAAATCAGTCTCTTTTTCCATGTCCAGTTCTAACTGTTGCTTCCTGACTTGCATACAGATTTCTCAAGATGCAGGTCAGGTGGTCTGGTATTCCCATCTCTTTCAGAATTTTCCATAGTTTGTTGTGATCCACACAGTCAAATACTTTGCCATAGTCAATAAAGCAGAAATAGATGTTTTTCTGGAACTCTCTTGCTTTCTCCATGATCCAACGGATGTTGGCAATTTGATCTCTGTTTCCTTTGCCTTTTCTAAAACCAGCTTGAACATCTGGAAGTTCACGGTTCACATATTACTGAAGCCTGGCTTGGAGAATTTTGAGCATTACTTTACTAGTGTGAGAGATGAGTGCAACTGTGCAGTAGTTTGAGCATTCTTTGGCATTGCCTTTCTTTGGGGTTGGAATGAAAACTGACCTTTTCCAGTCCTGTGGCCACTGCTGAGTTTTCCAAATTTGCTAGCATATTGAGTGCAGCACTTTCACAGCATCATCTTTCAGAATTGAAATAGCTCCACTGGAGTTCCATCACCTCCACTAGCTTTGTTCATAGTGATGTTTTCTAAGGCCCACTTGGCTTCACATTCCAGGATGTCTGGCTCTAGGTGAGTGATCACACCATCATGATTATCTGGGTCATGAAGATCTTTTTTGTACAATTCTTCTGTATATCCTTGCCACCTTTTCTTAATATCTTCTGCTTCTGTTAGGTCCATACCATTTCCATCCTTTATCTAGCCCATCTTTGCATGAAATGTTCCCCAGGTAGCTCCAATTTTCTTGAAGAGATCTCTAGTCTTTCCCATTCTGTTGTTTTCCTCTATTTTTTTGCATTGATTGCTGAGGAAGGCTTTTTAATATCTCCTTGCTATTCTTTGGAGTTCTGCATTCAGATGCTTATATCTTTCCTTTTTTCCTTTGCTTTTTGCTTCCCTTCTTTTCACAGCTATTTTTAAGGCCTCCTCAAACAGCATTTTTGCCTTTTTGCATCTTTTTCTTGGTGATGGTCTTGATTCCTGTCTCCTGTACAATGTCATGGACCTCCGTCCATAGTTCATCAGGCACTCTGTCTATCAGATCTAGTCCCTTAAATCTATTTCTCACTTCCACTGTGTAGTCATATGGGATTTGATTTAGGTCATACCTGAATGGTCTAGTGGTTTTCTCCACTTTCTTCAATTTCAGTCTGAATTTGGCAATAAGGAGTTCATGATCTGAGCCATAGTCAGCTCCCAGTCTTATTTTTGCTGACTGTATAGAGCTTCTCCATCTTTGGCTGCAAAGCATATAATCAATCTGATTTTGGTGTTGACCATCTGGTGATGTCCACGTGTAGAGTCTTCTCTTGTATTGTTGGAAGAGGGTGTTTGCTGTGACCAGTGCGTTATCTTGGCAGAACTCTATTAGCCTTGGCCCTGCTTCATTCTATACTCCAAGGCCAAATTTGCCTGTTACTCCACGTGTTTCTTGACTTCCTACTTTTGCATTTCTGTCCCCTAGAATGAAAAGGACATCTTTTGGGGGTGTTAGTTCTAGAAGGTCTTGTAGTTCTTCATAGAACTGTTCAACTTCAGCTTCTTCAGCGTTACTGGCTGGGGCAGACTTGGATTACCATGATATTGAATGATTTGCCTTGGAAACAGACAGAGATCACTTTCACTCACCCCCAAATCCCGACAGATGGGAGCACATATTTTGTTCTGGATGAACATGCACTCAATAAGGGGAATTCTTTTAGAAATCATTCAAGCTGATGTAGAAAAGGAAAAGGAACCAGAGATCAAATTGTCAACATCTGTTGGCTCAGAGAAAAAGCAAGAGAGTTCTAGGAATACATTTATTTCTGTTTCACTGACTATGCTAAAGCCTATGATTGTGTGGATCATGACAAATGTGGAAAATTCTTAAAGAGATGGGAATACCAGACCACCTTACCTGCCTCCTCTGAAACCTGTATGCAGGAAAAGAAGCAACAGTTAGAACCTGACATGGAACAATGGACTGGTTCCAAACTGGAAAAGTAGTACATCAAGGCTGTCACCCTGCTTATTTAACTTCTATGCAGAGTACATCATGAGAAATGTCAGGCTGGATGAAGCACAAGCTGGAGTCAAGATTGCCAGGAAAAATATCAAAAACCTCAGATACACAGATGACATCACCCTTATGTAAGAAAGTAAAGAGATACAAAAGAGCCTCTTGATGAAAGTGAAAGAGGAGAGAGAAAAAGCTGCCTTAAAACTCAACATTCAAAAAATGAAGATCTTGGAATCTGATCCCATCACTTCATGACAAATAGATGGGGAAATAGTGGAAACAGTGACAGACTTTATTTTCCTGTGCTTGAAAATCACTGCAGATGGTGACTGCAGCCATGAAATTAAAAGATGCTTGCTCCTTGGAACAAAAGTTATGACCAACCTAGGCAGCATATTAAAAAGCATAGACATTACTTTGCCAACAAAGTTCTGTCCAGTCAAAGCTATGGTTTTCCTAGTAGTCATGTATGAATATGAGAGTTGTACTATAAAGAAAGTTAAACACTGAAGAATTACTGCTTTTGAGCTGTGGTGTTCTCAAGAGTCTTCTCAAGAAGACTCTTGAGAGTCCCTTGGACTCCAAGGAGATCCAATCAGTCCATCTTAAAGGCAATCAGTCCTGAATATTCACTGGAAGAACTGATGCTGGAGCTGAAACTTCAATTTGGCCACCTGTTGCAAAGAGCCAACTTATTAGAAAAGACCCTGATGCTGGGAAAGACTGAAAGCAGGAGGAGAAGATGACAACAGAGGACAAAATGGCTGGATGGCATCACTGACTCAGTGGACATGAGTTTGAGTAGCTCCAGGAGATGGTGGGGTCAGGGAGGCCTGGCGTACTGCAGTCCATGGGGTTGCAAAGAGTCAGACATGACTGAGTGACTGAGCAACACTTAGAAATTGTATCCAGCATTTCCTTTAGATGTATTCTCTGATGTTTTCCAAGTGCAGTAAGGTATATTTTGAGCTTTAACTTGGGTAAAGCACAAAGACCATCTTTTAAATTGCCTATAGTCATGAGACTAAATGTTTTAGTCTGAGCACTTAAAAAAAGATTTTCTTAAGAAAAAAAAAACATAGAAAATAATACATTTGATATACAAGCAAAGATCAAAGAAACACAACACAGGCACATACACACCCTTTGAAGAAAAATCTTCAAAATACCTACTATAAGCTTTATTCCCAGTAACTTAAGAAAAATAACAATACCTTTTTCATGGCTCAGGGAGAAAATAATAAGATTTTCACATGAGTCTTAACTTTCATTTATCTCTATTACCCATGCCATTCATTTTTTTTTTAATCGGGTGTATAGTTGCTTTACAATGTTGTCTTGTTTACTGCTGTACAACGAAGTGAAACAGCCACACATGTACACATATACCCTTCATCTTGGACCTCCCTCCCACCCTCCCATTCCATCTGTCTGGTTATAACAGAACACCAAGCTGAGCTCTCTGTGCTATACAAGAGATTCCCACTATCTATTTTACATATGATAGTGTGTGTGTGTGTGTGTGTGTGTGTGTGTGTGTGTGTATTAATACCCATCTCCCAATTCATCCCACTGCCCCTTCCCATCCCCATATCCACACTTCCAGTTTCTGCATTTATATTCCTGCCTTGCAAACAGGTTCATCTGTACTATTTTTTAGATTTTATATATATATATGCATTTATATGATATTTGTTTTTCTCTTTCTGACTTACTTTACTCTATATGATAGACTTAGGTCCATCCACATCTCTACAAATGACCCAACTTCCATCTTTTTTATGGCTGAGTAATATTCCATTATGTATATGTACCATATCTTCTTTACCCTTTCATCTGTCAGTGGACATTTAGGTTGTATCCATGTCTGTGTCCTGGTTATTGTAAATAGTGCTGTATTGAACACTGGGGCGCACGTGTCTTTTTGAATTATGGTTTTCTCAGGGTATATGCCCTGGAATGGCATTGCTGGGTCATATGGTAGTTCTACTTTTAGATTTTTGAGGAACCTCCATATTATTCTCCATACCGGCTGTATCAATTTACATCCTCCCAAAGAGTACAGGAGTGTTTCCTTTTCTCTACACCCTCTCCAGGATTTATGGGACAGCTACAAGTAAAAGAATGAAATTAGAACACTCCCTAACACCAAACACACACACACACAAAAAAAAAACACAAAATGGATTAAAAACCTAAATGTAAGACCAGGCACTATAAAACTCTTAGAGTGTAACATAGACACAACACTTTGACATAAATCACAGCAAGATCTTTTTTGACCCATATCCTAGAGCAATGAAAATAAAACAAAAACAAACAAGTGGGATCTAATCAAAATTAAAAGCTTTTGCACAGCAAAGGAAACCATAAACAAGACAAAAAGACAAGCCTCAGAATGGCAGAAGATATTTGTAAACAAAGCAACTGACAAAGCATTAATCTCCAAAATATACAAACAGCAGCTCCCTTTATACATAGATATAAATACATAGATATAGATATAAAATAAATGGCAGACCTAACTAGACATTTCTCCAAAGAATATGTACAGATGGCCAGTACATACAACTCACATTCTTGTGTATTCCAAAGAATACAACTACATAACATGAAAAGATGCTCAAGATCACTAATTATTAGAGAAACGCAGATCAAAATCACCATGATGGGTAGTACCAAAACATCTACAAAAAAATACATGCCATTCTTATAATTGCAAGACATTTAATTTCATTTTCATTCTAATCTTTTGATGGCAAAAATTGTATTAACATCTGCACTGCTAAATTCAGCTTCTCAGATCTCATTAGTATTGCATCTTACAAAATACAAATACTTAAAGTTTTCCTCCATAAAGACATAAGTATGAGAAGGGAAAGCGAAAAGCTAAAGCTAGAGAGAAATATTCTCTTTCTACAAATACAGAGGCACAATCAATTTCTGCCTTCTACAAGAGAAGCTGGAAATTAAATGGTCTTATAGTGGGAAAAAAAAAAAAACGCTTGTAGATACAAAAGCAAAATTTACCTCATTATAAAAGTGATCACATCATTTTGTTTTTGTTGTTCAGTCGCTAAGTAATGTTCAGTTCTTTGTGAGAGCATGGACTGGAGCATGCCACAATAATATATATGTAGCTCTCTGTTTAAAACATTAGTATGTGATATAATACCATATTAATACAATCCTGTCTGTGCTATAATAAATACTGTGTTTCTTTTCATCTCTATGTTTTTTAGATAAAATAATAGCATTCTTTTAAACTCTACTACTGTTTTAATATATATATATATATGGTTCATAGTTTAAAGGTAAATAGTTTTATAAATGTTTACAGTTTTAAACAATATATTCATATTATAATAGATTATAAATTTATAATTATATATAAATAATAATGGTCTAAGATCTAACAAGTGTTTCTCCTGTATCCACTTGACTGCGGTAAGGGCACCCAAAGAGCTGTTGAAACATTCTATCTGGGTGTGTCTGTGAAGGTCTATCCATAAGAGACGAGCATCTGATTCTACAGCCTGAATAAAGAAGATAGCTCTCATCCATGCAGACATATGGCACCAATCTGTTCAGGTCCTGAACAGAACAAAAAGATGAAGGAAGAGCAAATTTGTTCTTTGCTTGAGCTGGGACAGTTACCTTTGTCTCAGAACATCAGCCTTCCTGGTTTTCAGGCCTTTGGACTCACACTAAACTATACCATTGTCTTTCCTGTGTCTCCAGCTTGCAGAAAGCATATTATGGGAATTCTCAGCCTCATTGCATGAGCCAATTCCTTAAAATAATGCTTGCTCTAGTGCTCTCTCTCTCCATATATATATATGTATATACGCACAGACACACACATATATAAATACATATATATGTGTATGTGTGTGTGTACATGCATGCCCACACACTCAGTCATGTCTGACTCATTGTGGCCCCAAGGACCATAGCCCATCAGCCTCCTATGTACATGGGATTTCCCAGGGAAGAATACTGGAATGGGTTACCATTTCCTTCTCCCCCCACCTCATATATATCCCTATCGATACACTATTTGTTCCATTTCTCTGGAGAACCATCCCTGTCAACGATCATCTATTATAATTTAAGTAGTTTTCTTATTGGCTTATGAGTTCATTAAATACTAAAGCTGTTTGTAGAGATGTGGATGGACCTAGAGACTATCATACAGAGTGAAGCAAGTCAGGAAGAGAAAAACAAATATTGTATAGTAATGAATATATGTAGGAGGAGAAAATGGCAACCCACTCCAGTATTCTTGCCTGAAACATTCCATGGATAGAGGAGCCTGGTGGGCTACAGTCCACAGGGTTCCGAAGAGTCTGACAGGCCTGAGCATGCACTCACAGTGCATATATGTGGAATCTAGAAAACTAGAGCAGAAGAACCTACTTACAGGGCAAGAATAGAGACACAGATTTAGAGAACAGTTGTGCGGACACAGGGAAGGGGGGCAAAGGTGGTAGGATGAATTGGGAGAAATGGGATTGACATGTATACAGTACCAGGTGTAGAATAGCAGGCTAGTGGGAAGCTATTGCTCAGTGCTCTGTGATGACAGAGGGCAGGATGGAGGGGTGGCAGGGAGGCACCAGAGGGAGGGGATATATGTAAACATGATACTGATTCACTTTGTTGGTACAGCAGAAACTAACACAACATTGTAAAGCAACTCTATTCCAATAAAACATAATAGAGCTATAAAATCTCTGCAGTATTTCCAGTTTCTTCCCCCAAAAAATACTATCATAATTCAACTTGTCATAATTCAAATATTATCTTAATTCAAATTTTAAAATGTTCTCAAAAACTAGAGAATGTGAAAACAATGCTCCAGATGGCATGACATGGAAATGATAGGAAGGTCTACATAAAAAGAGTCCCTCCATGGCAACCGCTATTCTACACGTGGAGGGCACCAAAGAAACTGGAATTTCACCAAGGGATGTGTTCACTCCTATCAGCCTTTCTTCTGACAATTTGCTACAGGTTATTTTCCTTTAAAGACACAATGTCTGATAACTGTGAGATATAGACTTTAGTCAGATGTGTCGAGTAAGCTATGAATTTTCCATATTCAAATATTCTCTACCATTTTATAAATGAAGAAACTTTTGCCTAGAAAGCAAGATGCCACAACACAAATTACTGAGGAGAAGGTTATTCTGACTTGTATGTTTATTTATAAGTGGCCTTTTCTATTAAATCTACATCCTTCCACTTGAGGTCCTCAACCACGGAGACTTCTGCATGTTAGAAAGTACGATGGAGTTTTCATGGGTAAAGAGTTTTTTAGAATTTCTTGAACTTCCAAATTGGAGTATATAATTTTCTCACTAGAATATATAGTAGATGAGAAGGGGAGAGTCATGAAGCTGCCTCGCATGTGGACACTGAGTAACTGGCAAGGCTCTCATGCTAGCTTACAGGTTTACCCACTGACACTATCTACCATCCCCTATGCACTATTCAAAGGTATAGGTCTGCCAATTGACATCTAAATATGTACCTCATGCATTTAACAGACTCAAAGCTGTTAATGGGACTGACACATACATACTACTACATACAAAATAGATTACTAATAAAGACCTACTCTATAGGAGAGGGAATTCTTCTCAGTACTCTGCAATGACCTACATGGGGAAAGAATCTAAAAAGGAATGGATATATGTATATGTATAACAGATTCACTTTGCTGTACACCTGAAACTATCACAATATTGTAAGTCAACTATATTCTAATAAAAATTAATTTAATAAGAATGCCTCATTTTTCTAAATGGTGAGTGAGGAGACAAAATTAAAAATAATGCAAAAGACAGGTACAAATTATAAAAGCAGTATTTTAAACATCAGTTTTCAATACATAAGACTTTGAGTCTTATAACATTTATTTTAGAAGGTAGAGCGCAATAGCAAATATATCAATAGGTCAGTCAATCTATAATTAACCACTGTTGTTCAGTTTGATTGACTTCAGTGCATAAACCAAAAAAGGAGCAAAATTACTGAAAAAATCCAAAATAATAAAGAATGATACACATGCTAAGAAGACTTTTTTCCCTAAAGACTCATTCTTGAAATTACATCTTTTCAAAATGCGAAGTAGAAAAGGAATGAGGAAATTAAAATTCGACTTCTGAAAGTGCAGCACCACTTGCTGAAAATAATTATTCAGTGACAGAAATAAATGGATCTAAGAGCATGTGAGTGTAATTATGTACCACAGGTAGTAAATATCATGTTATGTTTCAATGATTTTATGGATATCGAACTCATCTGTATGCTATTTCTAATAGCAATTTTATGACTAAAACTAATAAATATAGGAAACTGTTCTGATTTTTAATAATACATGGTTTCTTATGGTGATAGTTTATTTGGGCTGATGTAAAATGATAAATCTGAAGGCTAAGGTTAAAGCACTTCTTGGAAAATAAGTGAAAACATTAAATGCATTCCCTGTCCTAGATCTTTCTAAAGTCATTATTGCATTTTTTGAAAGTATACTTCAGGGGCTTCTTTTCCACTTCAAAGTTAAAGCCATTAAACTTACTGTTCCATGTAATAAATTAATAAACAAGAATAGATTAACCAAATGATATGGAGAATTACCTCTTCCAGTTCCTCTCATTCTCCTCGAGTTCATTGTTGTTTCTCTCTTGGGAAGCGGGGGAAAGTTCTATTTAAATTTAGATTGAATAAAGTGCTTGGTAAGATATTTCATACTCCCAGAAGCGTGGTGTGTGACGGAGAGAAGAAATGGACTGGTTTTTTTCCTGGAGCTTTTCGATATTTTGGCCTGTGAGCAGCTCTGTTGAGTTGGCTGCCAAAATAACACTGGCAGTTCTTAAAACTCCCACCACAGCTCAGAAAGCAACCCAGGAAGGATTTCCCCAAATACCAACTGTCCTTTATGGCTTGGTGAACTCTAATACTGAGCTTCCCCATACTCTTCACCTTTACCTTATAAGAATCCTGCAGTTTTACTACATGCTGAGGGGAAAAGACTAATAGTAGCAACCGCTGAACAGCCTTTTATGGCGGGTGAAACACTTCCTGGGGTTTGACTGTCACTGTGACTTCCACTCAAGGGGCCTCATCATGGCCAGGGGGCTGTCTGCATGGGCTGAGACTGGGGTAAGATGGAAATAATCAACCTGTACACTTTGGAGAATGAAAGAGAGTCGAGCAACAATTACATCAGGGCAGTAGATATAAGTCTGAACTATCTAATAATACTAAACAATATCTAATAATACTAAACTAACATCTAAACTAACTAGTCTCCTATCTAATATGCACACAGAGTGTGCCAGCAGGGCAGGTCTTCAATTTATCACCAAAACACTTCCATCAATTTGAAAAAAATCCAATCATGCCACTTCCTTCTGTGTGAGCATTTGTGATCCATGGGCTAGTGAAGTTTGGACAACTTGTTGAAGTGGGGAGTATCTGGTTTATGTTAATATATATTTCGTTCTTTCATTTAAGTTAAAATTTCTGCAAGGCTGTTTAACTGATTAGTATGGAAAAGATCCTGATGTTGGGAGGGATTGGGGGCAGGAGGAGAAGGGGATGACAGAGGATGAGATGGCTGGATGGCATCACCGCCTCAATGGACATGAGTTTGAGTGAACTCCGGGAGTTGGTGATGGACAGGGAGGCCTGGCATGCTGCAATTCACGGGGTTGCAAAGAGTTGGACATGACTGAGCGACTGAATTGAACTGAACTGAACAGAATGATCTTATATGATTCAAACTGCCATCACTATGCTATATATCTCCAGTTAGATTTTCCTTTTCTACTTCTAAATTCACTTCTGTGAACACTCATACTGGCCTATAACCATATCTCCTGTCCTTTTTGAGAACCATTAAGTTATGCCGTAGTTAAGAAGCAAAGTTGTACTAATGCATAGACAGGAACAGAGTTTAATGACTGATTAAGCAGATGATGGTGACATCATGAAAGAAGTGTATTCTTTTCAGCAAAGGAAAATGTTGACTCTTCTTGCATTTTATAAGTCCATTCTGACAAAAATCATTGATTCATGTACTACATCAGCCAACAGACATAAAGGTGAGATCTTGACTTATTCCTTTTTTTCATTTTTAATTGTCTTCAAAGGCTCTTTTAACATCTTGCCTCTAAAACACAGCCCTGGAATGGTTGATTTTAGTTATTTATTTATGCTAATTGTTGCAAAATTGCTATTTGTTAGTCTCAGGTTCACTCACTCAATATTTACTGAGTGCCTACAATAGGGCAGGTATGTTTTAGGCACTGGGGCAAATGTATTCAGGTTATAAAGAGCTTCTGATCTCAGGGAATTTATGTTCTGTAACAGAGAGACAGAAAAATAAATCAATTAAAAAAATACTAGTAGTGACAAATCATTCAGATAATTGGGCTGCTGCTGCTGCTAAGTTGCTTCAGTTGTGTCCGACTCTGTGCGACCCCATAGACAGCAGCCCACCAGGACCCTCTGTCCCTGGGATTCTCCAGGCAAGAACACTGGAGTGGGCTGCCATTTCCTTCTCCCATGCATGAAAGTGAAAAGTGAAAGTGAAGTTGCTCAGTTGCATCGAACTCTTCACGACCCCATGGACTGTAGCCCACCAGGCCCCTCTGTCCACGCAATTTTCCAGGCAAGAGTACTGGAGTGGGTTGCCATTTCCTTCTCCAGATAATTAGGCTGATACTTAGCAATTGACTGAATCAGAACAAACCTTTCCGGAGGAGAGCTTAACTTTTCTAGAAAAGTCAACTTAATGCCTTTCCCAAATAAGTTTGTCCCATTCTTACCTTTATCATGTTCTCTTCTACTGTTCTTCATATCTCTACAGCAGCTAGTTTTCTACCTGTTGATTAAGAACACAAAATTTTCCTGTTCTTTGAACTGGTAACACACCACAGATATCCTCACTTGTATAGGAGCACTTTTATACAATGACAGGATATATAAAGGTAAGAAAATCTCTTAACCACCCATCTTAAAGATGAATAAGGTAAAACTGGAAGATTTTAGTTCTTCAGTAGGTTTTGACCTACCTCAGAAGATCTTCAAAATTATTCCAGACAAACAGACCAATGGAATAGATAATCCAGCAAGTTGTCTAGATATGTGTGATTTACAATACAACTTAGGAGATAAGTGAAGTACAGCAGGGAAGAAGATGGTATTTTCACTAAATAGTGCTGGGGGGATAGGGTAGACATACGGGGGGAATGGTATATTGATTCCTACAGTTTGTCCATTTTTAATTTGCTTTCTATGAATGTCCTATTCAAACATTTTGGCAATTCTTTTTTGGTATCTGTGTCATTTTACCATAGATGTGTAGGAGTTTTTTTTCTTTTTTTATATGTCGTAGGTTTATTGGATATATATATTACAACTATTTTCCCTTATTGTGTGGCTTGCTGCCTTTCCTAACTTAAAGGTGTCTTTGGATAAATAGAATCTTTACAATTTTAATGCAATCTTTTAATCAATTTTATTTACAATTAGCACTTTTTTATCTTCCTTAAGAAATTTTTACTTTTGTTCCCACTCCCCAAAAACTTTGTTGTTTTACCATTCACATTTACCTGTAATATATTTAGAGTTGTTTTTCACATACGAAGCCCCCTCCAGTTCAGTTCAGTTGCTCAGTCATGTCCGACTCTTTGCAACCCCATGGACTGCAGCACGCCAGGCTTCCTTGTCCCTCACCAACTTCCAGAGGCTGTTTAAACTCATGTCAATCAAGTTGGTGATGCCATCCAACCACCTCATCCTCTGTCATCCCCAGATGTTCAAGCTGGTTTTAGAAAAGGCAGAGGAACCAGACATCAAATTGTCAACATCCGCTGGATTATCAAAAAAGCAAGACAGTTCCAGAAAAACAACTATTTCTGCTTTATTGACTATGTCAAAACCTTTGTGTGGATTACACCACAAACTATGGAAAGTTCTTAAAGAGATGGGAATACAATACCGCCTGACCTGCCTCCTCAGAAATCTGTATGAAGGTCAGGAAGCAACAGTTAGAACAGGACATGGAACAACAGACTGGTTCCAAATAGGGAAAGGAGTATGTCAAGGCTGTATGTTTTCACCCTGCTTATTTAACTTACATGCAGAGTACATTATGAGAAATGCTGGGCTGGATGAAGCACAAGCTAGAGTCAAGATTGCTGGGAGAAATAGCAATATCCTCAGATATGCAGATGACACCACACTTATGAGTGAAAAAGTTGGCTTAAAGCTCAACATTCATAAAATGAAGATCATGTCATCTGGTCCCATCACTTCATGGGAAAAAGATGGGGAAATAGTGACAGACTTCATTTCTTTGAGCTCCAACATCACTGCAGATGGTGACTGCAGCCATGAAATTAAAAGACACTTACTCCTTGGAAGGAGAGTTATGACCACTTAGATGGCATATTAAAAAGCAGAGACCTTACTTTGCCAACAAAAGGTCCGTCTAGTCAAGGTTATGGTTTTTCCAGTAGTCATGTATGGATGTGAGAGTTGGACTATAAAGAAAACTGAGCCCTGAAGAACTGATGCTTTTGAACTGTGGTGTTGGAGAAGACTCTTGAGAGTCCCCTGGACTCCAAGGAGATCAAACCAGTCAATCCTGAAGGAAATTAGTCCTGAATATTCATTGGAAGGACTGATGTTGAAGCTGAAACTCCAATACTTTGGCCACCTGATACGAAGAACTGACTCATTGGAAAAGACCCTGATGTTTGGAAAGATTGAAGGCGGGAGGAAAAGGGGATGACAGAGGATAAGATGGTTGGATGGCATCACCAACTCAATGGACATAAACTTGAGTAAACTCCAGGAGTTTGTGTGACAGGGAGGACTGGCGTGCTGCAGTCCATGTGGTCACAAAGAGTTGGACACAACTGAGGAATTGAACTGAACTGAACTGAACAGATGTTGGCAATTTGATCTCCAATTCCTCTGCCTTTTCTAAAACCAGCTTGAACATCTGGACATTCACAGTTCATGTACTACTGGAGCCTGGCTTGGAGAATTTTGAGCATTACTTTGCTAGTGTGTGAGGTGAGTGCAAAAGTTTGAACATTCTTTGGCATTGCCCTTCTTTGGGACTGGAATTAAAACTGAACTTTTCCTGTACTGTGGCCACTGCTGAGTTTTCCAAATTTGCTGGCATATTGAGTGTAGCACTCTAACAGCATCATTTTTAGGATTTGAAATAGCTCAACTGAAAGTCCATCACCTCCCACTAGCTTTGTTCTTGGTGATGCTTCCTAAGGTCCACTTGACTTCGCATTCTAGGATGTCTGGCTCTAGGTGAGCGATCACACCATCATCATCACATGGGTCATGAAGATCTTTTCTGTATAGTTCTGTGTATTCTTGCCACCTCTTCTTAATATCTTCTGCTTCTGTTAGGTCCATGCCATTTCTGCCCTTTATTGTGCCCATCTCTGCATGAAATGCCCTAATGTTCTTGAAGAGATCTCTAGTCTTTCCCATTCTGTTGTTTTCCTTTATTTCTTTGCAGTGATAACTAAGGAAGGCTTTCTTATCTCTCCTTGCCCCCTATAGCTTGCACCATATATGAAAAGCAAGTCTAAATGTATTACAGGTAAAGGTGAATGGTAAAACAACAAATCTTTAAGGGGAGTGGGGACAAAAAGAAAGGATTTCTTTAGGAAGATAAAAAGTGCTAACTGTAAATAAAATTGATTAAAAGACTACATTAAAATTTTAAAGATTCGGTTCATCCAAAGACACATTTAAGAGAAAAATGGCAAGCCATGGAACGAGGGAAAATATTTGTGTTATATATATATATATATATATATATATATATATATATATATATCCAATAAACCTACAATATATAAATATCTCCTACAAGTCAATAGTAAAATGACATAGATGCCCAGAAAGAATTGGCAAAAGTTTTGAACAGGACATTCATAGAAAAAAAATTAAAATGGACTACTGATGTAAGAAAAAGTATTTAGCTTCACAAGTCAATTATGAAATAAATACTAAAACCACATGGAATACCACTGCACCTATACTTGATTGGTTAAAATTTAGAAGGAAAATGATACATATTCTCAACTATTAGCAAGGATATGGAATCAATGTAAAAGTATAACTTGGCTCAATTACTTTAGAAACATCTGGCAGAACCCACTAAATAGGATAGACAAATACCTTATGACTAGAAATTCTATGTCCTTCTCCCACAGATGTGCATATCAAAGACATATATAATAATGTTCATATTTACACTATTGTTTTTTTTTCACTGTTTGCATTCCGGTTTATTTATTATCAGTCTCTGATCTTATCTTTCTTTCTTTCTTTCACTTCATTGTTTTGGAGGCTAACTTCTTTATAATATTGTATTGGTTTTGTCATACATTGACATGAATCCGCCATGGTGTTCATGTATTCCCCACTATTCTCAAAAGGCAAAAACCAGAAGTGAATGTCTATCCCGAGTAGAATAGATAAAGTGTGATATATTCGTATCATTGAATGCCATGTGGCAAGGACTAACCAACTAAGGCCTTTGGGTCAGTTCTGATATGAAGTCTGTTTTTGTAAGGCTTGAAAACTAAGAATAGTTTCTATATTCTTAAGGGATTGGTGAAACACCCACAGAGAGAAGAACATGCCACAGTTCTAAATGTGTCCTCATGCTTGTGCTCAGTTGTTCAGTCGTGTCCGACTCTTTGCAGCCCATGGACTGTAACCGGCCAGGCTCTTCCGTCCATGGGATTTTCCAGGCAAGAGTACTAGAGTGGGGTGCCATTGTCGCTCAGTCATATCCAACTCTTTTGTGAAGCCATGGACTATAGCCCTCCAGGCTCCTCCGTCCATGGGATTCTCCAGGCAAGAATACTGGAGTGGGTTGCCACTCCCTCCTCCGGGAGATCTTCTCAACCTAAGGATTGAATCTAGGTCTTCTGGGTCTTCTGCTTTGGCAGGTGAATTCTTTATCACTGAGCCATTGGATGTGTCCTGCAAAGCCTAAAATATTTTGTATTGGCTCCTTTAAAGAACATATCTACAGGCCCCTGTTACACATCAGTGAGACAACAGTGGGGACAGATAACTTAAGATATGTTGCTGGGAGGAAGATGCCAGACATGAGAGAGAATACAAAACGTGACTCCCTTCAAAACAGTTCAAAAGCAAGCAAAACTCATCTATGAGGTCAGAAGTTAAGCTAGTATTTTCCTTGGAGGGTGAGAAGCTACTAGAAAGGGTCCAGGCAAGTTCCTGGGGTTGGACTATTTCTTTTTCCTTGTTATGTTCCGTATACACAGATGGACTCACTGGTGGATATCTCTTGAGTGTATACTCACAGGAATGGACACTTTTCTGTGTTTAAGTTCTATCTCTACTTTAACAAAATTTAAGGAAAAATAAAATAAATCTCCATGGTAATTAACATGTATATCCATATTTTCAAGGATGTTTACCATAGAATTATTTAAGATAGATAAAGGGAGAGTAAGTCTAACAGTCCAACAACAGATTTGGTTAAAAAAATTTTGAATTATCCACACAGCGAACTCCTAAGTAACCATAAAGCAATAAAATGATGAAAGAACACTTGACAATAAGCTTGTGAAAGAATATTTATTTGTATGGAAACATGCAAATGACATATCTTAAATGAAAAGATTAGAAAGAGTATATGCCCAATGAGTCTTTTGTAAAGGCACAAACACATATCAGGATCTCTGTCTAGAGGAATATTTCCAAACAATGCATGGTACTTTCTTCTGGGTGTGGAATTTAAGGTGCTTTCACTTCGTTATTGTTTTTGTTAGTTTACTCCTAAAAATATTTTTGCAGGGAAAACATCTGTTTTAAAACATAATCATTTAAAATACTTTTGGAAAAATTGGCAACCGGCACAGTGATTTGAAAGCCGGTTGCACCGGCTGATTATCAGTCTGGAAGATGGTGTGAGGAAACAAAGAAAGATCTATGGTCAGCTGTAGGAGCTGTAGGGACACTCTATAAATATGCTGCTTCTATTCGGGTCTCTTAGTACAAGATCCCAACCTCAAAGAGATCTAAGGCTTTACAGTATTAGAAGTGTCACACTGACATCGCCACCACTCTTCATTTCTAAGCACTGTAAGCCCCTGGGGGTGATAGACGATTTCTCTCTCATGCTGATAAATAGATGCTGACATGGCTGTATTATCTCCTCAAGGTTAAAAATCAATGGTTTACCCGTGAAAACATCTGTTTGTAAGCTTGTCTTTGCTTCTCTCATGGGCCACATTTACATGCTGGGCTTTAAGCACGCCAGAAATGAGAAGCTTAAGTTCCGTTTGGCCTGATTTTTTCTTCAACATGCCAAGACAGCTCTCTGTGAGAGGAAGGGGGTGGAGGTGGGACTGGAACAGCAATGCAAGCCCGCACTCATCCATTTGTAATGAGAACAAGTTAAATTTCACCTGTTAAAAATTAATGAATAGCCTCTCTGAGCAGGTGACTAGAGACATGAGCACTGATTTTAGATCAAGTGATGGATGTGGAATATATGCCAGCCAAGAGGATTCAAATAAGTAGAACTTTGTTGTTGCTGCTGTTGGTGTTAGGCTGATGAGAAAATGGGTTCCGTTATCTCATAGAGGGAGTGGAGGAATGTTCATATTTAATTTGACTCTTCTTCATCAAAAACAACATGAAAAAGTTTATTGGACAATGAAGGACTTTTCATCCAGAAAGGATTTAGCTTAAAAAACAAACAAGCAAACAAACAAAAACACTGGCATCAGCGTTCACTGCAAGAGCTGGTTCATGAGTGTTTTCTGAAAACAAATTCTTTTCTAGAATTTCTAGAGTTTCTCAGTGCTCTACAGAAAGCATCTGAAATTCTACACAAACACTGAACTTATCTCTCTCTTGCTATCCCTAATTTAACTCTTTCTTGGCATCTTTATCTCTGTTCATGACAGGTCCACCCCCCGACTTTGCTCAGGCCCCAAACCTTGGTATTGCCCTTGATGCCCTTTTCAAAACCCCACACCCTGTAGCCCCTGTGCCAGTAACTCCTGCTAGATTTAACTACAAATATTCCCATAAATCTACTTCCTCTCACCACCCACACTGCTGTTCTCCTGATCCAAGCCACCTGATATCTTATATGGATTTTTGCACAGTCTCTCAAATGGCCTTCTGACTGTTTCTTGTCCCCTGGAGTCAACGCCCCAGCCTAACACCCAGAATCACTTTGTTAAAAAGCAAGTGAGCTCACAGGATTCTTTTGGTCATTTTCCTTCAGTGGCCCCCATCTCACCCAGAGGAAATGCTAAGTTCTCAAGACCCTATCAAAGTATAACCTTTCACCCTTTGCAACATCTGGGAGCAAAACCTCACTGATTCTGTGACTTCTAACTTCTACTAGAAGGGTTTTTTTTTTTATTCTAATTAAGCAAAGCTTCATAGATTCTAATTTCTATTTTAATGTTGCTTTCTATTCTTTGATGTTTTCTACATAGTTTAAAGTGATAACTTCAATTCTCTTTTGTCAGATCGTCTCTTAATTTCAGGGCTTTACATGTATAACAGCTACCAGACAGTATTTAAAGAATTAGTCATGCTTATAAAGATATGTTTCTCCACACCCACAAAGACTAGTGGTTGACAAAGAGAGACTGAATGGGATTTGGGGATTAGCAGATACAGATTATTATGTACATAGAATGGGTAAACAATAAGTTTCTACTCTATAGCACAAAGAACTATATTCAATATCCTGTGATAAACCATAATGGAGAAGAATGTGGAAAATAATATATATATGTATAACTGAATCACTTCACTGTGTAACACAAATTAACATAACATTGTAAATCAACTATACCCGAAAAAGGCAAAAAAAAAAAAAACCCTAAAAGATGAAAATAAAAGTGAAAAAATGAAGATACATCTGTTATAAATGATACTGTATCATGTAGAAGAAGAATCATATACCCATAAAAAGATCAATACATAAAACTTGCTGCTGCAGCTGATTAACTGCTTCAGTCATGTGTGACTCTGTGTGACCCTATGGACTGCAGTCCACCACACTCCTCTGTCCATGGGATTCTCTAGACAAGAGTAGGAGTGGGTCGCCATGGCCTCCTCCAGGGGATCTTCTTGACCCAGGGGTGGAACCCAGGTCTCTTGCATTGCAGGCAGATTCTTTACCACTGAGCCACCAAGGAAGCTCACATAAAGCTTAAAAGAATTCATACGTTTACTTTTAATATTTGTGATCTTTCATTTAATATGCCATTACTAAATAAGGCAACATCCACCAGCCCCCAAAGGAAAACATACAAAATTATATTACTGATGTTACTGAACTGGAGTCAACATGAGTGACTGAGGGTTATTTCCATTTCGAATAAGAAAAGTGGCAACACTTTTATATGCATTTTGTAGAAGATCAATAGCCTTGTTGCTCTTGAACTGATCATTTCAAGATGTACAAACTGGGTTTCAAAGAGACAGAGGAACTAGAGATCAAATTGGATCACATTCACTGGATCATGGAAAAAACAAAGGAATTCCAGAACTATGTCTACTTCTGCTTCACTGACTACATGAAAGCCTTTGACTGTGTGGATCACAACAAACTGTGGAAAATTCTTAAAGAGATGGGAATACCAGACCACCTTACTTGCTTCCTGAGAAACCTGTGTGCAGATAAAGAAGTGACAGTTAAATGGGACATGGAATAGCTGACAGATTCAAATTGTGAAAGGAGTACAACAAGGCTGTACATTGTCACTCTGCATATTTAATTTTTATGCGGAGTACATCAAGTGAAATGCTGGGCTGGATGAAGCATAAGCTGGAATGGGCTGGATGAAGCATAAGCAGGAATCAAGATTGCTGGGAGAGATATCAACAACCTCAGATGTTCAGATGATACCACACTAATGACAGAAAGTGAAGAGGAAGCAAAGAGCCTCTTGATAAGGGTAAAAGCAGAGACTAAAAAAGCTGGCTTGAAACTCAACATTCGAAAAAATACAATCATGGCATCTTGTTCCATTACTTCATGGCAAATAGATGGGGAAAAGTGGGAGCAGTGATAGAATTTACTTGGGCTCCAAAATCACTGATGATGGAGACTGCAGTCACGAAATTAAAAGACACTTGCTCCTTGGAAGAAAAGATATGAAAAACCTAGCATATTAAAAAGCAGAGACATTACTTTGCTAACAAATGGCCCTACAGTCAAAGCTATGGTTTTTCCAGGAGTCATGTATGGATGTGAGAGATGGACCATTAAGAAGGCTGTTCAGTTCAGTTCAGATACTCAGTCATGTCCAACCCTTTGCGACCCCATGAAATACAGCACACCAGGCCTCCTTGTCCATCACCAACTCCAGGAGTCCAACAAAACCCATGTCCATCGAGTCAGTGATGCCATCCAAACATCTCATCCTTTGTCATCCCCTTCTTCTCCTGCCCCCAGTCTTTCTTAGCATCAGGGTCTTTTCAAGTGAGTCAGCTCTTCACATCAGGTGGCCAAAGTATTGGACTTTCAGCTTCAACATCAGTCCTTCCAATGAACACCCAGGACTGATCTCCTTTAGGATGGACTGGTTGGATCTCCTTGCAGTCCAAGGGACTCTCAAGCATCTTCTCCAACTTCACAGTTCAAAAGCAGCAATTCTTCAGTGCTCAGCTTTCTTTATAGTTCAACTCTCACATCCATACATGACTAGTGGAAAAACCATAGCCTTGACTAGATGGACTTTTGTTGGGAAAGTAATGTCTCTGCTTTTTAATATGCTATCTAGGTTGGTCATAACTTTCCTTCCAAGGAATAAGCATCTTTTAATTTCATGGCTGCAATCACCATCTGCTCTAATTGGAGCCAAAAAAAAAAAAACCACAGTTAGTCACCGTTTCCACTGTTTCCTCATCTATTTGCCATGAAGTGATGGGACTCGATGCCATGATCTTAGTTTTCTGAATGTTGAGCTTTAAGCCAAATTTTTCGCTCGCCTCTTTCACTTTCATCAAGAGGCTCTTTAGTTCTTCTTCACTTTCTGCCATAAGGGTGATGTCATCTGCATATTGGAGGTTAATGATATTTCTCCCAGCAATCTTGATTCCAGCTTGTGCTTCCTCCACCCCAGCATTTCTCATGATGTACTCTGCATTAAGTTAAATAAGCAGGGTGACAATATACAGCCTTGATGTACTCTTTTTCCTATTTGAAACCAGTCTGTTGTTCCCTGTCCAGTTCTAGCTATTGCTTCCTGACCCGCATACAGATTTCTCAGGGGTCAGGTCAGGTGGTCTGGTATTCCCATCTCTTTCAGAAGAGCAAATACCTTCTATGGACAGAGGGTGAAATAAGGCTGAGTGCTGAAGATTTGATGCTTTTGAACTGTGGTATTAGAGAAGACTCTTGAGAGTCCCTTGGACAGCAAAGAGGTCAAACCAGTCAATCCTAAAGGAAATCAAACCTACATATTCATTGGAAGGACTGATGCTGAAACTAGCTCCAGTACTTTGGCCACGTGATGTGAAGAGCCAACTCACTGGAAAAAATCCTTATGTTGGAAAAGACTGAAGGCCAAAGGAGAAGGAGGATGCAGCGGATGAGATGGTCGGATGGCATCACCAACTCAGTGGACATGACTCTGAGCAAACTCTGGGAGATACTGGCGGACAGAGGAGCCTGGAATGCTGCAGTCCATGAGGTTGCAAATAGTTGGAGACAAATTAACAACTGAACAACAACAATAGCCCTAGCTGTACTGATTAATTGGTTAAATCAAATGCTTGGAAGGAATATTTTCAAGGCAAGAACTTAGTCTAAAGAAAGAGATGAGTAGAGGCAGAGCTGGATAATTCTCACACCAAGTTCAGTTTGCTAGCATTTATACCTTTGTAAACAGTCAAGAGAAGGGTCTGATTTAACATTAATACGATTGACTTCTCCTCCTGATAATGAAAACAGTAGCATGTTTTAAGACGCACTTTTATTTCATCACAGACTTTAAAAATATTTATAGACACTTTCAAAGCATAGATGGTTTACCTTCACCCCTTGCTTAGAAATGAAACTGTGCTTTAATCAATCAGAAAATGGAGTTTAAAACTGTAGCCTCTGGGCTGGGTTAGTTTGATGGCCATCTCTAACACAGATAAAACTTAACCATAGACAAGTCATTTAACCATTGGTTTCCTCTGTTTCTTCCTTGAAAAATTCTTATTAAAAAAGTACCAATAAAATATGA
The DNA here is from genome assembly GCF_042477335.2 of Ovis canadensis. Classification (NCBI taxonomy): domain Eukaryota; kingdom Metazoa; phylum Chordata; class Mammalia; order Artiodactyla; family Bovidae; genus Ovis; species Ovis canadensis. The sequence goes on from NC_091256.1 coordinate 28,951,142, forward strand.
ATGTTGTGAGATATTGATACATATGAACCATATATTCTCTACGACTTCCAAAGCATTATCTGTTACTTTTTACTAACAGCTGCTACTGCCTATCTACTCTATAAATTTAAATAAGCAACTAAAGCTTTTAGTAAGCTTATTTTGTGCTAGGATTTCCCTTATACTATGTACATTTGAATTATCTTTGGCATTGCCTTTCTTTTGGATTGGAATAAAAACTGACCTTTTCCAGTACTGTGGCCACGGCTGTTTTCCAAATTTGCTGGCATATTGATGCAGCACTTTCACAGCATCATCTTTCAGGATTTGAAACAGCTCAGGTGGAATTCCATCATCTCCACTAGCTTTGTTCATAGTGATGCTTCCTAAGGCCTACTTGACTTTGGACTCCAAGATGTCTGGCTCTAGACGAGTGAGCACACCAGCATGGTTATCTGGGTCATTAAGATCTTTTTTGTACAGTTCTTTTGTGTATATTTGCCACCTTTTCTTAATATCTTCTGCTTCTATTAGGTCCATACTGCTTCTGTCCTTTATTGTGCCCATCTTTACATGAAATGTTCCCTTGGTATCTCTAATTTTCTTGAAGAGATCTCTAGTGTTTCCCATTCTGTTCTTTTCCTCTATTTCTTTGCACTGATCACTTAGGAAGTCTTTCTTATCTCCTCTTGCTATTCTTTGGAACTCTGCATTCAGATCCTTATATCTTTCCTTGTCTCCTTTGCCTTTCACTTCTCTTTTCTTAGCTATTTGTAAGCCCTCCTCAGGTAACCATTTTGCCTTTTTGCATTTCTTTTTCTTGGGGCTGGTTTTGACCACCACCACCTATACAATATTACAAACCTCCATCCATAGTTCTTCAGGCACTCTGTCTATAGATCTAATCCCTTGAATCTATATGTCACTTCCCCTGAATAATGGTAAGGGATTTGATTTAGGTCATACCTGAATGGTCTAATGATTTCCCCTACCTTCTTTAATTTAAGTCTGAATTTGACTCTAAGGAATTCGTGGTCTGAGCCACAGTCAGCTCCCAGTCTTGTTTTTGCTGACTGTATACAGCTTCTCCATCTTTGGCCGCAAAGAGTATGACCAATCTGATTTCTGTACTGACCATCTGGTAATGTCCATATGTAGAATTATCTCTCTTGTTATTGGAAGAGGATGTTTGCTATGATCACTGTGTTATCTTGGCAAAACTCTTGTTAGCCTTTGTCTTGCTTCATTCTCTACTCCAAGGCCAAACATTCCTGTTACTCCAGGTATCTCTTGACTTCCTACTTTTGCATTCCAGTCCCCTATAATGAAACAGACATCTTTTTTAGGTGATGGTTCTAGAAAGTCTTATATGTCCTCCTAAAAGGATCTCCAGCTTCTTCAACTTCAGCTCCTTTGGCAACTTCAGATTCCTCAGCGTTAGTGGTTGGGGCATAGACTTGGATTACTATGATACTGAATGATCTGCCTTGGAAACAAACAGATCATTTTGTCACTTTTGAGATTATACCCAAGTACTGTATTTCAGACTCTCTTGTTGACTGTGAGGGCTACTCCATTTCTTCTAAGGGATTCTTGTCCACAGTAGTAGATATAATGATCATCTGAATTAAATTGCCACACTCCTATCCATTTTAGTTCATTGATTCTTAAAATGTTGATGTTCCTTCTTGCCATCTCCTGTGTGACTGCTTCCAATTTACCTTGATTCATGGACCTAACAGTCCAGTTTCCTATGCAATATTGTTCTTTACAGCACTGGACTTTACTTCCATCACCAGTCACATCCACAACTGGGCATTGTTTCTGCTTCTATTCAGCCTCTTCATTCTTTCTGGAGCTATTTCACCAGTTTTCATTCCAATCCCAAAGAAAGGCAATGCCAAAGAATGTTCAAACTACCTCACAATTGCACTCATCTCACATGCTAGCAAAGTAACACTCAAAATTCTCCAAGCTAGGCTTCCACAGTATGTGAACTGAGAACTTCAAGATGTTCAACATGGATTTAGAAAAGGTAGATGAGCCAGAGATCAAATTGCCAAAATTCATTGGATCATAGAAAAAGCAAGAGAATTCTCAAAAAATAACTACTTCTGTTTCGTTGACTATCCAAATCCTTTGATTGTGGATCACAACAAACTGGAAAATTCTTCAAGAGATGGGAATACCAGACCACCTTACCTGCCTCCTGAGTTATCAATATGCAAGCCAAGAAGCAACAGTTAGAAAAGGACATGGAAAAATGGACTGGTTCCAAATTGGGAAAGGAGTACATCAAGGCAGTGTATTGTCACCCTGCTTATTTAACTTATATGCAGAAGAATGAAGAATTGATGCTTTTGAACTGTGGTGTTGGAGAAGACTTTTGAAAGTCCCTTGGACTGCAAGGAGATCCAACCAGTCCATCCTAAAGGAAATCAGTCCTGGATATTCATTGGAAAGACTGATGCTGAGGCTGAAGCTCCAATACTTTGGCCACCTGATGGGAAGGACTGATTAGAAAAGACCCTGATGCAGGGAAAGACTGAAGGCAGGAGGAGTAGGGTATGATAGCGGATGAAATGGTTGGATGGCATCACAGAAATGATGGGCATGAGTTTGAGCAAAGTCCGGGAGTTTGGATGATGATGGACAGGGAAGCCTGGTATGTTGCAGTCCATAGGGTCACACAGAGCTGGAGAGGACCAAGCAACTGAACTGAAATGAAATTTGAGTTTTTGTGAACTTTGTAATGATTCAGGAAAACTAAAGACAAATTCAACATTAAAATGCTGTTTTTCAGTTCAACAGTGCCTTTTCCATGGTAATGTGTTTTGAGGGAGGAACAAGCATTGGGTCTTTACTTGGCTTCCCCCAGAACTGGACTTTACTCCAAGGATTTAAGTACAGATCATTTATTTGGAGTGATACTAGGAATCCTCATGAGGAGAGCAGGAAAGTGAGACAGGGGAGATAAGAAAGCCCAAAATAAGTCTTTTATCAAGCAAGTTACCACCATGATGAATGCAGCTTAATCACACTGGTAAAATCTGGGAGTGAGAGGAGAATGCAAACCTGTTATCCCATCTGAGCAGTAAGAGAACAGAAGCATTTATTCACCAACATCTAACAATCATTGATTAAATGCTACCTCTTTTGAATGCTTTAAAAGTGTTAAATGCTTTCAGAATTCTTTGGTACTTCCAGTCTGCATCAGTAAACAGGTGGCTCACAGGGCCAAGAGTGTCCTCAGAAAGAGTCACAGATTCTAGCAGCTGGAAATAGTATCAGTATGCATGGAAATGGTAATTGTCAAGGACCAATCGACAGGGCAGTGGCAGCAACTGCTATAGAGTACACAGAGAAAGAAAAAATATCAGAACTAGAATAGCAGTTATAAATTTCTGTAAGTGTGAAATCCACATAGAATGTGTAGGTTTCCTATTCTGAAAGAGGAAAATAATCTTAAAATTCAATCCTGGAGTCATTTTAGAGAAAAGGGGATTTGAGGGTAGTTTCAATTTAAAAATTCCCCTAGGAAATACCTAAAGATTTCATTACAGTTGTAGAATGGAATAGAAACAGGAAGAGCAAAAGAATAATATGGGTTTTCAAAGACATTTAGTGCTCTCCCAAATTCTCACATAATGATAAATTTTATTGCATCATAATTCTTATTTATTAAAATTTCTTGTGTTTTAACAGCTCCAATGAGATGCAACTATTTGTTTTTATGTTGGTCCAGGGAGCATTAGAGGACACTGCACTACTCATATAACATATTAAGTACACCATCACTTGCACATCAAACTCTAATAAATTCCTGTATCTTGTGATTTAAAAGAAATGCAAGGCCCTGAAAGTTGAGAACACATCACAGTCTTAAATTTCCAAGTGGGGAACCCCATTTCTGTACAAATGGTAAAGAGTTTGAACATTAGGTTTTAACTAGGTATGCTTGAGGAAACATTATCCAGGCTAACTTCTTGCAAATTATTGTTTTTAATTGGCCCTTACATGAAGGACATGTGGATTTATTGGTTTAAAAAAAAAACCTATCAAACAATTATGGATGGTGGAATGCAGCATTAAAAGAAAATAATAAAATATTCATTGGAACCTAAAGGCAGATCAGTTATGAGTCCCAGCTTTGAAGTTGACTAAGACAGTTTCTCTTCTGGCATGAACAGCTAGGTTAGGTAAAAACAACTAGTATACAAGATAAACAAATATTTTCATGAATATTAAAGCACAGAAGAGAAGATAGTGAAATACTGCTGAGCCAAATTCTGAGGAATAAAAAATAAATCTGGAGCAGGGAGTTATCAGAGTGCTAAAACTGCTTTTACCTTAAGGGTATCTGTCTGTCAATCTGACAAATTGGGACTCTGGTCTGCAGCCTCATTGAGCTACTCTAGGTAAACAGCTATAGAGAGGACACTGCCTTACAATTTGTAGAAACTCTTCTAAATCTTCTTTAACTTTTATTTTATACTGGACACTTGTTAATTTACAATGTTATATTAGTTTCAGGTATACAGTAAAGTGATTTAGTTAGAAACATACATACATTTCTTCTTTTTCAAATTCTTTTCCTATTTAGGTTATTAAAGGATTCCTCTAAATCTACACCATCAGAAGAAAGTGAACCAGAACTGGCACTCCACACTACTACCACTGATTCTGGTGCAGGACAGGCCAACATCTGACTGGTTCTAGAAACAGTGTCAGACTTTATTTTGGGGGGCTCCAAAATCACTGCAGATGGTGATTGGAGCCATGAAATTAAAAGATGCTTATTCCTTGGAAGGAAAGTTATGACCAACCTAGATAGCATATTAAAAAGCAGAAAGGTCCATCTAGTCAAGAGTATGGTTTTTCCAGTGGTCATGTATGGATGTGAGAGTTGGACTGTGAAGAAAGCTGAGTGCCAAAGAATTGATGCTTTTGAACTGTGGTGTTGGAGAAGACTCTTGAGAGTCCTTTGGACTGCAAGGAGATCCAACCAATCCATCCTAAAGGAGATCAGTCCTGGGTGTTCTTTGGAAGGAATGATGCTAAAGCTGAAACTCCAATACTTTGGCCACCTCATGCAAAGAGTTGACTCATTGGAAAAGACTCTGATGCTGGGAGGGATTGAGGGCAGGAGGAGAAGGGGACGATAGAGGATGAGATGGCTGGATGGCATCACCGACTCTATGGACAAGAGTTTGGGTGGACTCCGGGAGTTGGTGATGGACAGGAAGGCCTGGCGTGCTGCAATTCATGGGGTTGCAAAGAGTCAGACAGGACTGAGCAACTGAACTGAACTGAACTGAACTGAACTGAAAACAGTATGGAAAGCCAAAGGAAACACAACAAACAAAAAATGTGCTTGATAAATTGCACCAGTAGAGTGTACTATAGAGAAATGCAGCTAAGATACCCAAGGCTAGGTGAACCAGGGAAATAAGAGCTTTGAATCTGCCTTAGAGGGATTTCTTCTGTCTTGGTGCACCCCCTTACTCACTGAAGAATTCCCACAAACATCTTCCCCAAGGCAAATATTAGCACACCAAAGGGAACCATGCCCTCAAGGCACCATGAGGAAGAAGAAATACAAAAATGCAACTTAGAAACAGAATCACACCAAGCTTAGGTATAAGAACTATCAAGCATTACAAAACAATCATCTTATTCTCTTTAACTAAATAACACAACTGGAATTATAAACAGGTAACAGGAAACTCTAAATGATAGCTGATCTGAAAAAGAAAAAAACATGATTTCTAGAAATAAAATGTACAACAATCAGTATTAAACATACTGAACATAGATGGTAGCAAATGGAAAAAGAGGAGTTTTTAATTAGAAACAGTTTAGTAGAAATGAACCAAGATAAATTGTAAAGAAATAAAAAAGATAGAAATATAAACAGAGGGGAAGAGACAGGGACTACATGGTGAGAAGTCCTAACATTATGTTTAAACTGGAATTCAAAAAGAAAAGAGAAACTTGGTTTCAGGCAGTATTTCATGAGATAATTCATAAGAATTTTAGAATGTATGAAATATACCAACTTAGATTCAAAGACAGAATATTCATTATTCATTTCCACTGAGTAGTTTTGTGAGCTTATGCAAGTTATCCCTACTTCTCGACTCAGTTTCCTCGCTTATAAAAAGATAAATCCCTAATAGATTAGGGTTTTCATAGAAAAAGAGTGAGAATACAAAAACATCTTACACGTAACTATCGTACGTTTAGGGACTCCTCTTTCCTCAAATCATAGGGAAAGATTCTATAGCAATTTCATGTCCACAGGCTACCAAACATCCTACTCAGGAATGTCCTACTTAGAGTCAATAAAACTCTAAGAAGTGACATAGCAACAGAGGATTTCTATGAACTGTTGATTTATACCAAGTGCTCGCCAATAATATGCTTAGGACTTAAATCTCCTTCAGTCTGAAGAGTCCATAAATATCCAGAATGATCGAATCAGTTCAAAACATTTCTAAGAAAATAGTCATCAAAGAAGCTAAACTGTATAAAACAGATGAAAAGGTAAGGGTCGAGAGGAAGTCATTCCAAAGTGTGGTTATTAGTTAGTTAAAGTCATACATGCAAGAATAGCCGATGGGCTAGCAAAGGTACAGCAAATGTCGTAGAAAATGGTGAACAACTACAGATATACTATGACATTCAAGAGTCAGTTTGTGGCTATATATAGTTTAATCTTACTTTCCTCATAACCTATCCTTCTGAATTGAAATTGTTTATCTATCTGTATCTTAGGCATGTCTATAATCTTCTTTAGGACAAGGAGTAGTTTTTAGAGCTTGACCCTCTAGTAAATTCCCCCGAAAAAGTGAGGACCAAGTATATTAAAGAACTGATGACTAAAAGAGGCAATGATGTGAAAAATATTTGCATAGCATGTTAACTGAAAAAGCAATCATGTTACATAAAATAAAAATTCCATATACAAATAAAATACAATAATATTTTAATTCATGCACAAAAAATAGGAAAAAATATCAAAATGGTGCTATCAATGATTATAATTATATACTGAAAAACCTTTTTTCAATTTTATATTCCTTTTCAATTTTAAGAGGTTCTTGAAAGAATATGCATTACTGCTGTATTAGAAAAATAAGAAAATCTGAAAATGTAGATATAATCTTATCAACACAATTTCTAACACATAATATAATCTCTGATACATTTATCATAAAACTCAACATCAGATGTGTCACTGATATATTCCTTCATCTCATTTCCACGTCAAGTTAAATCAATATATATTAGCTAAACACCGGTTTAGACAAGTGCAAGATGGGATTTCTTTCTTCAGAGAAATTTTTGAGGGCAAAAACTGTCGTATTATTTTTCTGTGTCTTTTATGGTGCCTACCACAGTATCAGGCAATAAAATGCACATACAGTAAATATTGATGACATAAAGGAAATTTAACATTTTGGCTTAAGGAGGTTAAAAAATTAGGTGTTTCTCCAGAAAGGGGAATGTATTTTCAACTACAGAGAAGGGAAGATAAGCACAGAGCATGTGAAATCTAGTAGGTATTAAAGATGATACTGGAGGCTGAAAAAGAACATTCTTTCTAAAAATTTATTGCAGACAGCACCCATTTATCTTATGACCCCCAATGGGAAAGAGGGGATAACCTTCAAAATTTTATCTTTCAAGGCTTTGATACTTTCAAGCATCACCAGAATTACCCAGGAAAAAGACAAGGAATGAGGAGTATGTGAGCTTTTAATCAGAAGCTTAATTATTTCTCTTTATTAGGTGCTATTTTTAGAATGAAAACTTTATATCCTGTTTTCGGCATTTAATGCAAGAATATTAGACTCCAGTGATATAGGTGACACCAAGTTCTGATTGCAACCTAACATTTATATAATGATTTTTTCACTTAAACTATTCTCTGTAATTATACCACCCACACAAGGATGAACAGTAATGCCCTTGGATCCCAACGGCAGGTTATTTATAAAAAGAAGAAAACCAAAGAGTCCAAAAATACTCTCAGATTTACGAAACCTATCTGTTTTTTTGCAATCTGATTTACATCTCCAAATTGCCACTTGTTTGTGCCTTTCCTATGAGCTATTTTTAAATTCGTTTGAGAACAACAAGACATCTTAATATGTAAAGTTTACTTAGAAAAAAAAACCCCACAATTAAGTAGTTCAAACCCCCCTAGTGAGATAATTAAAGTTATCCCCATCAACTGTGTTGGGTATTTTATCTAGTCACCTTCCTGTGTCATTGATAACTCTTGGAGGCAAACTATGTCATAAATGTTAAGTCATCCCTTGGACAAAGGGGTTAGGGCAATAAAATCTTGTCATTTTTTTATGACAGAAACCAGGATAAGCATGCATTCTACAGAAACCTTGAAATAGTTGTTACATAAATGTTGTCAAATACCTTTGGTCCATTTTATAAAGTTTCTTTTGACAAAATCTGAATTCTTACATGTATTAATGATTTTAGCATTTCTGATAATTTTGTCTCATGAGTTTCAAGTTCTGTTGGGAGTTTGTCCATTCAGTTCTGGAGGTACATTCTTAATTATTAAGGTAGGAATATAGATTCTTACAGCCAGGGATCTATCTTCATCTCAGTTATAATTCTAGCACTTAGAATAATGTCTGTTTATATACAAACACAGAATTTTGTTGTTGAGAGTTATTTCACAGACCCCATTCAAAATCTTAACCAGATGAAAGCAGATCAGAATTGGCAATGAAAGGCAAACCAATTGAGATGAGGCACTGAGAAAAGGCCCTTAGGGAAAATTCTATAAAAATAAAGAAGGAACATTAAGACAAACCCCAGTAAAATCTCTACCTTTTGCCAGGAGTCAGACCTGCTTATGTGTACATCTATAAACTGAGTTATAGGTGATGACAAGCAAGAATAAGAAGACACAGTGTTTTTTTTTTTTTAACTTTATTTAACTTTACAATACTGTATTGGTTTTGCCATACATCAACACATAGTGGTCTTAAATGTGACAGGTAATTTAAGATTCAAGGAGGTATATGACATAAGAATTTGACTCCAGATAAAATCTAAAGTGGTGAAATAAAATATTCAAATACTGATTTTGCGAATTGAATTTGTATTCAGCTACATTAAAATAAAAAATTTTTAAATACAAATTATTCCTAGTTGTAAGAATCACTATATAATATTTGAGAAGCATAAATCCACTATCTCTTAGGAAGGTAAGTGAAATTATTAACAAGAAATAATTAGGAAAGAGTGATAAAAGATATGGGACACATAAGTACTAAAGGAAAGCAGAGAAAAATCAATATGAAAGGAGAAAATTAAGTTAAAAATCTATATCTTAATTTAATTTTATATGATCTTTTATTTTCCCAATAAACAGAACATCATGATACCAGATATCCACAATTGGATTTAACAGATGTTACTGTTTTGCCATATTTGTTTTGGAACTTCTTTCAAATAAATAAAGCTGGTTTATGTTATTCCCAAGTAAATTTTATTATTTTATCTACATAACTGTATAACATCAGGGATCTTGGGGAAACATAACTCCTTTAGTTAAACATAGGATAAACCAATAACATTTATTTAAAGTTTTAAAGTGTGCTATGAAGGAGGAAAAGATATATATCACACAGTATAGGAATTTCTCTGTGGATGTCTGTGCCTCTGAGAGCAATAAGAATTTCAAAATGTTTCCCTGAAGCTTAGGAACTTAACCTACAAAAAAAAGATGCTTCATTTATATAAGTGATTATACCTTGAATATTATTGAATGACTATTAAAGAGACATTCTTTTTTTAGGAAAATAGCGTGTTTTATTAAGATGATGTTTTAAGTCATGAAGTTCAATAGAATAATGTGCACAGTTAATACCTACCTCAAAAAAGAAAAAAAAAAACCCTCCTAAGCATGATTTTTAAAAGTCCCTGATGTCTTTTGAAGATTCATTTATGACTGAGATAATAATAGGTCATGAGTTTTGCATCAAGGTTGAAAGGCAGACACACCTAAAAGTGAACTCTGACTAAAACCAACTCCCAGGTGAAACATTAAATATGACAAGATGTTAACAGCCAATAAAAAAACTAGAAAGATCTTGTCATGCCTCAGTTCCATAAAGTGTTTATGACATAGTAATTGGATCTGCTCAAATACTTCAAGAAACGCAATATAGTTATGGTTTCAAGTGAATACTGACATGGAATCTTTCTTATCAAACATTGAAAAGAAAATCTACAGTGTCAAAGAAACCAAACTATTTCACTAATATTAACATAGTAGTTAATCTTGCACAAGAAACTTCCCAATTGTAGTTACACAAACTTAAGAGTCATTCTGTGCCAAAGCAGAGAATTTTCTACTTCTTAGAGCCCATGAGCCTCTCAAAATCGATCATTGCTCTCAAAACAACTAACAAAAAGTGACCATAATAAAAGCTTCTGTTCCTCTTCATGTTCCTTACAATAAACTATCATTATTCCTCACATGGCTCCTAATGTATTTCACTCTTTTTCTTTTGTTTAAATTTTTTTTTAGTATAATTGATGAATAGGAAGACATCCTGCATCATAATTCAAATATTTCAGACCCTAGTAGAATTCCCATCCTTACTACTCACTTCTTAACCTTGTCCCTGTCCCTGTTAATTCATGGGCCATAGTTTCCTAATATTTGTAAATTACAAGGTTACCTTATAACCTAATAAGACCACTTCCTCATACTATCAGTTTATAATACCATGTTCTGCATTAAGACCGCAAAACTTCCCAGTATGAGATTCCAAGTTCAGTATTTCCAAAGAAAATGTCCTTAGTCTGCCTCTTCCCTAAATCAATAGTGTCTGCTGAGACTTTTTTGAACAAGTCGGGATAAACAGAAAATTAACAATTACCTGGATAAGTCAAAGCATCGTGAATGCTATTGTTGTTGGGCTGCTATGCTGTTGTGTCTAACTCTCAGTGTGACCCCATGGACTGCAGGGCACCAGGCTCCCCTGTCATCCACTATCTAGTCTGAGAGTTTGCTCAGATTCAGTTCATTTAGTTGGTGATGCTAACCATCTTAACTCACTGCTGCCCCTTCTCCTTTGGCCTTCAATCTTTCAACTCATTTTCTGAATTGATAAGGTAGTATACAACTTCCCATTATTGTGGCCTGTCTGACTCATTATCATACAAAGCAATTCAAGTCTTCAGCACATTCAGAAAACAGTATCTTATGTCCTACAAATAGACTGTACCTTTGACTGTGCTTGTATGATGAGGTACCTCGAATAGTCAAATGCATAGATTCAGAAAGTACCTTGGTAGATGCCAAGTGCTGGGAGGTGAGTGGCAAGGAGAAATGGGGACTTATTGTTTAATGGGGACAGTTTCAGTTTAGGAAGCTGAAAATGCAGGAATGGATGATGATGAGAATTGCACAACAATGTGAGGGTACCTGGTGCCACTGAACTGTAGTTAAATAGAATTAAAATAGTTTTATATTCTGTGACTTTTACCACAATAAGAAAACACATTAAAAAAAAATAAAGCAATGTCTTATATGCTGATGCCAATTGTGTCTACACCAGCGCAGTGGAAATCTCAGCAACTACCTGGCAATCTGGATAAGATGGGCCAGAAATGCTTAAAACATTCTTCCTCTTTATTAAGGGAGTTTTGCGTGTTCTATCACATTGGATGATGGGAATAAAATTATTGTTAATGACTGAAGGAAGCAGTATTCTGTAGCTCTGAAGACTTTGAGCTCTTGGAGTCTCACTGGCCACAATTTCTGAAATTCTAATTAGATGTTGATGTTGGAAAATTACTTTAAACTCTAGTGTTCCATTTTATCCACTTTAAATTATAGCATTTAAAGTCCATAAATTAAACCATCCAGAGACTTTAACCATTCCAGGTAGATAGTAAATATTTAATAAATGTTATTATTGCCCCAACTTACTATATGCTTTGTGGTAATAAAAATCCCACAATATCCAAATAGGTCAATTTGCAGCAATATATTATCTTTATTATATTATAAAGAGTTTCCCTCCTCAAAAAAAGGAACCAAGAGATTGCATATTCAAATTCATCATCATTATAACTCCCTAGACTTCTATGTAAAATACAGATCCATTTGTAAGACAACTATTAAGAATTTGGGGCAACTGTTGTGTTTGTACATACCCTCTATCTCAAAAACTGATGGGTTGATCACGTTTTGCCCTAATATATATATCATCCAGATTACCAAGAAAAAAAAAAGTCACAGTAAACCAGAAAGTGTACTTAAAATGAATCAACAAAAGAAATAGCCTCTCAAGCATTTATCAAGGTAAAATAGCAATAAATTCTAATCAATGGTGTGTCAGTTCCCATTAGAAAAAACTAGAGCTGTGAGCCCATCCACTTTCTGACATGAGATTTTCACCTGTAAGAAGTGAACTGCAAAATTTCACCTGAATATCTAAATTTAATAAACAGATGCTAGCTGTCATCACTACGATCAAAGCTAGTAGAGGTGATGGAATTCCAGTGGAGCTATTTCAAATCCTGAAAGATGATGCTGTGAAAGTGCTGCACTCAATATGCCAGCAAATTTGGAAAACTCAGCAGTGGCCACAGGACTGGAAAAGGTCAGTTTTCATTCCAATCCCCAAAAAAGGCAATGCCAAAGAATGCTCAAACTACCACACAATTGCACTCATCTCACACACTAGTACAGCAATGCTCAAAATTCTCCAAGCCAGACATCAGCAATACGTGAACTGTGAACTTCCAGACGTTCAAGCTGGTTTTAGAAAAGGCAGAGGAAACAGAGATCAAATTGCCAACATTTGCTGGCTCATGGAAAAAGGAAGAGAGTTCCAGAAAAACGTCTATTTCTGCTTTATTGACTATGCCAAAGCCTTTAACTGTGTAGATCACAATAAACTGCAGAAAATTCTGAGAGAGATGGGAATACCAGACCACCTGACGTGCCCTTGAGAAACCTATATGCAGGTCAGGAAGCAACAGTTAGAACTGGACATGGAAAAACAGACTGGTTCCAAATAGGAAAAGGAGTATGTCAAGGCTGCATATTGTCACCCTGCTTATTTAACTTATATGCAGAGTGCAAAATGAGAAACACTGGGCTGGAAGAAGCACAACCTGGAGTCAAAATTGGTGGGAGAAATCTCAATAACCTCAGATATGCAGAGGACACCACCCTTATGGCAGAAAGTGAAGAGGAACTAAAAACCCTCTTGATGAAAGTGAAACAGGAGAGTGAAAAAGTTGGCTTAAAGCTCCACATTCAGAAAACGAAGATCATGGCATCTGGTCCCATCACTTCATGGGAAATAGATGGGGAAACAGTGGAAACAGTCTCAAACTTTATTTTTGGGGGGCTCCCAAATCACTGCAGATGGTGATTGCAGCCATGAAATTAAAAGATGCTTACTGCTTGGAAGGAAAGTTATGACCAACCTAGATAGCATATTAAAAAGCAGAAACATTACTTTGCTAACAAAGGTTCATCTAGCCAAGGCTATGGTTTTTCCAGTGGTCATGTATGGATGTGAGAGTTGGACTGGGAAGAAAGCTGAGTGCTGAAAGAATTGATGCTTTTGAACTGTGGTGTTGGAGAAGACTCTTGAGAGTCCCTTGGACTGCAAGAAGATCCAACCAGTCCATTCTAAAGGAGATCAGTCCTGGGTGTTCTTTGGAAGGACTGATGCTAAAGCTGAAACTCCAGTACCTTGGCCACCTCATGCAAAGAGTTGACTCATTGGAAAAGACTCTGATGCTGGGAGGGATTGGGAGCAGGAGGAGAAGGGGAGGACAGAGGTAGAGATGGCTAGATGGCATCACCGACTTGATGGACATGAGTTTGAGTGAACTCCGGGAGTTGATGGACAGGGAGGCCTGGAGTGCTGCAATTCATGGGGTCACAAAGAGTCGGACACGACTGAGCGACTGAACTGAACTGAACTGAGCTGTCTGGAAACACGATTTTTAACAGAGCAAAACAAACTTTTTTAATGATTCTAAGAAGAAAAGATGTTGTATAATAGTAATAATAATACAAGAGCATAGCTATCCCTTTGAAGTGAGAAACTTTCATAAATCTGAAAGATTTTCTGGAGGAAAGGGATTGATGTTTGAATGGGTACTATCTTTTCAAACCACACTACTTTCATCTATGTTAACCATATTACCTTGAGTGAGGTGATGGGGCCAGAAATAAACCAAGAATGAGAAGCAGGGCTTCCTGGTGGCTCCACTGGTAAAGAATCCACCAGCCAAATGCAGGAGACACAGATTCAAACCCTGACCCGGGAACATCCCACAAGCCTCGGAGCAACTAAGGTGTGCTACAGTTGTTGAACCAGGGCTCTAGAACCTGGGAACCACAACTACTGAGGCCAAGTGCTGCAGGTACTGAGGCCCATGTTCTCTAGAGCCTATGCTCGGCAACAAGAGAAGCCTGCACACCATAATTAGAGAGGATCCCACGTTTGCTGCAACTAGAAAAAGCCCAAACAGCAACAAAGACCCAGCACAGCCAAAAATGAATAAATAAATATATTTTTTTAATAAAGAGACTTGCTCTGGGACAACCAGAGGGATGGGATGGGGAGGGTGGTGCAAGATTGGTCCAGGATGGGGGGACACGTGGCTGATTCATGTTGATATATGGCAAAAACCATTACAATATTGTAATTATCCTCCAATTAAAATCAATAAATTTTTTAAAAAATGGAAACAGCAACAAAAGAGTAAGAAACCAGAGTTCTATAGTTCTGCTACATTCATGGCCCCTTGGGGAAAATACAGCAGCCATGCAGGGCAGTCAAGCGAAGTCCCAAGGTCTCTGATGAGGCAAGAGGAGAAAGTGCACTGGGGCAGGGGGCACCTTTCCTGTCATTTCTAGGGGAAGCGATGGGCCACGCTGGTGGTTTAGGAGTGGCTAGCTAGGGATCCCACAGAGTCGGACATGACTGAAGCGACTTAGCAGCAGCAGCAGCAGCAGCAGCTAGGTTTGAAAATGGGACCCTGTAAAGTTCATGTTCATCATTACTGTTAAAGCCTATGTTTGGGGGCCATCTAAAGGCTCCAGATATTTTGGGGTGAGCCAAGATCTACATGGCTATGGCTGAGGCAGGAGACAGATGGACCCCCAGGGCAATCAGTAGGAGTTGGTTCTCTCTGAACCTATACTCCAAGGCGAAAACAGGACAATTGAGGCAGGACGCTGGGCCCTGCCAGACCTTCCACACAAGAGCAAAAAGGCTCCTTGGAGATCAAAAAGGGAAGGGGCACCACCCCATATTAAAGATGCTAAGTACCCACAGGGCTCCTCGCCAGAATCTGTCTAGGTTAAGAGCTGCACATGCACAGATGAAAGTACCCTGAGATATCCCACGTATGGACTGTGAACCAGGCAAATCAAAGTGACTGGGCAAAGGAAAACTGAAAGAAATGCCCTGTAAAAGTGATTTAAACTGCCACAAGCGTGCAGCTCTCTCTGAGCCTGCCCATGTGTCTATCCACACACACTGCTCTCTTTTTCCTCCTAATATACACTTTACTTGTTTCATTACTTCCCATCCTTGAGGGAATTCTGTTCTGCAAAGCCAAAGGGCCAGGACCTCATAACTGACCACTGGTCTAGTGGCTAGGATTTGGTGCTCTCACCGCCGTGACCCTTACTCAATCTCTAGCCAGGAACTGAAGCCCTGCTTCAAGGTGCTACAGGTCAAAGCCGCCCGAGATTACAGCCACTGGCCATTGGGGAGATGTTAAAGTATTACTTTACAAAAATTGAAAATATAATCAATGCAATGTGGGAAGGCTCTTCAGTTATGCAAATATTATTTGTTCTTGATTTTCAAACAACAAAATGTAAAAGAATGATAATTCAACAAAACATATGAGGTATATTCAATGTACCCCCCATCCCCCACCAGCCATTTCTCTATTTCATTCATATTTTAATGAACACTAACCTCAGGATATGTAATTTATTTTCTAATCCTTCCCCTCCTGGTGTCAATGGGATGAATCCATTAGATTAAAATAAGAGAAAATTAATCTATTAACCTCTCTTGAGTAATGATTGCATTTAACAAGCAGGTGTAGGGCAGAGATTCTAAAACTAGACTATACAATAGAATCACCTATGGAGCTGGAAAAATTACTGCTAAGAGGGGGCCACTTATAGAAACTCTAATTTTATTGTCACAGGTATAGCCTAAATACTTGGATTTTTTTAAACACTCCCCAGATAATTCTAATGTGCAATCAAGGTTATAAATCGTTAGCTCAGTCAGGATTTGCATGCTTTTTCTTGTATTTGTCATCAAATGATGTCCCAAATTTTGAAAATATATAAATACCAGTCCCCTTGGAGTCTGTGTGGTACATTTTTTTGAGGATCAAAGGACAAAGGAAAGAACAATTGTTAATAGAACCAACACACTACCAGTGATGGTCTTTGGGGCACCGCTGAGAGCAGTTTCTTCTCCGATGCCCTCCAGATCAGACCCCAGAGGCCGCTCATGAGACTGATTCGGTTTATTTTTGTTTTTATAAAAAGATAAATGGGGTCCGAGCGCTCCTTTCTAGAGTGAGGCCTTGTGAGACAGCCTTGTATTGGAACCTGCTGCTGCTACTTGGAAGGGCTGTTGAAAACTGCTCCTGTCTCACTCAACTACCATTAATACAGGGCTCCATTATTCACTGCCCTGTGATGTGGGCAGGGCTGTGATGTGCATTTAAAATGCCACCTGCCATATCTGTAAACAAAGGATGTCTTGGCCATCGGCTACTCACACTCCTACCCACACACACACACTGTGCACTCTGGTGGGATCCAGGATGAAGGAAAACAGTATCCTGACCCCAGATAGCTGAAATGCATACCAAAGGAATGATTTCAGTGCGTCCAGACTCTAGCATCTTCCCATACATAGAAAAATGTCACATTCTTTAACTTGAGATATCTGGTTTTCTTTAATTAACAGTAATATTTCTATGTTCCTACTACCTGGTCTTTGTTGCAAAAACTCCTATATATCCTGGCTCCTCTCTGCCTTTCTCAAAAGAGCCTCTCAGAGCAATCTGAGAGGCAGTACCCGGGGCTCAAGTCCTCAGTTTTGTCCACCATATAAAACACAATTCTCAAGTTTTAGGTTGTGCATTTTTTTCAGTCAACAGTTATATATCTTAGAAGGTTAATAAAATAAATATAAAGATAGCCTCTTCTCTTTAAGACTTTACAACCAATGGTTAAAAATGGTATATGGTAATTAAACCATTAATCAAGAATAAGTAGAGAAAAATAAATGGGTCAAAATGAATAATTCAGAAAATAAGTATTTTAGATCCAAGTATTTAGAGGTTGGTTAATAAAAATCCATAGATATTCAATTGAGATGAAGTGAAAGTGAAAGTGAAGTTGTGTCCAATAAAGGGAAGCAAAATAAACAAAGATTTTACCCTTTAACAGTTATCAGCAAACTATGACCAGTGGATTAAACTTGGCTAGCTGCCTATTTCATACAGTCTGTGAAATAAGAATGATATTTACATCTTTCAGTGACTGAAAAGAAAAATAAATAAATAAAAAGAAGACAATTTCTAGACACAAGAAAATGACCTAGAATTCAAATGTGTTTCCACGAATAAAATGTTTTCACTTAACAACTACTTTCAAATGACCACAGTAAAACTAAGTATTTGTAACGGAGACCGTGTTGCTGGAAAGCCCCAAATGGTGACTCCTCTTTCCAGAAAAAGGCTGCCCATGTTTGTTTCACAAATGAAAACAGAAAAGAAAAGGCTTACCTAGGTACAGGTAAGGATGAAGTTTGTGAAGCTGGCAATAGTGAGACCAAGATATGGTGGCTGGGAAAGAAGGAACCTGGTTTAAATAAAGCTGGTTTGGTTTAAGGTGCGTGGAAGCTAAGGTAAGATACAGGTAGTAACAAATGTGCTTCAGGTGTTCACTTTGCTTTACAGGATTTGTTAAGTTCTCCAAGTGTTCAAAACAAAAAAACGGTTTTGTGTTACTTACACCTTTAAAGGGAGACATATGTGTATTCAATCAATTTAATATATATTTGTTGGATTCATATACACTGAGCACCTGTTTAAAAACTGGAAGCTAGTATCTACTGACATCTGACTCCTCCCCCAGCACACACACTTCTTATCTTTCTTTATCTTTCAGCTCAGGCCCATTTACTCTGACGTTCATTTCCTTACCACTTGGACAACTTACACTAGCTTCCTTGGTCTGGTTTGCATATCAATCCTTAAGCTGTGTTCATGACAGCCATTCTTGGTTCATGAGTAACTATGAAAAGGATTATATGAAGGCACTCTATTATCCTATTAGTATTAGAATACTTTATAACTTCCTTTCTTGATTAATGTAAAATACTAGAATCTGAACACTCCCTCATACTTTGTCATATGAGATTTATGTAAATGTTATGCCCATGTCATTCTGATGCATTCTGGAAAATAATTTAAGTGGTTTCTGTGATGTTAAAGTTTCAAAGCCTTACAGATCAATCTGGGAAGCTTTTAAAGAGCAAATTGATGGATGGTGAAAAATCAGAAGAGCTCACAAAATGGAGATAAGAATACTGAAACATAGTAAAAGCATTTCCAATCCCTTTTTCTTGATAAAAGCTCTCTTTGCCTAGTACAGAAGCAGAAGGGCTGAATTAAGAGGAAAGAGGAAGCAATGTTATAATATGGAAAAGGACCAACTCTACCTAGGCTTCTGGAAATCCTTACATCATTTAAGTGATATATTTCCATTTGGAGACATTTCCATTTTACTCTCTTGCTAACAGCTGACATTTCATGAAAGAGAGACCCTCCTAGGAATCCACAAGTAAAATTGACTTTTATCTTCATCAAATCAAACCCCAAGGTGATCATATCAATGGGAATATGGGAGAGGGAGGTGGTAATGGGAAATGATGAAGTCAGAGACATGGTTCAGAATAAAAAGTCAACACTTTGTTTATCACAGCACAGAACAGAAGAGCTGAGAAATGTCTCACACAAGAAGAGAAACTTGAGTAGCTCTGCTTATTACAGCTAATCCCTGAGAAAGTTACTTAACTAACACTCAGACCTTTCACCATAAATCATGACAAAATGAATTCACAGAGCTCTTGTGAGAAACAGGACAGGTACATAGAATGAGAGGTCCGGACGGAGAAGCAATCAATAGATGCGAGACCTGGATAGACCTCACGAAAGAGTTCAAACAGTCAAAGATGACTAGGCATTTGAACCCAGGATGAAGAGAGAATGGTGCCACAATTAAGGTGGCTTGTTGAGCCCTTTTAAAGAGATTAACTCGACCCATTAAGCACAACTCTGCTGCTATGGTTTCATACCAGGCCACAGGATATGAGGTTGTTTTCCAGCGAATCCCAGTTTAAGCCATTTTCTGCCCTTACAGCATTTGATAACCTCACTTCATTTAATATACGACAGCTCCTTAGAAACCTGCTGTTATTTTGTTCAAGCTGAAATCGGTACAGTCAGCTTGGGCTGCACATCTCTTCAGTGATGGAAAACAAGCTGCATCCTCGGACTCTGTTGAAGTGCTCTTTGTCTTTGATCTCTGGATGCTTCGGAAGGGCTCAGAGGTGACTGTTAGGTGGCACTTACACCAGAAACTGAGGTGTGATCTCCATAGCGGGTCTCCTGTCACTGCCCAGGGAGCTTCTGTGCTTTACAGGACTTTTAATTTGGTTTAAAGCTACATATCACAGTGACACAATACTCACTCAGTCTGCTAAAGGACATATCGGACACACTTTGATTTATTTCTTGTTCCTTTCCCGACTATGGTTAATAAGGAATGACTCTAATTGAGCATAGCTCTTTGATCTCTTGAAGCATATTGCTTTGAAAGAGTTTATTACAGCTGTTAAAAAGAAGCTATAAAGATACAGCTCCTAATAAAACATCTTATTTGGTTAAACATTAGGGCAGGAGTTGTTCAACAGCTGTTAATACTTGTTTTCCACATAAAGTTATTACTGGATCTCAGATTTCACAGGACGGAGCCAAATTACTATAAGAGAAATTATGGGTAGGGAGCATTTGACACCAGCGTTATGACTGGGAAAGGCAAGGAATGAGATGCCTCAGCTTCAAATGCCAGTAATGAACGTGTACGCAGTGCCTCAAAATACAGCCAATATCGATTTTATTCAAATAGTTGAAAATGGGGTAGAACAAGGTAAAATAGCAAGGTGTTGCAATGGGCACATAAAACATATATTCAAAATGTTCAAAATGGAAGCAAGCAGAGAGGAGGTAATTTGGAGGGATCAGTGCTGGTGGTTAGGCATCTACTATGGGAAAGGATTTTAAGGAAAGGACTAGAGCCCTCAGGGGAGAGATAGAAAAAATTCATTGAATGGGATGAAAAGTTCATTTCAGTTTTTCACAAGACTGCACGGAAAAACCCAAACGAACTTTCTGGCCAACCCAATATGTAAATAACTGTGATACTAGAGGGCTTAAACGGAAATTCAAGAAAGCAAATTTGGAAAAGATCTGAAACATATGGATGAGCAACATGGACAAGAAAGTACTCAGGTCAAGAACTTGGGAGAAGGAACAATGTGAAAGAAGCAGGGCACATGGGGATGGCTGTATTATATATTATTTACTCTCATTATTGAAGCTTCATCTCTACAAGGTTAGAAAGAAAATAATAAGAATGCTGTCATCCCCCACCTTTTCAACATGGTAGACATTGCTAGTCATGTGATCTTCCCCACGAATCCTGCATGCAGCCTCATAATTCTTCTCCATACATTCCTCTGGAAGGCCACCAAGAACTTTGTTATACAAGGTGATGTCGTTTTTCCTATTCCTAATACATATATGCATACATACATCTAGAGAAGGATGAATGGTATATTCTTCAGTGTCACAAAAATTTAATAATCAAACTTGAGCCTTTTGAAAGAACATTAACTGCTGTTTGCTGTTTTTAAATTTCTTTTCCAAGTTTGTTATCATTTTCTACATAACCAGACAATCAAATAACTAGAGACACTCTTGACTCATTTTCCTCTTTATCCCACAATTTCATTACTAACCACGTTCTACTGATCCTCCTTTAGAAGGTTCTTACTGCCTGCATCTGGGTTATTTTAAGAGACTCTGTTCTTATACTCCTCCTACCTGGTTCTACTCCAGCCTCCTAATTTCTGTTAGACAAATTTACTTAAAAATCAATTTTAAACAAATCCCTCATTTCTCTAAAGTGTTCATTGACTCTTGTTCTCAAACAGGTAAAATATAAACTCATCACCATAAAAACTTCTCAGTATAACCCCCAATCTATCTTTCTGCCTAACCAAACTCTCTAGCTTTCACATGTAAAGCAGTAGTTGATGGTTGTAGTTTATCAGGTATTGATAAATCTAAATTGTGAATGAGAATATACAACTGATATTGCCGTGACCATCCAATCAACCTTATTCTGTGGATGGCCTTGGGTGTGTGTGTGCTCAGTCGTTCAGTCATGTCTCACTCTTTATGAGCCCCTGGACTGTGGCCCACAAGTTCCTCTGTCCATGGGATTTGCCCTGTTTCCTCCTCCAGGGAATTTTCCTGACCCAGGGATGGAACCCACATCTCCTGCATTGCATGTGGATGCTTTACCACTGAGCCACCAGGGAAGCCCCTATGAATGACTTGGAGTGATTCCCCATTGTCTGTCTGTATCACCAAGGCTTATGAAAGCACCAGGCACAGAGCATATAATCAGTAAAAATAAGTATATAAACATAAAGAAATATGTGGGTATATGAGCAGCATCTATTACTAGGTACCAGGATCTCTGAACATCAAATAAGAGTAACTGGACCCTATGTTTCTAAGTGTAGAACAGAAACTTGTTAAGTCTTCTATTCTTAAAATCTGTGATAATTCTAGAGACTGGGAACAGAGCAATCCTGAAAGCAGAGAATCCCACAGGGAAGAGGATGACAGATGGTCCAGTCTCACTATTTTTACCTTACTCAGAAAGCAAGCTTATTTCTCTCTCTCCTCTACCTGCTACCCCAATTTTAACTGCATCAATCAACCAAACTTCAAAGTAGGGGTATTTCTAAACTCCATTTTAGATAGTATGTCAGTTTATTTCAGTCAGTTTATTTAAACCAAAATTACCACTTATGCTGTTTATTCTGTGACTCTTTATTTTGTGACTGCTGATTTAAGGGGCAGAAACTGTGATAGGGGCCTAAAATAACAGGAATTGCCCTTACCCTTAGGAATCAATTCAGTGGAGGGTCAGATGATGGGTTTCAGAGCCAGAGAACCCTACAATCAAAGGCTTACTCTAATGTTTGATATTCTGGAGTGATGGAAAAGCCACTTATCTCTACCCACTGCTTTTCTTAAAAACTAAATAAATCTTTATCCCTGAGAGTTATTTAGCTTAAATAACAATAACAATTTTATTATCCTGAAATTTTATTTTCAGATACATTTTAATAAAGAAAATATCTTATTTTATATCATTCATAATTCTCCCAAAGAGCAGAACATGGAGCAGAGATCATTCAGTTCTCATTTAGGTAAGAAAAAAATATACATATGTGTATTCAAAATTAAAATTGATATCAGTTCAGTTCAGCTCATTCGCTCAGTTGTGTCTGACTCTTTGCGATCCCATGAATCGCAGCATGCCAGGCCTCCCTGTCCATCACCAACTCCCAGAGTTCACTCAGACTCACGTCTGTCAAGTCAGTGATGCCATCCAGCCATCTCATCCTCTGTTGTCCCCTTCTCTTCCTGCCCCCAACCCCTCCCAGCATCTGAGTCTTTTCCAATGACTCAACTCTTCGCATGAGGTGGCCAAAGTATTGGAGTTTCAGCCTCAGCATCAGTCCTTCAAATGAACACCCAGGACTGGTCTCCTTTAGGATGGACTGCTTGGACTTCCTTGCAGTCCAAGGGACTCTCAAGAGTTTTCTCCAACACAACAGTTCAAAAACATCAATTTTTCAGCACTCAGCTTTCTTCACAGTCCAACTTCTCACATCCATACTTGACCACAGGAAAAACATAGTCTTGACTAGACAGACCTTTGTTGGCAAAGTAATGTCTCTGCTTTTGAATATGCTATCTAGGTTGGTCATAACTTTCCTTCCAAGAGGTAAGCATCTTTTAATTTCATGGCTGCAATCACCATCTGCAGTGATTTGAAAGCCCAAAAAAATAAAGTCTGACGCAGTTTCCACTGTTTCCCCATCTATTTACCATGAAGTGATGGGACCAGATGCCATGATCTTCATTTTCTGAATGTGGAGCTTTAAGCCAATTTTTTCACTCTCCTGTTTCACTTTCATCAAGAGGGTTTTTAGTTCCTCTTCACTTTCTGCCATAAGGGTGGTGTCATCTGCATATCTGAGGTTATTGAGATTTCTCTGGGCAATCTTGATTCCAGCTTGTGCTTCTTCCAGCCGAGCGTTTCTCATGATGTACTCTGCATAGAAGTTAAATAAGCAGGGTGACAATATGCAGCCTTGATGTACTCCTTTTCCTATTTGGAACCAGTCTGTTGTTCCATGTCCAGTTCTAACTGTTGCTTCCTGACCTGCATACAGGTTTCTCAAGAGGCAGGTCAGGTGGTCTTGTATTCCCATCTCTTTCAGAATTTTCCACAGTTTATTGTGATCCACACAGTCAAAGGCTTTGGCATAGTCAATAAAGCAGAAATAGATGTTTTTCTGGAACTCTCTTGCTTTTTCCATGACCCAGCAGATGTTGGCAATTTGATCTCTGGTTCCTCTGCCTTTTCTAAAACCAGCTTGAACATCTGGAAGTTCACGGTTCGTGTATTGCTGAAACCTGGCTTGGAGAATTTTGAGCATTACTTTACTAACGTGTGAGATGAATGCAATTGTGTGGTAGTTTGAGCATTCTTTGGCATTGCCCTTCTTTGGGATTGGAATGAAAACTGACCTTTTGCAGTCCTGTGGCCACTGCTGAGTTTTCCCAATTTGCTGGCATACTGAGTGCAGCACTTTCACAGCATCGTCTTTCAGGATTTGAAACAGCTCCGCTGGAATTCCATCACCTACACTAGCTTTGTTCATAGTGATGCTTTCTAAGGCCCACTTGACTTCACATTCCAGGACATCTGGCTCTAGGTGAGTGATCACACCATCATGATTATCTGGGTCATGAAGATCTTTTTTGTACAGTTCTTCTAAGTATTCTTGCCACCTCTTCTTAATATCTTCTGCTTCTGTTAGGTCCCTACAATTTCAGTCCTTTATCGAACCCATCTTTGTATGAAATGTTCCCTTGGTATCTCTAATTTTCTTGAAGAGATCTCTAGTCTTTCCCATTCTGTTCTTTTCCTCTATTTCCTTGCATTGATCACTGAGGAAGGCTTTCTTATCTCTCCTTGCTATTCTTTGGAAATCTGCATTCAGATGCTTATATCTTTCCTTTTCTCCTTTGCTTTTTGCTTCTCTTCTTTTCACAGCTATTTGTAAGGCCTCCTCAGACAACCATTTTGCCTTTTTGCATTTCTTTTTCTTGGGGATGGTCTTGATCCCTGTCTCCTGTACAATGTCACGAACCTCCATCCCTAGTTCATCATGTACTCTGTCTATCAGATCTAGTCCCTTAAATCTATTCCTTACTTCCACTGTATAATCATAAGGGATTTGATTGAGGTCATACCTGAATGGTCTAGTGGTTTTCCCTACTTTCTTCAATTTCAGTCTGAATTTGGCAATAAGGAGTTCATGATCTGAGCCACAGTCAGCTCCCAGTCTTATTTTGCTGACTGTATAGAGCTTCTCCATCTTTGGCTGCAAAGCATATAATCAATCTGATTTCAGTGTTGACCACCTGGTGATGTCCATGTGTAGAGTTTTTTCTTGTGTTGTTGGAAGAGGGTGTTTGCTATGACTAGTGCGTTCTCTTGGCAAAGCTCTATTAGCCTTTGCCCTGCTTCATTCCATATTCTAAGGCCAAATTTGCCTGTTACTCCAGGTGGTTCTTGACTTCCTAGTTTTGCATTCCAGTCCCCTATAATGAAAAGCAGAGCTTTTTTGGGTGTTACTTCTAAAAGGTCTTGTAGGTTTTCATAGAACCGTTCAACTTCAGCTTCTTCAGCATTACTGGTCATGGCATAGACTTGGATTACTGTGACTCTGAATGGTTTGCCTTGGAAATGAAATTGACATACATATTAATTAATTTATAAATTTAACACTAGAGCTTGCCAGACTTTTTAAAATGCTTATAAAGTGACTTAAAGTATCTTCTGATATTTACTTTCTTGTCAATCCAAAGAAATGTTTGGCATATGTACATCCCTATAGATGTATATATTTTGAAAAAATATTAACACTTCTGTTTCTTATTTTGCAAAATAACTACCATGTTTGGACACATCCCCAAATCAATCCAGAAAAGAGGATGGTTGTCATCACTACAGCTAAATTGTTCTACTTTTGTTTAGTTCTCTGTGGTGTCTGACTATTCGTGACTCCATGATTTGTAGCCTGCCAGGCTCCTCTGTCCCTGAGATTTCCCAGGCAAGAATACAGGAGTGGGTTGCCATTTCCATCTCCAGGGGATCTTCCAGACCCAGGGATCAAACCCAGGTCTCCTGCTTGGCAGGTGGATTCTTTACCACTCAGGAAGCCCAAAATTGCTTCCCTCATGGCTCAAAGGATAAACCATCTGCCTGCAATGCAGGAGACCCAAGTTCGATCCCTGGGTTGGGAAGATCCCCTGGAGAAGGAAATGGCCACCCACTCCAGTATTCTTGCCTGGAGAATCCCATGGACAGAGGAGCCTGGCGGGCTACAGTCCACAGGGTCGCAAAGAGTTGGACACGACTGAGTGACTTCACACACCTAGGTCTTAATTATTACATTCAAAATGGAAACAACAAACTTTACTTTGCACATGAAGTAAAGTTACCTGTCGTCTGATCGCCCGATCCAACTACCTAACCCATAAGTTATTTGGGGTTTTTTTTGCATAATTATATACATTTATATATTGTTCAAAATGATGAAATGTTCTATTCTTATTGGAGACACTTCAACCTTCGTATCTTCCTGACATCGCTATAGCACTAAAATTTCACTTGGGAGACAGACCATTACCTAATAACCATCCATTCTAAATTTTTCCTTTTCTGTTGTCTTCTGTTTACACTTCCTTTGGCAAATATTTATTGAGGTACTATGGTTAATGCATTCCATTGTCCTGTGACCAAAGTATGTTGTAGAAGAAGGAACAGTTCATGAAAGTGATGTTTGAACATACCACATCATGTTAATGTCTTCTAAAAAATCTTGTTACTAAAAATGTAACTCCATGGACCCTTCAATCAGCATTACGATGGAAATTCATTGATCTAAATGGACCTATGATGCAGAAACTCTATAACCCTACATTGTACCTACTGTCTACTACTACACACAGTAGTATCTACTATCCCAACAGACAGTGCATCTCCACAAAGTTTTAGTCACTATTTACAGAAATAAGTTATAACCACTGTGTAACAGTGAAGGTGTTATGCCCTAGACAGATTTTCTCCAGATGTACTGCATGAAATTGACATTTTAAAGTTTCTTCAGCAGGATATAAAGATTTTTATATAAACGGAAATTTTCTATTTCATAAGTGACATTCTAAAATGCTATAACTGGCTTATACAGATACCAGACAAAAACTTATTCATTCTTACTCAAGATACATGCAAGGAATTATGTTATAATAAAACTTCTAATTTTGGTGGTTTTGTCTATTCATTAAAAAGAATCCTTTCTTGATTAAATATGCAAATTTACAAACATTCTTCTATCTCTTTCTTTCCTGTCCCCTTTTCCCAGCCATCAGAACAGTGTAACAAACTAAATTAACTGGATGAGGCCCAAGTCAGAAGCTTGAGCAAATAGCATAAGAAAAACATCAAAGAAGAAACTTCTGGCATGATTTGCTAGCAATGTATATGCTTTCTTTTAGAGCATCTAGCAACTGTTCCTAATTATTTTCCAAATAGTATTAATAGGAAACAATTCATAGAATGAATGGCATTAGCCTCCTCTTCATTATATGGTGGAACTAACACACCACTGTTTCTCTTCCAGTGAGCCCCCTTCTCTGGGGAGGCTCTGATACACAAGGCCTGTTGGTGCCAGTGGTCCTTCTCCTCTGATCACAGCATAGCTGGTTCATCCAGGAGTAGATGCCTGGTCCAAGCCAGGAAAATCATGTTCTTTTTCTTCGATATGTGAATCTGGAAAAAGAGAGAAAAAACTGAGAAAACAGAATCTCAGACACATTAAAGGCCACATAATAGAAGTCGGGTCCATGCATCCCCATTCCAGAGACGCGCAGGGCTCTCCTAGTACTGCTGTCCATCCAGCAGGACCACTCAGGTCTCCCCTACAGTTGACGCCCCAACTCCCAGAAGCCACTCCACATTGATTTTCACTCAAATTGTTTCACATACTAAGAATAAATTCCCACTGCTAGCTACCAAAAAAGAATATTTAGCCTTTAAACATCAAGGACAAAAATATTTCATTTTAAACCACTATTTGTTTTTCACTAGGGGGTTAATACTGCCAAAAGATGTCTACAGGAAGAGAGAAACCACACAATGCCTAGGTACCATTTTGTAGGATCTGGCATCATCCAAATGCTTGTTTTAATAACACTCTATAGTCTACATATCGGAGAAGGCAATGGCACCCCACTCCAGTACTCTTGCCTGGAAAATTCCATGGACAGAGGAGCCTGGTAGGCTGCAGTCCATGGGATCGCTAAGAGTCGGACACGACTGAGCAAATTCACTTTCACTTTTCACTTTCACGCATTGGAGAAGGAAATGGCAACACACTCCAGTGTTCTTGCCCGGAGAATCCCAGGGACGGGGGAGCCTGGTGGGCTGCCATCTATGGGGTTGCACAGAGTCGGACACAACTGAAGCGACTTAGCAGCAGTTAGCAGTCTACATATAAATACAAATTTTTCAATCATTTAAACTCAAAATATATTTCCCTGTGAACCTACTGGGTTTTCCTTCTTGTCACTGTAATTGACGTTTTGTTTTTTTTTTGTTTTTTTTTTTTTGACAATTTCAAATCAAGAAAAGTGCTAGTTGCTCAGTCATGTCTGATTCTTTGCAACCCCAAGGACTCAGCACCCCAGGCTCCTCTGTCCATGGGATTCTCCAAGCAAGAATACTGGAGTGGGTTACCATTCCCTTCTCCAGGGTATCTTCCTGACCCAGGGATTGAACTTGGGTCCCCTGCACCAAAGGCAGATTCTTTACTGTCTGAGCCACAGGAAAGCCTAGGAACTATACTATTATTAATTTATACAAATTTCCTGATTTCCATGGAGTATGGCTGAGCTGGAATCATCTCACTTTAGCATAATTTCTGGATATAAGATGCTGTCACAGGAAAATCCAAATGAACATTTTGGCCAACCAATAACCTAGGCATTACTGTTTTAACAGTATATATTTATTTAACATGATATAGTAATAGTATTGTTAAAATTATTAACATGGGAAGCAAGCAATAACCCTCTCTCCAGATCACTAAGCTTAGCTGATATTCAATCTCTCCTTCCCTTAGTTCAACTCTTCTTTAATTTGGCTCATTTCTAAAGACTCAGAAAGTAACTTCATCACTGGCAAACAAAAAAATCTTTCTTTGCTCATATCTCGATTTCTCCCTTTCTCTTTGCCAGAATATCTCTTCCAGAAATCTCTGACAACTTTTATCTTATGCACTAAATCTTCAGACAACTTTTATTATAGCATCTCTCAAAATTCAGAGTTGTGGGATTTAGCTTATTGAATTCTTAAAATCATCTTGGATTATGCAAGTGATAGAGGATCACTGTAAAACATCTGAAAAATGGAAAGATGACAAAATATATAAATGGATAAAGTCCAGATAAATCATAGAAAATGAGAATTATACAGGGTTCCCCCACCAAAGGGAAAAATTATTAATATTTCATGTGATTTTTATTCACAGTAACTCAATATTGTTCTTTATGATGACTTACTATCAACCAGATTTCCACCAACTTCACCTCCACTTTCTTTAGTAACAGAATTCCCATATTTTAGCTGGTCAGATGACCATCTACCTAAAGATTGCAAGCTCCTTACAATTGGGTAGCCAGGGTTCAACAGTACGTGAACAGTGAACTTCCAGATGTTCAGGCTGTATTTAAAAAAGGCAGGGAAACCAGAGATCAAATTGCCAACATCCGCTGGATCATCAAAAAAGCAAGCGAATTCCAGAAAAACATCTACCTCTGCTTTATTGACTATGCTAAAGCCTTTGACTGTGTGGATCACAACAAACTGTGGAAAATTCTTAAAGAGGTGGAAATACCAGACCACCTGACTTGCCTCCTGAGAAATCTGTATGCAGGTCAGGAAGCAACAGTTAGAACTGGACATGGAACAACAGACTGGTTCCAAAAAGGAAAGGAGTACATCAAGGCTGTATATTATCACCCTGCTTATTTAACTTCTATGCAGAGTGCATCATGAGAAATGCTAGGCTGGATGAAGCACAAGCTGAAATCAAGATTGCTGGGAGAAATATCAATAACCTCAGATATGCAGATGACACCACCCTTATGGCAGAAAGTGAAGAAGAACTAAAGAGCCTCTTGATGAAAGTCAAAGAGAGAGTGAAAAAGTTGGCTTAAAACTCAACAGTCAGAAAACTAAGATCATGGCATCAAGTCCCATCACTTCATGGCAAATAGATGGGGAAACAGTGGGGAAAGTGGTAGACTTTATATTGGGGGGCTCCAAGTGACTGCAGCTATGAAATTTAAAGATTCTTGCTCCTTGGAGAAAAGTCATGACCAACCTAGATACCATATTAAAAAGGAGAGACATTACTTTGCCAACAAAGGTCCATCTAGTCAAAGCTATTGTTTTCCAGCAGTTATATATGGATGTAAGAGTCAGCCTATAAAGAAAGCTAAGTGCTAAAGAATTGATGCTTTTTAACTGTGGTGTTGGAGAAGACTCTTGAGAGTCCCTTGGGCTACAAGGAGACCCAACCAGTCCATCCTTAAGGAAATCAATCCTGAATATTCATTGAAACAGCTGATGCTGAAGCTGAAACTCCAATATTTTGGCCACCTGATGTGAAGAACTGACTCATTGGAAAAGACCCTGATGCTGGGAAAGAGTGAAGGCAGGAAGAGAAGGGGATGACAGAGGATGAAATGGTTGGATGGCATCGCCAACTTAATGGACATGAGTTTGAGTAAACTCTGGGAATTGATGATGGACAGGGAAGCCTAGAGTGCTGCAGTTCATGGGGTCACAAAGAGTCGGACATGACTGAGTGACTGAACTGAACTACAGTTGTGTGGGGTCATGTGACTACTGTGATGGGAGAAGTGCTTCTTTGTCCCCTGCAGGGTGGCATTTTATTCTCTCTTGTTTTCAATACCTAGTACAGGCTCCTTGCACACTGTGGGCCCTCAGCTAATATTTGGTGCTGCTGCTGCTGCTGCTAAATCGCTTCAGTCATGTCCAACTCTGTGTGACCTCATAGACGGCAGCCCACCAGGCTCCCCCGTCCCTGGGATTCTCCAAGCAAGAACACTGGAGTGTGTTGCCATTTCCTTCTCCAATGCATGAAAGTGGAAAGTGAAAGGGAAGTCGCTCAGTCATGTCCAACTCTGTGCGACCCCATGGACTGCAGCCTACCAGGCTCCTCTGTCCATGGGATTTCCAGGCAAGATTACTGGAGTGGAGTGTCATTGCCTTCTCCAAGCTGAGCATTATTCTTAATATCCATAAGGGCATCTATATGATTGCTTTTCAATAGCAGAGCACAGAGAGACCCTGATCATACCCCAAGAAAAGCTCAGAAGTGCTTCTTCTAAGTCACATCCCTAAAAAAGAACAAGTACACCCTCTTCCTCTATCCTTTCTCTCCCTGCCCTACTCCTGTCTAAGAGTCACTGAGAACTGGTTCAAACACACTGATCTGCAAAAATATTGTGGAAGATGGAAAAACTGCTCTAAGAACTCTGGATTACCTCCTTCTGGACTATTTATTTGAGACAGGAAAAAAAATCTACCTTATATTGTTATATTTAAGGTCACTATATTATTTAAAAAAAAACTATACTCTATTCTACCTAAAATAGAAATTCATACTAGAAGTGGTCTAAACCATAGTGGTCAAAACCCTAAAGTCTATGGCACTGGCTTGGCAGAGGAAATACAAGTTATTGTGTTGGAAGTCAGTCGTGATAATGTGGGGAAGCTGACTGTCGCCAACAAAGCCAATCACACCGGACCAAGCCTAGTCTCCCACATGGACCCAAGGACACTATACCAAGGTGTTGGAGAAATGGAGAAACTGAGCACAGAGACCAATAAATGAGAGGCTTCAGGTTTGAGAACTGTATCGAGGGGGGACAGGGAGATCCTGGCAAAGGGCACAAACTTCCAATTAGAAGGTGAACAAGGTCTGGGGATGTGGTGGACGGCATGGTGATTATACTTCACAACACGGTATTATATACTAGAAATTTTCTAGGAGGGTAAACCTTACATGTTCTCACCACAAAAAAGAAATAGTAATTAAAGAGATGATGGAGGTGTTAACCTCTAGCCAACACGACCATGATAATCATTTCACAATATATAAGTATATCAAGTCGATGTGTGTACACCTTCACTTTACACAATATCATGTGTCAATCAGATCTCAATAAAGCTGGGAAAAAAGAACAAGGATCCTGTTTGTCAAGGAAAACACATTACTCAAATCCACTTTTTCAAACAGAATAAAAATAGAATTCGATAACATATCACAAGTCTGACAATTCAACTATGAGACAGTTAGACTGATTAAAGAATTGATATGTGGGAGGGATAAATTGGGAGAATGGGATTGATACACACAGTCCACTATAGAAAAAAATAAATAATAAGGACCTGCTGTATAGCACATGGAACTCTTCTCAATATTCTGTAATAACCTATACCAGAAAAGAATCTGAAAAAGAGTGGATATGTGTATTTATAACGGATTCACTTTGTGTGCAGCAGAAACAAACGCTTTGTAAACTGACTATATGCCTTAAAAATTTTTAAATATTAACATGCACACAAAATAATTATCTAGATATAATGTGCACTGATGACTATTTTCAAATGCATCTGACAAGAAAGCAATCGAAATGCATCGGTAAGTAACGGAGGGCTTCTTATTGCCAGGGAAAGCACAGCCTGGCTTGAAATGCTGTTTGACTCCTACAACTCTGCTGCCCCCAAACAGTACAAGCCATGCAGCCCTCAAAGAAGGCACATTTTCTGGTGGTGCACACTTCATGTGGTCCTAGAGGGAAATGGACAAAGGGGCTCCTCTGGAGACCAGAACAAGAACTAAGCAAGCAGTGCAGTGCCAACACTCGCCCAGGCTCATTATTGCTAGGGGCAAGGGACTGCTCTGCCTTTCCCTTTATCTCTTTTCTGAATGTTATTTTTAATTGAAGTTACATTGTTCTTTCTCCATTATAGTTTAACGTGTGTAGGAAGGGAGCAGCTAATTTATCCACTAGTTTATATAAGTCATCAAAACACCAGGAATCACACACTGACATTGAAGAGAATCAATCACCATCCAGAGATTTAGCACTCTAATAAGGATAACGGAATCACTTTTCTGTCTACCTGAAACTAATGTAACACTGTAGATCAACTATACTCCAACATAAAATGCTTCCTTTTTTTAATTAAAAAAGAGCTGCAACAAAGTCAAAAAATAAAAAAGCTAGAGACCTCGATGTAGAAAATAAATGTATGGACACCAAGGGGGTAAAGAGGGAATGAGAAGAACTGGGAAACTGGGATTGCCATATATATATACTGTTGATACTATATATAAAAATAGATTACCAATGAAAATCTACTCTATAACTCAGGGAACCATAACCAGTGCTCTATGCTGACCTAAATGGAAAGGAAATCCAAAAAGGAGGGGATATACACATATATATATATATGTGTATATATATATAATTGATTCATTTTGCCATGCAGTAGAAACTAACACATTCTAAGGCAACTAACTCCAATAAAAATTACTTAAGAAATGAACTCAAAGAAATAAAAAATAAAAGAGATATATCAAAGATATAAATAAACAAAGGTATTAACCAGATGTGGCTTTGTCATCCATGGGGGTAACTCTGTGGGTTCTATGTATGGCAAGCAAGATACAGATGGATATTAACTGGCCACAAGGATCGATTAAGATATAGACTGCTAGTTGTCCCCTGATATGTATCCAACCCTTCTTTAATAATGAGCCTCCTGAGTTTCAGCTGAGCTCATAACCACACAGAGTTTACACTCAGAATACCTTGCAGCTTTGTGCAGACAGGTAACCAAGTGCTAACCATTAGGGTGCAAGCAAAACTGATGATGCTACTTCCTGACCATACCTCTCAAACCAAATTTGTGCCTACCGTTCTGGCCCCTTTCCCTTTCTTCTGAATGGGTGTGGTGCCAAGTATCAGCCCCTTGAGATTCTGAGACAGAAGTCTTACACTGAGTACGGCAAGGCATCTGCTGGCCTGGAGTGCTTACCGCCAAACTGTGATAGGAGACAGAAATACCATTTAAGCCACTCTCTTGCTTATAACATATTAACCTATAATATTATACTTTAGTATTCTCTTTTTATCATCAATTATTTTCCAAGTTAACATACACAAACATGGCCAATAATAACAAGGGAACAAAGGATTCTTTCTCATTAGAAGATGGGGAGGAACAAAGACAGGAGTATTTATGGATTTTTGGTTTTGCTTTCATCACAAACGCAACTAATATTATGTTAATGTAGTCTTGTGCTCATTTTTTTCACGCTACAGTTTTCCAAGTTACAAATAAAATGCTTTCAATACCTTCATTCTGCATGACAAATTACTCCAGAGTGGTGACACTCACTGGATGGAAGCTGAATTTTGCGGACACATTTTCTAGATAGTGGAAGATGCCTGTACCAACCATTGGTTGGTAGATCAGAGTCTTTGGGCCAAGGGATGAACAGTATGGAAGAGGCAGGAAATGCCTTTTTTAATTGAAGGGTAGTTGCTGTATAATACTATGTAAGTTACAATTGTACAATATAGTAATCCACAATTTTAAAAGTTATATTCCATTTGTAGGTATTATACAATATTGGGCTTGTGCCACACAATATATCTTTGAAACAACTGTATGCCTAATACCTAATAGTTTGTACCTCTTACCCTACACCTATCGTGCCCCTTCCTCCTTCCCTTTCTCCTCTGGTTATCATTAGTTTGTTCTCTATAAGTCTGCTTCTTTCTTTGTTATAGTCATTTGCTCTATTTTATCACATATAAAACTGTATCTATTTATAGCATATATAACTTATATGCTATAATTATATATAACATATATATAAATTATATAATTATTTGTATAATTATATAATTTATATATGTATAAATAATTATATATATATAATTTATAGCATATATATTATATAATTATTTATATAAATAATTATATATATAATTATAAGCATATATATAAGCATATATAATTTATAGCATATATAACTATATATTTTCTATATACAGTGTGCTGTATTTTTTAGGTTCCACATATAAATGATATCATACAGTATTTGTCTTTCTCTGATTAACTTCACTTAGCTTAATACCCTCCAAGTCCATGCATGATTTTGCAAAGGGTATCATTTCATTCTTTTTTTATGGCTGAATAATAGTCCATTGTGTGTGCAAAATAATAATATATATTGCATCTTCTTTACCCATTTATCTGTTGATGGACAGTTAGGTTGCTTCCATACCTTGACAACTGTAAATAATTCTTCTGTGAACATCGGGATGCATGTATTTTTTTGAATTAGAGTTTCAGTTTTTTCCAGATATATATACGCAGGAGTAGAATTGCTAGGTCATACAGTAGTTCTATTTTTAGCTTTCTGAGAGACCTCCATATGTTTTCCACGGTGGCTGAACCAATGTACATTTCTACTGATAGCACACATTTCCACATCCTCACCATTTGTTACTTGTGTTTTTTTAATGACAGTCATTCTGACAGGTGTGAGATAATATCTCACAATGGTTTTTATTTGCATTTCCCTAATGATTAGCGATGTTGAACATCTTTTCAGAGGCAGGAATCTCTCTTCTGCCTATAAGCAGTCAAGCTTGCTATTTCATGAGGTAAAGCATTAGTTAACAAGCCTTTTTCTCTATCAAACTTAAAATTAATGAAATTTCTTCTGAAACTGGTTCCCTTGCAGTCTTCATGTTCTATGTTATGACGCTTCATTGTTTTTCTCTGGTTTCATGCTATTTAAATGGGAATTTGGGAGCTATATTCTTGTTTTGTTTATTGTCTATCTCTCCTGCTAAAGCAGAAGATCCACTGAGGAGGAAATTCCTGTCTGTTTTAAGATCATCAAATCCTAGAACAGAACCTGGCAAGGGATAAGTCCTCAAAAAACCTGTACTTGCTAAATAAATGAATCAATCAGTGAGATAACTTAGGAACCATTAGCTTGATGTCATTGGAAGCAAGACATCCCTTCTCTAAATTTTTATCTTGAATTGCCATCTCACATAATGTAAACAAAGTTAAATGAAAAATATGAATTATCCAGACAATTGTGGTGTGGAGAGAGAGTCATGTTATAATTACAAAGAATGAAGACAGAAATTTATCTGAAACATCAAAAAAAGAAAAACTATCCACATTTTACAGTTTTTAGTGTATAATCACTCATGTTTTTCTATACTGACTTTCCACTAAACATTTTACACAGAATATTAGATAAGAGTATTCCCAACCTTGCAAAACCAACATAATTTCACAGATTTCAGGTTTGGTATATTCACTTTTTTCCTTTCTGCTACAGTAAAAATTCTTGAGCCTGAACTCAAAAATGACCTTACACTGATTCACGCTGAATCAGTCAGTACAGCACAACATGAAACACTTTCAAACAAACTTGGTCCCCACCTGTCTCATAAGTCCCTTGCACAGACAGAAGTACGAGGGAACAAACAGCCCTTCCAGGAATGCGCTCTGGGTTAACAGACGCTGGCTTTATCAAATGGATAAGAGGAAGTAAGTTTAAAGCTAATGGATCTTCAAAGAAGTATCTTCCTTTCTACTGCTCCTTAGAAAAAAAACATCTAAAACTTTAGGGAGAATGACAGACTGCAACTCAGGCTGTAGCCTATGTACCAGAGGAAGGAAAGAAGTGAAGACAGTGTTTCTTAACTGGGAGCTCCTTAATTAAAATCATATACACATCCAGACACAGTCACCCCTAAGACACAGTGATAAAGTGTTGCACGCCTGCATGCTCAGTCATGTTTGACTCTTTGTAGCCCCACAGACTCCCTCCAAGCATCTCTGTCAGTGGGATTTTCCAGGCAAGAATACTGGCCTGGGCTGCCATTTCCTTCTCCAGGGGATCTTCCTGACCCACGTCTCTTGCATCTACTCATTGGCAGGCGGGTTCTTTACCAACTGAGTCACGAGGGATGCCCTCCTAGTCCACACTAAACACTAAAATGTGTCAATCTATTACATTAATAATCGCCTTTTGTTTTCAATTTCCCAAAACACTTTGGCATTTCCTCATCAACTCTCTCTACTCAAATCCTGCTTCATTTACCTAAATAAAAGAGTTAAAAGGCAAACTAACATAAAACTACTCTTTTAAATATAAAAAAATATTAAGCCCTGGATTGGATTGAAGAAGTTGGGATTCAAAATGGATGGCTGCCTAGATTTGGGGCCTGGAATGTCTCATGTAATTATTGGTAGTCCATAAATTCCAGTTTTATACTGAAAATGCGACTTTTCAAGCATCACATTGATAGGAGTAGGAGAAAAGCCTTTTAGCAGCAGTGTTCTCTGTATAACCTTGTGTTCGCTCTGCGGACAGCTCACAGTGGTGTCCATGGGTCTTCATGCAGCACTGACCCCAGGACCAATCACCCTGCTGGCTGAGTGTCTGGCCACCCCGGCAGCTCCTCTGTCTGTCCTGTCTCATTTCCCCATTAGCCTCAGGCCCTCAGTATGCATAGTTTGTCTATCAAAACCAGCTCTCCGGAAATGATGAGAAGCACATTCACACAGAAGGATATTTGACAAATAGCAGTTTCGCATGTGAGGTCTTTCCAGTTGTCTCTGAATCTAAATGCGTCAAAGTCAAAAACACCGAGTCTCTACAGAAATCTCAACCAAAAATTTCAGTTTAAAAAAATTCACCCTCACCCCCTGGTGCCACAGTCCCTCTCTGCTCCTCCATCTGCCCATCCCCTCACTCGCGGAGAAGCAAGTGTTCATGTTTGTGTTTGGAAATTGTGCAGGTATGGTGTGCCTGTGGACAGTTGTGTGTGTGCATGTATTTAATACACTCTGGCATAAAGGGAGGACTTTTGGGACACTTAGACTCATGCCATGTAGACCAACGACCTTTGTATCCTATACCACTGCAGTTTTCATAGTTGCCTGAAAAACAGTAAAGAAAATATTTGGGTAATATTCCACCTTCAGGAAGATATTGAAAGGTGATGTGAAAGTATTAATCGCTCAGTTGTGCTCGACTCTTTGCAACCCCATGGGCCATAGCCTGCTAGGCTTCTCTGTCCATGGTATTATCCAGGCAAGAATACTGGAGTGTATAAGCCATTCCATTCTCCAGGGGATCTTCCCAACCCAGGAATCAAACCTGGGTCTCCCACATTGCTGGCAGATTCTCTACCATCTGAGCAACCAGGGAAGCTCATTGAAAGATAATGCTTATAGGTGAAAGTGAAAGTGAAGTCACTCAGTCGTGTCCGACTCTTTGTGACCCGGTGGACTGTACCTTACCAAGCTCTTCTGTCCATGGGATTCTCCAGGCAAGAGTACTAGAGTGGGTTGCCATTTCCTTCTCCAGGGGATCTTCCCGACCTAATTCTCAAAGGGTATGCTGTTCAAATTTCCTTGCAACTTCTTTTCTACCTCTTACATTCCCTGCTTTATTTTATGTCATCAGGTCTATGTCTTATGTAACACATCACAACAATTTGGTTATCTAGCGTTTTCAGTGAAATTTAAACTCACTTCTTTCAGTTGATAGCAGCTCTAGTCACAACAGACAAGACATGTAACCAACCTAAATGTCCATAGATGCATAAATGGATAATGAGTATGTGATACATACATATGGAATACTATGCAGCCACTAAAAAATGCTCTTGCAGAAACACGGATGAACCTACAGATCATACTCAGGGCAGTAAGTCAGAAAAAGAAAGACAAATATGCTATGACTTCACGTACATGTGGAATTTGAAATACGAGAGAAATGAACTTATCTATGAAATAGACTCATAGACACAGAGGACCGACTTGTGGTTCCCAAGGTGGAGGGTGGTGGAGCTGGGTGGATTGGGAGTTCGGGGTTAGCGTATGCAAACAATTACGCATAGAATGGATAAACACCATAGTCCTACTGCTTAGCACAGAGAACTATATTCAATGTCCTATGATGAACCATGATGGAAAAGAATGTTTTTAAAAATGTAAACTCACTTCTCTCAGTAACAAATTCTTGGGAAATCTAGCTTGCTCCACACATATTAGGGGGAAAGCTGGCTCCACATGCTGTCCCCTTGACCTGTGGGGTAGTGGAGTGGTCCTCAGGACGCCATCCTTCCCATCTAGACCTCCATCCTCTGCCGAGCACCCTCGTGAACACAACGCCACGTGATTTCTAGGTGGTACCTGTGTTCAAGGGGCTTTATCAGCACAGGCAGCGGAGGAAATTCTGACATGCTGACAGAGGGAATGGGAATGCCGCAGAAATTTTAAGAAGCTAAGCGAAGGACTGGCAACTCTGTCGGCCCGCTAGTTACCTCAGAATCGAAGAAGACTCTCAATCTGCAGTCATGTTTATGATTCTCTGATTAGGTATCACAGGCAACCCAATCCCTTCTAGAATACGCGTACAATACTGAGAGGTAGGTATTCAAATTGTAACCAGTAACAGTGGAGGTAAATGTGTATATATACACATATAGGCATGGGCTTTCCTGATTGCTCAGATGGTAAAGAATTTGCCAGTAATGCAGGAAGCCCAGGCTTGATTCCTGGGTTGGGAA
This sequence comes from Ovis canadensis, assembly GCF_042477335.2. Classification (NCBI taxonomy): domain Eukaryota; kingdom Metazoa; phylum Chordata; class Mammalia; order Artiodactyla; family Bovidae; genus Ovis; species Ovis canadensis. The sequence continues at coordinate 28,990,412 of NC_091256.1, forward strand.
GATCCCATGGAAAAGGGGATGGCTACCCACTCCAATATTCTTGGCTGGAGAATTCCATGGTCAGAGGAGCCTGGTGGGCTATAGTCCATGGAGTCAGGCACAACTGAGTGACTAACAATTTCACTTTCATATTTAGGCAGAGCAGAAAACACATAGGCAAAGGAGTTTTGGAAGAAAACCAACTTGGATGTAAGTTTGTGGTCTTCCACTTGCAGGGTGAATGACCTTATGAAAAGTATTTAATTTCTATAGGGCTTAATTTCCTCATCTGGAAAATGGGCATCAAATATTTACTTCATATGGCAGTTGTGAAACATAATTGAGGAATTATTGCAAAGAACAAACCGAAACACTTACAAGCTCTCAATAAGTTGCTAGGAAATAGTTATTATTGGACCACCATCCAAGTCTGTTATAAATAATCCACTTCATTGTCCCCATGGTGCTGGTTCTAACCTCTATCATCATCACAGCTTTGGATGTATGTGTGTGATCTGTTTCTTATCTGTTTCTTAACTTCTGTGACTTACTCACATGTTTTTATGCCCAGGCCCTATGGTACGATCCTGAAAAGGTAAAATTAAAAAACAAGAGATACATTAATCGGATATTTATTAATTGCCAGACATAAGTGCCTTTATATATTTTTTTCTTCAATTTTCACAAGAATATGAAGAAGTAGTTACCATTGTTATCTTCATTTAGATGAAGAGACATTCTCCAGGTTCTCGACTGTCACAAAGCTTAATAAATTTCAAAGCCTGGATTCCAAACATGAGGGTCTGGGTGCAGACCCTAACTTTTGACCACCACAGGTACACTGCAGAAGCCAGAGTGAAGGAAGAAAAGAAAATCCAAAGAAGGTGGCAGAGTGCCACCCAGTGATAAAGCCTTTGAACAGCAGTGAATTAACCAGAAATCTGGGAAGATAGGAGCAAATCATTCTAAGAATAGAAGGAAGAGAGAGAAAGAGAGACCGTACTGCCTGCGGTTGAACTGCATTTTTTCATCCACTAAGAAATGGAATAATCAGTGGGAGTTACACGTTTTCAAGCAATAGTTGATCTGTTTCACTGGTTTACTTGGAATCTATACCTAGACCACTAATCAAAAGTAATTTTAAGAAATATTTTAAGTGTTTCAACATTAACAGAAAAAAAAGTTTAAATGTCAACCTACTCCAGTGTTCTTGCCTAGAAAATCCCATGGACAGAGGAGCCTGGTGGGCTACAGTCCATGAGGTCACAAAGAGTTGGACACGACTGAAGCAACTTAGCATGCTGACAAAGAGATGTTCCGGGTACGACAAAGAGATGTTCCACACTGCAATCCTTTGCCCACTTCTGGGACTGCAGGAGACACGTAAAAGGACACAGCTCATTTTCTGATCAAAAGGTTCATGCACACTCTTTGGCACTAAACTCTGGGAGGAGTTAAATATATATTGATTAATAATTAATGGATAGAAGTGTGAATGGATCAGTGAAAATGAGGCCTATCTGGCAATGCTATAAAGTGACTGAACACTGATATCCTCCACGGCTGCTGTAAGCAGAGAAGAATCTCGCTGCTCTCTAGTGAGGGGGTTGTCTTCTGCTCAGGTATAATCAGGAAGTTATTCTTTCAGACAAAAGGCCAGAGGCTTATAAAACTCTTCTAAGCACTATGGTCTTTTTTTAATATATTAATTTATTTTTAATTGGAAGATAATTGCTTTACAATCCTGTGTTGGCTTCTGCCACACATCAACATGAATCAGTCATAGGTATACCCATGTCCCCTCCTTCTTGAACCTCCCTCCCACCTCCCACCCAATCCCACTCCTCTATGTTGGCACAGAGTGCCAGATTTGAGCTCTCTGCATTGTAACAGTAAATTCTCACCCTCTGTCTATTTTATATATGTTAATGTGTATGTTTTGAGAAGGAAATGGCAATGCATTCCAGTATTCTTACCTGAACAGTCCCATAGATCGGGGAGCCTGGTGGGCTATAGTCCATGGGGTTGCAAAGAGTCAGACATGACTTAGAAACTAAACAACAACAACAACAATGTATATGTTTCAACACTGCTCTCTGCTCTGCTAAGTCGCTTCAGTCGTGTCCAACTCTGTGCGATCCCATAGACGGAAGCCCACCAGGCTCCCCCGTCCCTGGGATTCTCCAGGCAGGAACACTGGAATGGGTTGCCATTTCCTTCTCCAATGCACGAAAGTGAAAAGTGAAAGGGAAGTTGCTCAGTCGTGTCCACTGCTCTCCCAATTTGTTCCATCCTCGAAACTGAGGTATATATATGCAATGGAACATTACTCAGCCATAAAAGGAACACATTTGTCAGTTCCAATGAGGTGGATGAACCTAGAGCCTATTGTACAGAGTGAGGTAAATCAGAAAGAGAAAAACAAATATTGTATATTGACACATATATATAGAACCTAGAAAGATGGTATCGATGAACCTATATGCAGTGAAGTAATGGACACAGAGACATGATGAACAAGACTTTTGGACAGCATCCCTTTTTTAAAAAAGTGTTTATTAATTCAGTTTGGCTGTGCCAGGTCTCAGCTGTGGCATTCGGGATCTTAGTTGTGGCATGCAGAGTCTGTTTGGTAGTGGCATGTGGTATCTAGTTCCCTGACCAGGGGTTAAACCCAGGCCCCCTGCATTGGGAGTGCCGAGTGCCAATGGATCACCTGGGAGGTCCCTAAGCACATGGTCTTAGGACAGGCCACAGTGTGCATGGGGAATGTGAGCATGAAAGAGCCGGCACAACACCAAAACCAAAACCAATACAATATTGTAAAGTAATTAGCCTCCAATTAAAATAAATAAATTTAAATTAAAAAAATAAAATATAAGAGGGAGAGCATGACATTACACATGTAGAGAATGCTAGATAACAAAGTGTATTAAGCAATATGCAGCTTTTGTATTATTCCCCTTATTAAAGGTAGACACTTGCAATTTCTGAGTAGAAGTACTATTATATATTAATAGAAATAAAGCAAAATCCAGTTTAAAAAAAAAAACAGAAAGACCTCCTAGACAATATGTAACTAATGGCAGGCATTTAAGAAAAAGCAGTGTTCCTGAGAAATCTAGTGAAATGGAGAAAATACATCTAGCTACATAATCACTTGAGCACAGCTGTCAGGGGACCATAACATCAGGAAACTGTCTGAAGAGGGGAAGCCAAGCCTAAAGGCTCTAGCTGCATCACAACAGTCTATTTCCTTCCCCACCCCAGTGTGTTCACTTACACCCCGTGATCCACATGTCCTGCATCTAAGCAGGCCTTTCTTCACTGCACCAGCGTGTATGCAGGATGGAATCACTGACATTCCCGAGTCTAATCATTATCAGTTCATCTTTCCAGTGGCCGATAAGAAGCATAATTAGGGAGAACCTGAATCCATGTGGATGGACTCTAGATGATGATCAAGGCTTTGCATGCCCTGGCGAGGTAAGTGATGCGTCTTAGAGATCTCTGCCCTAGTCAGTTCATCCTTGTCAGTAGCAGTCAGCTCTCAAGAACGCAGCACTTACTGTGTGTCTGAAATGTTAAGTGCTTTCCCCAAATAGTTCTCATTCTATATAACATACACCTTTTCACTTAATTATTAAAGACAAAGAAACCAAAGCTCAGAGTTGGTAGGTAACTTGAGCTTTGGTGAGCTGAGGCACCCAGCTAGTAAATGTGAAAGTCTCAAAGACACCAACAGAATAGGCATGTATCGAACAGGGAGTTAGTAAATGCAGAAGGTCAAATACCAGGGCCAGGAGACTTCCCTGATGGTCCAGTGGCCGAGACTCCGTGCTTCCAGTTCAGGGGGCCCAGGTTTGATCCCTGGTTAAGGAACTAGATCCTGCATGCCCCAACTAAAATTTAGAGTTGGATTCTGCATACTCCAACTAAGACACAGTGCAGCCAAATAAATAAATAAATAATACTTTAAAAATACAAGGACAGAACATACAGACTCTAAAGGGGAAGACAAAGAAGGAAAGGGAGGCTGAAATGATATATCACAGACTGTTTGCTGATAAACTAAGCACAGGAGTAGAATACAGGGAAGCTACAGAAAGAAATATCCAACATGTTCGGAAATCGGTTTCAGGATTGGGAACACGTGTACACCCGTGGCGGATTCATGTTGATGTATGGCAAAACCAATACAGTATTGTAAAGTAAAATGAAGTAAAAAATACATATATATCAAAGATTTCAAGTAAATTTTTATAAAAACTGGATTACCATCCAATGAGGATACATTCTCCAAGGATAATATTAAGTACGATACTTTAAAGGGAAAAGAATGTTAAGCTAAGCCATGAAGCTACAAGTTCAACTCTTGAACTAGCTAAATAAAAAAAATCAAACAAAAAAAGAAAGGTAACTGGTAAATAGTGTTAGTCAGTCGTATCGGACTCTGAGATCCCAAGGAATGCAGCCTGCCAGAGTCCTCTGTCCATGAGATTCTGATGCAAGAATCCTGGAGTCAGCTGCCATCTCCTTCTCCAGAGAATCTTCCCGTCCCAGGGATTGAACCCGGGTCTCCTGCATTGCAGGCAGATCCTCCATCTATTGCAGAAGTGAAAGCCATTTATTTGCAAGGTTATTTGATTAATGACCACATTGTCTATTCTCCTATATATTCCAAGGTTATTAGAACTAGTTGACTTCTTATTACTGGTTTCTTCTGTTTTGTTTGGCAAGTCACTGTACCAGGTACCCACAGATGTGTTTGGCACATAATTGGAGCTTCATAATTATTTACTGAACTAATGATTAACAGAGCTACACAAACCTTTTGAAGGAAGAACACATACAACATTAACTACTTCAATATGCCTATTTCAAGGTGAGGTTATATGTGTTCTTTTGCCAAAAGGTTTGTGATGGCCATCTGACTTTTTGTGTGTTTATCAGCCAATGGTACTGGTAACCTCTCCATTCAATATTTAATAATCACCCCAATCTTCATGTGATTGTCTCTGCAAATGCTTCTCTGCAAACTAATTTTTTGTTTTGTTTTGTTTGGGGTTTTTTGTGTGTTTGCTTTTTAGCTGCACTAGCTCTTCACTGCTTTTGCACAGGCTTTCTCTAGTTGCGGAGCTTGGGCTTCTCATTGCAGTGGCTTCTCTTGTTGTGAGCACAGGCTCCAGGCATGTGCACTTCAGCAGTTACAGCTCATGGATCCGGCATAGCTGTTCTGCAGCAAGTGGGATCTTCCTGGACCAGGGATTGAACCCATGTTCCCTCTACTGGCAGGCAGATTCTTATCCACTGCACTACCTGGAAAGTCCAAACCAGCTTTGTTTAAAATGGTGTCATGAGTGATTAGTTTTGCTATCTTTGTGCTCTATTTTTAAGATGGGGCGGGGGGGTGTGGTGGGGGTGGGGATTCTGGAAGATTCAAACCTTGATGCACTCACCATCTTCTCAGATTTCCCATATGTGTTAAAATTTTGGCATGCCCTTCTAGTATTCAGCCCTATTTCTCAATATATCCTGTGTCATATATCCCATCTTACATAGACTTTAAAAGTAGTCAGTGGAAAATTTTTAAACAATAACAATAGCCATCTTTGTTATCTAGTAGTTTACCTGTATTAAGTGCTTACCATGTGACAGTCTGTTAAGTGTCTTCCATGCATTAACTCAGGTCTGTATCAAGAGGGCCATAAAAAGGCACAATGTAACAGAGCATTCTAAAGCAATTAGCTCAGAACAAAGAAAAGTCATTAGGAAAACACAGATACTGGGCTTAGAGGGAAGTATGCCAAGACTTTGGTTCACAGAGAAAGAGAAATAGGGCAAGTGAATGACTTTAAGTACATCCTGCACTTGGATTTCAAGCGAGGTTTCAAGATGGTTAATGTTTGGCCTCTAACATTAATACTCTTTAATAGACACTTTGAACACGGGTATTGAATGATGAAAATAAACAGATACTTCTCTGATATCTCTGTCTTTAGAATAAAGCTCCCATAACTAAAACTTCTGCCAAGTAGGCTAAAAAGTATTGTACAAAGGATATTCAACTCCCTCTGATGCAGCCCCAAGACTGAATCAAATCTTTCTCCACCAGAAACTGAGAATCTCTTCAAGGACCTTGAAGTGCTCTCTTCAAATGTGAGAATTCTTGAGAGGAAGGTATAATCTATACACTTAGAAAGGGAATCCTGACAATAATACGAACAGAATCAATTTGCAAATCTATCCATATACAAACACTCTGATAAAATATTGAATAAACTTACTTGTGACATATTTTTTGAGGATATAATATGAATATTACTCAATAACTTGACTTATCATATAACCTTCTAAGCTTTCCTTTGCTATTACTGAATGCCCAAAGTTTTACTAGCTCACGATCTTTTCCTTCTTGATGAGTGCCTCAGGAGCTACTCATTTTGAGGTTCTGGTCAGATAAGTTTTACTCAAGAACATAACTCTGACACAAGTGAGCAACTGAACTGAACTGAACTGATAACTCCTTTTATTGGTTTTGTGCTGAAGGAGAGATGTAAAAAATGAAATCTGCATTAGATATTGATCTCACAGTTAATTAACTTCTATCCTGAAGTTGATATCTCCCTAATTAATGATGTGCATCATTGTAAAGAAAGATGTTCTCTGTAATAGATGCGTATTTGATTCTTTACCTTTTTGCTCTAAGGGAAGAATGTAGTAAATGTTAAATTCCTTTTATCTAGCTTTCAAAGATTACCCCTAATGTCATTCCTCATGTCAATTTTTAAAGTTAACAACTTATTTCTTCACTTAAGTCTGAACATATTCAGTGGGCTATATATCAAGAGATGTAGAGACCCAAGGTCTTCTGGTCTTTATGTAACAAATTCTTTTTCCTTCTAAGGGTTACCTGGATTTCTACCCTATTTTTCTGAAACTTAATGTGATTCATAAAAACACATTATAATTCACTTTTGTCTGCCTTCTCAAGAGCTTAAGTTATTAATGTTTCAAATCTGTTACTCATAGACTTAATGAGGGAAACACATCACTAATTTTTTAATAACTCCATTACTTATGAAAATGTCCAAACTATTTGTATTTCTGAGATAGTCAACAAAATATTTAAGTTGAAAAATCCCAATAATTTTAACTAGTGACCCTCGATGGACTATAAGTGTTATTTACTGCTTTTCGCAGCCAAAAAAGGAAAAGAGAGATTAGGTCTTTTTAAGATACTTGTTTTGTTTGTTTTTGAGTTCAACAGGCTATGAAACCCTTGAATCAGTCTCAAGATATGGAATCTTGTCACACCTGGATTTTTAAATAATGAACATCATTGACTATTGTGGATTAAAGGTATATTCACAATATCAAGAAGTGCTACAGAAAATGATCATGGTAAATCATCTCCAAGGACAGCCTGAGGGGTCAGATGACTTCAGACTTCAAAATGAATTTGCTCACTTTCTGTAATCATTTAGTGCATACGTAACTTGAAACACTCACATGATTTCTAGATAAACAATATTTTGGGGGAGATTTCACTTATCAAATTTTGCCTATTCAGGATACCAGAATTTTAAAGGACTTGTAGGCTACTTCACAGCTGTATATCAATTGACAATGCCTGAAACTCCAATACTTTGGCCACCTGATGCGAAGAGCTAACTCATTGGAAGACCCTGATGCTGGGAAAGATTGAGGGCAGGAGAGGGGACAGCAGAGGATGAGATGGTTGGATAGCATCACTGACTCAATGGACATTGGTTTGGGTGGACTCCAGGAGTTGGTGATTGATAGGGAGGCCTGGCATGCTGCAGTCCATGGGGTTGCTAAGAGTCAGACACGACTGAGCGACTGAACTGAACTGAATGGGTTGTGAACCAGCACAATGAAATTAGTCAGAAAGCATACTACCTGTTAGTTTATACAGCACTGTATTTCAGAACTACAGATAATATACAGTGGTTATGATCTGAATTGTTGTATTATCATGTGGTGATCTGGTAGAAACCCATGCCTATGAAAACGTTTTTATCTTAAGATAGAGAAAATTTCTCTTCTCTCATTTTTCACATTTGACTACCTTTCCAATATAGGTCTCTAAATACTCCATGCATTTCCGGTACTTTAGAAATTCCTTTGTGTCAAGTACCTAAATCATTGCTACGTAATATCAGCATCTCTTTCCTCTATTCTAAAAGTTCAGCATAAATCATTGCTACATAATATCAGCATCTCTTTCTTCTACTCTAAAAGTTCAGCTTTTAAATAGAGACATCATATTTATACAGAGACATTACATGATGAAGAGAGATATTATATTTAAATAGACACATTATAGCAATCAGCTACATTCATAAGTGGAAATTTGCCCCACTGCTACGATCAGTGCCTGGTGACAGCTATTTGTGTTCTTGCCTTCATCCTCCATTAGTAGCATTTCCCTGTGTCTGTCCCTTTTGAAGGGCAAATGACACCGTCCAGGTTCCTAGATGATGATCTTAATTATTCTACAGGCTAAACACCAGTTACATCACTAAACATTTTACATTCATGTACTTTCTTAATTATTATCAAAACCCATAAAATAGATGCAATTACTCCTAACAGATTAGAAAATTCAGGCTCTATGCAGTCGTTTAACTTGTCGAAGGTTTTGTAGATTAGAGACACAGTAAAGGCAAAATAAAGTTTTATGGATCAGTGATGTTGAGGGGCTAGTTTCTGGAATGCCAGTACAGAAAAGTAGTAAGTACATAGATTCTGGTGTCAAATTGTCTGCATTCAACTCCTGGCTCCAATCCTTTCCTAGATTTGTGAACTATTATAATTATTTAACCTCCCTAATCTTTAGTGCTTTCATCATTGTAATAGGCATAATGTTTGCTCTTAACTCATAAAAATATTGTGAGGATTTGATGACATTATCCATATAGAGGTTTTAGCTTAGTATCTGGTATATGATAAATTCTCAAAAATTTTAGCTATTGGTCATCCAGCTCTGTTCAATTCAGTCGCTCAGTCGTGTCCAACTCTTTGTGACCCATGGACTGCACCACGTCAGGCTTCCCTATCCACTGCCAATTCCCAGAGATTGCTCAAACTCATGTCCATCGAGTCGGTGACGCCATCCAACCATCTCATCCTCTGTCATCCCCTTCTCCTCCTGCCTCAATCTTTTCCAGCATCAGGGTCTTTTCCAATGAGCCAGTTCTTCACATCAGGTGGCCAAAGTACTGGAGATTCAGCTACAGCATCAGTCTTTCCAATGAATATTCAGGACTGATTTCCTTCAGAATTGACTTGTTGGATCTTCCTGCAGTCCAAGGGACTCTGAAGAGTCTTCTCCAACCCCACAGTTCAAAAGCATCAATTCCTTGGCACTCAGCTTTCCTTATAGTCCAACTCTCACATCCATACATGACTACTGGAAAAACCATAGCTCTGAATAGATGGACCCTTTGTTGGCAAAGTAACATCTCTGCTTTTTAATATGCTGTCTAGGTTGGTCATAGCTTTCCTTCCAAGGAGCAAGTGTCTTTTAATATCAAGGCTGCAGTTTCCATCTGCAGTGATTTGGGAGCCCTAAAAAATAGTGTGTGACTGTTTTCTTTGTTTCCCAATCTATTTGCATTGGAGTGATGGGACCAGATGCCAAGATCTTAGCTTTTTAAATGCTGGGTTTCAAGCCAGCTTTTTCACTCACATTAATTGATCTTATTTTCTCACCAAATTGGTGGGAAAGAGATTTTCCTCTGCACATTTTGACAAAAAGTAGAACTTCCAGAGTGAATCTGAGTTCAAAAGTTTTCTGCAGTTCACAGAAACATGGGTAGCATCATTGAATGGTCCTTCAGACTGCATTCCCCCATAATTTTTTTCAGAAGAAAGTTGCCGCTATGATGCAGACTACACACATACAAGGAAAGTAAACACAAAAACCCAAGCATCACTGGATGCTTGCTTTTAAATATTAGCTGTGTGAAGGTGGAGGGGAGTACAGGGATGGACTGGGAGTCTGGGATTGGCAGATACAAACTGTTATATTTAGGATGGATAAACAACAAGGTCAAGTTTAGTGTATAACATGGGGAACTATATTCAGTATCCTTGATAAACCATCATGGAAAGGTATGAAAAAGTGTATATATGTATGTATAACTGAATCACTTTGCTGTATGGCAGAAATTAACACAATGTTATAAATCAAGTATACTTCAGCAAAATAAATTATTAAAAAATATTTGTTTTGTGAAACAAAATTTGACTTCTCATTTTGTTCTTAAACTACTGGGAGTGTTTGTTGTTCAGTCGTGTCTGACTCTGTGAACCCACGGACTGTAGCCTGCCAGGCTCCTCTGTCCATGGAATTCTCCAGGCGAGAATACTGGAATAGATTGCTTCTCTTCTCCAGAAGATCTTCCTGACCCTACAATCATTTACAAATTAAATTAATCCATAAATACATACTTAGAGTCTAATTAATTCACACAACTAAAACTAATATCAAAATGATAATGAAGAAGGAAATTCTACTCTTCAATTTATGGATCTCATGAGACCGAAGTTATATGTTTTTAAGGTTTTCAAAATCCTATACCCCAAATTCTCCAATTTCTATTCCTTGGGTAACAGTCTGAAAATGAAAGTCTTGTAAAGGTTCATTGATTCTGCTATGCAATGAGACATTTTCATTCTAAATAAATCCGCCTCCCTCTCTACCCAACAATTTCCCCTCCCCAAGAATTATCCTTCTTGATCATAATGTAATATAAATTTGCTGAAAATAATACAGTCATCAAATTTTAGGGGAAATGGGATCATAGAGAACATGTGATTTAAAACTATAATATTAACGATTCTGAAGCTAAAACACTGAAATTATGAACGGCCGAATCAAAGTCACAGAAGTGAAACAATCAAATTTAGATTTCAGTTTCTTGATGCAGTCAATATTTCTTCCAAAGCTACTCAGATAAGACAGTGTTAGACCTGCAAGAGATTTTCCTCCATAGAGGAATTTGCAGTATCGATTAAAAGAAAAGACACACATAGGTAAGCTTGTTTAGTTAGTTATGACAAGCTCTCCATTATAGAACGTTACCACAGTGATAAATGCATGCATATATCAAGGATGTTACTACTAAGAGTAGAAATGCCATACCAAAATAAAATAATAATGAGGCATAAAATACAAATTCCATATCTATGAGCATCTTGAAATACAAAAGTAAAAGAATTGAGTAATGATTAAAGTTGGAGGGAAAACAGATAACCATGTAGAATGAGGAATCCAACTCATCCCCCCTGCAGTGGAAGCATGGACTCTTAACCACTGGGCCACCAGGAAGCCCCTATAGTGCCTTTACTCAACTCTTTTTGCCTGAGTTCTCATTCACTAAGTCCTGTCCGACTCTTTAAGATCCCATGGAATGTAGTCTGCCAAGCTTCTCTGTCCATGCGATTTTTCAGGCAAGAATAGTGGAGTGGGTGGCCATTTTCCTCCTCTTCCCAACTCAGGAATCAAAACTGCATCTCATGCTGAGTCATCAGAGATGCCAATTGCCAAAAAAAAAAAAAAAAAACCAATGACAGGGAGCAGAGGCCACCTCCCCCGTTACTCAGAGAAGATCCCTTGCAGCTTCTAGATACAAGAACTTAGCTCTCCTTTAAATGTTGCCTAAGGATTTAGGGGGGAAAAAAATCCTAAGATTATGATTCTCTGACAATGTGCCAACTCATTTGCAGCCACGTGATTATTGGAACAAATTGACAAGAAACATTAAATGTCTCCATTACCAGTAAAAGTGTAAAAAGTATGAGAAACTTGTCACCCTTGAGTGGCTCAATCATTTAAGCATTCCAGTAAATGTTGTCTCAAAATGTTACACTGAAGATCTCTAACTTCCTCTGACAGCTTGACATGTATCCGCCATCAATTAATTTCTCTGAACTATTCTTGAATCTCTCTTTTTAACAACATCATCTTTCTGGGAAAAGGCTTTTAAGTGTTTATAATCCCTTTCAAGTGTGAAAGGGAACCCTTATTCTAGTAATTAGAGATCAAATAAAGAGATCTGAAGTTACTGTATGCACATCCTTCACACTGTTTTAGACTTCAATCATCTCCCTTCTCTGCTTTTATCTTCTGAGGTTAGATTTCTTTTCTTTTCTTTTTTTTGTGCATCATTTTATGGGAACTGGTCAAGCCCATTTCATCTGCAACTCTATTGAGATAGCCAATATCTTTTAAAAATATAATCACTAACTGGAAAACCACTAAAATCTATGAAAATCCCTTTTGAGGCAAAAGCATTTTTAAAACTCCAAGTAATAAAATGTCCAGAAACACTCAAAGTACCTACTACTCATGTTTCCTGTTTTGCTTTGTTTTTCGAATATTGGATAGGAAGCTGACAAAGAGTTGAAGTAGAATAAGCTAAGCTGGAATGGAGCCATCTACTTGTAGGAATTATTTTCTCATCCTCAAAGAATCATTTTGTCTCCATATGATACTCACCACTCAGCTGCTCCAGTATTGACAATATTGGTAACAACTTCTCCTAGTATTTTATGAGTACCTGAAAGAAGATTCATCTTGAAAGCACAAAAGGCAACATTAATGATGAATATGATTTGATAGGATTACTGTGTGCTGTAGCATTAATTTCAGTTTAATATAAAATTACTACCAAGTGTATTAATTCTATGTCCCTTTTCCCCAATGGGAGTATCGCATTGAGACATAGAAAACAAACTTACGGTTACCAAAAGGGAAGCAGGGGGCAGATAAATTAGGAGTTTCGGATTTGCATACTACTATATGTCCCTGGAGGAGGAAATGGCAACCCACTCCAGTATTCTTGCCTAGAAAATTCCATGAACAGAGGAGCCTGGTGGGCTATAGTTCATGGGGTTGCAAATAGTTGGACACGACTGAGCACAGATGCACTACTATATGTAAAGAGATTATCACCAAGGACCTATTGTATAGCACAGGGAAATATACTCAGTATCTTGCAATAACTTGTAATGGAAACTGTGAAAAACTATATATATATATATATATACGCACACACACACACATATAACTGAATCACTTTGCTGCACACTTGAAGTTAACAAAATATTGCAAGTTAACTACACTTCAATAAAAAATGATACAGTTAAATATAGCATTGATTTTATCACCAGAATCTTCAGGAAATATTTATAGAATCATCAGGCAGAGCTGAGGGCCTGATGTATTGTAGGGATTCCTTAAATATGTTTGAATGAGCAAATGAGCACTTCCAGGCAAGCACAACACCTATTCAGTACAGGCATAATAAGTAAAATTTCATTTGAGCAATTAAACAATTAAATGCTTCAAACACTAATCTGAAACATTAAATTGGTCAAGAAAGGTGCCTATTCTCAAATGAGGGGTTAATATTATTGATATTGAAAATATCTTTCCACCAGGTACTAACTAACTAACCCAATACAGAGAGAAAAAAATCAATTATCTTCATAGCTACCCACAGAAACCCATAGCTACCCATAGCTACCTAAAGAAATGCTTTTGAACTATGATGTTGGAGAAGAATCTTGAGAGTCTGTTGGACTGCAAGGAGATCCAACCAGTCCATCCTAAAGGAAACCAGCCCTGAATATTCACTGAAGGACAGATGCTGAAGCTGAAACTCCAGTACTTTGGCCAGCTGATGTGAAGAACTGACCCTTTGGAAAGGACCTGGGAAAGACTAAAGGCGGGAAAAGGGGATGACAGCATATGAGATGGTTGGACTGCATTACCGACTTGATGGGCATGAGTTTGAGTAAGCTCTGATAGTTGGTGATGGACAGGGAAGCCTGGCGTGCTATAGTCCATGGGGTTGCCAAGAGTCGGACATGACTGAGCGACTGAACTGAACTCATAGAAAGGTATCATATGCGTTTAACACTTCTTCTGCTAGATCATTATAACTAAACTAGGGACCACCTAGAGGGCTGAATATATAGAGGGTAAAATATATGGTCTCTTTTTTTTGCTTCTTGATAAAATATATGATCACAGAAATTGTGATCAAATATTTTTTATTGTTTTCCTGGTTTCTCTGAATTTTAGCAAATACCATACAAATCGAGTTAAGTCTTTTCAGGAGTCTTTAAGGAATATTTATAACTAGTTTCACTATAATTTTAATTGTCTTCCAAAACAAGGAAAGCACTAATGATTACTTTTGGTCATGCATCAATGCATTAAGTACCAACTGTGTGCCAACTTCTCCAAGAAAGATAACTCATTCACAGCCATTGTCAATTAGTTTTGTTTCTAATGTCAATATTTGGGGAAAAATTTAAACAATGTTAAATTGTCTAAATAAATGCTACTTAACTGAATCCGTACAACCGTTAATACTTAAAATTTATTCAGACAAATAGTTCTTCGTGTCTGACTCTATAACCCCATGGACTATAGCCCACCAGGCTCCTGTGTCCATGGAATTCTCCAGACAAGAATATTGGAGTGGGTAGCCATTTCCTTCTCCAGGGGATCTTCCCAACCCAGGGTTTAAACCCAGGTCTTCTGCATTGCACGAAAATTCTTTACCATCTGCGTTATCAAGGAAGTCCAACACTGGAGGCCATATATGTAAAGAAAGCAAAACAGGCATTATGAATAGATAGCAAAATGCATATATTCATGGATTAAAAGTAAAAATTTTCAAAAATATTTTCAGCTTTTATTGCCTCTTAGCAGTACACTTAGTGAACTGCTTTACTGTTTTCATTATTTTTCCATATTTTCAATAAATATTTATTCGACACTTAGCATATGTCCAAAGGGCTTCCTCAGAAGCTCAGTGGTAAAGAATCTGCCTGCAATGCAGGAGACTCAGGAGACGTGGAGTCCATCGCCGAATCAGAAAGATCCGCTGGAGGAGGAAATGACAACCCATGACAGTATCAACTAAACAATCCACTTTCTACAGGTTCGTTGTTTACTCTCACTAATCGTGTCCAACTCTTTGTGACCTGATTGATGGTAGCCCGCCAGGCTCCTCAGTCCATGGAATTTCCCGGGCAAGAATACTGGAGAGGGTGGATATTTCCTTCTCCAGGGGATCTTCCTGACGCAGGGATCAAAGCACTGTCTCCTGCATTGGCAGGAAGTTTCTTTACTGCTGAGCCACCAGGGAAGCCCATTCAACAAGTGACCAATGACAAAGTCTGCAGGAAAGCTAAAATTTATTTTTTTTTTATTTTTTTTTATTTAATTTTAGTTTTTTATTTTTTAAATTTTAAAATCTTTAATTCTTACATGCATTCCCAAACATGAACCCCCCCTCCCACCTCCCTCCCCATAACATCTTTCTGGGTCATCCCCATGCACCAGCCCCAAGCATGCTGCATCCTGTGTCAGACATAGACTGGCGATTCAATTCACATGATAGTATACATGTTAGAATGTCATTCTCCCAAATCATCCCACCCTCTCCCTCTCCCTCTGAGTCCAAAAGTCTGTTATACACATCTGTGTCTCTTTCCCTGTCTTGCATACAGGGTCGTCATTGCCATCTTCCTAAATTCCATATATATGTGTTAGTATACTGTATTGGTGTTTTTCTTTCTGGCTTACTTCACTCTGTATAATCGGCTCCAGTTTCATCCATCTCATCAGAACTGATTCAAATGAATTCTTTTTAACGGCTGAGTAATACTCCATTGTGTATATGTACCACAGCTTTCTTATCCATTCATCTGCTGATGGACATCTAGGTTGTTTCCATGTCCTGGCTATTATAAACAGTGCTGCGATGAACATTGGGGTACATGTGTCTCTTTCAATTCTGGTTTCCTCGGTGTGTATGCCCAGCAGTGGGATTGCTGGGTCATAAGGTAGTTCTATTTGCAATTTTTTAAGGAATCTCCACACTGTTCTCCATAGTGGCTGTACTAGTTTGCATTCCCACCAACAGTGTAGGAGGGTTCCCTTTTCTCCACACCCTCTCCAGCATTTATTGCTTGCAGATTTTTGGATCGCAGCCATTCTGACTGGTGTGAAGTGGTACCTCGTTGTCGTTTTGATTTGCATTTCTCTGATAATGAGTGATGTTGAGCATCTTTTCATGTGTTTGTTAGCCATCCGTATGTCTTCTTTGGAGAAATGTCTATTTAGTTCTTTGGCCCATTTTTTGATTGGGTCGTTTATTTTTCTGGAATTGAGCTGCATAAGTTGCTTGTATATTTTTGAGATTAGTTGTTTGTCAGTTGCTTCATTTGCTATTATTTCTCCCATTCCAAAGGCTGTCTTTTCACCTTGCTTATATTTTCCTTTGTTGTGCAGAAGCTTAAATAATTTCAAGATTTGTATGGAAATACCAAAAACCTCGAATAGCCAAAGCAATCTTGAGAAAGAAGAATGGAACTGGAGGAATCAACTTGCCTGACTTCAGGCTCTACTACAAAGCCACAGTCATCAAGACAGTATGGTACTGGCACAAAGACAGACATATAGATCAATGGAACAAAATAGAAAGCCCAGAGATAAATCCACACACATATGGACACCTTATCTTTGACAAAGGAGGCAAGAATATACAATGGAGTAAAGACAATCTCTTTAACAAGTGGTGCTGGGAAAACTGGTCAACCACTTGTAAAAGAATGAAACTAGATCACTTTCTAACACTGCACACAAAAATAAACTCAAAATGGATTAAAGATCTAAATGTAAGATCAGAAACTATAAAACTCCTAGAGGAGAACATAGGCAAAACACTCTCAGACATAAATCACAGCAGGATCCTCTATGATCCACCTCCCAGAATTCTGGAAATAAAAGCAAAAATAAACAAATGGGATCTAATTAAAATTTATTTTAAAATAAAAGATAGAGACAATTTCTTAACAATTGTCCTAGTGATCTGAATTCCATTCTCAGCTCTGCAAAGGGACCTCATCGTTTCATGTTAGATGAATCACTTAATCTTTCTGAACAATCCAAATATCTTGACAGTAATTATATGTTAGGTCCCAGAGGAAATTTGTGGGGATGAACTTAAATTTCTTTCTCTACCAAAATGAACAGGAGAGATCAGGAAATTGTCTTTACGTATTATTTTATGTAAAAGATAAACAAAGAATGGAATTTACTTTTTCTAAGAACATTTCAGTTTAAAAGTAAAATTCAATTTTTTCAACATTTTCAAAGTTCATGTAAAATTCCATGGACCTTAATCTTTTCCTGATTAGTATTTGCATGAAAAATATAGATTATTTTCTGGTATATGTTAAGGCAAATCTTTTCTCACTGTATTAGGTCAAATCAAAGGAAGATTTTAATTTCTTTCTCTTCAATGTTAATTCAGCATTTCTCAAGTATGGTGATTTTTCTAAGGGGGGAATATCATAATTAAATATTCCTCTGCCACAATTAATATTTAAGATCCAGTTAAACTAATTGCAATACAATATTATTCAGCCATAAAAAAAGAATGGAATTGTGCCATTTGCAAAGACAAGGACGGACCTAGAGTCTGTCATACAGAATGAAGTCAAAGAGAAAAACGAATATCATATATTAATATATATGTGGAATGCAGAAATATATGGCTAAGATGAACGTATGTGCAAAGCAGAAATTGCAACACAGACATAGAGAATAAATGTATGGACACCAAGGCAGGAGGGGGATGAACTGGGAAATTGGGATTGACATATTTACACTATTGATAATAAAGTAGAAGTTCTCCTCTAAGATGTTGGATCCGACGTGCCCATAGTCAGCTCTCTAGCTTTATCTTTATCCTTGTCCTATTCAAACTGGATGCTAGGTTATACTGAATTGCTCACAGGTCTCCTCACAGCTTGACTTTTCTTGTTGATGCCATGCCCACTCTTTAACTCACATTCCCTTCCCCTTTCCTACAGCCTTCCTCTTTCTCTTGCTTATTTGTGTTAACTTGGACTTGAAGCTACCAGTACAGATACTTGTTCAGTATAGATATCAGGTCACCCCGGAGCCCTCCACCATTTTTCTGCTGCTTCCTATACCACTGCCACCTATGCTGGGTACCCTTTTTTTTCCCCTTTGGCTAAGATGGATCTTCACTGCTACATGCGTATTGTCTCTAGTTGTGGTGAGCAGGGGCTACTCTCCAGTAATGGTGCACAGGCTTCTTGTTGCAGAGCATGGGCCCTGGTGTGCGGGGCTTTAGCGGGTTTTGGCTTTGGGGCTTAGATGTCCTACAGCATGTGGGATCTTAATCCCCTGACCAGGGATTGAACCTGTGCCCCCCACATCGGGAGTGTGGATTCTTAACCACTGGACAGCCAGGGAAGTCCCTTGGGCACCCTTTTCAAAGCCCCTAAAATCTCCTTTGCTTATCTCTGTCATCATATTTGGTGGCCCTTACAGCTATGTGGCAGTGTCCCTTATTAACCTTGACCTCCTTGAGCACAGGCATTATCTTTTTCATCATTGCTACATGGATGCCACGCTCAATACCTGACAGGTAGTTGGTAGGGATAACATATTTGCTAAAACAATACTTTGGAGCATCAATAAAATGGCCTCTAAAAGGACACAATTAAGTTACAGAGGTAGGGGTTACATTGAGGGAAGAAAGGTGAATCAGCACTACCAGAATGCTATGATTTGAGAAAAAAGTGTTCCCCAAAAGTCTCTTTCCTTATAATATTAATATTACGAGGTTTTTTTCCTGTGGAATGAGGCATTCAAAAAGCACCAGTTAAAATGTAAATGGGTTGCCCACAAGGCATTAATATATCAATTCATTAACATCCACTCTCAAATAACAGAGAGTATACTTGAGTTTAAAGAAATGGGTCTCGAAATAGCTAAGTTTAGATCATATAATTTACCCAGGCATAAGCTATTGCCCCAGGGGGAAAAGAGTGGTGGGTTGCCCAGCAAAGGCTAAGTATGAAAGAGTTTAATGGGGAAGCCATGAAAATAAATGTCAATTTCAAGAGCATGTTTAAACTTGACTGTAGAAAAAGCAAGAAGAATTTTGAAATCTTAATGCAGCAAATAGGAGTTTTCAATTTTCCTTCTGTTCTTTCTCATCACCCTTTCATATTCACTTCCTGCTGCAACACAAGTGATCACAGAAACACTGTCGGCTTGTGTCACAGAGTAGCCTGCATGTTCTGCTTACCCATCAGAGGCCTCTGCCTCACGTCAGCGTTTGAGACTTGCTATGAAATAATACAGGAGTGCCAGCCTCTGGATTCCGGGCTTCTTGCCAGCTACTCCCTTGTATTTCTCCATCTACAACAACAATGAGGATCCATCTGCTGCCCCTGACCTTGTTACTTTCCTTTCCTTCATTTTCTTCCAGCTTACAGCATGTCCTGAAGCAAAAAAAAAAAAAAAAAAAAAAAGATTTATAATCACTGGCTATACTCTTTCTTCTACAACTAAAAATTACAATTAAGAATGTTGTAGAATGTAAGATTTCCCTTTACCTGAGAAACAATGATCATACATGGTGAGGTGAACATCAAGGGGTAGGACAAATGGGGAGATTAAGACTGACATATATACACTACCATGTGTGAAACAGCTAATGGGAACTTGCTGTAAAGCAGAGGGTGCTCAGCTCAGCTCTGCAATGACCTAAAGGGGTGGAACCCAGGATGGATGACAGGGAGATCCCAGAGGGAGGGGATATACGTACACATATGACTGATTCACTTCATTGTACAGCAGAAACTAACACAACATTGTAAACCAATTATACTCTAATAAAAAATTTTAAAAAAAGATATAGCAACCTAAGTTTCCATGGATGAATTTTGTAACATATAGCCTTAGCAAACAGCAAAGCATTTTCTTTTACTTTTGCTTATGCATGCCCTTCCAACATTCTTTTTCCTGTGGAGCCAGGCTTTCATTCTGGAAAAGCCAACAGAAAATGTTAATAGTAAAGATAAAAGTTAATTTTTGGCAACATCTAAAGTGGCTCCAGGTCAGGAAGCAACAGTTAGAACTAGACATGGAACAATAGACTAGTTCCAAATAGGAAAAGGAGTATGTCAAGGCTCTATATTGTCACCTTGCTTATTTAACTTATATGCAGAGTACATGATGAGAAATGCTGGGCTGGAAGAAACACAAGCCACAAGCTGAAATCAAGATTGCTGCGAGAAACATCAATAACCTCAGATATGCAGATGACATCACCCTTATGGCAGAAAGTGAAGAGGAACTAAAAAGCCTCTTGATGAAAGTGAAAGAGGAGAGTGGAAAAGTTGGCTTAAAGCTCAACATTTAGAAAAATAAGATCATGGCATCTGGTCCCATCACTCCATGGGAAATAGATGGGGAAACAGTGGAAACAGTGCCAGACTTTATTCTTCTGGGCTCCAAAACCACTGCAGATGGTGACGCAGCCATGAAATTTAAAGACGCTTACTCCTTGGAAGGAAAGTTCTGACCAACCTAGATAGCATAATGAAAAGCAGAAATATTACTTTGCCAACAAAGTTCCATCTAGTCAAGGTTATGGTTTTTCCAGTGGTCATGTACGGATTTGAGAGTTGGACTGTGAAGAAAGCTGAGTGCCAAAGAATTGATGCTTTTGAACTGTGGTGTTGGAGGAGACTCTTGAGAGTCCCTTGGGCTGCAAGGAGATCCAACCAGTCCATCCTAAAGGAGAGCAGTCCTGGGTGTTCATTGGAAGGACTGATGCTAAAGCTGAAACTCCAATACTTTGGCCACCTCATGTGAAGAACTGACCCATTGGAAACGACCCTGATGCTGGGAGGGATTAGGGGCAGGAGAAGGGGATGACCAAGGATGAGATGGCTGGATGGCTTCACCAACTCAATGGACATGGGTTTGGGTAAATTCCAGGAGTTGGTGATGGACAGGGAGGCCTGGTTGGTGTGCTGCAGTTCACAGGGTAACAAAGTGTCAGACATGACTGAGTGGCTGAACTGAACTGAACTGAAAGTGGCTCCAGAGTCAAATCTAGATATAAACTTAATGAATTAAGATCCAGGCTCCTTCACCAATCAGCTGGCAAAACTTAACAGCTTATGAAACTAACATCAATGAATTTCTCCAAGTTTTTGTTTCTTGATGTGTAAAATGGACTTCAGGTCAGTGGCCATCCTCCAAGTGATGAGATTATTCTCTGGCAAATATCAGCACAAGGTGAGGCTACAACATATGCAAATTGTCACAACTGGATTAGCAATTGTATCAATGGTCCGTTCTAATCTCAACTCAATGATGACTTAATAGTGTAAAATTTGGCAGGTCTTTTAAGTGTCTAAATCAGCACTGCCCCCAAAGACCATTAATAGATTATCTACTCCTTTACAAAGCGCTTCTAAAGAGCTGTCACACGGAAAGTTGAAGGAAATCGTGAATTTTTGGAAAGACGTTTGCAATTATTGAAATATCAAGGGAAATTAACTAGGTAAAAATGCATAAACATTTGCTTCCTTTCATTTGCACCTATATCTTAGTTTTCCAGGTATACAAAGATAATAATTTAATTAAATCCTACAAGTCTTCTGAAAACATCTTTGTGATAATCAAAAATATGAACAAGAGACTTCATTCTACTCAAGAAGATTATGTCCAATCTAAAATTCTACTTTTAAATACTGATAAGCATAGACACAGGCAACATACTCTAAAGAGGAGCATAAGCTCTGAAGCTTCTTGAAATCCCTGCTTCATCATTTGTCTCTCTGCCTCTATTTTCTTATCTGTGAAATGGGTATAATAAAACTGTATCAATGGATGTGTTACATGATTTACTTAACTTATTAACTTATTTAGCTGATACATTCCAAGGTCTTAGAAGAATGGGTGCAGATAATAAATATCATAAAATCAGTTAAATTATAAAATGAATATCAGGCAGCAGTTGAGAAGTGCTGTAGCAGCAGTAATGGAGAACGTAACAGAAACAGAGGATGGGACCATCTACATTCTGGAAGAAAACACATGATATAAAATAAGATAGATCATTTAAGTACCCAGAATTTAATACAATTTTATATCATGTATATTACTATTACAATAGTATAAAAGGACATCTAATTAAAAATATATCATAACATTATGCTTTATTTAATATGAGTTTTAAAATCCAGTAACATGAGTTTGGAGATAAACCACTTGCTATTTTCTACCTGTGTGACCTTGACCAAGTTACTCAAACTCTGTTTTTCTGTCTCTTGGTTGCAAAAAGGGAATAATAACACCTGTCTCAAAGGAATGTTGAGAGGATTAGGTACATTAATTGATGCAAAGTGCTTAGAAGAAGACCTGATGCGTGGTAAATATTCAGTAAATGTTATTAAAGGGTATATTTTCATGCACCATTACAGAATTGTATATAAATCACTGTAACCATAGCTTTCAGTTCAATTAATTAGCATCTGTCAACCAGTAACATGATCTAATTAGTATAAACTCACTACCTTGTCATTATCTCTTCTCTTGCCAAGAAAAACCTCAGTGGTCCCAAAAGGTAAGCTACAGTTTACAAGGTGAGGAAATCTAGAAAAGTTTTACTGCAAAAACTAAAACACATACTGTTAAAAAAGAAAAAAAAATTAGAACTTCCTTGATCTGCCCTTGAGCAAGAGTGGAAGAGAAGCGACTATATTTTCTCACTAAATTAGCTCTAGCTGGAATTTAAGAAATTGTGTCATCATTTTAAAATATTGAGGAAATAATAAGGTACAGTGTGCTTTCTGACAGAATTTTGATGTGTCCTTATTCCACAAATATTTTTCAGCATAGGAAGGGTGTCAAAGGGTCCTTGCCAAACCCTTCTATGTTATATATCTTCCCAACTTGCACAGAGAAAAAGCGTCACTATAATAACCATACTGAAATTTCATTTCTGATTTTTTTCCTCTCATACTTTTTCCCACTTAGTATTGCAGTACTTTAAAAGAACTGTAAGTTGCTTTTTTTCTTTTCAGGAAGATTCTTTTCTCCTATTTAATAGTTCTATTAATTTTAATTTAAAGTTATTGATGCCCTACTTATGTCTGACACTAAGTAAAGGGTCGTTGAGTATGGGAGGGGTGTATGTTGGCATGAACTTCCCCATGGAGATAATACCTGAGCTGAGTCTTAACAAATAAATATTGGGAAGAATTTTGAGACAATGTGAGGAAATGAACTGAGGAGTTGACAACAGTCTATTTAAAAAGCAAATAGTTCAATATTACTAAATTGCAAGGGAAAAAAGTAGCTGATATTATATAGGAAATTAATAGGATCCAAGTCACATGTGACTATATGACTTCTAAAGAACTTACTGTTCACTCAGGAAGAGACAGGATGTCACAGAAACAATGAAATTGACCTGGAGTAATTCAAAATCAGAGACATTACTTTGCCACTAAGGTCTGTCTAGTCAAGGCTATGGTTTTTCCTGTGGTCATGTATGGATGTGAGAGTTGGACTGTGAAAAAGGCAGAGCGCCGAAGAATTGATGCTTTTGAACTGTGGTGTTGGAGAGGACTCTTGATAGCCCCTTGGACTGCAAGGAGATCCAACCAGTCCATTCTGAAGGAGATCAGCCCTGGGATTTCTTTGGAAGGAATGATGCTAAAGCTGAAACTCCAGTAATTTGGCTACCTCATTTGAAGAGTTGACTCATTGGAGAAGACTGTGATGCTGGGAGGGACTGGGGGCAGGAGGAGAAGGGGATGACAGAGGATGAGATGACTGGATGGTATCACTGACTCAATGGATGTGAGTCTGAGTGAACTCCGGGAATTGGCGATGGACAGGGAGACCTGGCGTGCTGCGATTCATGAGGTCGCAAGGAGTGGGACACGACTGCGCGACTGAACTGAGCTGAACTGAACTGAAGAGTGAAGGTGAGATATAGATGTGAGAGAGAGATCACTTTGTTACAAGACTGGAGAATGGAGGATAGACAGGGGGTGGAGGAAAAAACATATTGCAAGAAGTAGCAATAGATCATATAAAAGAAGAGCATCTTAACTGAAGAAGTGGCACTAAGGATAAAAAGAAAGGGATTGTTATTAGAAAGCTTTGTAGAGGCAAGATTTGCTACACTGTTGGTGGGAATGTAAACAGCGCAGCCACTGTGTAAAATAGTATGGAGGTTTCTGCTGCTGCTGCTGCTAAGTCGCTTCAGTCATGTCTGACTCTGTGCAACCACATAGATGGCAGCCCACCAGGCTCCCCCGTCCCTGGGATTCTCCAGGCAAGAACACTGGAGTGGGTTGCCATTTCCTTCGCCACTGCATGAAAGTGAAAAGTGAAAGTGAAGTCTAATAAAAAGCTAAAAATAGAACTACCATCAGTTCAGTTCAGTTCACTTCAGTCGCTCAGTCATGTCTGACTCTTTGCGACCCCATGAATTGCCATGAGACCCAGCAATTCCACTTCTGGCTATATATCTAAAAAAGCCAAAAACACGAATGCAAAGAGAGACACACACCTCAGTGTTCATAGCAGCATTTATAATTGCCACAATATGGAAGCAATCTAGGTGTCCATCAACAGTTGAATGGATAAAGAAGATGTGGTATATAACACACACACACACACACACACACACACACACATACATATTACATGCACTTAAATACTACTCAGCCATAAAAAGAACAAAATTTTTGCCATTTTCAGTAACATGGATGGACTTGGAGGACATTTTGCCAGAAGTAAAATAAATCATACAATGAAAGACAAATTCTATATGATAGTACTTATATACAGAATCTAAAAAGTACAATGAAGTAGTGAATATAACAAAAAAGAAGCAGACTCACAAATATAGAGGACAAACTAATGGTTACCAGTGAGGAGAGGCAATATCAAGGCAGGGAAAAAGAGTTACAAGCTATTAGGTATACAAACAGCTACAAGGATATATTGTATAACACAGGGAATCATGTCACTATTTTATAATAGCTATAAGTGAAGCATAACCTTAAAATTGCATGTATCTGTAATATATAATACTGTACAAGAACTCTACTTAAATTTAAATTAATAAATAAATATGAAATTTTTAAGATTGGAAAAAAAAGGCATGGTGATTATTTAGAGTAAAGGAGAGGAGGATGTGGAGAAGACTCACAGAATTTGGACCTGGGAGGCCACATGACTCTGTACCACCTTCAGAGATAGATAGGATAACAAGGGAGAAAAGGACCTTTGGAAGGAAGGTACAGATGACGGACATATGATGTCTTCACAGTCTGTTTAAAATCAAGTGGAGATACCCACTCAGTGGTTAGATATCTGAATTTGGAAGTCAGAACGGGTGCTTGTGTAACCAGCATTATGGGATACAGATAAGCTCTTTGTAAGAGTGTGACTAGAATATGAGAAGAAAAAGGTTAAAAATATTAAAGTGATTACCAGAAGCACAGAATCCAACAAAGGAGGTTAGGAGGCAATGGATGAGGAGGGATGAACAGAGCCAGGTACGTAATCTGGCTGTCATAGAAGCCAGTATAAGAAAGGATTTCAAGAAGGAAGAAATTAACAATGACAATACAGCAATGAGTTTGAGTAGGAAATAAGTGTCTAACATATTTGACAGTTTGTAGTTTATGGGTGATAATATTTAACAAGAAAAGCTTAAGTGAAATGATTTGGTCATTTGAGGAAGCGAGAAAATTAAATGGAACAAGTGAGAACCAATCATTGAAAAGATTTGGATGATAAATAAAAAAAGGTTGGTAACTAGAGGACTACAAGGATGTGTGAGGAGTATGGGATAGCTAAGCATTAGTACAGTCAATAAGATGACCCAATAGACAGAGTTTTAAAACGTTAGAAAAGCTTGAGATAACTTAAAAATTGTCATAGTAAAAATTGCCCTGGACAAAGTTAAACAGGTCAGAAGGACTTCATTCAAGGCAATAGAGAGAAAGACCAGAACTCAGTTTGAGCTCAACTCCACTGTAACAAAGGACTGGAAATTTTGGAAGGTCTGGGGAAGGGAAATCTTCGGCCATCGATTCACAGATTTTATACCAAAGGAAAGTAAACTTTCTCATATTTCATCAGAGGAGGTAGTTTTACAACTTGAAGCAAAACTCTCACCAAGCCACAGAAACTGAGATATGGGACTATTTCCTGTGATGATTACATTTCAAAGGAATGCCACTCAAGTCCTTGAGAAAGATATGCCCAAGTTGTAAAACTGGCAAGAAGTTTTAAAAAGATTTGCATCATGGAGGAGCAGAGAAAGTATTTACAGTTATGAGCTTCATAAAGTAGATGCTCTAAGAAAATGGAGGCCAGTGGCCGAAGGTCAGAAAGAAGCCTTTCCAGAGGTTCGTCAAGCTGAGAAGAATGTTAAGGTCAGCTAGGTCAATCTAAAGACTGAGTCCCTGTTGAAGACTGAAAAGAATGAGATCAAGGGTAATGTTGGAGCTGACAAAATTAAAACCAGGAAGTGTCCACCGTCAGGTGAACCTATTGTACTGGAGGTGAGGTTAGGGTGGATAAAAGTCAGTCTGCAGGGACGGAACACACAGTTGAGAGAATTCAAGCCTGGGAATCTCAGTTTTCTCAACAAAGTAGAAATAAAGAGAAATAAAATGACCTTCAGTTCCGTTCAGTTCAGTTGCTTAGTCGTGTCCAACTGTTTGTGACCCCATGGACTGTAGCACACCAGGCCTCCCTATTCATCACCAACTCCCAGAGTTTACTCAAACTCATGTCCATTGAGTCGGTGATGCCATCCAACCATCTCATCCTCTGTCGTCCCCTTCTCCTCCCAACTTCAATCTTTCCCAGCATCAGGGTCTTTTCCAATGAGTCAGTTCATCGCATGAAGTGGCCAAAATATTGGAGTTTCAGCTTCAGCATCAGTCCTTCCAATGAATATTCAGGCCTGATCTTCTTTAGGATGGACTGGGTGGATCTCCTTGACCTTACGAAATCATAGGACTGGGTGAGTGGAATCAGTTCCTTCTTGGGAAATGGAAGAAGCAAAGATAAGGAAAACCTTCCAATGGTGTGGAGAGGGTAGTTAATCAAACCATGTCCCCTTGAATTATAAAAAGGCATTTATATAAAGAGAAACACAATGCTTTCCCCAAAAAAGCTATTGCCCATGATCCCAGCAGCATTTACAAAGGGCCTACTATGCCTCCCAACTGTCATTATCTTGGTCACCATCTTAAAAGTGCTACACGACTATATTTTTTCCTTTTTTTTTTTTGGCTAATGATGATTTATAGTTCAGATTTTTTAAATCTTCTGTGTCAAAACCACTATACAGATTTCTTGCCAGATTGCTCCCTCTGAGTACAGAGTATGAAGAAGAGGCATCAAATTTTCTTACTAACTTTTCTGAGCTTTAGCTATCACAGCAACGCTAGATCTGTGCATTTCCATGCTTCTTTTCACAGTGCATTAACTTTAAAATAACATCTAAGTCCTTATCTAGCTATTTTCACTTTTTACTTTCTTCTTTTGCCAGCCAATGAATTGTTCAACTTTTCAGTCTCTCTTTTGGGACTCTGCTTTCATTGACTATAAGAGTTATTAAGATCTGTGTATTTGATTTTTATCCTCATTTAGATCTGTTTCTATTTCTCGGGTAACTTTTTCTGAGCACAATTCCAATTATTTTATTTCTGTATTGTCCTTTCTTTGTACCAAAACTTGATTTTGTTCCTTCTTATTCTCATGTAATGGAAGCTTGGACAATACTTGTTATTTTCTTGTCATGGTTATTCATGATGTTTTTTTTTTAAGGTTTTCATGGCCTGAGATTAAAATCTACTTGCAAGTTTTAAATACATATTCCATTTCTAGAGGAATTTGGGGGTTTTTGTTTTGTTTTCCCCCTGGAAATTTCCTCACAGTTATTCTTTAAGTAATGCTTTTACTCACACATGAAACTGCATTCCATAAACATATTTTAAATTTCATATCTTTATTTATATAAATATCAAAATGATTTTTTTTAATCTTTCTTCTTTCAATTATTTTATTTGAATGTAAGGAAGAGACGGGATTAGGTAATTCACAAGGCCCTTCACATTTTTTTAATATAAATTGGTGTGATTTTTTTAATATAAATTTACTTATTTTAACTGGAGGCTAATTACTTTACAATATTATATTGGTTTTGCCATACATCAACATGAATCTGCTACAGGTGTACACGTGTTCCCCATCCTGAACCCCCCTCCCACCTCCCTCCCCGTACCATCCCTCTGGGTCATCCCAGTGCACCTTCACGTCTTAAAAAATTCTTTGTTATAAAAATGTTTCTAAACTTTATCTTGATATTTAGATTCAGCTTCTTTTGCTGAGTTAGACCTCAGAAGAGTAATCAATGGCCAATCAGTGATGACTTGAAGGCTTCCCAGACTTCGACATGCTTCACACTGACCTGTCCTGATAACCTCTCTCCCCCAAACTGGATGAAATTTGAATTATGACTGTGCTTTCTTAGGTATAAAATGTAACTTTATATCTCTGAAATTCCAACAGCTGTAAAGGGCAGGTTGCTAGGCCAGGAGTGAAATTCATGCCTTCAAGTCTGTTGGAGTGGGGATGTGGATACAAAGATACTAATGGGAAAGATATTTTCTTTAAAAGAGACCAACTGGAGCAAGTGTTAAAGTCAAGTCTAGAATTAGTCCCACTTCTATATTATAGATATGAATATTTATTATGATATTAAGTTCCATATTCTTTTGGTTGTTAACCTATCAACCTAATACTATGATGTGTGAAAAGAGATTGCCTTTTTCTGGAGGTTAAATGGTTTTGCACTGAGAACAAAAGACAAGCATATTTAGCCCTTCTATTCAAATCACACTTGAATAGATTACTGAAAGGTTTTCTTCAATGTACGCTCTTAAGTTTTTATTAGAGTATTTACTCTCACTTTAATAACAGGAGTACAACTTCAACATAAAAAAAATAAAGGCATTGCATTTCCCTTAGTAAATAAATGAGCACATTAAAAAAAAAAAAAAGACAGCCACTTTTGTGGTCAACAGCAGTGAAATTTGTGCACCTCCTCTAAAAAAATATTTCTGAAAATTGAAAACCACTAATTATCGCACTGCAAAAGATAACCCTTTACCTAAACAGGTGAAGCAGATTCCAGACAGTAAGATAATCCTAAAAGGAGGAAATAAATAGCAGCTAAACAAGGAAAGTAGGGTATTGCAGTAATTATTTTTTTCATCCTGGTGGCGCTAATTAATCAAATATCTAGACATTAAAATCAACATTTATTTGTTAGAACACCAGCCATGAAATATTTATTGTCCAGATTTGGTCTTTTAAACAATGGAAAACAATTTTTGTGCTTTACGCTGAAGACTTGTAGTTTAAAGTCAACAATATCAATAGTAAGTATTTGTGTATTTTGATCTCACAAATTCCCAGTATTCCCTAGTGCATTCATGAGTTGTACAAAAGACATTTCTGTTAGACATAAAAACTGACCAAGGGCATAGTTGTTCACTTATGTTTAAACTAAATGAAGAATAAACTATTGATACTATGTATAATATAGACAACTAATGAGAAC
Organism: Ovis canadensis; assembly: GCF_042477335.2. Classification (NCBI taxonomy): domain Eukaryota; kingdom Metazoa; phylum Chordata; class Mammalia; order Artiodactyla; family Bovidae; genus Ovis; species Ovis canadensis. The sequence goes on from NC_091256.1 coordinate 29,019,946, forward strand.
CTACTGGATAGTTCCGGGAACTCTATTCAATGCTCTGTGGTAACCTAAATGGGAAGGAAATCCAAAGAAGAGGAGATAAATGTATATATATGGCTGATTCACTTGCTGTACAGTAGGAACTAACACAACAGTGTACTTCAATAAAAATTAATTTTAAAAGGAAAAATAATAAATAATAATATCAAGTATTTGTGTGTTTGAATCCTATGGAATTACCAGTGTTCCCCAGTGCACTCATGTTGCACACAAGCCACTTTTGTTTAACATAAAAAACTGACAGAGCGCCTAACTGCCCACTTAAATTTAAAGTAAATGAAGAGCAATTTCTTCCTTTTTTTATATTAAAAAAATTTACACTCTCATGTTTTCTTTCCCTGTTCCACTGGGCCATCTTGCACTGACCCAGAGGTCCAGCGAAGCTCTAAGCCTGTGAGATCATGTGAGTGTGCTCAGTAGCTCAGTTGTGTCCGACTCTTTGCCAGCCCATGGACTGTAGCCTGCCAGGCTCCTCTGTCCATGGGGATTCTCCCAGGCAAGAATACTGCAGTGGGTGGCCATGCGCTCCTCTACAGTATCTTTCCAATCCAGGGATCAAACCCGGGTCTCCTGCATCTCCTAGGAGTCATCATTTTGACATCTAAAATTGTGTAAAGGAATAATCTTTGATGGCAATTTTACTACCTATGATAGTACTGTAAAGATATATAAGCATTTCACTACTATCAAAGTACACAAACGTGTGCATAACCCTCTGTATGAAGGGTGGCACTGTTGCTTAATGTCACCCACAAATGGTGGCATGTTTTAAAAGTCCTCTTTTCCCTGTCCAGTGAAATACTTAGGCTTGCCATGGTGCTTATGTCACCTAAAGCTGATATTCTAAAGTCAGTGCATATGAAAATTATATCTGAACAAAATTTCCTAAAAAATAGTTTATGAAGTGTTTAAATTGGAGAAGGGGATATCTTTCAGTCACCTTATGCTCTCAGCACTGGGTGAAATGATTACAGCAGTGAGCTTGCTTTTAGGAATGGTTCTGTGAAAGAGTATATTTCTTTGCACTTTGAGAACATGGTGGGTGCCTGAAGATGGAGATGCTCTTCCTACAAGATGCCTAGGACTACAGCTGCATCCCAGCTCCCCAGTCACTTTCACTCCAGAGTATGTTCTCATCATATCTCTCATACTTTTGGAAGGGCATGTTTCCCATTCTTGCTCTTTTCCTCTCTCAACCTCCAAATAGGAGCCCTTGGATTCTGTCATTTAAATGTTACATGCTATTGACTGGCCTAGACCTCAACATGCACTTTCAGCTTCTTCTTCTGGCAAATGGTACACTATCTTGGCTCAGAAAACAGCTGTCTGTAATGCATATAGGTGGAATCTAGGAAAATGGTATAAATTTGCAAAATAGAAATAGTGACACAGAGGTAAGGAACAAACATATGGATACTAAGGGGGAAAGTTTGGCTGGGGTAGGATGAATTAGGAGATTGAGCTTGAAATATATACACTATTGATAATTATGTATAAAATAGGTAACTAATGAGAACCTACTGTGTAGAACAGGGAACCCTACTCAGTGCTCTGTGCTGACCTAAATGGGACAGAAATGCAAAAAAGAGGGGATATATATGTATACATATAGCTGATTCATTTTGCTATATAGCAAAAACACAACAGTGTAAAGCAATTATATGTCAATATTTTTTGAAGAGTCATCTGCCTTGCCTACAACATGTTTTGCACATGCGTGTTAAGTTGCTTCAGGTATGTCTGAATCTTTTTGACGCTATGGGTAGCCCCCAGGCTCCTCTGTCCATGGGATTCTCCAGGCAAGAATACTGGAGTGGGTTGCCATGCCCTCCTCCAGGAGATCTTCCTGACCCAGGGATGGAATCCACGTTTCTTAAGGCTTCTGTATTGGCAGGTAGGTTCTTTACCACTATCTGCAGTCTAAAAACAAAGTCTACCTGCAAGCTTAGCCGCCATCATGTCCTGTATGCCAGGACCAGGACTGTGCTAAACCTTTGGAGGCTTGCTCCAGCATGATTTCTCTCCATTTTCTTGCACCTCTCTGCCTTTATCTTGTCAAGCAGCAGGACAAAATAAAGAGGACAAATCCCACTGTCCTCCTAGAGAATTCAGTCTGGGTAGGAACTAAATAGCTTGCCTATGGTGGGCCAAACACACTCCATAGACTGCATATCTAGGCATGCACAGGGAAGACTAATCTGCTTTGTCTCTCGGCTCCTTTTCAAAAGGGGTTTATCTTAAGCCTCTGCTGGTCACGGCAATCTACACTTAAAATAGTGCATTGCCAGCCATCAGCCCCATCCTGAACACATAGGGGAAGAATGAATTTAAGTGGTATTGTGCCAGAAAAGACAGAAATGGGAGGCTTTTACATTCCCAGCGTGAATAAAGTGGAAAGTGAACACAAAGTCATTTTATACTTCAATTTTGCTTTTCCATTTCTCTCAATGTTGCTGTTCCCTAGATATTCCCAATATTAGGACAGCTAATATTACAGTCAGCAGCAACTGGACTTGACCCATTTAGATTGCCACTGTCAGACAAGTTAATGTCATTCATAACCTGGACCGCAAACAATTGGTGATTCCAGAGAATAGAATTTTCTCTAGCATGAGGGCTGCCAGATATTGCTCTTCATGGGTTTCTAGGCTGGCATCTGTTCCCCTACCTCATAAAGATGCTCATGGATGCTCTCCCTCCCTCTAGGCAGGAAAAGATATCTCACAACACTTTTTGCTTAAAGAAAAATGCCTGATGATGGGGATTGCATTCACAATGCAATTTGAAATTGTGATAACTAAAAGAGATGTAAAAATTATCCATCTATATCTCTGGTTACTTGCAACTTTCTCATCTCTAAAATAATATTGATCCTAAGAAGAAAACATTCTGTAGAAAATAACAAGAACTCTTTTTCTTAAAAAAAAAAAAAAAAGCTTAGAGCTTTGAGGTTAGAAGAAGTACACATACAGTAATTATTTTTAATGTTTGAAATTTACTCTTCTATAGGCTAATCCCCTCTATTCACACAAAATAAACTCTGGGCTTTATTTCAATTAAATTCTGATTTGGGTAAATTAAAATTTCATGTTATGTTTTTCAATCGTCTTTGCCACATGATTTAGCATACAGGTATGATATAGGGAAATATGTATAGGCAAATGTAACAGAGTAACTGGAAAATTTTAATGGGGTTTCTAATACAAAAACTTCAGAATGTTAGAACACCACTAGCAAAACATTTGGGTAAGTTTTGCTCTTCAAAAAGAGGGTATTATAAAAGCAACAGATCTAATAAGGCTACTTTTGTTGCAAAAAAAAAGAGAGAGAGAGAGAGAGAGAAGAAAGAGACAGAAAGAAATGAGTAGTTCAGATAATGGTGTTTGTAACAAGCAGCAAGGGAATTGAGAACCCTCTGAAATTGCAATGCCCAAAGTCCTAATGCAGCCATTCTCAAGGAAGATAAGAGTGGGAGGAGGAGTGTGGATTTAGCATAGCTGCAATAGTCTTAGCAAAAAAGAAAGGCATAGATTTCATTCTCAGTTCATACCATTAAGCTGATTAAATTACATTCTGATTGTTGTCTTTCTTTCCCACTAAAAATAACTTTCTTCTCTTACTTCCTGCTCCCCAGTGACTTCAACTTTTATGTGAAACATCATACATTTTTTAGGCTCAACTACCTCTCACTGAGTCTTCCCTGGTGAATCAGTCCATAAAGAATCTGCCTGCAATGAGGAAGACCTGGGTTCAATCCCTGGGTCAGAAAGATCCCCTGGAGAAGGAAATGGCAACCCACTCCAGTATTCTTGCCTGAAGAATTCCATGGACAGAGGAGCCTGGTGGATACAGTCCATGGGGTCACAAACAGTCAGACACAATGAGTGACTAACACTTTCACTTTCAGTTCCCATGAACTAGCAGTTGTATCTCATAAAACTCAAATTACTACATGCTTTTAGTCATCCTAGCAGCGAAAGTCTGATTCAGTTCAGTTCAGTCAGTTCAGTCGCTAAGTCATGTCTGACTGTCTGCGACCCCATGAATCACAGCACGCCAGGCCTCCCTGTCCATCACTAACTCCCAGAGTTCACTCAGACTGACGACCATCGAGTCAGTGATGCCATCCAGCTACCTCATCCTCTGTCGTCCCCTTCTCCTCCTGCCCCCAATCCCTCCCAGCATCAGAATCTTTTCCAATGAGTCAACTCTTCACATGAGGTGGCCAAAGTACTGGAGTTTCAGCTTTAGCATCATTCCTTCCAAAGAAATCCCAGGGCTGATCTCCTTGCAGTCCAAGGGACTCTCAAGAGTCTTCAACACCACAGTTCAAAAGCATCAATTCTTCGGCGCTCAGCTTTCTTCACAGTCCAACTCTCACATCCATACATGACCACAGGAAAAACCATAGCCTTGACTAGAAGGACCTTAGTCAGCAAAGCAATGTCTCTGCTTTTGAATATGCTATCTAGGTTGGTCATAACTTTTCTTCCAAGGAGTAAGTGTCTTTCAATTTCATGGCTGCAGTCACCATCTGCAGTGATTTTGGAGCCCAAGAAAATAAAGTCTGACACTGTTTCCACTCTTTTCCTATCTATTTGCCATGAAGTGATGGGACCGGATGCCATGATCTTCGTTTTCTGAATGTTGAGCTTTAAGCCAACTTTTTCACTCTCCATTTTCACTTTCATCAAGAGGCTTTTTAGTTCCTCTTCACTTTCTGCCATAAGGATGGTGTTATCTGCATATCTGAGGTTATTAAAAGTCTGATTACCTCATCAAATTAATTAGATCTTTGGTTTACTGTACAACATACACGTTAGTTTTTCTTGAAACAAGTGAACAAGCTCTTGGAACCATTTCTATTCCCAGATAGAAATATCTGGGAATCTCCAATAATTTGGGTTTTATGCAACATATTTCTAAATAATACATGAGACAAAGAAGAAATTTCAGGATAAATAAAATATTTTGAACTAAACAAAAAGGTAAACACAACTTACTAAAATTTGTGGAGACAGTGAAAGCACTGTTTAGAATGAAAGTTATAGCATTGAATGCATATGTTAGAAAAGAAGGCTCTAAAATCAATAATCTAATCTTACAAAAACTTTAAGAGGGAAAGAAGAGCATATTAAATGTGAAGTGAAAAGAAGAAAGTAAGTAACCAGAATGGGAGCAGAAACATACAAAACTGAACACAGAAAATCAATATAGAAAATCAGAGGGAGGGAAAGATGGTGGAGGAATAGGACGGGAAGACCACTTTCTCCCTCACAAATTCCTCAAAAGAACATTTCAACGCCGAGCAAACTCCACAAAACAACTTCTGTAGGCTGGCAGAGGACATCAGGCAACCAGAAAAGCAGACCATTGTCTTCAAAAACAGGTAGGAAAAAATATAAAAGACAAGAAAGGAGACAAAGGAGGTGGGGAGGGAGCTCCGTCCCGGGAAGGGAAGCCCGTCCCGGGAAGGGAATTAGAAGAAGAGAGGTTTCCAAATGAGCCTTGGAAACACAGAGGGCAACATAACAGGAAGGAAAAATAGATAAATAATTAAAACCAAGAGATTACAAGCCCAACAGTAACTCCCCAGCGGAAAAGCAGCACAGACGCCTGCATCCGCCATTGGGAAGTGGGGGCAGGGCAGGGACGCGCGGGAGGCGCGGGCTGCAGAGCTTTGTAAGAATCGGGCAGGAACGCCCCACGCGCAACCAGAACGATCTAACTTGGGCTAGCAAACCAGACTGTGGGATAGCTACCACGCGAAAAGCTCAAACATAAGACACCGCCTGGACCAAGCACAGAACAAAGGACAGAGCGGAAAAAGCTGGCTGCAGACCATCCCCCGCCGGGGACAGGCAGCCAGAGCCATAAGGACTGGAAAGGGGCAATTGCAGACCCAGAGAGACTTTACCTGCCTAACTGCAAGCAGGCTCTTTTGCTAAGACTTCTGGGGGTGCGGGACAGTCACAATCTGCCTCACGGGGGGTGCCAGCGGTCCACCCAGAAAGCTGAGCAGCAGCGGCGGAAAAGGTGACAAGCCGCGGCAATCGTGCTCGCCAAACTCCTGAGCTACTCGGACCTGGGAAGGGCACAAAGCACAGTCCCAGCCGAATTTGTGCCTCTGAGGGCTGCCTGAGCAACGAACCTGAGCGGCTTGGACCAGGGAAGTGCACGCAGCCTAGGGCTGGCCCCAGACGGTTCCCGGCTGAGCATGGTAGAGCCGGAGCAGTTTGTGCCCCGCGAGAAAGGACAGGTCAAGCGGGGCTGAGATACTGGGTGCACACGACGGTGCTATTTGTTTGCAGCATCACCCCTCCCCACAGCGCGACTGACCTAGTGAGCCTAAAAAACCAGCAAACAGAAGAAGTTAAACAGAGGGAACCACCTTGGAAGTGAGCCCACACGGCCCATAACATCAGAGAAGGGCCAGATATTTTTGACTATTTTTAAAATCATTCCTTTTTTTTTTTTTTTTTTTGCTTTTTTGTTTTTCTTTTTTCTTTTTTTTCAAATTTTTTTTAATTGTTAAGTCTATTTCTCCTCTAATTTTTATTTCTATAACCTATTATTACTATTTTTAAAAAAAAGACTTTTTTTTTTTAAGGCAAACACCATATATAGTCTTTGGATGGTTGTTGGTGGTTTTTTTTGTTTTGTTTGTTTGTTTTTAATAATTCTTTTTTTTTTCTTTCTCCCTTTTTCCTTCTGCTTTTCTTTAATATTGTATCTTTGAAAATCCAACCTCTACTCTAGATTTTTAATCTTTGCTCTTAGGTTTTTGTTGTCAATTTTGTACATTTAAAAACCCAAACTTCACTACCCAAGTTTACCTGAGAGCAAGATTACTGGCTTGATCACTCTCTCCTCCTCTGGACTCTCCTTTTTCTCCACCAGGTGGCCTCTGTCTCTTTTCTCCCCCATCTCTTCTCTATCCAACTCTGTGAATCTCTGGGTGTTCCAGACGGTGGAGAACACCTAAGGAACTGGTTACTGGCAGGATTTGTCTCTCTCCTACTCATTCCTCTCTCTTATCCTCCTGGTCACCTCTGTCTACTTCCTCCCTCTCCTCTGCCCCATATAACTCTGTAAATACCTCTGAGCGGTCCAGACTATAGAGAGCACATAAGGAAGTGACTACTGGCTAGCTTGCTCTCTCCTCTTTTGATCTCACCGCATCTCATTCCAGTTACCTCTAACTACCCCCTCCATCTTCTCTTCTCCTTGTAACTCAGTGAACCTCTCTGAGTGTCCCTCAATGTGGAGAAACTTTTCATCTTTAACCTAGATGTTTTATCATCGGTGCTGTATAGATGGAGAAGTCTAGAGGCTACTGTAAAAATAAAACTGAAAACCAGAAGCAGGAGGCTTAAATCCAAAGCCTGAAAACATTAGAGAACTCTTGAATTCAGGGAACATTAAGCAATAGGAGCTCATCAAATGCCTTCATACCTACATCAAAACCAAGCTCCTCCCAAGGGCCAACAAGTTCCAAAACAAGACATACCACTCAAATTCTCCAGCAACACAGGAACACTCCCCTGAGCTTCAATATACAGGCAGCTCAAAATTATCCCAAAACCTTTGATGTCTCATAACCCATTACGGGTCACTCCACTGCACTCCAGAGAGAAGAAACCCAGCTCCACCCACCAAAACTCCAACACAAGCCTCCCTAACCAGGAAACCTTGACAAGCCACTGATAGAACCCCACCCAAAGTGAGGAAGCTCCATAATAAAGAGAACTCCACAAATTACCAGAATATAAAAAGGCCACCCCAAACGCAGCAATATAACCAAGAGGAAGAGACAGAGGAATACTCAGCAGGTAAAGGAACAGGAGAGTTGCCCACCAAACCAAACAAAAGAGGAAGAAGTAGGGAATCTATCAGAGAAGGAATTCCGAATATTGATAGTGAAAATGATCCAAAATCTTGAAATCAAAATGGAATCACAGATAAACAGCCTAGAGACAAGAATTGAGAAGATGCAAGAAAGGTTTAACAAGGACCTAGAAGAAATAAAAAAGAGTCAGCATATAATGAATAATGCAATAAATGAGATCAGAAACACTCTGGAGGCAACAAATAGTAGAATAACGGAGGCAGAAGATAGGATTAGTGAAATAGAAGATAGAATGGTAGAAATAAATGAATCAGAGAGGAAACAAGAAAAACGAATTAAAAGAAATGAGGACAATCTCAGAGACCTCCAGGACAATATGAAACGCTCCAACATTCGAATTATAGGAGTCCCAGAAGAAGAAGACAGAAAGAAAGATCATGAGAAAATCCTTGAGGAGATAATAGCTGAAAACTTCCCTAAAATGGGGAAGGAAATAATCACCCAAGTCCAAGAAACACAGAGAGATCCAAATAGGATAAACCCAAGGCGAAACACCCCAAGACACATATTAATCAAATGAACAAAGATCAAACACAAAGAACAAATACTAAAAGCAGCAAGGGAAAAACAACAAATAATGCACAAGGGGATTCCCATAAGGATAACAGCTGATCTTTCAATAGAAACTCTTCAGGCCAGGAGGGAAAGGCAAGACATACTTAAAGTGATGAAAGACAATAACCTACAGCCCAGATTACTGTACCCAGCAAGGATCTCATTCAAATACGAAGGAGAAATCAAAAGCTTTACAGACAAGCAAAAGCTGAGAGAATTCAGCACCACCAAACCAGCTCTCCAACAAATTCTAAAGGATATTCTCTAGACAGGAAACACGAAAAGGGTGTATAAACCTGAACCCAAAACAATAAAGTAAATGGTAACGGGACCATACGTATCAATAATTACCTTAAACGTAAATGGGTTGAACGCCCCAACCAAAAGACAAAGACTGGCCAAATGGATACAAAAATAAGACCCCTCTATATGCTGCTTACAAGAGACCCACCTCAAAACAAGGGACACATACAGACTGAAAGTGAAGGGCTGGAAAAAGATATACCACGCAAATAGAGACCAAAAGAAAGCAGGAGTGGCAATACTCATATCCGATAAAATAGACTTTAAAACAAAGGCTGTGAAAAGAGACAAAGAAGGCCACTACATCATGATCAAAGGAACAATCCAAGAAGAAGATATAACAATTATAAATATATATGCACCCAATATAGGAGCACCACAATATGTAAGACAAATGCTAACAAGTATGAAAGGGGAAATCAACAATGACACAATAATAGTGGGAGACTTTAATACCCCACTCACACCTATGGACAGATCAACTAAACAGAAAATTAACAAAGAAACGCAAACTTTAAATGATACATTAGATCAGTTAGACCTAATTGATATCTATAGGACATTTCACCCCAAAACAATGAATTTCACCTTTTTTTCAAATGCTCATGGAACCTTCTCCAGGATAGATCACATCCTGGGCCATAAATCTAAACTTGATAAATTCAAAAAAATCGAAATGATTCCAAGCATCTTTTCTGACCATAATGCATTAAGATTAGATCTCAATTACAGGAGAAAAACTATTAAAAATTCCAACATATGGAGGTTGAACAACACACTTCTGAATAACCAACAAATCACAGAAGAAATCAAAAAAGAAATCAAAATAGGCATAGAAACGAATGAAAATGAAAACACAACAACCCAAAACCTGTGGGACACTATAAAAGCAGTGCTAAGAGGAAAGTTCATAGCAATACAGGCATACCTCAAGAAACAAGAGAAAAGTCAAATAAATAACCTAACTTTACAACTAAAGCAACTAGAAAAGGAAGAATTGGAGAACCCCAGAGTTAGTAGAAGGAAAGAAATCTTAAAAATTAGGGCAGAAATAAATGCAAAAGAAACAAGAGACCATAGCAAAAATCAACAAAGCCAAAAGCTGGTTCTTTGAAAGGATAAATAAAATTGACAAACCATTAGCCAGACTCATCAAGAAGCAAAGAGAGAAAAATCAAATCAATAAAATTAGAAATGAAAATGGAGAGATCACAACAGACAACACAGAAATACAAAGGATCATAAGAGACTACTATCAGCAGTTGTATGCCAATAAAATGGACAACGTGGAAAAAATGGACGAATTCTTAGAAAAGTACGATTTTCCAAAACTGAACCAGGAAGAAATAGAAAATCTTAACAGACCCATCACAAGCACGGAAATTGAAACTGTAATCAGAAATCTTCCAGCAAACAAAAGCCCAGGTCCAGACGGCTTCACAGCTGAATTCTACCAAAAATTTTGAGAAGAGCTAACACCTATCCTCCTCAAACTCTTCCAGAAAATTGCAGAGGAAGGTAAACTTCCAAACTCATTCTATGAGGCCACCATTACCCTAATACCAAAACCTGACAAAGATGTCACAAAAAAAGAAAACTACAGGCCAATATCACTGATGAACATAGATGCAAAAATCCTCAACAAAATTCTAGCAATCAGAATCCAACAACACATTAAAAAGATCATACACCATGACCAAGTGGGCTTTATCCCAGGGATGCAAGGATTCTTCAATATCCGTGAATCAATCAATGTAATTCACCACATTAACAAATTGAAAAATAAAAACCATATGATTATCTCAATAGATGCAGAGAAGGCCTTTGACAAAATTCAACAGCGATTTATGATAAAAACTCTCCAGAAAGCAGGAATAGAAGGAACATACCTCAACATAATAAAAGCTATCTATGACAAACCCACAGCAAACATTATCCTCAATGGCAAAAAATTGAAAGCATTTCCCCTAAAGTCAGGAACAAGACAAGGGTGTCCACTTTCACCACTACTATTCAACATACTTCTGGAAGTTTTGGCCACAGCAATCAGAGCAGAAAAAGAAATAAAAGGAATCCAAATTGGAAAAGAAGAAGTAAACTCTCACTGTTTGCAGATGACATGATCCTCTACATGGAAAACCCTAAAGACTCCACCAGAAAATTACTAGAGCTCATCAATGAATATAGTAAAGTTGCAGGATATAAAATCAACACACAGAAATCCCTTGCATTCCTATACACGAATGATGAGAAAGTAGAAAAAGAAATTAAGGAAACAATTCCATTCACCATTGCAACAAAAAGAATAAAATACTTAGGAATATATCTACCTAAAGAAACTAAAGACCTATATATAGAAAACTATAAAACACTGATGAAAGAAATCAAAGGGGACACTAATAGATGGAGAAATATACCATGTTCATGGATCGGAAGAATCAATATAGTGAAAATGAGTATACTACCCAAAGCAATTTACAAATTCAATGCAATCCCTATCAAGCTACCAGCCACATTTTTCACAAAACTAGAACAAATAATTTCAAGATTTGTATGGAAATACAAAAAACCTCAAATAGCCAAAGCAATCTTGAGAAAGAAGAATGGAACTGGAGGAATCAACTTGCCTGACTTCAGGCTCTACTACAAAGCCACAGTCATCAAGACAGTATGGTACTGGCACAAAGACAGACATATAGATCAATGGAACAAAATAGAAAGCCCAGAGATAAATCCACACACATATGGACACCTTATCTTTGACAAAGGAGGCAAGAATATACAATGGAGTAAAGACAATCTCTTTAACAAGTGGTGCTGGGAAAACTAGTCAACCACTTGTAAAAGAATGAAACTAGATCACTTTCTAACACCTCACACAAAAATAAACTCAAAATGGATTAAAGATCTAAATGTAAGATCAGAAACTATAAAACTCCTAGAGGAGAACATAGGCAAAACACTCTCAGACATAAATCACAGCAGGATCCTCTATGATCCACCTCCCAGAATTCTGGAAATAAAAGCAAAAATAAACAAATAGGATCTAATTAAAATTAAAAGCTTCTGCACAACAAAGGAAACTATAAGCAAGGTGAAAAGACAGCCTTCTGAATGGGAGAAAATAATAGCAAATGAAGCAACTGACAAACAACTAATCTCAAAAATATACAAGCCACTTATGCAGCTCAATTCCAGAAAAATTAACAACCCAATCAAAAAATGGGCCAAAGAACTAAATAGACATTTCTCCAAAGAAGACATACGAATGGCTAACAAACACATGAAAAGATGCTCAACATCACTCACTACTAGAGAAATGCAAATCAAAACCACAATGAGGTACCACTTCACACCAGTCAGAATAGCAGAGATCCAAAAATCTGCAAGCAATAAATGCTGGAGAGGGCGTGGAGAAAAGGGAACTCTCCTACACTGTTGGTGGGAATGCAAACTAGTAGAGCCACTATGGAGAACAGTGTGGAGATTCCTTTAAAAATTGCAAATAGAACTACCTTATGACCCAGCAATCCCTCTGCTGGGCATACACACCGAGGAAACCAGAATGGAAAGAGACACATGTACCCCAATGTTCATCACAGCACTGTTTATAATAGCCAGGACATGGAAACAACCTAGATGTCCATCAGCAGATGAATGGGTAAGAAAGCTGTGGTACATATACACAATGGAGTATTACTCAGTGGTTAAAAAGAATTCATTTGAATCAGTTCTGATGAGATGGATGAAACTGGAGCCGATTATACAGAGTGAAGTAAGCCAGAAAGAAAAACACCAATACAGTATACTAACACATATATATGGAATTTAGGAAGATGGCAATGACGACCCTGTATGCAAGACAGGAAAAAAGACACAGATGTGTATAACGGACTTTTGGACTCAGAGGGAGAGGGAGAGGGTGGGATGATTTGGGAGAATGGCATTCTAACATGTATACTATCACGTAAGAATTGAATCGCCAGTCTATATCTGACGCAGGATACAGAATGCTTGGGGCTGGTGCATGGGGATGACCCAGAGAGATGTTATGGGGAGGGAGGTGAGAGGGGGGTTCATGTTTGGGAACGCATGTAAGAATTAAAGATTTTAAAATTTTAAAAATAAAAAACTAAAAAGAAAGAAAGAAAAGAAAATCAATGAGGCCAAAAGCTGTTTAAAAAAAAAAATTATAAGCCTTTAGACAAGGAAACTAAGGAGAAAAATAGAGGATATAAATTACTGAACTAAACTATAGATATGAAAAATGTATATCACTACAGATCCCACAAACATTGAAAGGATAATAAGAGAATCCTATGAAAAAATCTTGGAAAAGGAAATGGCAACCCACTCCAGTATTCTTGCCTGGAGAATCCCATGGACAGAGGACCCTGATGGGCTACAGTCCATGGGGTCACAAGAGTTGGACACGACTTAGTGACTAAACCACCAAACCACAAACAACTCTATGCCTACAACTAATAATCTGTATGAAATGGACCAATGCCTTAAAATATAAATCAGTCAAAACTCACACAAGAAGAGACAATCTTAAGATGTCTATGTCAAAGAAACTGAATCAGCAGTTAATACACTTCCAAAACAGAAAGCCCCAGGCCCAGATGAACTTGACAGTGAATTCTACAAAATGCTTATGGAAGAAATTATGCCACTTTCCCATAATCTCTCTCAGAGGATAGAAACAGAGGGAACAACCCCTAACTTATTCTGTCAGGTAAGCATTATTCTAATACTAAACCCAAAGACATTACAAGAAACAACAGATGAATATCACTCATGAACACAGAAGAAGTCAACAACGTATCAGCAAATAAAGTCCCAACAATGTACAAAAACAATTATACACCACAACCAAATGGATTTTATCCCACATACATATACAAAGTTGGTTTCAACATTTAAAATTTAAAATCAATCATATAATAAGTTGAAGAAAAATTACATGATTATATCAATAGAGGAGGAAAAGCATTTGACAAAACCCAACTGCTTATTATGATAAAAATTCCTAATAAACTAAGAATAGAAAGGAACTTCCTCAACTTCATAAAAGATATCTGCAAAAGAAAAAAACAAAAACCACCCATAGCTTACTTCACATTGAGTAATGAAAAGCTCTGTGCTTTCCCAAAAAGATAAGGAACAAGGCAGGATACCCCATCTCACTATTACTTTCATCGTCATACCAGAAGTGTTAGAAAACGCAAGAAGACAAGATAGAAAATAAAACTATTTTGGAAGAAAGATATAAAACTGTCTTTGTTTAAAAATAACCTGACTAACTAGGTAGCAGACCTTAAAAAAAATGACAAAAATAAATCAGCTATGTAGCCATGAAAAGATATGGAGGAACCTTAAATCATATTACTAAGTGAAAGAAGCAAATCTGAAAAGGCAACGTGGTATAATTCCAACTATGACATTCTGGAAAAAAGAAAACTATGAAGACAATAAAATCAGTGACTGTCAGGGCTTGAGAGGGAGGGTGTATGAATAGGTGGAGTAAAGAGAATTTTCATAAGAGAAACTCAAGGTTTTGTTTATTTCTAATAATACATAAGTATATTATATATTAATATATATAATTTAACAAGTGTAATTTTGGTTCGATAGGACATTTGTGATTTTTCTTTTAGTTTACCTTACTTAATATCTCTTTCATTGTAAATTTTTCCTAGACATAGAAAGTATTCATACATAGGTATCCATTCTCTCCCAAACTGCCTTCCCATCCAGGCAACCAAATAACATTAAGCAGAGTTGCCTGTGCTATACAGTAGGTCCTTGTTGGTTATAAATCTTAAATATAGCAGTGTGTACATGTCAACCTCAAACTCCCTAACTATCCTTTCCTCCCATACCTCCAGCCTGATGACCAAAAGTTTGTTCTCTAAGTCTGTGGGTCAGTATCAGTTCAGTCAGTTCAGTTAAGTCACTCAGTCGTGTCCAACTCTTTGTGACCCCATGAATCACAGCACACCAGGCCTCCCTATCCATCACCAACTCCCAGAGTTCACTCAAACTCATGCCCATCGAGTCCGTGATGCCATCCAGCCATCTCATCCTCTGTTGTCCCCTTCTGCTTCTGCCCCCAGTCCCTCCCAGCATCAGGGTCTTTTCCAATGACTCAACTCTTCGCATGAGGTGGCCAAAGTACTGGAGTTTCAGCTTCAGTGTCAGTTCTTCCAATGAACACCCAGGACTGATCTCCTAGGGATGGGGTGGGATCTCCTTTCAGGCCAAGGGACACTCAAGAGTCCTCTCCAACACCACAGTTCAAAAGCATCAATTCTTCAGCGCTCAGCTTTCTTCACAGTCCAACTCTCACATCTATATATGACCACTGGAAAAACCATAACCTTGACTAGACAGAAGTTTGTTGGCAAAGTAATGTCTCTGCTTTTGAATATGCTACCTAGATTGATCATAACTTTCCTTCCAAGGAGTAAGCATCTTTTAATTTCATGGCTGCAATCACCATCTGTAGTGATTTTGGAGCCCCAAAAAATAAAGTCGGACACTGTTTCCACTCTTTCCCCATCTATTTGCCATGAAGTGATGGGACCAGGTGCCATGATCTTAGTTTTCTGAAAGTTGAGCTTTAAGCCAACTTTTTAACTCTCCTCTTTCACTTTCATCAAGAGGCTTTTTAATTCCTCTTCACTTTCTGCCATAAGGGTGGTGTCATCTGCATATCTGAGGTTATTGATATTTCTCCCAGCAATCTTGATTCCAGCTTGTGCTTCATCCAGCCCAGCATTTCTCATGATGTACTCTACATATAAATTAAATAAGCAGGGTGACAATATACAGCCTTGATGAATTCCTTTTCCTATTTGGAACCAGTCTGTTGTTCCATGTCCAGTTCTAACCGTTGCATCCTAACTTGCCTACAGGTTTCTCAAGAGGCAGGTCAGGGGATCTGGTATTCTCATTTCTTGAAGAGTTTTCCACAGTTTATTATGTTCCACACAGTCAAAGGCTTTGGCATAGTCAATAAAGCAGAAATAGATGTTTTTCTGGAACTCTCTTGCTTTTTCCATGATCCAGCAGATGTTGGCAATTTGATCTCTGGTTCCTCTGCCTTTTCTAAAACCAGCTTGAACATCTGGAAGTTCACAGTTCATGTATTGCTGAAGCCTGGCTTGGAGAATTTTGAGCATTACTTTACTAGCATGTGAGATGCGTGCAATTGTGCAGTAGTTTGAGCAGTCTTTGGCATTGCCTTTCTCTGGATTTGGAATGAAAACTGCCCTTTTCCAGTCCTGTGGCCACTGCTGAGTTTTCCAAACCTGCTGGCATATTGAGTGCAGCACTTTCACAGCATCATCTTTTAGGATGATGAAATAGCTCAACTGGAATTCCATCACCTCCACTAGCTTTGTTCGTAGTGATGCTTTCTAAGGCCCACTTGACTTCACATTCCAGGATGTCTGGATCTAGGTGAGTAATCACACCATCGTGGTTATCTTGGTAGTAAATATGTTTTTGTACAGTTTTTCTGTGTATTCTTGCCATCTCTTAGTATCTTCTGCTTCTGTTAGGTCCATACTTTTTGTCCTTTATCGAGCCCATCTTTGCATGAAATGTTCCCTTGGTATATCTAATTTTCTTGAAGAGATCTCTAGTCTTTCCCATTCTGTTGTTTTCCTCTATTTCTTTGCATTGATTACTGAGGAAGGCTTTCTTATCTCTCCTTGCTATTCTTTGGAACTCTGCATTCAGATGCATATATCTTTCCTTTTCTCCTCTGCTTTTTGCTTCTCTTCTTTTCACAACTATTTGTAAGGCCTCCCCAGACAGCCACTTTGCTTTTTTGCATTTCTTTTCCTGCTGATGTTCTTGATCCCTGTCTCCTATACAATGTCACTACCTCTGTCCATAGTTCATCAGGCACTCTGTCTATCAGATTTAGTCCCTTAGAACTAACACCCAAAAAATATGTCCTTTCATTATAGGGGACTGGAGTGCAAAAGTAGGAAGTCATGAAACATCTGAGGTAACAGGCAATTTTGGCCTTGGAATACGGAATGAAGCAGGGCAAAGGCTAATAGAGTTTTGCCAAGAGAATGCACTGGTCATAGCAAACACCCTCTTCCAACAACACAAGAGAAGACTCTACACATGAACATCACCAGATGGTCAACACCAAAATAAGATTGATTATATTCTTTGCAGCCAAAGATGGAGAAACTCTACATAGTCACCAAAAACAAGACTGGGAGCTGACTATGGCTCAGATCATGAACGTGTTATTATCAAATTCCGAGTCATTCTTTCTGAACCACTGGACCATTCAGATATGACTTAAATCAAATTGGGTCAGTATCAGAGAATTTTTAGCAGAGTGAAACTATATTGTATGATGTCATCATGGAGGATATATAACATCATTCATTTGTCCAAGTCCGTAGAAAGCTCACCATCAATAGTGAATGCTCATGTAAACTGTGACCTTTGGAATATAATGATGTGTCAGTGAAGGTTCATCATCTACAACCGGTGGACCACTCTGGTGGTGGATGTGATAATAGCGGAGTCTGTGCATGAGTAGGGAAGCAGAATATAGGAAATCTCTGCATCCTCTGCTCTATTTGCCCCTGAATCTAAAACTGCTACATAAAAGAAAATCTATTTTAAAAAAAAAAAGAATGAATGAATAAAAAAAATGAACATACATATCCTTGAAATGAAAGAAACAAAAAAACAGGACCCTAAGCTACAAAAGATATCCCTGTTGACAGGAATTAAAAAGATCTGCTTTTCTTTGCTCAAGCTGCCTTAACAAAAATACCATAAACTGGGAGGCAACAACAGTAGAAATTTATTTTCTCACAGTTCTAGATCTTGCAAAGTGTAAGATGAAGGTTCCAACACTCTCTTCCTGGCTTAGAGATGGCTGCCTATTGATAGAGAGTGTGTGTGGCTGTGTGTGTGAGAGAGAGAGAGAGCAGGCAAAGGGTTGGGGCTGCGGGGGGAGTCTGACGTTTCTTCCTCTTTCATAAGGACACGTGTTCTATGAGATCAGGGCTCCACATTCATGATATTCAATTTCATTTATCCTTAATCATCTTCTTAAAAGTTTTATCTCTAATAAGGGGGGTTAGGGCTAGACACAGTTCAATCATAACAGATCCCATGGTACACAGATGAATAATAACTGGTGGTGAACTGAAATTAATGAGAATCTTCATCTCAGGGAAGATTTAATGAAAACTTGGACAAGTATATTCCTTTGCCTTGACAAAGACCAGTATTGTTTTCAGTTGTTATAGACTGACTTAAAAAGCTGAAACTTCAAAATTGCCTTTTTTTTTTTTTAAGGCAATTCACCACTTTTTATTATCAGTTGATGAGAGGAAAAAATGTAGACATGAAAGGATATAAATAAATTATAAAATGGCTTATGGTGCATTTGGCTACAATGTAGGCAGCTATGCTCCAGTTTTGCCTGTTGCTACTGTTGATACTGAAAAGAATTACTTCACTTATATTTTGAAATCTATATACTAGTTATTTTAGCATCAATATTTTATAAATTATTATATTTTTTCTTTTTACAAACATCATCACTTTAAAGAACAAGATTGCTAAAATTGATGAATATTATTGGCTTTCATGAGTTTCCAAATACAAAGTTAATTCATTATTTTCTTCACATTGAACTTAAGGTTGCATATCAAAGAATAAAATGAAATGTGGAAAATCAAACACCTCTAACATCTGAGCAATAAAGCATAAAACAGGGACTTCCCTGGTGGTTCAGTGGCTAAGACTCCATGCTCCCAGGACAGGAGGCTTGGGTTCAATCCCTGGTCAGGGAACTAGATTCCACACACCACAACCATGACCCAACACAGCTAAATAAATAAATATTTTAAAATTAAATAAAGCCTAAGATATAAGTTGAGTGAAAAGGGTCAAAGGGCAGCTTATTTAGTGAATATTTCTGCAAAGAGGAACAGTGTCAATCAACAGTGTAAAAGAAAGCCAAATATTTTTCTTATATATTTTACTGATTGTTTTCCTAGATCAGAGACCTTTGAGTCAGACAAGGAAACAAGATTGTTACAGTGAAAATTAAATTTGAGAGACAGAGATGTTTGACTTGCTTGAACTAATAGTAGTTCATTTTGCACATGAAATATACAGCGCATTAGCGGTGAAACAGGTAATAGTATCAGGTCACTTCCTTCACTGAAAAGACTTCCATGGTTATTTTCCTGAGACTGCTGATCAGAGACCCTTAAGTCAGCCATGTAAGGACACAAACAGCTTGCACTCTCAGAAACAGACCATACTTACCCTCTGAATCTCAGAAGAACCCTTAAAATGTTCCTAGTCCCCTATGTAGGCCCCCTTGGCACCTGGCGACTTGAATACTCTGTCAAGTATTACTGACGTCATTTCAATTTGTGAGGCGGGAGCTATATTTTTGCAACTTAAGGGTCTACAGAGCTGAAATTCTCAAAGACTTGCCACAGGAGCTGAAGATATGAATGATAATCTTCTATTCCATGCAAGAACAAAAATGAAAGAAAAAAATTGTTTCATTTGTAACATACACATTCTATGTATGACTGTATTAGTCAGTGCTTATAAAAGACTAAAGAATCCAACATTTCCATTTTTGCAATGAAAAAACCTTACTGCTAAGGGGAAAATCTTTTTTTTTTCTCTTTATTACTTTTTTTAAAAAAAGCTCTACTTCACATTAAGGTATACATCATTTTCTTAGAGTCATGACATGCATATTCTTCTTAGATAATATATGGGAGATAGAGTGGAGTAAGAACAAAGTGTCCATTTATGTTTTGAAAATGATTGATTAAAATGATAATTCAAAGGAAAAAACGGGTAACTAACGTTTCCGTTCCTCATGTTTTCATATTCCTGAATGGAAGGATTCAGTATGTGAACATTTATCATTTGAACACATCGCTCTTCTACTTAAGTGCAATTTTCTCTTCCACGGGGCTAATGGGAATTAGTAGACCAAGGGCTGGAATAAACTGGCTAAACACAGCCAGAAAAATCTAAATTGGAGAGGCAGGGTGAATTTGCTGATGCAGCCATAATTAAAGTTAGATCATAAGAAGGTATATTTTAACACTACAAGAGATAATGCATCTCTTTACAGAAGAAGGGGGTTGTGTATACCCTTAGTTTATTACTCAAACGTATTTTCAGAAATGTCCTGTGAGGGAATCTCCACACAATCCAGATATTTGACCTGTGCATTCATATTCTCAGTCATCAATGAGGTACATTCAACAGTTAATCATCACTATGAATATGCCAAAATCCCTTCCCTTTTTAATGTAAATGGGCAATTTTATACTTTTTAACTTATTTAACTATAATTCATGCTGAGAGACTGAATATGCAAATGCACAAATGATATAAGACAACAGAACTCTGATCCAAAACTTCCTGCCACTCTCAGTCCAAAAAGACCAACCACAGGTCTGCAGCAGTCTGTTCATAAAGGTCAGGACTTGGTCAGTGGTTGCCAGCTTCTGCTTGTCTCAGAACCAACCACAGAAAGCTATAAATGCTCCCCAAATCCAACACATAACATTTGCCCCCCTTTCAGTTAGCCTGCCTCCAGCTTCCTCTTGTCAACAATCTCCAATGAGAGGTCACCTGAAGCCCTCACTTTTATTCTCTACAAAGTTTTCCCACTCCAATACCTGTCTTTGATTCAGTGACAAATGCTAATGATAGTGGCTGATGTCAAGTGAATAATCTCACTTTGCTCTCATTTTGGCAGTCTTGATTTTTATAAAACCATAAAGTGTCACTAGTCAGGAAACATTATTTATGCTACAACATATCTAAGACACCTGTACCCTTTGAAATACTATTTAAAATGGGTGAAAAGGCAAGATCTTAAGGACTCAGATTTTAAGGACCTTACCTAGGTATATATTGTACATTCCTCTTAATAAGTCAACTTATATTTGCTACCAATTAATTGTCAGGCATTGAGAAGTGTATTGAATATTCCAACAAAGATAAATAAACTGATCCCTGTTTTAGGACCCACCTGCCAATGCAGGAAACAAAAGAGACACAGGTTCAATCCCTGGGTCAGGAAGTTCCCCTGGAGAGGACATAGCAACCCACTCCAGTATTCTTGCCTGGGAAATCTCATGGAAAGAGGAGCCTTGTGCCCTATATAGTTCATAGGGCCCCGAAAGAGTTGGATACAACTGAAGTGCTTAGCATGCAGGCAATAGTTATGAGTGGGATAATATGAATATTGACTAATAATCTAATATAGTCTTGCATTTGTGCATGTACTATATGCTAAGAACAAAATGTAAGGGGGAAACCTGACTTTCTACCTAGTAGGGAATCTATGGGCTGGAAATGATTGAGCTACACAATAATCATTTGAGGTGTCACCAGTATACTTTGGAAACGTCTATAAGATATCAATTACTAAGGAAGTTATTTAGACACTCTATTTTGTAATGAAGATATAACCACATTTTTAAAGGACCTATATTAGAGTTTTCCAGACAAACAGAACCAATAGAATATGTGTTTGTGTGTATGTGCAGAGACAGACAGAAACAGACATACACAGAGAGAGATTTATTATAAGCAATTGGCTCATGCAATTATGGAGACTGGCAAGTCCCCAGACCTGTAGTCAGCAAGCTGATGACCCACGAGAGGGCTGCTGGTGTAATTCCAGCATGAAGGCCAGTAAACTTAAGATCCAGGAAGACCCGATGTCTCAGTTGAAGTTTAAAAGAGGAAAAAAGTTCAATATTGCAGCTCAAAGACAGTCATGCTGGAAGAATTCCTTCTTATTCCGGGAGGGTCAGCATTTTGATAGACTCAGACTTTCAGATGATCAGATGAGGCCCATTCACATCAGGGAGGCCATCTGAGTTGCTCAGTCTATGGATCCAAATGTTAAACTCATTCGAAATCACCCAGAATAGTGTTTGACCATGTATGTGGGCATCCCATGGTCCAGTTATGCATATGCATGTGTGAAAGTCACTCAGCTGTATCCAACTGTTTGCAACCGCATGGACTATACAGTCCATAGAATTCTCTAGGCCAGAATACTGGAGTGGGCAGCCTTTCCCTTCTCCAGGGGATCTTCCCAACCCAGGGATCAAACCCAGGTCTCCTGTATTGCAGGCAGATTCTTTCCCAGCTGAGCCACAAGGCAAGCCCAAGAATACTGGAGTTGGTAGCCTATCCCTTCTCCAGTGGATCTTCCCAACCCAGGAATCAAACCGGGGTCTCCTGCATTGCAGGTGGATTCTTTACCAACTGAGCTATCAGGGAAGCCCCTTTGCCAGTTAGGCTGACAGAAAACAACAGTCAGCAGTCTACCCCTTGTCAACCTGGCACCCATGTGCATCTTCTCAAACCACACTTAACCTCCAAATGAAGACAGTAACATATTCATAATTCCATTTTGTATGACACAACTACCCTATGCATAAACAAATACTAGCCCTTTCTCTAGAAGAGGACGTAAATTCTTTGAGTCATGTCTACTATTCTCCTTAATTCTGTAACTTAAAAACTATAATGATAAAAAACAATACTTAATACTAGGACATAAAATTAATAATCTTATGTTACATAAACAGGGATAAAGAGAGAAGAAAACAAAAACATTTGTGTTTGTATATACATTATACTATATGTAATACAGTATATTATACTATATGTAATACATTATACTATATGTAATACAAACATATTCATAATGAAGTAAGGAGGAAATATCATAACTATTACAGTCCTCATTTCTGGAATCGCTCACACAGTCATAACAGGTAGTTATAACTATGTTTTGTGACTACCCAATCTGTATTTCCCATTATATTCCTTCCAAATCCCTAACCATTCATCCAAACCATTGGCCATGAATGAGTGTATGGTCATACATCTGGCTACTTATCCTTCCAAGTGAAGTGAACAGCCAGGTGCAGAGCTCAACTCTCTGCCCACTGGGAGAATTTCCCTTTACTGTTCATTCAGAGATGTCTCAGAGATGCACTGGGGTGCTGCAGCTGTCTGCTTGCCAATCATGCAGAGCTTTCTATACACCAGGCTTCAGTCTCCTCTTCCTCTGTCAGCTGATCATAGGGAACTCCTCATAAAGCCACAGGTGCAGGTTGGGAAAGAGAAGGCCGTATATAAAAGGAGAGGGGTTCATGGGCATTTGGACCACGTCATGCAACTTACCTCTTACATGTACATTCAGAGCCTGCTTAGGACCAACTGCGTACAGCCCACTTCCATTTGATGATGAAATGTTGACATGTATGCCCAACTTTATGGCCTGGTGGACCAGACGACACCCTACTCATGTTGGGTAGTTGTTCAGGTCACATGGTAACTTGGTGGCCCAACGTTAAGGACTTAGCCATTATTAATGCCCAATCACAGGCCAGAAGCTGTTTCCCAAAAGGAGAGTCATTGCCCACAGAGGGTAGTAAGGTTTTGCTCCAAAATCACAAAGGTCTACACTATGACTCACTTATAGAAGGCTGCCATAGCTCCAAACAGCATCCCTAGCTGCTCCTGACACTTCAAGCATCATAGGATCCTCTGGATAAAATTTCAAAGCCATTTGCACAGCAAGCTGGACCCATTGCTGAGTCCTCTCTTGTGCTGGGCCTCACTTAGAACTAGCAGCTTTCTGGGTTACTCGGTGAATAGGTCAGAGTAACACACCTAAATGAAGAATATGCTGTTTAGTGTGTCACTAGGCATTGAGCCTTTTCCAACCAAAAAGAAGGGCCAGTTGCAACTAATTATTCCTCATCTTTGAAGGGATATCTAAACATGTCCCTATTAGTGGACCCCAGAAAGTTTTCATTCCAATCTCAAAGAAAGGCAATGCCAAAGATTGTTCAAACTACCACACAATTGCACTCATCTCACACACTAGCAAAGTAATGCTCAAAACTCTCCAATCCAGGCTTCAACAGTATGTGAACTGTGAAATTCTAGATGTTCAAGCTAAATTTAGAAAAGACAGAGGAACCAAAGATCAAACTGCCAACATCTACTGGATCATAGAAAAAGCAAGAGAGTTCCAGAAAAACATCTACTTCTGCTTTATTGACTATGCCAAAGCCTTTGACTGTGGATCACAACAAAATGTGGAAAATTCTTTAAGAGATGGGAATACCAGACCACCTTACCTGCCTCCTGAGAAATCTGTATGCAAGTCAATATGCAACAATTAGAACCGGACATGGGAAAATGGACTGGTTCAAAATTGGGAAAGAAGTATGTCCAGGCTGTACATTGTCACCCTGCTGATTTAACTTATATGCAGAGTACATTATGCAAAATGCCAGGTTGGATGAAGCATAAGCTAGAATCAAGACTGCCAGAAGACATATCAATAACCTCAGATATGCAGATGACACCACCCTTATGGCAGAAAGCAAAGAGGAAATGAAGAGCCTCTTGATGAAAGTAATGAGGAGAGTGAAAAAGATGGCTTAAAACTTAACATTCAAAAAACTAAGATCATGGCAGCTGGTCCCATCACTTCATGGCAAATAGATGGGAAGCAATGGAAATAGTGACAGACTTTATTTTCTTGGGCTCCAAAATCATTGCAGATAGTGACTGCAGCCATGAAATTAAAAGACGCTTGCTCTTTGGGAAAAAAGTCATTACCAACCTAGACAGCATATTAAAAAGGAGAGACATTAGTTTGCCAACAAAGGTCCATTCAGTCAAAGCTATGGTTTTTCCAGTAGTCATGCACAGATGTGAGAGTTGGACCTTAAAGAAATCTGAGTGCAGAAGAATTGATGCTTTTGAAGTGTGGTGCTGGAGAGGACTCTTGGGAGTCCCTTGGACTGCAAGGAGATCCAACCTGTCAATCCTAAAGGAAATTGGTCCTGAATATTCATTGGAAGGACTGATGCTGAAGCTGAAACTCCAATACTTTGGCCACCTGATGGGAAGAACTGACTCATTTGAAAAGACCTTGATGCTGGGAAAGACTGAAGGTGGGAGGAGAAGGGGACAACAGAAGATGAGAATGGACATGAGTTTGAGCAAGCTCTGGGAGTTGGTGATGGACAGGAAGGCCTGGAATGCTACAGTCCATGCAGTTGCAAAGAGTCAGACATGACTGAATGACTAAACTGAAGAAAGGTAGAAAACTCCCGCACTTTCACGTTTATTTCCCATCCTCTTATATACAAATGTCTTACTCATAAGTCTAGAGTAGTTGCTACTTCCTGCTTACTAAGTTCAATACACATAAAATCATCAGTGTAACTGACCAGTGTAATATCTTATGGAAACAAGATCCCCATGAACTAAATTATGGTATAGGACTAGAGAGTTGACATATCCTTAAATTAAGACAAGGCAGATGTTTTTCGGATTTTGCCAGCTGATTTTAACCAGTTCTGAGGGCCTTTATTAACAGAGAGAAAGAAACGAAAGCTTTTGCCAGAAGATACCTGCACACCAGGTACAAGGGGATGTCTTAATTTGTTCAAACAATGAAACCACATTTGACAAAGCACCTGCCACTGAATTCACAACCTGATTAAGCCTACAATAATCCACTGTCATTCTTCAAGATTCATCGTTTTGTTGTTGTGTCTGACTCTTTGAGACCTCATGGATTGCAGCACACCAGGCTTCTCTGTCTTTCACTATCTCCCGGATTTTGCTCAAACTCATTGAGTCGATGATGCCATCCAACCATCTCATCCTCTGCCATCCCCTTTTCCTCCTACCCTTGATCTTTCATAGCATCAAGGTCTTTTCCAATGAGTTGGCTCTTCACATCAAGTGGACAAATATTGGAGCTTCAGCTTCAGCATCAGTGAATATCCTTCCAATGAATATCCAAGGTTGATTTCCTTTAGGATTGACTAGCTTGATCTCCTTTAGGATTCCTTTAGGACTGACTAGTTTGATCTCCAAGGGACTTTTAAGTGTCTTTTCCAGCACAATTTGAAAGCATCATTTCTTCAGTGCTCAGCCTTCTTTAAGGTCCAACTCTCATATCCATACATGACTACTGGAAAAAACCACAGCTTAGACTATTTGGATCTTTGATGGTAAGGTGGTGCCTCTGCTTTTTAATATGCTATGTAGGTTTGTCGTAGCTTTTCTTCCAAGGAGCGTCTTTTTATTTCTTGGCTGCAATCACTGTCCACAGTGATTTTGAACTCCAAAAAAGTAAAAATCTGTCACTGCTTCTACTTTTTGCCTGCCTATTCGCCATTAAGTGATTGAACCAGATGCCATGATCTTAGTTTTTTGAATGCTGAGTCACAAGCCCAATGGATGAGTTAAATAGGGATGAGTTAGATGCCACCACCTCTGTATTTTCCAAATCCATAATGGTGGCCCTAACTGCAGTCCTTCCAGGAATTCAGTATTACTTTCGATTACTGTTCTCATAGGTAGAGGCAGTTGTGGTGGTGAAAGCTTTTGGATTTTCCCACCATAGTCGCCCTCGGTTCACTGGCCAGGGCACCCATATGGGGATTCTGCCAGTTGCCAAGGATGTCTATTCCAACCAGGCATTCCAGAACTGATGAAGTGGTTACAAACTGAGTTCAGGGATTTTTCTGAGCCCACTGTGAGAGGGATCCTATCTAAAACTCTGTTGATCACCAGACCTTCATACGTCCCTTCTGTGGCTGAAGGGCCACAGTGATATGTTGGATCTTTTGGAATTAGTGTCCAATATTTCCCCAGAGATTCAGTTATTAATATTTCCTTTACCACAATGTACCCTGGTAAAGGCCATGGATCCTTGGGGAAGGCTGAGAGAAAGATAAACAGTGTACATTTGTGGCAATGTGCAGGGGTCCATCTTTAAGGATCTTCTCCTTCCCCTTCTTCATTTAAGGGGTGTGGGGTCTGAAAATTGGCTCAAGTCTGAGACTGATTGAGGGGCCATGATTCCTTTTTTTTTTTTTTTAAACTTCCATCAGACTTTTGTTCACTTGGCCTAAAATATTTCTGGTTCTACCGATCAAGTGAGGAGGTAATAGGCTTCCTATCTGTTTCACTTCATGGAGCACCATGAGGAAGTCACCAGGCCATGTCTGCATGAGTGAGGCTATTCTGACCGCTGATCATGACCATAGCCATACCCACCTTGCCTGTAGTGGCCTTTGGCCACAAACTGGCTCCTGTTATCCCGGATCCAATTATTCCAGTCTCATTGAGGTTTCCCAATTCAGAGGCTACAGTTCTCACTGTGAGATCTGGTTACAGAGAAGAACAATTGTGGAGCTCTTCCAAGGTGCTGGGCTCCCATCACAAATTTATTTCTCATCATCTTGGTGAAAGTTCTGTCTTCTGGATGCTCTCTGTATGGGGAAAGATGTCTTAAATGACGAACACCTTCTAACATTCCTGTTTCCCTAAGTATTTACATCCCTTCCTCTTCACTAAACCAAGATTGGTTGGGCACTTTCAGCTTGTCCCACTATGGTTCACCTTGCAATACCTGCTTTAGTCAATCAACCAAAGAAACTGCCACAGTTCCCAGTAACGCTCTGATCTGCTCCATGAAACACAGAATCCTTGCTCAGTGAGTCTGTATCAGTAAATTCAGTCTGACTCAGCTCTACTCTTCTCCCTCCTTTACCCCACACTTTTGATATCTACTCCTGCTTAGGTCCCTAGACTTCTGTCTGTATAAATTGGGAAACTCGAGTACTTCTCTTAGGGTGTAGCACATCTCCTATGGTTCACACTCCATAAACCTCACCTGTACAGACCTACTGGGACTGGAGTCTAGTTACAGGTGTAGAAGCAAAGGCGGGTGATGGGTGTGGGTCCCATTTCTTGCATCACAACTGCCTCAGGAGAGACCAATGCAGTTTACTTAGGCAATGCAGACTTTACTGTATCCCTTCAGATGGGGGTGAAGAGATCACTTGGGAACAGAGAGGATTCTTCCACTGGCAAAGAGGATTCATCAGAATTCATGGGTTTGATGTCAGTTTCGTCAGGGTATTCCTACATGTCCCCATTCCAACTTTCAGGATCCCATTCTGTCCCTTTCATGCCCTCAGTCTGCAGCAGACACCCTGGAAGGCGGGAGTTCAAACTGCATTTAGCCACTGACAGAATGAAATGTTTTTATTTGCTTTTTTTTTTTTTTTTTTAGAAATCTCAGCTTTAAGGCTACAAGAAATAAGGGTCTCCTCTAGGGCACCCAGAGAAGCTTTAGGTCATTCATGCAGCACTTGAACTGGGGATTCAAACCCCTGAGCTCATCCTTTTCTTTCAACACTCTTCCAGCCACATTAGGAGAAACTGGCCAGTCTCATTAAATTTACTGAGGAAATGTTCAAAAGTATCATAAACACAGACATCCAGATTTATGCTTCTTGTAAGAGGTCAATTAGGAAAATCCTATGAAGATATATTTCATATCTCTATGGCCAAATCACATCAGTGCTACATTTACTACTGGAACCAGAATCATTTGCAACTTTAATTCTAACCGTATTAACACATTATTAACCAGAGATGTATTAATATATCTTTTGACACCCAAATGTTATTGAACAGAGCGAGAGGGTTTCAATATTCACTTACATGACAAATCACTGGCCACAGGCATTAGTTTCTGCCAGAGTTCCCCAGTCGATAGAGTCAATTCCAGAGACACCAGCACCAATGCATAAAATTCACCTCAAAATTCTGTTCCTCTAAAACCATTCTCAGTACCAAAATTTGTCTTATGTTCTCCAGATAGAGACATAGAGAAACAGAATCCAAAGAGAGCCAATGGGTAGTACCAGTCGAACCTGAGAACCAAGAAAGCTTATGATGTAGCTCCATTCCAAAGGCTGGCAGGTTCAATATCCAGAAAGAGTCGAAATTTCAATTTGGCAGTATATCCAAAAGCAGGGGAAAAAAAAAAAAAAAAAAAAACCCATGTCACAATGTGAAGTCAATCAGCCAGGAGGAAGTTACACTTGGTCAGGTGGATGGTCAGCCTTTTGATATACTCATTTCTTCAACTGACTGGACAAGGCTCACTCAGGGAGAGCAATCTGCTTTACTCAGTCTATTGATTTCAATGTTAAATTCAAACCCTCTCATTGAAATATCCAGAATATTGGTTGACCAAATATCTTACAGTAATTAAAGATAGTAAGGGGGCATCACCGGCTAGATGGACTAGTTAACTCCGGGAGCTGGTGATGGACAGGGGGCCCGGCATGCTGCAATTCATGGGGTCGCAAAGAGTCGGACACAACTGAGCGACTGAACTGAACTGAAGGGGACAGCAAATACAGTATTTGTATTCAATGACTCCAAGAGATCAGATAATGAAGAGAAAAGTTAATACACAACTTTATGAAGAACAAGAAACTCAGAGGATTAATGTATTTTTTGAGTCAAGAGCTCTAAACATTCTGGAGTCCTCATGCCAGCCCTGCCATTTTCGACAACTGTTTGGAGTTTGTGACCCAACAAACTGTCACACTGTTCTTCTAACACATGATGCTTGCTTTGGGTTTCCAGTGAAACTAGTCTGAGCTTTTCTATGGCATTTACAAATAAAAGAATGAGTCTTGACTAATAGAGAAGATCAAGGAGTACATATATAAAGCTATTTGATCAGGATAATTTATGCAATGAAAATATAGAAATGAAATGTTCAACAGTGGAGGCAGAGTTATGCAGGTCACAATCAAACTGCATTGCAGCCTTAAACTATGTTTTCAAAGACTGTTAAATAACAATTGCCTACATGAGATACTACCTAGTGAAAAAGCAGATACAACATTGTTTAATCAATAGCATTCACATTTATGTGTAAATATACAGGTGAATACTTGGAAGGAAAATTATGCAAATGTCAAGAACAGTTGCCTGTGAGTGATGAGAACAAAAGTGATGTGCTTACACTTTTATACTCACCAAATAAGTACATATTTATATACATAAGAATATTCAAAATATTATTTCAAAATTAACATTCATTCATATATAAAATAAGATCATCTTCGGTTCAGTCCCTAAGCAAATAATCAGAAATTTTAAGATACTAGTCAAATTACTGAAGTATTTATTTCACAGAGAAAAAGCCAGAGAATCAATGTGAGAGGGAAAGGGAGTTATTCTTCTAAGGAACTTTATTCTTCTTGCACATTTGCACAAACACCACTAAGGGGTCTCTCCCAATAAATTAGATTCTTAAGTGACTTGTTCTTTAAACAAATGTTAAGAAATGATGATAATTACTTGAATTATATTGTTTTCCTTTAATTAAGAAATAAAGCCCACAATGGATAAGATAATTCTTTCACTGAAAAGGTATGTGATTTGAATTCTATGTGCAAACTCTCTATATCGAATTGGACCCTTTATCTTCAGTTGCCTTCTGGGGGGAAAAAAATCATCATCTCGCTTGCTAAATGCTTAGTTCAAATACTTCTGCTGATTTTTCTGCAATAGACACCTGCTCCCTGGAAAATCAATAGTGAATACTAGTAACATTAGTTAAAAATAACTCTGTTTCATGTTATAAAACTTCAGTAGATATGAAGTCAAATAATACCTTTGAATATTATTGAATGAGGAATTGTACCTTTTGGCTTCTGGATTTTTTTTTTTAACTTCAGACAGACCTTGAAGGCATTGCTGATTGGGTTACACACCACTGCAATAAAGTGAGTAGCAAGAATTTTTCTGGTTGCTTAGTGTATATAAAAGTTCTAATTATACTATACTATCATTTATTAGTCATGCAACAGAATTGTCTTTAAAATACAAATTTAAATACCTTCATTAAAAAACATCTCATTGCTAAAAACTGTTAACCATCTGAGCCTTCTTCAGCAAGCCATAATCTTTTTTCTGTGGAGGCTCTTGGTGTGGTGATGGCTGAATGCTGTGGTGGCTGCAACAGTTTCTTAAAATAAGACAACAATGAAGTCTGCCACATCCATTGACTCCCTTTCACAAACTACCTCTCTGTAGCATGCAGTGCTGTTGGATAGCATATATTACCCACAGTAGACCTCCCTCAAAATTAGAGTCAGTCCACTCAAACCCTGCCATTGTTTATTAACTAAGTTGACATAATGTTCTAAATCCTTTGTTGTTATTTTCAACAATCTTCCCAGCATCTTCATGAGGAGTAGTTTCCATCTGAAGAAATCACTTTCTTTGCTCATCCGTAAGAAGCAATTACTCATCCGTTAAGGTTTGACCATGAGATTGCAGTGATTTAATCACATCTTCTTCAGACTCTTCTCTCACTATTCCTACCACAGATGAAATTACTTCCTCCACTAAAGTCCTGAGCCCTTCAAGTCATCCATCAATGTTGGAATCAACTTCTTCTAATCTCCTATTAATGTTGATG
The DNA here is from genome assembly GCF_042477335.2 of Ovis canadensis. Lineage (NCBI taxonomy): Eukaryota > Metazoa > Chordata > Mammalia > Artiodactyla > Bovidae > Ovis > Ovis canadensis. The sequence goes on from NC_091256.1 coordinate 29,051,151, forward strand.
TTTTTACCTTTCCCATGTCCTACCTTTGCAGGGTTTTATTTACTTTACCCAGATTCATATTTCGAAGATGTAGTTTAAAAAACGTATTTCTCAAGTGATAAGGCTTGAAAGTTGAAATGATCCTTTGATTCATGAGCTGCAGACTGGGTACTGCATTTAGTAGGCACAAAAACAAACATGACTCTTGTTGTACGTTGTGTAACCAGGTACATTGTCACTGAGCAGCAGTTTTTGAAAGGCATCTTTTCTGAGCAATAGGTTTCAACTGCGTGCTTAAAATATTCAGTAAACCATGCTGCAAACAGATGTGCTGTAATCCATGCTTTATTATTCCATTGATAGAGCAGAGTAGATTTAGTGTAATTCATAGGGACCCTGATTTGGGGGAATGATAAATGAGCACTGATTTCAACTTCAAGTCACCAGCTGCATTAGCCCCTAACAAAAAAGTCAGTCCATCCTTTGAAATTTTCAAGCCAGGCACCAACTTCTTTTTAGCTTATTAAGGCCCTGGATGGCATCTTCTAATATAATGAAAGACTATTGTTTACTGTAGCCACCTCCGTTAATGATCTGAGCTAGATCTTCTAAGTAACTTGCTGCAGCTTCTACACCAGCACTTGCTGCTTTAGCTTGCATTTGTTATGGAGATGAGTTCTTTCCTTAAAACTCATGAACCAAAGTCAGTTAGCTCCACATTTTTCTTCTGCTGTTTCCTCTCCTCTCTCAGCCTATAGAACTGAAGAGAGTGAGAGCCTTGCTCTGGATTAGTCTTTGCCTACAAGAATGTGGGGCTTCCCAGGTGGCAGCAGTGGTAAAGAACCCACCTGCCAATGCAGGAGACAGTGGGTTCAGTCCCTGAGTTGGAAAGATCCCCTGGAGGAGGGCATGGCAACCCACACCAGTATTCTTGCCACGGACGAGGAGCCTGATGGGCTATAGTGGGCTACAGTCCATGGGGTCACAAAGAGTAGGACACAACAGAAGCAACTTAGCAACAGCACCAAGAGAATGTGGTGGCTGGTGTGATTGTCTATCCAGACCACTCAAACTTACTCCATATCAGCAACAAGATCATTCATGTGTTCACTGAAGTAGCACTTTTCCCTTCTGTTAATAACATGGGTAACCATTTGCCACAAAAGGCTTATCTCCCTTTATGACATGCCCTCCTCAGTAAGCTTAATCAGTTCTAGCTTCTTTAAGTGAGAGACATAAGACTCTTCCTATAACTTGGACATTTAGAGGCCATTGTAGGGTTATTAATTTGCCTAAGTTTGTATCTCAGGAAATATAGATGTTCAAGGAGAGAAAGAGAGAGAAGGGGAATGGCTGGTCCATGTAGCAGTCACAACACACAATATTTATTAACTAAGTTTGCAGACTCATGTGAACATGGTTCGTGGCACCCCAAAGCAAAGAAAATAGGTACATAAAAGATCACTGACTGAAAATCACCATAACCAATATAATAATGAAAAACTTTGAAATATTTCAAGAATTACCAAATTTGACACAGACAAATGAACAAACGCTGTTGGAAAATGGTGCTGATAAACTTGATGACTACAGGGTAGCCACAAACCATCAATTTGTTTACACAAAAATCACAATCTATAAAGGAAAGTGCACCAAAAAGGTCATGTTTGTATCTCCAAAATGCTCATAACTATACGAAATGTCAAAAACCCATGTATTTTTCTTTTTACTAAGAATGTAGAACATTTAAGTAACATTATATGTCAAATTTAGGGAGGAAACATAGTCTAAAAATCATTCTAACTCTTTTCAACAATTAACTGTTTATTCTCTTTTCACATACTGATATTCGCCCTTGACTGTACCTAATTTATGTTCACAGGCTTGAAAATGCCTTTATCTTTTATTTCCTTTAATGTCTACTCCATTAAATTTTTCATCTTATCGTTTCTTACTTCACTTTTCTAATTTTTAGCAGCAGTGCAAAAACTCTAAGCTTTACCCTGTCTCTGTATTACTTTTCCTTTCAAACAGACTATAACTATAACTACCTTTTATTCCTATAAGTTACTGTCCTTTTGTTAAAACTGACATCAAATCAGGCCAAGCACCCTCATAGACCTTTCTCATCTCCAAATCTAATTCAACAAATACTTTTTGCTGCTCTTGAATAAACCACAAACTGTCAAAGATGCAATAATCCACAGATACACTCAACACCTTCAAGGAGCATGCAGGCAAATTTCTTACATGTAGTTTTGAGATTTTCTCCATTCAGTGTATCCACTCACCAAACATTCTGATGTACTTTCCTAATTAAAATGATTTCTTCTACTGAACGTCTTCATTTTCAGTCCACACTCATCTTTAAAGAATACATTTTCTTTGATTCCAAACTTCTGATCTTATCTCAAACAAACCACCCAGTTCTAAGCTTATATAGATGACCAATTAAGTCATTTTGAGAGAACTGCCCTAGTAGTGGATAGATTTTAAAAGGAAAAAGAAGGAAAAAAAAGAAAAAAGAAAAAAAAAACTGCTTTGAAAATTTGCCATGAGAACAACACAGATGAACCAGGAAGGTATTATGCTTAGTGGAATAAGTCAAATAGAAAAAGACAAATACTGTATGTTATCACTTATGTGGAATCAAATAAAAATAAAATGGATGAATGTAACAAAATAAAAAAGGTCCCTCACACATACAGAGAACAAACTAGTGATTACCAAGGGGAGAAGAATGGGGGATGGGCAAGATAGATGTAGGAAGCAAAAGTTACAAACTACTTACTTACAAAATAAAATGCAAAGATCTGTTATACAGCATGGGGAAATATAGCCAACATTTTATAACAGCTTTAAATGGAGTATGATTTATAAAAATACTAAATCACTATGCTGTATACCTGAAACAAACATAATATTGTAAATCAACTATAGTTTATAGTTTTTTTCTTTAAAAAAGTTGCTTACACACCCATGAGTTGCTATATGTACAAAAAGTGACTATTTATTTGGGGAAAGTAAGTCTACTGTAAGCTTTTTATGTATGCAAGCCCTTCTACTCTGTCTTATTCACAATCCCTCCCAGCACAGAAAGATTCCAAAGTTATCCATGGACCACTTCATAGGCAAATTTTAAGGTTGTCTTTCTCTGTCTCTGAAAAGTAAATTAACAGTTCTTCCAAATTATCTTTCATTTGTAATTAGTATATAATTTTATACAAAAAACAATATATTATAAAAACACTTTTTAGACATCAACTTTTTTTTCACTCCTTCTTGGTCTTTCCCTCAGCTTTAATATACTAACTCATTTAACAAGTAATTATTAAGAGATTTTTATCCACAGTCACTGTACTATATCTTTGGGACACCAACATTTGCCCACATGAAGTTCATGGCACAGATTTAACAGAATAACAGGAAGTTTTAGAACATTATGATGTGCTCCATTCTGACATACAATGATATGCACTAAAAATATGATCCTTTATTCCCCCAAGATCACCACAATCAATTTCCTAGGGATCTCTCAGCTTGCTATAAAAAAGTTGGAGTAAATTTTTCAAAATTACTAAATCAGATTATTTCATTCTGTTCCTCCCTTCCCTTCACCAACCTTTCTTGCAATTTTATGTCTTCAAAGGGTTTACACTAATCTCAAGTAAAGCCCACTTTGACCAACAAGGTCCAACAGAATATTGCTATGCTTATCAGGGTAATCTCAAGCCATTTGCTTTGTTATTCACTCAGGGAGATACACTGGTCTCCGTTTTGTTCCTTGAACATAACAAGACCACTCATGCCTTATAACCTTGGGCTGAATTACTTTTCATAAAGCTAGTTCTATCTGTTATGGGTAGTTCAACTATTGGCTCCTCAGAGAAGCTGCTTATTGATCATTACATTTTGTTGTTGTTCAATTGCCAAGTAGCATCCAACTCTTTGCAACCCCACATGTTGTAGCATGCCAGGCTCCTCTGCCCTCCACTCTCTTCCAGAATTTGCTCAAATACATGTCCATTGAGTACTGGTGATGCTATCTAACCATCTCATTATGTGCAGCACTCTTTTCCTTCCAGCCTTTCCCAGCATTAAGCCCTTTCCCAATGAGTCAGCTCTTTGCATCAGGTGGCCAAAGTACTGGAGATTAAGCTTCAGCAACAGTCCTTCCAATGAATATTAAGGGTTGATTTCCTTTAGGATTGACTGGCTTGATCTCCTTGCTGTCCAAGGGATTCTCAAGATTATTCTCCAGCAACACAATTCAAAAGCATCAGTTCCTCAGCACTCAGCCTTCTTTATGGTTCAACTCTCACATTTGTACAAGACTACTGGAAAATCCATAGCTACTCTTGATCACAAAATTCAAGTTTGTACCCTGGCATATAATTATGTTACCTATTGAACTGATTATTGAGTGTTCTCTTATCTACCCCTAAGTCATTCTGTCTATTTTTCTCTGAGGAAAAAAAAAAGGACCATTTCTATGGTTGATACTTGATAAATATCTGTGATTAACAAATTACTATATAAGTGAATAAAATTCTAGAGAGGAGGTGAACTGAGAGTGCAGTGGAGGCACTAGATTCAATGGGATTTGAGGTCAGGGAAGATTTAACACAGAAAAAAGCATATATTGAGCCTGGAAAGGCCAACAGGAATTAATTAGTTCAAGATGGTGCTGAGACAGTTCTAGATCTTCCTGCCAAGGGCAAAAACATCATGTGACAAATTTTCAGAAACAAGAGAGAAACAATAGCTCAGTTTGACAGCAGCAGAAATTGTGAATTGTATATTGGTATATCATAATTTTTCTAAGATAACTAAAGCAAAGTAATGAAAGGCCTTGTTTACCGTGGTAACGACTTTGAAATTGCATTTTATGTATAAATTATGTCAAAGTAAAGGACTTTGTGAAAGTTAATTTTAGATAGATTAGGCAATGTCTAGTACGGTTTCCTACGTTTCAAGCTAAAACAACTAGATAGGTATCAATGCCATTCACTGAGGCAGGATTTAAAAGGAGGATATTCTAATGTGAATGAAAAAATAAGAGTTCTATTAGACATATGTTTCAGATTCATTTTTAAAAAAAGTATAAATACAGATTTCCAAAAGACAAAGAAATACACAAGTCTAAAGATCTGAGCTGGAGATTGAAGGCAGAGGCCATGATATGATTAGAACTATTCACAGGAATTCCAGTCTTTTCACATAGCATTTACTCCACTCTCCCATTGTTGTAAAGCAAGGCCGTGATAAGAAAAAGTGATAAGCATTGATGTATGTCATGTCTGCAAAGTTGTTCCTAGAGATTGTGTAATTTACCGGTTCGTTTGATTGACCATAATGAGTGCTGGATCCCGGCCGACCAGTTTGTTTAACCTTTATTGAGTTAAGACACAGAGATACTGAAAGCTAGATCATCACAGAAGACTAGTCTCTCATTACTAAAGAAAATTTCAACTCATGAAAGCAGATGAGATATCTGAGAAGTGTTTAAGAAGAAAAGCATTCTAAGAACAGAGGCTGTGGATGGAACACCATCACTTGAAGGTCCAATCAATGAATATCTTCAAATGTTGCAAAGTAGAAGCAGTTGAAAGAAAACTATTTTAAGTAAAAGCAGTGTTACTGAAGCAAAAATAAAGGGGGAATTTTCAAGGGATAAATAGAAATAGATATTAAACACAAGCTATTAAAATAAATTAAGAACTGGAATCGGTAATGACTTCAGTGGGAAAAGTTTCATTAGGATTGCTTGAAGCTACAGGGCAATCAGGATTAACCAGGAAGTAACACTACCTTTAAGAAACTTTTCTGTAAAAGGAAAGATGCTGTTTTCTCTGCAAGGAAGAAAATTTAAATAATGAAAACAGTTTAAATTTATCATCAGAATTTCTTTTATTTCACCTTTTAATTGCATCAATAGACATGAATATTGTATGTACAATATACAGTGCCTTAAATGCTGGGAGAAAATGTACACAATTAAAATGAAGATCAAGTGCTCCCTTCAGCAGCAAATGTGCTAAAACTGAAATGGTACAGAGAAGATTAGTATAGCCCCTGTGCAAGGATAACATGCAAATTGGTGACATGTTCCATACTTTCATGAATATGGCTATACTATTCAAAGCAATTTACACAGTCAAAGAAATCCCGATCAAATTACCAATGGCATTTCTGACAGATATAGAACTTTTTTACAATTGGTACAGAAACACAGATGACCAAGAATAGCCAGAGAAATCTTGAGAAAGAAAAAAGTCTGGAGGAATCAGGCTCCCTGGTTCAGACTATATTCAGTTCAGTTCAGTTCAGTCTCTCAGTCGTGTCCAACTCTTTGTGACCCCATGAATCGCAGCACGCCAGCCCTCCCTGTCCATCACCATCTCCCGGAGTTCACTCAAACTCACATCCATTGAGTCAGTGATGCCATCCAGCCATCTTATCCTCTGTCGTCCCCTTTTCATCCTGCCCCTAATCCCTCCCAGCATCAGAGTCTTTTCCAATGAGTCAACTCTTCGCATGAGGTGGCCAAAGTACTGGAGTTTCAGCTTTAGCATCCTTCCTTCCAAAGAACACCCAGGGCTTATCTCCTTTAAAACAGACTGGTTGGATTTCCTTGCAGTCCAAGGGACTCTCAAGAGTCTTCTCCAACACCACAGTTCAAAAGCATCAATTCTTCGGTACTCAGTTTTCTTCACAGTCCAACTTTCACATCTATACATGACCACTGGAAAAACTATAGCTATGATTAGATGGAATTTTGTTGGCAAAGTAATATCTCTGTTTTTCAATATGCTATCTAGGTTGGTCATAACTTTCCTTCCAAGGAGTAAGCGTCTTTAAATTTCATGGCTGCAATCACCATCTGCAGTGATTTGGGAGCCAAAAAAAAAAAAAAAAATGAAGTCTGACACTGTTTCCCCATCTATTTCCCATGAAGTGATGGGACCAGGTGCCATGATCTTCGTTTTCTGAATGTTGAGCTTTAAGCCAACTTTTTGACTCTCCACTTTCAGTTTCATCAAGAGGCTTTTAGTTCCTCTTCACTTTCTGCCATAAGAGTGGTGTCATCTGCATATCTGAGGTTATTGATATTTCTCCCAGTAGTCTTGATTTCAGCTTATGCTTCTTCCAGCCCAGCGTTTCTCATGATGTACTCTACATAGAAGTTAAATAAGCAGGGTGACAGTATACAGCCTTGATGTACTCCTTTTCCTATTTGGAACCAGTCTGTTGTTCCATGTCCAGTTCTAACTGTTGCTTCCTGGCCTGCATATAAGTTTCTCAGGAGGCAGGTCAGGTGGTCTGGTATTCCCATCTCTTTCAGAATTTTCCACAGTTTATTATGATCCACACAGTCAAAGGTTTTGGCATTGTCAATAAAGCAGAAATAGATGTTTTTCTGGAACTCTCTTGCTTTTTCCATGATCCAGCAGATGTTGGCAATTTGACCTCTGGTTCCTCTGCCTTTCCTAAAACCAGCTTGAACATGTGGAAGTTCACAGTTCACATATTTCTGAAGCCTGGCTTGGAGAATTTTGAGCATTACTACAAAGCTAGAGTAATCAAAACTATATGGTACTGGCACAAAACTAGAAAGATATATCAGTGCAACAGGATGGGAAGTCCAGAAACATATCCATGCACCTATAGTCACCTAACCTTAACAGTGGAGTCAAGAATAGACAATAGAGAAAAGACAGTCTCTTCAATAAATGTTCCTGGGAAAATTAGACAGCTACATGTAAAAAAATAAAATTAGAACATTCTTTAACACCATACACAAAAATAAATTCAGAAAAGATTAAAGACCTATGTGTAAGGCCAAATACTATAAAACCCTTAGAAGAAAACATAGGCAGAAAAATCTCCTACATAAATTGCAAAATGATTTTTTTCAACCCATCTCCTAGAAAATGAAAATAAAAACAAAAATAAATAAATAGGAACTAATTAAACTTAAAACTTTTGCACAGCAAAGGAAATCATAAAGAAAACAAAAAGAAAACCCACAAAATGGGAGAAAATATTTGCCAGTGAAGCAACCAACAAGGGAATTATCTGCAAAATATTGAAGCAGCTCATGCAGCTCCTTATCAAAAAGACAAACAACCCAATCAAACAATGGGTGGACGATCTAAATATATATTTCCTCAAAGAAGACATACAGATATCCAAAACCACATGAAAATTTGTTCAACATCACTAATAACTAGAGAAATGCAAATCAAAACCACAATGCAGTATCACCTCACATTGGTCAGAATGGCCATCATCAAAAAGTCTACAAACAATAAATGCTGGAGAGGGTGTGGAAAAAAGGTAAACCTCCTACACTATTAGTCAGAATGCAAACTGACACAACTACTGTGGAGAACAGTATCATCAGTTCACTTCAGTTCAGTAGCTCAGTCATGTCTGACTCTTTGTAACCTCAAGGACTGCAGCACGCCAGGCTTCCCTGTCCATCACCAACTCCCAGAGCTTACTCAAACTCATGTTCACTGAGTCGGTGATGCCATCCAACCATCTCATCCCCTGTCATCCCCTTCTCCTTCTGCTTTCAATCTTTCCCAGCTTCAAGGTCTTTTCAAATGAGTCAGCTCTTCTCATCAGGTGGCCAAAGTATTGGAGTTTCAGCTTCAGCATCAAGTCCCTCCAATGAATATTCAGGACTGATTTCCTTTAGGATGGACTGGTTGGATCTCTTTGCAGTCCAAGGGACTCTCAAGAGTCTTCTCCAACACCACAGTTCAAAAGCATCAATTCTTCAGCACTCAGCTTTCTTTATAGTCCAGCTCTCACATCCATACAAGACTACTGGAAAAACCATACCTTTGACTAGACGGACCTTCGTTGGCAACAAACAACAGTACGGGGTTTCTTAAAGAAGCAAAAATATACCTAACAAATAATCCAGCAATCCCACACCTGGGCATTATACCCAGACAAAACCATAATTTGGAAATATACATACACCCCAAATTCACTGCAGCACTACTTCCAATAGCAAAGAAGTGGAAGCAACATAAATATCAGAGGAACATCAACAGAGGAATGGATAAAGATGTTGGGAAGATCCCCTAAAGAAGGGCATGGCAACCCACTCCAATATTGCTCCCTGGAAAGCTCCATGGACAGAGGAGCCTGGCGGGCTAGGGTCCATAAGGTCACAAAGAGTTGGACACAAATGAAGCATGCACACATGCACATATTTACAATGAAACATTATTCAGCCATAAAAAACAATGAAATGATTCTACTTGCAGCAATATGAATGGACCTAGAGATTCTCATATGAGTGAAGTAAGTCAGAGAGAGAAAGACAAATATCATATGCAGAGCTTATATGTAGAATCTAAAAAGGCGGTATGAATGAACTTACCTATAAAACAGAAATAGAATATAGAAAATTTCTACAGATGTATAAAACAAACATGATTATCAGGAGGCAAGCAAGAAGTGATAAACTGGGAGACTGGGATGGACACATACATACTACTATATCTAAAACAGATAACTAATAAGAACTTACTGTATGACACAAGCAACTCTACTCAGTACTCTATAATGGTCTGTATGGGAAAAGAATCTAGAGAAGAGTGAATCAGGGGTACTGATTCACTTTGTACACCTGAAATTAACACAACATTGAAAATCAGCTGTACTCCAATATTTTTTTTAATAAAATGATCAGTGTAAGTGATTTTAGAACAAAGTAGAATTTTTACATGAATTATTCCACGAAAGCTTTATACAGATTCTACCAGAAGTATGGTAAATATACAAGGATAAAAGATTTATTTAGTATAATAATCATTATATATACACACATAGCCACATGTGTATGTTTAACACATATTATATAACTATATTGGTACTGAGGAGAATTATAACAACTTAGTGAAATATATTCAATTTCAAAATCAAATGTCTACACATTTTTAGAACGCATTACTATCTAGAAAATATGTACTCCAGGTTTGCACTATTTCTCTTAAATTTGGTTGTCCTACAACTTGAACTTGCCCAAATGTAGGACCATGCACGTATTTTTATAAGTAAATTATCATTTAAATACAGTAGTATAGTCTTCTTTAGATAGAACTTTTAAATATTGACTATTTTGAATTAATATATACCTATATACAAGTTAGTTATCCTAAATCTACCAATTTTTAAGAGCACAGACCCTTAATAAATTTTATGTAGGGTGGGAATGAATAAGTTCAAAAGAAAGCATGATTAAATAGCTTTGACTCAATAATTGTTTGAGATGATAAATTTATAGAAAGAAACAAATGGTTAATTTTCTGAGCCTCAAAAAAATATTTTGTTATCTTGTGCACTAAATACCATTCTGAATATCAATCATGTTTTAAAGCTGTTTAAGTTGATGATAAGCTTAAAACATAAACTTATATAGTAATGAGAGAATTATTTGTGTAAGAAATGCAGCAAATTTGAAGTAATATAAAATCAGGACAAGATTTTAGAAAGGACGAGAACACTAGTGTGGTATAGTTATGGACACTGTCTATTCATGCTGATGGAATGAGAAACTAGTATTATCCTTACTAACTAGGATTGTGATAACAAGATCATCCTTTCTTCCTCAGATGTTTTTCCTTCTGTTTTTAATTATAATTTAGTTTTTCCAAGCTATTAGCCACAATGTACTATCATACAAATTAGTTCATAAAATTAAGCTATAAAAGAGGATATTTAATTTTGTTGACACATAACAGTTACCAAAATAGCATTCTACTCCTAAAAATGTCAGATAAATATTCTTTAGCTATGCCACAGTGATCAAAAATCCATTCCTTAATATAAAATCTGAATAATTATGTGCTATAAGATGTGACTTCACTTTGACTTTTCACTTTCATGCATTGGAGAAGGAAATGGCAACCCACTCCAGTATTCTTGCCTGGAGAATCCCAGGGATGGGGGAGTCTGGTGGGCTGCCATCTATGGGGTCCCACAGAGTCGGACACGACTAAAGCGACTTAGCAGCAGCAGCAGCATAAGATGTGAGATTTCCTCTAGCTTTCACCCTATAATTATACAAGAACTCCACAAAAAAACATCCTATTCCCCACATCCAAAAATTCTCTAAAACAGTGCTTCTTAAAAGTCTGGTCTGCAGGTTAGGTTAGTGGAAGACTGAAAACTAATACAGTTCATATCAAGATCAATAGGTTATTTGAGAGTGTTTAGGAACTTATATTACAATATGGCATTGCTAAGATATCCAAGAATGTCATTTTAGTTGTCTGGATATTCATTTTTATTTATTAATTTTAAAGTCGTTCTCTTTTTTAATTTAAATTTAGTTATTTTAATTGGAGGCTAAATACTTTACAATATTGTATTGGTTTTGCCATACATTAACATGAATCCACCACGGGTGTACGGTCTTGTTTTCTTAAGGGGAAAAAAACAGATAATTTGAGAGATACAGGGGTGGTGCTTATCTTTGCATCTTTAGGCAAATGATTTAGTGGCCAAATGATTTAGTAGCAAAAAAATGTACTTAATATATTCAGGACACTATGTCATAATGAATACCAGATAATTTTCCAGTAATGGAAAAATCTAAGTGAATATACATGAATTCTTAAATGACCTTGAAGACAGTAATCACATAATTTCTTTGATCCAGTTCTAGGTTACTGGACCCATGTCAGTAAGATCAATCTCTCTCTCTCTCTCTTTTTTTTTTTCTTCTTTCTTTTCTCTTTCTTTCTTTTTTTTCTGACAGCCTCTGACCATTTGGCTTTGGTGAAAATCTATAATTCATATTTATTAGTAACTTTATGTAACACTGAAATAAGCTCTTTTTATGTAATGTATCTAATTAAAATGCCTGAGTGTATTTCAGCAACAATTCCACACAGATGTCTACCCTGACTACATCATGTTCTTAGTTCTAGGATCATCTCTTCAAGATGTTGGTGGTCCATCAAATCACTTCACATAAAAATGTTTCTCTGGTATCTGTGGATTAATTTATGTAGGTTCAAATCAGAAGAAGCACTGCTTCATGTATACAGATATGGCTCCAACTTCATATATACCACAGAGACTCATAAAGCTATTGGTGTGCTCAGAAAAAGTCCATGTTAGAGCAAAACAGAATCTCCTAAGACACTCAGATGTGGCCATTGGACCCCATGCATCATCATTCAGAAATGCAACCTCTTATGAAAGTTTTGGTAGTCTGAATTGGACCATTCCTTTTTACTTTAGGTAAATCTACTTTATCAGTAATTAAACTTTCCTTTCTTCAAAAAAAAAAATCATTGGATGTCATGAAAAATATATCTTGAGAAATTTGTTAATCCCCAAATTCATAAAAATACACACTTTTCTCACATAGATGTAGAAAAAAATCTATGGTATGCATAATTGTAACCTGAGGTTTTGTGAAGCATGATACTTTTCCCCCTTCCAGCACAAAAATGCTATGAAACAAGGAAGGAAGAGTTATTATGCCATGATAAAATGCATTTTTGCTTGACTGTAAGCTCATGTGAAACAGGATTTTAGTCTTAATTTTTAATAAAATGGGACCAGAAGAGCCAAAAGCAATCAAAATGCCTGCTGCATTTTCAGAAACACAGAGCTTGACTGTTTTCAACTCTGTCTCCAGCTCCTCCTTGAATATATGTCTTCTCCAACGCATTTTCTTCTAGTCCAGAGCAGCCCTCTGTGTTGACCACTTGCCCTGACCTGGAATATTTCACCTCTAGGATTTTTGCTTTACATTCTCAAGAGAAATTGCTTTTGCAATGGCATGGTTATTAGATGCAGACTCTTCCAAGTTCACATTTTCAAAAAAATAATACTTGTAGAAATACTCAAACCTAGCATTCTGATGGTAAAGGTCAGTTGTGTTGGCATAACAGAGGCTTCACTATGTATTACTCCACAGAAATATTTCTACAGGCTTCTTTCCTTCAAAATAAGTTTTCCATAAGGATTGGGAGTTTGGGATTAGTAGATGCAAACTATTACCTATAGGATGTATAAAAAACAAGGCCCTACTATATAACACAGGGAGTTATATTCAACATCCTGTGATAAACCGTAATAGAAAGGAATATGAAAAATAATGTGTGTATATATATGTATAACTGAGTCACTTTGCTATACAGGAACACAACGCTGTAAATCAACTATACTTCAATTAAATATGTTTTTTTTTAAATCCCATCTCCTTGCAATGTGACATATGTCTTATACATGCTTTTATGCTGTATTAACCACTTTTCAAATTCCCTAAACGTGTAGCTCTTACTGGGTAAGCAACTTCTTTCCCTGGCTAGAGAACCTATTGAAATGGTTTTATCAATTGCCCTGGTTTTTTTTTGGCCACACAGCACAGCTTACAGATCTTAGTTTCCTCACCAGGCACTGAACCCAGGCCACTGGCAGTGAAAGCACAGACCATCAAGGAATCCCCTTAACTGCCTTTTCTTCTTCCTACTTAAAGTGGAAAATGAATTTTTTCTCATACTATATTTTAGCCACAGGTAGTTTTGACATCCCCCTATTTATTTTCTATAGTCCTCTTGGGTTGTACCTAGCTTTAGTTTGTTTAGCCTCTCAAGCAATCATCCACTGTCCATAAGTGGAAGATGTGGGTCCACCTTAAATTACCCCCAGATTCTTGCCAGACACAAATGAAACCTGCTTGTTTCTAAATGTCAATTAAATTAAAAAATTCAAGTTTGGTTAGTCCTCTACTCTTACTTCTTCTTGTCCTAAGTTCTTGAAACTGAAGCTTATGCTGAAGTTCTGTCTCTCTGAGATGACTCTTGCTATTTTAAGACCTTACACAGGCTGCAGAAAACTATTACCGAGTCTCATGGTCACAACACCAGCGCTCAGGTATCGTTTCCCAAAGCATGGCACTGACACTGTTCCCTCTTTCCTAAAGGTGGATTTCTCTCTCTCATCATATATATATATCCCCTAGAGGAGGGCATGACAATCCACTCCAGTATTCTTTTCTTTTTTGCCATTTTAATTGATGTTTTAATCTTCCCATTGATGTACACATAGGCAATTAGCATACAGCTTTTATGTTTTCCCCGAAATGTCAATTTAAAGTCCTAAGATACTGCTGAATTGAATACTCTTCTATTTGATTCTCTATGAATTTATGGTTTATCAATTATACAATTTTCAACCATAGGTAATCCTATTGAAGCAGTTATGATATCATGCATAGAAGAATTAACATTTATTGAAGAATCTAATGATCTGAATTCTAGTTTCATTTTGGGTTCAGGGTACAGTTTGAGTTTTCCTCTAGTCATATAATTAAGATTGCAAATTCTAATGCTTAGAGGTTGGGAATAGTGGAATGAGTAGCTTCACATCATGCTTTGATTTGAAAATGTTCATGTTAAACAGGATTAGAGAGAGAAAAAAGAAAGAGAGAGCTCTTTTTAGTCCAACCCAACTTATTGGGTTTTATTTTGGGGTTGAGCTCCTAAGCCACAGCTAGGGATAAAGTTTTCTGCCCACTTTGCTGGTAATTGTCTCTTATATGCTTACATCTTTTCTTCCAGGGTCTCTTAGAAAGGAGTGATTTATTGACGGAAGAATTAGCCTCCTGGATGAATACTATCTTAAATATTCTTGCCTGAAAAACCCCAGGGTTGGGCTGGCTACAGTCCACAGGGTTGCAAAGAGTCAGACACAGCTGAAGAGATTAAGCATGCACACACACACACACACACACACACACACACACACATCTTTCTCCCTTTCTCTCTCTTCTTTCCTTTCAGTCTTGACTGTTTTCTCTTCCAGAAAAAGCCCTACATCTATGAACTCTTACAACCATGTTCTGAGCTATGATTTCCAGCTGAGATAATCCCTTTTCTAGGTAACAGGTTTCCCTGGTGGCTCAGATGGTAAAGAATCAGCCTGCAATGTGGGAGACCTGGGTTCAATCCCTGGGTTGGGAAGATCCCCTGGAGGAGAACATGGCAACCCACTCCAGTATTCTTGCCTGGAGAATCCCCGTAGACAGAGGAGCCTGGCAGGATACAGTCCATGGGGTCACAAAAAGCCAGACAGGACTGAACACCTAAGCACAGGTAACAGGTAATTTACTATTTCAGTCAATTCCTTGCTTGACTGCCAAAGAATGCTCTGTGGGCCCATCCTGGTCCACTCTGACAGCTCTGTATAACTTCAGATCTCAGGAGGAAAGACTTGGGGCAAGATTTTTACTTCTAAGATTTTGCTGATATCCTCTTCAGCAATGAGCTTTGCAAAGGAAGAGTACTTAGAAACATGGGGCAAGCAAAAGTAATGGTTGAGATGTTATAAAGGAGTGAAAGGGATAACCAAGATAAGAAAGGTCAAAAGATATATTTGGAAGATAAATTTGCCTGGGACATTTCTTTAGGGATATATTTAGAGAGAATGCCAAAAAGCAACATAGAAAATGACTAAAATATGATGAGATGAACAATTTCTTGCTACCATAGCCCATGTCTTCAACCTTAGGCCTCCCCATGAAGAGGATCATAAATCTACACGACCTGGTCATGTGCTAAGTAACTTCAACCCCAGCATCCTTGCAGTTTCACAAGTGGTAGGGAAGAGGCCCGAATAGACAGCCCTCAAGGAGCCAAATGTGGAAACTGCCTTTCAATGTATTCATTTACAGGAATATAGAAAAGAAGACAGTGGATCTATAGACAGCTTGTGTGGGTGAAACAAATGAGTAATTATAATGTGGTGTGATAGGAATCCTAGAAGAGAATCTGGGAGGAAGACATAACTCAAGATAAAGAAAGAGATATACATGAAAGCTTTCTGTGAAGAGATATTTGGATAAAGGTTTAAAGAAATCATGCCAATAAGAAGGGGATGAGGAACCCAGCCAGTGTGAGAACATGGACTTGAATGACTGAGGAGGTGTGGCACATAGTCTGGCATTTTGACATTTATTTCTGGAACACAGGTTGAGTTTGAAGGATCAGAGTTTGGAGAGATACTCTGGGTCTAAATCCCAAGGGATCTTTAGTGCCAAGTTAAGGAATTTGATATTTCCTTTTTAAAACTGGGAGACATGATCTGCTTTGCATTCTTGAAGACAATTTTAGTCTGTGAGAATAATTTGTAGGGAGGTTATGATCAAAGGCTGGGGAACTGGATATGAATTTATGCAGCCTTTTAAGTGAGAGATGATGAAGGTCTAAATGAAATCCTCAATGAGGGGAAATTAAAAGAGACTTAGTGATTGACTGGATATTACATGTAAGGAAAGAGAGATATATTCAGTTTCCTGCTTTGGGAAACTTGCATAGACAATAAATAATTCCAGTTATCAATAATGAAAATATAAAAGGAAAATCAGGATGAAGTGGGATGGGGAAAATAGGCTTGGTTTGGTACATGTTGAATTTGAAGAACAGATTCATCTTTAGGAACATTCAGAAGGCCATTGCTGCTGCTGCTGCTGCTGAGTCGCGTCAGTCGTGTCTGACTCTGCGGGACCCCGTAGATGGCAGCCCAGCAGGCTCCCCCATTTCTGGGATTCTCCAGTCAAGAACACTGGGGCGGGTTGCCATTTCCTTCTCCACTGCATGAAAGTGAAAAGTGAAAGTGAAGTCGCTCAGTCGTATCCAACTCAGCGACCCCATGGACTGCAGCCTACCAGGCTCCTCCATCCATGGGATTTTCCAGGCAAGAGTACTAGAGTGGGTAACCATTGCCTTCCCTCAGTAGGCCATTAGAAGCATGTAATTAGAATTTCAAAGAGATGTACCATGGTGGAAGTTGAGAATTTTGAAAGGATTTGATTACTCAGGCAATGTTGTAATTTAAAAACAGGAACCATATAGAACAACTCTTAAGAGTCAGGTAGATGGAGAGTACAAAATCAGAACAGACCATACAAAGTAGGAAATGAACTGGAAGAGGTTATTTTGAGATACTGTCAAAGACAGGAAACAAGTAAATAAGGGCATTTATTTTATTCAGGCTTTTGCAACAGGGAGAGAATTTCAGATCCAAAGATCAGTGCTTTTTGCCTTAGATTGTATAGGGAGGAGGTAAGGTGATTTACAGTTTGAAGACATATGTGTGGCCTTAAAGGAGATTAGGTATAACTATAATCACAAAGCGCAATGTCACTGAGATCAGGGAAGAAAGAAGTGATAAGAATGAGTTGGTGTTTATTAGTTAGACTAATTTAAATGAAGCCAGAAAAATCCTTTCTCCAAATAGAAAAATGAGCCCGCAAACAGTAGTTTGAGAACAGTGAACACACAAGTCAGATAACATGTGCTATGCAATATTAGCTATATTGAGAAGTCACATATCATTAATACACATTTGCTTCTGTTCTTATAAAGTGAAAGTAGCTCAGCCGTGTCTGACTCTTTGTGACCTCATGGACTACACAGTCCATGGAATTCTCCAGGCCAGAATACTAGTGGGTATCTTTTCCCTTCTCCAGAGGATCTTCCCAACCCAGGGATTGAACCCAGGTCTCCCGCAGAGCAGGCAGATTCTTTATCAGCTGAGCCACCAGGGAAGCCCTTTTCTTATAAATGTATACTATCTATAAATTATTGCAAAGGGATAGAGTTACTCAGTGTTTCAGAATCAAGGGAAGATGTTGCCATGCTTTGTAGGCAGAAGGGAAATAGTGGGTGGAAAACAAGAGATTAAAAAGAGTAGGACTTCCCTGGTGGTCCAGTGGTTAAGAATATGCCTGTCAACACGGGGGACACGGGTTCAATCCCTGGTCTGGGACGTTCCCACATGCTGTGAGGCAACTAAGCCCATGTGTCACAATAACTGAAGCCCGTGCACTCTAGAGTCAGTGCTCTGCAACAAAAGAAGCCACCAGGAAGCCTGAACGCCACAACTAGAGAGCAGACCCCACTCGCTGCAAGTAGACAAAGCCCACATGCAGCAACAAAGAGCATGGGCACTGCAACAAAGATCCGCACAGCCATACATAAAATAAGAATTTATTCAAAAATACAGTTGTTCCAAAATTTCAAATTTAAATTTGTAATAAAAACTTTGATATGGATTAAAGGTATATATATGAAGTTCTCTATGAGCATGTCAAGACATCAAAGATATGATTCAGACCATGGAAATGTTTGAGGAAACAATACACAGATTTATGGAATACACATATGAAATGATGATAATCTCTCACACACGCTCTTTTTTTTTTTTTTTTGCCATGCTGTGAAATTTGCAGTATTTTAGTTCCCCAACTAGCGACTGAACCTGCACACTTGGCAGTGAAAACACAGAGTCCTAACCCTTGGATCACCAGGGAATTCCCATAACCTCTTCTGAGGAGATTAATGCAGTTTCCGTAAGCATCACAAGCTAAATTAGGATTTTGGTAAATAGAACTGACATCAGATGGGAATTTACATGATAAAGCATGGAAATGATGAACTCTGAATTATGGGGGACATTTAATAGTTTAGAGATAAAGTTACAGTGTACATGTTTGAGCCTCAATCTCAAAATCTCAAAAATCTTCCATCTAAAGTAATAATATTCAATATGTCCCATAGTCGCAGCATGTGGAGCACGAAATATTCAGAATACAAAAAGGCTTCAGGTAACAGAGCCATACAAATAGATGATAAAACACCCCCAGCGTAATAAATGATTAGTGGCAAAACTTTGTCAAACATACTGAAATGTAAAATGTCCTCAGGAGATGCAGTTCTCAAACTGAACTTTAAAAATTGCACATCTAAGGAGGGACAGACTCTTTTATAAATAAAAGGTTCTGATAGTAGAGAGTGCTGCTGCTGCTGCTGCTGCTAAGTCACTTCAGTCGTGTCCGACTCTGTGCAACCCCATAGACAGCAGCCTACCAGGCTCTGCCATCCCTGGGATTCTCCAGGCAAGAACACTGGAGTCGGTTGCCATTTCCTTCTTCAATGCATGAAAGTGAAAAGTGAAAGTGAAGGTGCTCAGTCGTGTCCAACTCTTTGTGACCCTGTGGTCTGCAGCCTACCAGGCTCCTCTGTCCACGGGATTTTCCAGGCAGGAGTCCTGGTGTGGGTTGCCATTGCCTTATCTGTAGAGAGCGGTAGCTCAGTCCAAAATGGGATACTTACTAGCATCACATTGTACAATTCGAGCAGAAATATAAATACAATCCACAGACATTATCCAGGAAAGCTCTCATTAATTTTGAAAATGTTCAACTCCCTTCACATTTCCAGGCCTGATCGTCTCTGAAGTTCTCTTAATTTTATATTGCCCAGATTCTATTTTCCAATATGTCCTGTGTGTCCTACTTTGTTTCATTTGCTTGTGAACTTTGTTTTGTTTGTCCACATGCTTGCCTGGTTATTCCCTGATTATATCAGGACTCATTAATATTGATAGAAAAATCAAAGAATTTTGAAGAGAAAATGTTAGACAATTGATTTTTTTTTTCTTTGAGGAAAAATATGCTCATGTCTACTTATTCATCTCTGTTAGGGTGATACATTATTTTAGAGCTCTTAGAAAGGAATCTGGTGACAAAAACATAAAACCTTGAAGAAAGTTATCCTCTTTGACAGTGAATTCTGAGAGTTCATGTATTTATCCTAAAGAAATGACCTGAAATCATGCAAGGTAAAAAAAAAAAAAAAAAGGTTTCTTTTCAAGATATTTACTAAAGAATATAAATTTAAAATAATCCCAATTTGTAACTATAGGGACATGAAATCTGTGTGTTTGATTGAGTAACATACAGGTATTTAGGTAAGGTGTATGGAGTTTCATAGCAAGATAAACTATTAAGTGTTAGGTGAAAGGAGGAAGAAACACTATTATACACATATATGATCACAATTTATAGAAACAAAATGACCTGAAAGATACATCAGCTCAGTTCAGTTCAGTTCAGTGGCTCAGTCGTGTCTGACTCTTTGAGACCCCATGAATGAAAGCATGCCAGGCCTCCCTGTCCATCATCAACTCCCGGAGTTCACTCAGACTCACGTCCATCAATTCAGTGATGCCATCCAGCCATCTCATCCTCTGTCATCCCACGTAAGAAAATGTAAACTCTAGATGACTTCTCTGTAAGATTATGAATATTCTGCCATTGCTTCTACATTTCTATATTTTCCACATTTTTCTGAAGTATACATGTATTATTATATAAATGGAAAGATATATTTTAAGTTTCAAATAATGGTAAAAAAAAAAAAAAACGTCATTGTGCATTGATCCCAGATGAGCGCACATGGGAAGAACCTAAGAACTACTGTCACTGACAATCAAATTTTTGGTATAAACATGAGCTAATTATAAGAATCATCTTCTTGGGCTTTGGGGCTCCAAAAACCATTGATAAAATGCAAATACATTATGCGGATCATTGGTGCACCACCATGACATCTATGAAGCTATCAGTGTCTAATTTGCTTAATCTACATAGAGGAAGGTCCAATAGAAATAGAGTCTAGGGAAAAACTGTGTTCTTTAGTGGACAGAGTAGGAAAGGAACCTCTGAAACATGAGACCTGGTTTAGTAAACCCAGTTAAGACATATATGGTGACTTCCATGGTGATCCAGTGGTTCAGACTGCCTTCCAGTGCAGAGGGTGTGTGTTCCATCCCTAGTTAGGCAGCTAAGAGCCCACATAGGTTGCGGCCAAAAAATCTAAGACATAAAACAGAAACAATGTTGCAAAAAATTCAATGAAAAATTTAAAAACGGTCCACGTCAAAAAAAAAATCTTTAAAAAAAAAAGACATATGTATCACATAAAGCCCTAGCAATTATCAGCTGTTCAGTGACCACTACAAAATTTTGAATGCTTGCCAATTAAACCATGACACAATGCTATAACTTGAAATGTGTCCTTTTTTCCTCACTGTAAAAGCTATAGTGGACTTTTAAAATATATATTAATCACTCTTGTGGATATATAAACAGGAAAACACGAGCAAAATGAACTGGTTAGAATATTTCTAACATTATGTTTCAAGTCTAACTCTTTTGAATAACTTTGCAAGTTGGAGCCATTTATGCCTGTTTTTCACACAACATCATTAAATAAGTTGGCGGTGGAACTGTCATCCAAGCTTCCCAAGATTTGATGCTGTCACTTTCATAATCATAGCAGAAGGTGTCAATGTGAGACACACAATCCCTCCTCCAGTTGATCTAAAATGGTTTGTGGAATGAAACGCTAAGGGTGTGCCACGTCTAATCAGGAAAAACAAACTCACACATATGGTGACAGCTAACTCCTGACTGCTGCCCAGCCAGCAGTGCATGTGAGCCTATGAGGCCCCCACAGGTGACAAAACACATTCCAATTTCACAGAAATTGAATTGTTTTAAAAGCTTCATTTCAGAATCTACAAAATAAGGGAACAAGATACTAGATCATAGGCTAGTAAAGAATATGGGTATTCTCCCATACTCTTTGTGGGAGGTGAGAATATGATCTGAGGCAGATTCATGAAGACTCAGATGGCCACTAACAGACTGTGTATTTAACTCTCCCACATAGGCGTAGCTGTATTACAATTTTGATTTTATAAAAGAGACAGATACCCAGCATTTATTTTATTTTTTTATTTTACTTTCCAATATTGTATTGGTTTTGCCATACATCAACATGAATCTGCCATGAGTGTACATGAGTTCCCAATCCTGAACCCCTCTGCCATTTCCCTCCCCATACCATCTCTCTGGGTCATCCCAGTGCACCAGCCCCAAGCATCCTGTATCCTGCATTGAACCTAGACTGGTGACTCATTTCTTACATGATATTATACATGTTTCAATGTCATTCTCCCAAATCATCCCACCCTCTCCCTCTCCCACAGAGTCCAAAAGTCTGTTCTATACATCTGTGTCTCTTTTGCTGTCTCACATACAGGGTTATTGTTACCATCTTTCTAAATTCCATATATATGTGTGTGTGTATGTTAGTATGCTGTGTTGGTGTTTTTCCTTCTGGCTTACTTCATCCTGTATAATAGGCTCCAGTTTCATCCACCTCATTAGAACTGATTCAAATGTATTCTATTTAATGGCTGAGTAATACTCCATTATGTATATGTACCACAGCTTTCTTATCCTTTCATCTGCTGATGGACATCTAGGTTGTTTCCATGTTCTGGCTATTATAAACAGTGCTGCGATGAACATTGGGGTACATGTGTCTCTTTCAATTCTGGTTTCCTTGGTGTGTATGCCCAGCAGTGGGATTGCTGGGTCATAAGACAGTTCTATTTCCAGTTTTTTAAGGAATCTCCACACTGTTCTCCATAGTGGCTGTACTAGTTTGCTATTCCCACCAACAGTGTAAGAGGTTTCCCTTTTCTCCACACTCTCTCCAGCATTTATTGCTTCTAGACTTTTGGATCGCAGCCATTCTGACTGGCGTGAAAGGGTACCTCATTGTGGTTTTGATTTGCATTTCTCTGATAATGAGTGATGTTGAGCATCTTTTCGTGTGTTTGTTAGCTATCTGTATGTCTTCTTTGGAGAAATGTCTATTTAGTTCTTTGGCCCATTTTTTGATTGGGTTGTTTATTTTTCTGGAATTGAGCTGCATGAGTTGCTTGTATATTTTTGAGATTAGTTGTTAGTCAGTTTTGTTATTATTTTCTCCCATTCCAAAGGCTGTCTTTTCATCTTGCTTATAGTTTCCTTTGTTGTGCAGAAGCTTTTAATTTTAATTAGGTCCCATTTGTTTGTTTTTGCTTTTATTTCCAGTATTCTGGGAGGTGGGTCACAGAGGATCCTGCTGTGATTTATGTCGGAGATTGTTTTACCTATGTTCTCCTCTAGGAGTTTTGTAGTTTCTGGTCTTACATTTAGATCTTTAATCCATTTTGAGTTTATTTTTGTGATTGGTGTTAAAAAGTGTTCTAGTTTCATTCTTTTACAAGTGGTTGACCAGTTTTCCCAGCACCACTTGTTAAAGAGGTTGTCTTTAATCCATTGTATAGTCTTGCCTCCTCTGTCGAAGATAAGGTGTCCATAGGTGTGTGGATTTATCTCTGGGCTTTCTATTTTGTTCCATTGATCTATATTTCTGTCTTTGTGCCAGTACCATACTGTCTTGATGACTGTGGCTTTGTAGTAGAGCCTGGAGTCAGGCAGGTTGATTCCTCCAGTTCCATTCTTCTTTCTCAAGATTGCTTTCGCTATTCGAGGTATTTTATATTTCCATACAAATTGTGAAATTATTTGTTCTAACTCTGTGAAAAGTATTGCTGGTACCTTCATAGGGATTGCATTGAATCTATAAATTGCTTTGGGTAGTATACTCATTTTCACTATATTGATTCTTCTGATCCATGAACATGGTATATTTCTCCATCTATTAGTGTCCTCTTTGATTTCTTTCACCAGTGTTTTATAGTTTTCTATATGTAGGTCTTTAGTTTATTTAGTAAGCACTAGGAAAAAACAAGAGAGTTCCAGAAAAACATCTACTTATGCTTTATTGACTATGCCAAAGTCTTTGACTGTATGGATCAAAATAAACTGTGGAAAATTCTGAAAGAGATGGGAATACCAGACCACCTAACCTGCCTCTTGAGAAACCTATATGTAGGTAAGGAAGCAACAGTTAGAACTGGACATGGAACAACAGACTGGTTCCAAATAAGAAAAGGAGTACATCAAGGCTGTATATTGTCACCCTGCTTATTTAACTTCTCTGCAGAGTACATCATGAGAAACGCTGGGCTGGAAGAAGCACAAGCTGGAATCATGATTGCTGGGAGAAATATCAATAACTTCAGATATGCAGATGACACTACCCTTATGGCAGAAAGTGAAGAAGAAATAAAAAGCCTCTTGATGAAAGTGAAAGTGGAGAGTGAAAAAGTTGGCTTAAAGCTCAACATTCAGAAAACGAAGATCATGGCATCTGGTCCCATCACTTCATGGGAAATAGATGGGGAAACAGTGGAAACAGTGTCAGACTTTATTTTCTTTGGGCCCCAGAATCAGTGCAGATAGTGATTGCAGCCATGAAATTAAAAGACACTTACTCCTTGGAAGGAAATTTATGACCAACCTAGACAGCATATTCAAAAGCAGAGACATTACTTTGCCAACAAAGGTCGGTCTAGTCAAGGCTACGGTTTTTCCAGTAGTCATGTATAGATGTGAGAATTGGACTGTGAAGAAAGCTGAGCACCATAGAATTGATGCTTTTGAATTGTGGTGTTGGAGAAGACTCTTGAGGGTCCCCTGGACTGCAAGGAGATCCAATCAGTCCATTTTAAAGGAGATCAGCCCTGGGTGTTCTTTGGAAGGATGGATGCTAAAGCTGAAACTCCAGTACTTTGACCACCTCATGCAAAGAGTTGAGTCATTGGAAAAGACTCTGATGTTGGGAGGGATTGGGGGCAGGAGGAGAAGGGGACGACAGAGGATGAGATGGGCTGGATGGCATCACCGACTCGATGGACGTGGGTTTGAGTGAACTCCAGGAGTTGGTGATGGACAGAGAGGCCTGATGTGCTGCAATTCATGGGGTCGCAGAGTCAGACATGACTGATAACTGAACTGAACTGAACTGAAGTGCATCTCTTTTGGTTACCCTAAATGGCAGTTGTTCAAAATGCAAAGCCAATACCTATATTTACATTATTAACACCTGATAGATACATGCATTTTATCAGGTCACTGTAAAACTTCTACTTCTCCTCTTTCATCCACTGTTAATTATTATCAATCTTAATTTGACCTCCTCTAAGTCTGTATCTCTTTTGCTGTTATTGCTTCTTGCCCTCCCCTGTTTCTGACTTGGCAAAGGGTTCTTTAATTCACTATGCCCTTCTACTAATTAAGCTCAAGGCTGAAAACTTCACTGACTCAAATTAGATGCCAGTTTAGCTTTGCATCCTCTCTAGCCATTGTGTCTTATATGATTCTGATATAATGACTTGCTGTTTGTATTTTGAGGTTTTGCTTGCATTTAGATCTTAACACGTATACTTTGCTTTCTGTCTACAGAATTATTCCTTTGTTGTCACTATTATTTATTAGGCCTGAAATTTCTCTTGAAATATAATAAAATTAATGAAAACACCTTACAGATATACTTAAATATAAAATGCTTGTCCTACATGTGCAAATCTTTCAGTATTCAACTTTTAAACACAAGAAATGCAATAGCCTAAAAATGCAGAAAGAATATTAAGTTGCTTTGAGGCTAAGAAGATTAAAATAAAAAGAATCGACTATAACTTTAAAAATCGAATGATGGTGCGGTTTTCTTTGTTGTTTCCTCCATTGATCTACCCATTATACTATTCTTCTTCTAAGAAGTTGAGGGGGAAAAGGAATGCCTGTGTAGCTATTTGGAAGATTAATAAAGCATGGCTTGTTATTTGTAATCAAGGTTTTTGCTGGCACTCAGATTCATTTCAGTAGCTTGTACAATTCAGCAACCATGAGTGTTGCTAGTAGAATATTCAATAAAGAAGGTCAAATTCAGAATGCACTCTATTTTCCTTCTTTCTGACCACATAAATCGGATTAACCTGAACAATTAAATATTTGCACAAAAGGAATACAAGAATCCCTTGACAATAAAGTTAAAGATTATGATAGTTGAAAGCTGCAGTGGTGACATGTGCAATTTGTTCAGGTGTTTTCATAAGGCAAAAGCATCTCAGATACATTGCAAACAGAAGGATTAGCAAAATGTGCACACATGAGAAGCAAGAAACTCCATGAAGATGAGAACTTAAAATGCATATCACTAGCATATAGGAAAAATATAATAAGTATAGACAAAATATATTTTTATTTCTTGCTCTTCAAATTACATAATTTTAATTTTTTCCCTAATAAAACTGGAAGTAAATGTAATCACTGAATAAAACATGAGTTAAGGATCTAGTTTTAGAGACAGCTATACTCATGAAAAATTATCACTCTGCATCAGCTTTTCTGAAAATTTTATTTTTATTCTCAGGAATAAGCAAAATCTACAGATTGTAATGAAAAAAGAACTCCATTAAACCATACTAGGCACTGCCTTCATAGCACAGATACAAAAGTAAAATTTGGTTTACTAAGGAATGCAGTAGTCAGGGTAATTAGATTTTTTTTAACTCCAAGATATATTTCATCTTGAAATCTTCTCTCTGAATTAGTATTTGAGCTTCTGCTGAATATAAATTATTCTGCTACTCCTTTTTATGGAGTATCAAATTATTTTGATCATAGCTGACTCTATCTGAACCCAAACCTGCAAAGACTGGTGATGATTTCAAAGATGTTTTTCAGAAAAGCTTTGTTAAAAACTGGCATGTCGTCTTTAAAACACTTCAGTTCTTCCTAGTGATGAAAAATAACCAATGCTAAAACACCAATTTGAGTTTCTGGGTTTACTTATCTAATCAGTTAAAAATATAAATATTATTGGTGAACACAGCTTACATATTCCCTTTTTTGTAAGCATCTTAATTTTATCATCTAATCAATATTGTTTAGCTTTTACTACCCCTCTTGAAATAACTTGTAACAGCAAAAAAGGCATACATGAAGAATTCACCTTTAAATACTAATAAAATGAAAGAGCACAGCTAAATGTAAGCTTCCGTTACTGACCTAGATTTTGTATTAGGCATATCCAAATATGTATCATCCTGATAATTATTACTTAATATAATTAAAATTTGTCTTAAAGAATGCAGGCTATATGACTACAAGACAAGAAATTTGGTTATTTGGAGTGGCATATTAATATAAGTAATTTTAAATCAATTCAAGTTTTTTGCCACTAACCCTTTAAGAGGACCATTCTAACTTTTTTCAGAATTCCACACCAGTGAAAAGCTGGTGGCACTCACATACTAAGCCACACACTAAACTGACTAGAATCTCCAATATAATGCAGTCTTCAACATCCTCATTCATGGAAAAGGAGTGTTTTCCTGGTCATCTATAACATTATTCTATAGTTGCTTATCCATGTCCTGCAGAGTCTTGACAGAAATACTGAAAAAATACAGAAGACACACATCCAGTTCTCAAAAGTAAGCACTAATTTATATACACTACCATGTGTAAAACAGATAGCTAGTGGGAAGCTGCTGTCTAGCACACGGAGCTCAGCCTGGTGCTCTGTGGTGTCCTATATGGGTGGCATAAAGGCGAGTGGAAAGGAGGCCCAAGAGGGAGGGGATATATGTATACTTATGGCTGATTCACATTGCTATACAGCAGAAACTAACATAACATCTTAAAGCAATTATACTCTGATCCCTGCGTTGGGAAGATCCCCTGGAGTGGGGCATGGCAACCCACTCCAGTATTCTTGCCTGGAAAATTCCCATGGACAGAAGGGCCTGGCAGGCTACTGTCCACAGCGTCACAAAGAGTCGGACAAGACTGAGGCAACTTAGCATGCATACATACTCCAGTTAAAAATGTAAATTGGGAACAGACTGCAAAAAGTTAGTCAAGCCCAATAGATTGGTATGGTTTTTGACTTCACTATGAACAAGCTGTGTGACCTTAAGCAACTTATATATCCTCTTTAGCCTTCAGCTTTCTCCCTGCCAAACAGAGGTAATACTAACAGCCACCTCATAGGTCATTGTTCTGTAGATCAAATGAGATAATGCATCTTACACAGAGGAGTGTTCAACAAATGTCAGTGCTTAGTGGTGATGGTGTTACTTCCCCCTAAAATCTCAGAGTGTTGAAAAAGTATTTTCACTTTACCACCCAACCCTTGTTTACATGTTGTGTTTATTGCAATATACTCTGGTATGGTTACCTGTTTGAATCAACAGGGTAAGTATCATTCTTTTGTTGTTCATAAAGGAAGTACGTTCTTATGTCTGTAATAAGAAAATAGGGATCTGAAAGAGGAATATAGAACTATCAACATGACTTTCCTTAAGTGGGAAAGGAAATCTCTAGCTTCTTCTAGTATCTCCCCTTTGTACCTGATTTTTGGGGTCCTCTTAGTTATGCTTCTGGGGAAAATGGATAAACATATCCTCTATCACTTACAAGGAATCAGGAAACCAGAAGGAAACAGAAACTGGATCTTAATTTTAAACCAGATTATTTTCCTCTCTATTACTCTCTGTGCTATTTTTTTTCATTATTTTCTAGCCTTAGTAAAATGATTTATGGGTATTCTAGAATAGGAATCAATCACGCCATGGGTAACCAAGTAAACTAGTGAGAGACCTCTTTCTCTGAAAGAGGAAACACAGGAGTTAACAGTTAAGCATAATCCAACCATCATCCTGAATGAAGACCCTCTGTCCACTGCTAAATTGAAGAGTCTGAAATTGGATTTTATGAAAGTTTGCAATACATTTGGAGAAAACTATGCAAAGCCAAACTGCCATTCACAAGAAGTACTATGATCAAACTGGTTTAAGAAGAAACCTAAACATTAGGCTCTAAGGAACACCTGGAAAGACTCTTATTAATCAACTCTGTCAAGTGCTGAGGAACCAGTGGCTCTTAACTTCTGACAATGAAGTTTTCTTGTCAGAAGCACTGTTGTTGTTGTTGTTCAGTATCAAGTCATGTCTGACTCTTCATAACCCCATAGACTGCAGCACACCATGCATCCCTGTCCCTCACCAACTCCCAGAATCTGCCCAAGTTCAAGCCCAATTAAATCAGTGATGTCATCCAATCGTCTCATTTTCTGTCATCCCCTTCTCCTCTTGCCTTCAATTTTTCCCAGCATTAGGGTCTTTTCCAATGACTCAGCTGTTCGTATCAGGTGGCCAAAGTATTGGAGCTTCGGTTTCAGCATCAGTTCTTCCAAAGAGTATTCTGTGTTGATTTCCTTTAAGATTGACTGGTTTGATCTCCTTGCTTTCCAAGAGACTCTCAAGAGTCTTCTCCAGGACTGCTGTTCAAAAGCATTAATTTCTTGGTGCTCTACCTTCTTTATTTTCCAGCTCTCACATCCATACATTATTACTGGAAAGACCACAGCCTCGACTATATGGTCCTTTGTCAGTACCAACAAATAGAAGAGGCCAAAGCTGCAGTAAAAATGTCCCCAAACATTTTTGAGCATTTTATCATATCTAGTCCATATATTTGATTTTTACTAACATATTCAATAAAAATTAGCATAAAAACATGAAAATATACAGTCTAAGATTTTCATTCCATGTTCTGTTTTAATGATCTGAGCTTTAGCAAGTGAACAGTGCCTTTTTTTAACTTGTAAAATAATGCACCTCTTACCTGTTTATCAGAAAAGGTTGTGATAAGAAAATTGAAGAGAACATTTTTTTAAACACTTGAATCATGGCTCTCAATATGGAGAAGACTCTTGAGAGTCCCTTGGACTGCAAGGAGATCCAACCAGTCCATTCTGAAGGAGATCAGCCCTGGGATTTCTTTGGAAGGAATGATGCTAAAGCTGAAACTCCAGTACTTTGGCCACCTGATGCAAAGAGTTGACTCATTGGAAAAGACTCTGATGCTGGGAGGGATTGGGGGCAGGAGGAGAAGGGATGACAGAGGATGAGATGGCTGGATGGCATCACTGACTCGATGGACGTGAGTCTGAGTGAACTCCGGGAGTTGGTGATGGACAACGAGGCCTGCCGTGCTGCGATTCATGATGTCGCGAAGAGTCGGACACGACTGAGCGACTGAACTGAAGACATTTTTACTTTGCCCTCTTTTATTAAAATATACTTAAATGAATATAAAAGCTGAAAAACAACAAATTTAATCTTCAGTGAAACAAAGGAAGAAAAAGATCTCATACAATAACTACAATAAATA
Organism: Ovis canadensis; assembly: GCF_042477335.2. NCBI lineage: Eukaryota > Metazoa > Chordata > Mammalia > Artiodactyla > Bovidae > Ovis > Ovis canadensis. Next base: position 29,080,939 of record NC_091256.1, read on the forward strand.
CTTGGAAATAGGGGTTTTAAGAGATGATTACACATTTTAAGTGCCAAAACATGAAAAGAAAGTACTTACAATCATTATATTCTTTAAACTGTTAGTTGTTCAGTAGTGTCCGACTCTTTGAGACCCCATGAACTGTAGCCTGCCAGGCTCCTCCATCCATGGAATTCTCCAGGCAAGAATATTGGAGGGGGTTGCCATTTCCTTCTCCGGGGGATCTTCCCAACCCAGGGATTGAACCCAGGTCTCCTGTATTGCAGGCATGTATTCTTTACCATCTGAGTCACCATGGAATCCCAAATTCTTAAAAGCCCTATCTATTTTTACAGAGGAAAAAACTAAAAATAGGAAGATGATCAATGAGAGAAAGAAAATTTTCTTGAAGAATTAAATTCAATACAATAAAATGATAGAGAAAGAAAAGTTGAAGGAAAAAATTTACTGACATGAAATATCTGGCAGAAGCAGACCATTTGGATGAAGGCTGAAGAACTGAAGACATTTGTGAGTTTACAAAACAGACTTTCAAGCCTTGATATTAGCTATGGAGATTCCATGAGCACCAAAACCAAGATAAGACTTATGCCAAGTGAAAAAAAAAATGTATATAAAAGATTTGACTTCTGACTCCATGGAGATTTGTTGCCACCAAACAACCTTTGAAATGAACTATGGGTATTATACATCCCTTCCATAATAAACACACAAACACACTGTTGTTGAGCAAATAGCTAACACCATTCAAATATAAGAAATAATCAGGGGAAAACCATAAGAAAAATTTTTAATTAAAGAAATAAATTTAAAGTAACTTCAATAAGAAATATTACAATAGGAATTACTTAAGGAGACTATAAAACATGATTAAGCTTAGTCACAAAAAATAAAAGACATCACTTCTATGAAGTCAGAAAGAGCTCAAACTAGAGATACAATAGCTCTAAAACAAAATAAGGAAATTAAAAATTAGCAAGCAGAGTTCAGAGTAAAGTTAAAGATAACAATAAAAAATATTATAGTGTTGTCATGATTAATGTGTAAAAAATAAATATCATAAAAGACAGAATGGGTAGTCTTGAGAATTTACTCAAAATTAAATGTAAAAGGGCAAAGATACAAAAATGATTATAGAGTAGATCCTAGTAATGCAGAAAATGAAGAGCAAACATCAGAAAAAAAAAAACAAGAAGTAATGATGACCCTGTATGCGAGACAGCAAAAGAGACACAGATGTATAGAACGGACTTTTGGACTCTGAGAGGGAGGGAGAGGGTGGGATGATTTGGGAGAATGGCATTGAAACATGTATACTATCATGTAAGAAACGAAGTGCCAGTCTATGTTCGAATACAAGATACAGGATGCTTGGGGCTGGTGCATGGGGATGATCCAGAGAGATGACATGGGGTGGGAAGTGGGAGGGGGATTCAGGATTGGGAGCTTGTATACATGGTGGATTCATGTCAATGTATGGCAAAATCAATACAGTATTGTAAAGTAAAATAAAGTAAAAAAAAAAAAAAAAACAAGATCCTAAGAAGAACAACAGAACACAAATGAATTGAAAAGATAATAGACTCTGGGTTTTGTAGCTGCTAATTATCATAGGAATGTGTGCTCCAAAGAGTTTTTGTTTTTTTAAATAATGACATATTTTTATTATCTTGTAGCAGAAGAGTAAAAAATACTGAGGGGATCAAGGTAAGACACAGAAAACACCAAAATTTCCCACCCTAAACCACAAACTTTCTATAAGTATTTTTTAAAACTGAATCAAAGACATATACATCTCCATGACTCACACACACACACACAAAAGTGTGCTCACTCCAAGTCTGGTCCAAGTTATGACCAGGAACTGCTAACCAAGCTAAAAGCAGTACACACAAAGCTTGAGCAACAACTAGGACTTGCTGACATAAAGTTGGAACTAAAGCCACCAGTGTGAAGTAAGAGCTATTGCTTTCACAGCAAAGCTATAAGGTAAAAGCTAAGACATCACCATGTAAAAAAAAAAAAAAAGCTGAAGAAATTTATTACCACTCAACATTCCTATAAAAAGGATGAAGGGAATATTTCATGTTGAAACAAAGAGATACTACACTACCTGAAAGCCATATGAAACATACCATTCTCTAGTTAAGGTAAATACAGAAACATAACATACTCTAGTGAAGGTAAATACAAAAACAAATTAAAAAGGCAGTATTATTATGATTTTGATGCATAACTACATTCTTGATTCTTTAATAGGATTTAAAGGACAAAAGCTGAAAAAGTAAATTTACGCTAATGGATTATACAATATGTAAAGATACAATTTGTAACACAAATAACATACACTGGGAAGGGGACTGAAAAGGAATAGCTTTTGTATGTGATTGAAGCTAAGCTGTTATCAGTTTAAACAGTTTGTTATTAATTTAGAGTGTTATATTTAATCTCTATGATAACCAGAAAGAAAATATTTATAGAATATACAAAAAAGTAAATGAGAAGGAAATCAACATGTGCTAAAACAACAATCAAACAAAGGAAAAACAAAGGAAAGCAGTTAGGGAGAAAATACAAGATTTTTTTTTAAAGATATAAAACAAATACCAAAATGGCAATGGTAGATTCTTCCCTAACAGTTATTACTTTAAATGTAAATGGATCCAACTCCTCAGGATCTAATTAATGTTATCTATAAGACACATATTTTAGATATCAGTTCAGTTCAGTAGCTCAGTCATGTCCAACTATTTGCAATCCCATGGACTGCAGCACACCAGGCTTCCCAGTCCATCACCAACCCCCAGAGTTTACTCAAACTCATGTCCATCACATCAATGATGCCATCCAACCATCTCATCCTCTGTCATCCCTTCTCCTTCTGCCTTTAATCTTTCCCAGCATCAGGGGCTTTTCAAATGAGTCAATTCTTCCCAGCAGGGGGCCAAAGTATCAGAGTTTCAGCTTCAACATCAGTCCTTCCAATGAATATTCAGGACTGATTTCCTTTAGGATGGACTGGTTGGATCTCCCTGTAGTCCAAGGAGCTCTCAAGAATCTTCTCCAACACCACAATTCAAAAGCATCAATTCTTTGGTGCTCAGCTTTCCTTATAGTCCAACTCTCACATCCATACGTGACTACTGGAAAAACCATAGCTTTGACTTGACGGACCTATGTTGGTAAAGTAATGTCTCTGTTATTTAATATGCTGTCTAGGTTTGTCATAGCTTTTCTTCCAAGGAGTAAGTGTCTTTTAATTTCATGGCTGCAGTCACCACCTGCAATGATTTTGGAGCCCCCAAAATAAAGTCTGTCACTGTTTCCACTGTTTCCCCATCTATGTGCCATGAAGTGATGGGACCGTATGCCCTGACGTTAGTTTTCTGAATGTTGAGATTAAAGCCAACTTCTCACTCTCCTCTTTCACATTCATAAAAGGCTCTTTCGTTCCTCTTCACTTTCTGCCATAAGGGTACTGTCATCTGCATATCTGAGGTTATTGATCTTTCTCCTGGCAATCTTGATTCCAGCTTGTGCTTCATCCAGCCTGGCATTTCACATGATGTACTCTGCATAGAAGTTAAATAAGTAGGGTGACAATAAACAGCATTGATGTGCTCCTTTCCCAATTTGGAACCAGTCTGTTGTTCCATGTCCAGTTCTAACTGCTGCTTCTTGACCTGTTTAGATCTAACAACATAGATAAATTGCAAAAGAAAGGATAAAAACAGGTTACTCCATGCCAATAGTAACCCACAGTAAACAAGAGTGGCCATTCTAACATCAGATAAAAAAGTCTTTAAATCGAAAGTGTTAGAAGGGTCAAAGAAGGACAGTATAATAATAAAAGGGTCAACTCACCAAGAAAATATAACAATTTTAGACATATAGATGCCAAGCATCAGAATTCCTATATATATGAAGCAAACATTATAGAACTAGAGGAATAAATAGATAACTCTACAATAAAAGTAGTGGATTTCAATTTATTCTTGTTGTTTAGTCACTAAGTTGTGTCCAACTCTGAAACACCATGGACTGTAGCCCACCAGGCGCCCCTGTCCATGGGATTTCCCAGGCAAGAATACTGGAGTCAGTTGCCATTTTCTTCTCCAGGGGATCTCCCAGACCCAGGGATCAAACCCAAGTCTCCTACATTAGTGGGTGGATTCTTTATCACTAAGCCATCATGGTAGTCCATCATTACTGATTATAGAGAAATAAGAAGGATTATAATAGAGTAATAAGAGAAAGCGCACACAAACATAGGATAACCTAGGTGAAAATTTCAGGACAAATTCCTAGAAACATTCAACATACTAAGATTATCTCATTTAAAAAAAAATAGGAAATCTGAACAAATCTATGAATAGTGAGATGATTGAATCAGAAGTCAAAAAGTTCCTAGCAAACAAAAGCTCAGAACCAGATGATTTCACTGGTGAATTCTGGCAAGCATTTAAAGAGTTAATATCACTCCTCCTCAAAGATTTATAAAAAATTTAAGAGGATGTACACATGTTCCCAATCCTGAACCCCCCTCCCACCTCCCTCCCCATACCATCCCTCTGGGTCATCCCAATATAAAGTAATTAGCCTCCAATCAAAATAAATAACTTTCAATTTAAAAAAAATAAATTTAAAAAAAGAATGTATATAAAAAATAGAAGCGGAAATACTTGCAACTCATTCTGTGAGGCCAGCATTACTTTGATACCAAAGCCAGACAAAGAATCTACAGAAAAATAAAAGTACAAAACAACATCTCTGATAAAACATTGATGCAAAAATTTTCAACAAAATACTAACAAAAGAAATTCAACAGCACATTAAAAAGATTATACACCATGACCAAGTGGAATTTATATCTTGAATGCAAGGATGCTAGACACATGAAAGTCAGTCAATATAATATATCACATTAACAGAATGTAAATGGAATACTAAGGGAAAAAAATCCATATGATTATCTCAAGTGATGCAGAAAAAGCATTTGAGAAAATTAAACATGTTTTCATGGCAATAACACTCAGCAAAGCAGAAATAAAAGGAAACTACCTCAACATAATAAAATCTATATAAAAAAGCCCACAGCTAACATCACACTCACTGGTGAAAAATTAAAAGCTTTTTTTAAGACCAGAAACAATACAAGGATGCCCATTTTTACCACTTCTATTCAACATAGTGCAAGAACAATTAGACAAGAAAACTAAATAAAAGGTATTCAGATGGGAAAGGAAGAAATAAAATTATTTCTATTTGAAAAGGATTTTATATGTAGAAAATCCTAAACATTCCACACAAACTGTTAGGACTAATAAATAAATTCAGTGAGTTTTCAGGATACTAAACCAAAGTCAGTTGCATTTTTGTACACTGAAATTGAACAACCAAAACAGGAAATTAGAAGGAAAATTCTACTTATATCAAAAAGAATAAAAGTGTTCAGGAATAAACTTAGTGAATGATACTAAAAACTTGTATACTGAAAACAGCAAAATGTTGCTGAAAGAAACTAAAGACACCACTAAATGAAAAGCATTCATGGATAGGAAAACTTAGTATGATTAAGGCACCAATATTACTTAAAATGATATATATATTCAATGTAATCCCTACCACAATCCATGACTCTTTTCGTAGAAATAGAAAACCTGGATCTAACATTTATATGAAATTTCAAGGGACCCTGAATAAACAAAATAGTATTGAAAAAAATGAAAACATTGGAGGCTTCACTCTTCATGATTTCAAAATTTACTACATAGCTAGAGTAACCAGAATGGTTTGATAGCATAATAACATATATTTAGACCAATGGAATAGAACAGAGAGCCCAGAAATAAACCTTTGCATATATGGTCAGCCAATCATTAACAATGATAAGACCATTTAATAGGGAGATGCCAGTCTTTTTAACAAATTGTATTGGAAAATAGAATATTCACTTGCAAAACAATTCAACTGGACTCTTAAATTATACCATATGTGAAAACTAACTTAAGATGGATCAAATATGAGCTAAAATGATCAAAATCTTAGAAGAAAGCATATAGGAAATAATGAAACTGGATTTGACAATGGTTTCTTGGACATAACACCAAAAGCACAGGTAACCTCCCAAAAAAGATAAATTGGACAATGTTGAAATTAAATTTTCTATGTGTCAAATGACAGTTAACAATAAAATAGTAACTTGGAATTTTTTAAAATTTCAATCATGTATCTGATAAGAGGTTACTATCCTGAAAATATATATATAAAACCCTGCAAGTCAACCAGAACAATAAAAAATCATATATCTGATAAGACGTTTCTATTCAGAATATATAAAGAATCTGGACAACTCAAAACAGCACTAAAAAAGGATGAATCTTAAATGTGTTTTACACTTAAAATTAAAACAATTTTAAAATGGACAAAAAGACTTGAATAGATATTTCCGTGAAAAAAGAAACAGATGGCCAATAAGCAGATGAAAAGATTACCAATATAACTAACCATTAGAAAAATGCAAATGAAAGCCACAATGAGATACCACCTTGTACCCATTAGAATGGATACTATTAACAAAGCTAAACAACAAAATCAGAAAATAAGTTTTAGCAAAGATATGGAGAAATTGGAATCCTGTGCATTGTTGGTAGAAATGTTAAACAGTGCAGCCTCTAGGAAAACAGCATTGGTACCTCTAAAAGAAATAAAAGTAGAATTACCATATGATCCAGATATTTCTATCTCAGAGCATATGCCCAAAAGAATCTAAAGAAGGAACTCGAGTACCCAGAAGAATCTAAAGCAGGAACTCGAGCATGTATGTATCTGTCTACCCATGTTCATAACAGAATTACTCTTGATAGCCAAAAGGTGGAAGCAATCAAAATGTCTGTTGACAGATGCATAAATAAAACATAGTGTAGAGACTTCCCTGGTGGTCCAGAGGTTAAGAACCTGCCTTCCAACATGCAGGTTGATCCCTGGTCAGGGAACTAAGATATCCCACATGCTGTGGGGCAACTGAGTCTGAGGTCAAAACTAGAGAAAGCCTGCATTCCTCAAAAAAGACCCAGCACAGCCAAAATAAAATAATAAATAAATGAATAAAACATGGTATGCACATGCAATAGGGGCTTCCCATGTGGTGTATGTGTTAAAGAACCCCCCTGCCAATGCAAGAGACATAAGAGATATGGGTTCATCCCTGGGTCAGGAAGATCCCCTGGAGAAGGGCATGGCAACCCATTCCAGTATTCTTGCCTGAAGAATCCCCATGAACAGCAGAGCCTGGCTGGCTACAGTCCATAGAGTCACAAAGAGTTGGATATGAATGAAGCAACTTAGCATGCACATATACTACATACAATGGACTACTGTTCAACCTTAAAAAGGAAGGAAATTTGACATACACTACAACATGGATAAAACAGTTGATAATAAAAGGAGTTGATAATACTTTCTTCCTAGTAAATTGCCAATGTGACTCACAAAGGGGGGGGGGGACAAACCCTAAAGGTCGTTACACTAAGTTAAGTAAATTAAGTAAAGTAAGTAAAGTAAAGTGGTCACAAAAGTATAAAAACAATACATGATTCCACTTATATGAGGTACTGAGATTAACCAAATTCATAGTGATAGATAGTAGAATGATGCTCACCAGGGGCCGAGAGGAAGGGGGTAATGTGGAATTTTTGTCTGATAGATACAGAGTTTCAATTTTCTAAGATGAAAAGCGTTCTGCAGATGGATGATGATGATAGTTGCACAACACTACAAATGTACTGAATGCCACCGATACACACTTGAAAATGGTTAAAATGGTAAGTTTTGTGTTATGTATATTTTATCATATTTTTCAAAGACAAAATGAGTTATTAAGCCATGAAAAATCAGAGATGAATCTTAAATACATATTGCTAAGTGAAAGAAGCCTGCTATATACTTTATGATTCCAATGATATAACATTCTGGGACAAATGAAATCTACAGAAATTTAAAAAAAAAAAAAATCAGTGGTTTCCAGGAGACTGGCTGGAGAGGAGGAAGGTTGAATAGGTGAAGAGTTAACAGGTATTTTAGGACAAGAAAACTGTTCTGTATGATATTGGATAAGCCACAGGAAGCTCTGCCCCTTTCATCACTGTTGTCCAGGGCTTCTCCTGAGTGGGGTTGTAATGGAGTGGTCATCCACTTTTATTTAATCTCAGCATATTGTGCATATGCATCCATAAATCATATCTGAGTTTTTTCCTTCTGTTAATTCATCATAGGTAACTCTTTATATAGAAGTTCCCTGGTGGCTCAGTGGTAAAGAACACAGCTGCCAATGCAGGAGACATGAGTTCGATCCCTGGGTCAGGAAGATACCCTAGAGAAGGAAATGGTAACCCACTTCAGTATTCTTGCTTGGGAAATCCAACAAACAGAGGAGCCTGGCAGGCTACAGTCCATGGGGACCACAAAAGAGTCAGACATGACTTTGTGTGACTATAACAAACAACAACTCTTCATATGGTCAAATCTCTGTGTGAAGGAAGAATCCATGACATAATGCAGGTATGACAGAAATCTAAGCTATCTACCAGGGCTGTTTCCTCATTCCTTTCCTGCTTAGTCACAGCTTTTATAGACCATTTCCATTTTGCACGTGAATGCTGCTGTGCACATCCAATTTTAGGCTGCACAGACAAGATAATACTCAGTTCACAGTGGGCAATTGGGGGTGAATAATCACTTTGTTATAGTAGCAAGTCAGCTGGTTCTCCATGAACAAAATCTGTTACTAGAAGAGGTAATGCCCTTCCTGAAAATGTGTAGTTACTATTAATGGCATTAATAGTATTGAATTTGCTGTACAGCATCGACCACAGGTACTTGGAACTTCTGACTCATGCGCCCAAGTGTAAGCTTGAATTATTTCCTTGCTCTAACATATAAGAACTATCAGTCTTTGTGATACCCAGAAAATAGGCTAGAGTCAAATAACAAATGAGGGGGAGGGATAACATAGGAAGTTGGGGTTAGGAGATGTAAGCTATCAAATGAATAATAATGGATAAACAACCAGGTCCAACTGAATAGCACAGGGAAATATATTAATATCCTGTGATAAACCATAATGGAAAAGAATATTAAAAAGAATGGATATAAAGAATATAATATATATAAAAACTGAATTACTTTGCTATATAGAGGAAATTAGCACAATATTGTATACAAATCAACTATAATTCATTAAAAGATTTTAAAATAAAATAATAAATAAAATAAAATAATAAATAATTAAAAGATTTTAAAAATCCAAACAGGCACAGCAAGTATTCTACCTCACTTTGGGGTGGGTGATTCAAAGCACATCAAATTATCTCTCATTTTTGAAGGGCATTTCAAATTCTCATAGACCATTGGGCCCTTTTAGAAACGTCAAAATTGTGGCATGGCCCTCCATTTTCACTGAGATGATATCTCAACCTCTTGCACAGATGCCTTACCGAAGCTCCTAGGAAGTTTGATCTCTCCTGCTCATCAGTTTCATTTGATATAATATCACAAATGTAATGAACCAGCTCTGGCTGCACCTTGGGTCTGACCTGAAAACTTACTTGTACCCATCCTCCTCCCATCCACTTCTTTATCACCAAACCTTCCAGTAAATTTGGATAAGTACCACTTCCTTTTATTAAATTCTTTCCTGTTTGAAAACTCTAGAGTGGTTTATGTCTTCTTACACTGAAACCTAACTGATATATAAAGAACTTTCATATTACTTTCTTATTCTTTAGAGAAAACACTAAAACATTCAGAACTTATTAATAAGTTGGGACTCCTGAAAATTCTTCCCTGACCTCAACTTGCAAGTTTATAGAAATGAGTTTATTTCCTCTAAAGAAACAATCATATGTTACTTTCAATTAAACATCAGTTCAGTTCAGTTGCTAAGTCATGTCTGACTCTTTGTGACCCCATGGACTGCAGCATGCCAGGCTTCCCTGTCCATCACAGCTCCTAGAGTTTGCTCAAACTCATGTCCATCAACTCAATAAACATCAGTTATGATAATATGATAATAAAAAATATCCACTGAAATCTTTCAAAGATCACACTCATATTGGAAGGTAGATTTTTAAATACTGGGTTAGCCAAAAAGTTCATTTAGGTTTTTCTATAACATCTTTTAGAAAAACCACAATGAACTTTTTGGCCAATCCAATATTACATAGTGTGGGAACACTGCACTCTAGACAATTCCTATTGTGGACACCCTCATTGTCATCACAAGTCTCCAGTCTCCTCCAGTTGCTGCTGCTACAGAATCACTGCTTGACTGGGCCATGCCTACAATTACCACCACCTCGGTACACCTTACTCTCCAAGATTTCTGATTATATGCAGTGTCTTGAATGGATCATCTTCTGTTCAATCCAGATTCATGTGTACCTTACAGACATTCACTCTATTGGTACTTGAGAGATTAGGGCCCCCCCACCTGTTTAACACTAGTACATAAGACACTATGCAAAACTTCTATGAATATGCTTAACTCATTAAGTAAATAATTATTTGATATTTCATCCATCTGGAATTCCCTTTCTTCCCATCTTCTGTTGACTGATACCTATTAGGCCACCATGATTGAGTCTAGATCAGGAATCCCCAACCTCCGGGATCTAATGCCTGATGATCTAAGGTGGAGTGATGGAATAACAGAAATAAAGTGCAAAATAAACATAGCGCACTGGAATCATCCTGAAACCATCCCCTGACCCTGGTCCATGGAAAACTTCTCTTCTAAAAAACCTGTCCCTGGCGCCAAAAAAGTTGAAGACTACTGGTCTAGATGTCACATTCTTAGGATATTTCCTCAATCTCCCGGATTGTCTATTCCCATAGTTCCCTGTCCTTTCCTCAGTGAATCCACTTAACATACCTTACGTTTTCCTGTGTAACTACCAATGTCCTTAAAGAATAAATACCATGATAGCAGACAAAGATACTATTTATCTGTGCCAATACACTGTAGAAAAAAAAAAAAAAATCCTTCCTTGAAATGTCCTAAAACTGACTTTGAAACAATCCAGAAAGTGGAAGAGAGTAGATGAAGGAAAACTGAATCAAATTAGGCCATGAATGGATCACTGTTAACAGTGCTTTACGGGAGCAGCCATGAAGAGATACCCCACGTCCAAGGTAAGAGAAACCCAAATAAGATGGTAGGTGTTGTGAGAGGGCATCAGAGGGCAGACACATGGAAACCATAATCACAGAAAACGAGTCAATCTAATCACACGGACTACAGCCTTGTCTAAATCAATGAAACTAAGCCATGCCCTGTGGGGCCACCCAAGATGGGTGGGTCATGGTGGAGAGGTCTAATACAATGTGGTCCACTGGAGAAGGGAAAGGCAAACCACTTAGGTATTCTTGCCTTGAGAACCCCATGAACAGTAGGAAAAGGCAAAATGATAGGATACTGAAAGAGGAACACCCCAGGTCAGTAGGTGCCCAATATGCTACTGGAGATCAGTGAAGAAATAACTTCAGAGACAATGAAGGGATGGAGCCAAAGCAAAAACAATACCCAGTTGTGGATGTGGCTGGTAATAGAAGCAAGGTCCTATGCTGTAAACAGCAATATTGCATGGGAACCTGGAATGTTATGTCCATGAATCAGGGCAAATTGGAAGTGGTCAAACAGGAGATGGCAAGAGTGAACATCAACATTCTAGGAATCAGCGAACTAAGATGGACTGGAATGGGTGAATTTAACTCAGATGACCATTATATCTCCTACTGTGGGCAGGAATCCCTTAGAAGAAATGAAGTAGCCATCATGGTCAACAAAAGAGTCCGAAATGCAGTACTTGGATGAAATCTCAAAAATGACAGAATAATCTCTGTTCATCTCCAAGGTAAACCATTCAATATAACAGTAATCCAAGTCTATGCCCCAACCAGTAATGCTGAAGAAGCTGAAGTTGGTCAGTTCTATGAAGACCTACAAGACCTTTTAGAACTAACACCCAAAAAAGATGTCCTTTTCATTATAGGGGACTGGAATGCAAAAGTAGGAAGTCAAGAGACACCTGGAATAACAGGCAAATTTGGCCTTGGAATATGGAATGAGGCAGGGCAAATGCTAATAGACTTTTGCCAAGAGAAGGCACTGGTCATAGCAAACACCCTCTTCCAACAACACAACAGAAGATTCTAAACGTGGACATCACCAGGTGGTCAACACCGAAATCAGATTGATTATATTATTTGCAGCCAAAGATGGAGAAGCTCTATACAGTCAGCAAAAACAAGACCAGGAGCTGACTGTGCCTCAGATTATTTGCTTTATTGCCAAATTCAGACTTAAATTGAAGAAAGTAGGGAAAATCACAAGACCATTCAGGTATGACCTAAATCAAATCCCTTATGACTATACAGTGGAAGTGAGAAATAGATTTCAGGGACTAGATCTGATAGACAGAGTGCCTGATGAACTATGAACAGAGGTTCATGACATTGTATACGAGACAGGGATCAAAACCATCCCCATGGAAAAGAAATGCAAAAAAGCAAAATGGCTGTCTGGGGAGGCCTTACAAATAGCTGTGAAAAGAAGAGAGGTGGAAAGCAAAGGGGAAAAGGAAAGCTGTAAGCATCTGAATGCAGAGTTCCAAAGAATAGCAAGGAGAGATAGGAAAGCCTTCCTCAGTGATCAATGAAAAGAAATAGAGGAAAACAACAGAATGGGAAAGACTAGAGATCTCTTCAAGAAAATTAGAGATGCCAGGCAATATGTTATGCAAAGATGGGCTCGATAAAGGACAGAAATGGTATGGACCTAACAGAAGCAGAAGATATTAAGAAGAGTTGGCAAGAATACACAGAAGAACTGTACAAAAAAGATCTCATGACCAAGATAATCACACTGGTGTGATCACTCACCTAGAGCCAGACATCCTGGAATTTGAAGTCAAGTGGGCTTTAGAAAGCATCACTATGAACAAAGCTAGTAGATGTGATGGAATTCCAGTTGAGCTATTTCAAATCCTGAAAGATGATGATGTGAAAGTGCTGCACTCAATATGCCAGCACATTTGGAAAACTCAGCAGTGGCCACAGGACTGCAAAAGGTCAGTTTTCACTCCAATCCCAAAGAAAGGCAATGCCAAAGAATGCTCAAACTACCACACAATTGCACTCATCTCACATGCTAGTAAAGTAATGCTCAAAATTCTCCAAGCCAGGCTTCAGCAATACGTGAACCGTGAACTTCCAGATGTTCAAGCTGGTTTTAGAAAAGGCAGAGGAACCAGAGATCAAATTGCCAACATCCATTGGATCATGGAAAAAGCAAGAGAGTTCCAGAAAAACATCTATTTCTGCTTTATTGACTATGTCAAAACCTTTGACTGTGTGGATCACAATAAACTGGAAAATTCTGAAAGAGATGGGAATACCAGACCACCTGACCTGCCTCTTGAGAAACCTGTATGCAGGTCAGGAAGCAACAATTAGAACTGGACATGGAATAGCAGACTGGTTCCAAATAGGAAAAGGAGTACGTCAAGACTGTATATTGTCACCCTGCTTATTTAACTTATACGCAGAGTACATCATGAGAAACACTGGGCTGGAAGAAGTACAAGCTGGAATCAAGATTTTCAGGAGAAATATCAATAACCTCAGATATAAATGAAGAGGAACTAAAAAGCCTCTTGATGAAAGTAAAAGAGGAGAGTGAAAAAGTTGCCTTAAAGCTCAACACTCAGAATACTAAGAAAATGGCACCTGGTTCCATTACTTCATAGGAAATAGATGGGGAAACTGTGGAAACAGTGTCAGACTTTGTTTTTTGGGGCTCCAAAATAACTGCAGATGGTGACAGCAGCCATGAAATTAAAAGACGTTTACTCCTTGGAAGGAAAGTTATGACCAACCTAGACAGCATATTCAAAAGCAGAGACATTACTTTGCCAACTAAGTTCCATCTAGTCAAGGCTATGGATTTTCCAGTAGTCATGTAGTCAGGATGTGAGAGTTGGACTGTGAAGAAAGCTGAGCATCGAAGAATTGATGTTTTTGAACTGTGGTGTTGGAGAAGACTCTTGAGAGTCCCTTGGACTGCAAGCAAATCCAACTAGTCCATCTTAAAGGAGATAAGTCCTGGGTGTTCATTGGAAGGACTGATGCTGAAGCCGAAACTCCAATACTTTGGCCACCTAATGCAAAGAGTTGACTCATTGGAAAAGACTCTGATGTTGGGAGGGATTGGGAGCAGGAGGAGAAGGGGACGACAGAGGATGAGATGGCTGGATGGCATCACCGATTCGATGGACATGAGTTTGAGTGAACTCCGGGAGTTGGTGATGGACAGGGAGCCCTGGTGTGCTGCAATTCATGGGGTCACAAAGAATCAGACAGGACTGAGTGACTGAACTGAACTCAACTGAACTGAACAGTGGGTTAAAAGATGATGCTAAAAGTGCTGCACTCAATATGCCAGCAAATTTAGAAAACTCAGCAGTGGCCACAGGACTGGAAAAGGTCAGTTTTCATTCCAATCCCAAAGAAATGAAATGCCAGTGTTCAAACTACAGCATAATTGCACTCACCTCACACACTAACAAAGTAATGCTCAAAATTCTCCAAGCCAGGTTCAAAATTATGTGAACCGTGAACTTCCAGATGATCAAGCTTGATTTAGAAAAGGCAGAGGAACCAGAGATCAAATTGCCAACATCTATTGGATCATAGAAAAAGCAAGAGAATTCCAGGAAAACATCTACTTTTGCTTCACTGACTATGCTAAAGCCTTTGACTGTGTGGATCACAAGAAAAACTCTTCAAAAGATTGGAATACCAGACTACCTTACCTGCCTCTTGAGAAATCTGTATGCAGGGGAAGAAGCAACAGTTAGAATTGGACATGGAACAACAGATTGGTTACAAACTGGGAAAGGAGTATGTCAAGGCTGTAGATTATCACCCTGCTTATTTAAGTAATATGCAGAGTACATCATGTGATATGCCAGGCTGGATGAATCACAAGCTGGAATCAAGATTTCCAGGAGAAATATCAATAACCTCAGATATGCAGATGACACCACCCTTATGGCAGAAAGTGAAGAGGAACTAAAGAAACACTTGATGAAAGTGAAAGAGGAGAGTGAAAAAGCTGGCTGAAAACTCAACATCAGAAAACTAAGATCATAGCATCTGGTCCCATCACTTCATGGTAAATAGATGGGGAAACAATGGGAACAGTGACAGATTTTATTTTGAGGGGCTCAAAAATCACTGCAGATGGTGACGGTAGCCATGAAATTAAAAGATGCTTACTCCTTGGAAGAAAAGCTATGACCAATCTAGATAGCTTATTAAAAGGCAGAGACATTACTTTGCCAACAAAGATCCATCTAGTCAAAGCTATAGTTTTTCAAGTAGTCATGTATGGATGTGAGAATTGGATTATAAAGAAAGCTGAGCACCAAAGAATTGATGCTTTTGAACTGTGGTGTTGAAGAAGACTCTTGAGAGTCTGATGGACTGCAAGGAGATCAAACCAATCCATCATAAAGGAAATAAGTCCTGAATATTCATTGGAAGGACTGATGCTGAAATTGAAGCTCCAATACTTTGGTCACCTCAAGCAAAGAACTGACTCATCTGAAAAGACTCTGATACTGGAAAAGATTGAAGGCAAGAGGAAAAGTGAATGACAGAGGATGAGATGGTTGGATGGCATCACCAACTCAATGGACATAAGTTTGAGCAAGCTCAGGGAGTTGGTGATGGACAGGGAAGCTTGGCACACTGCCTCCATGGGGTCATGAAGTGTTGGACACAACTGAGTGAATGAACTGAACTGACCTGAACTGACAGTGGTAGATGGATACCTTGGGTTCATCATAATTTTCTCTATTTGTTTCAAGTTTTCCATGTAAAAACTTCAGAATTCACCACAGATGATTCTCAGGATTCTCAGGGCGTATCCTGGATTCTAGACCCCTTAGCTACTGTAAGGTTTGCTGTTTCTTCTCTGAATTTCCATAGCACTGCCTCCTAGTCCCCCTCATATTCTACATGGCAAGGGGCTGCTGACCCTTGCCTAGAATACAGACACTGATGACATTGGCAAGATGGTCAACACTGAAATCAGATTGATTATATTCTTTGCAGCCAAAGATGGAAAAGCTCTATACAGTCTACAAAAACAAGACCAGGAGCTGACTGTGGCTCAGATCATGAACTCCTTATTACCAAATTCAGACTTAAATTGATGAAACCACTAGACCATCCAGGTATGACCTAAATCAAATCCCTTATGATTATACAGTGGAAGTGAGAAATAGATTTCAGGGACTAGATCTGATAGACAGAGTGCCTGATGAACTATGAACAGAGGTTCATGACACTGTATACGAGACAGGGATCAAGACCATCCCCATGGAAAAGAAATGAAGAAAAGCAAAATGGCTGTCTGGGGAGGCCTTACAAATAGCTGTGAAAAGAAGAGAAGTGAAAAGCAAAGGGGAAAAGGAAAGATATAGGCATCTGAATGTAGAGTTCCAAAGAATAGCAAGAAGAGATAAGAAAGCCCTCTTCAGCGATCAATGCAAAGAAATAGAGGAAAAAAACAGAATAACAGAATGGGAA
The DNA here is from genome assembly GCF_042477335.2 of Ovis canadensis. Classification (NCBI taxonomy): domain Eukaryota; kingdom Metazoa; phylum Chordata; class Mammalia; order Artiodactyla; family Bovidae; genus Ovis; species Ovis canadensis. Next base: position 29,097,583 of record NC_091256.1, read on the forward strand.
AGACTAGAGATCTCTTCAAGAAAATTAGAGATACCAAGGGAATATTTCATGCAAAGATCGGCTTGATAAAGGACAGAAATGGTATGGACCTAATGAAGCAGAAGATACTGAGAAGAGGTGGCAAGAATACACAGAAGAACTGTACAAAAAAGATCTCATAACCAAGATAATCATGATGGTGTGATCACTCACCTAGAGCCAGACATCCTGGAGTGTGAGGTCAAGTGAGCCTTAGAAAGCATCACTACGAACAAAGCTAGTGGAGGTGATGGAATTCCAGTGGAGCTCTTTCAAATCCTGAAAGATGATGATGTGAAAGTGCTGCACTCAATATGCCAGCACATTTGGAAAACTCAGCAGTAGCCACAGGACTGCAAAAGGTCAGTTTTCATTCCAATCCCAAAGAAAGGCAATGCCAAAGAATGCTCAAACTACCGCACAATTGCACTCATCTCACATGCTAGTAAAGTAATGCTCAAAATTCTCCAAGCCAGGCTTCAGCAATACGTGAACCGTGAACTTCCAGATGTTCAAGCTGGTTTTAGAAAAGGCAGAGGAACCAGAGATCAAATTGCCAACATCCACTGGATCATGGAAAAAGCAAGAGAGTTCCAGAAAAACATCTATTTCTGCTTTATTGACTATGTCAAAACCTTTGACTGTGTGCATCACAATAAACTGTGGAAAATTCTGAGAGAGATGGGAATACCAGACCACCTGACCTGCCTCTTGAGAAATCTGTATGCAGGTCAGGAAGCAACAATTAGAACTGGACATGGAATAGCAGACTGGTTCCAAATAGGAAAAGGAGTACGTCAAGGCTGTATTTTGTCACCCTGCTTAATTTATCTTCTATGCAGAGTACATCATGAGAAACGCTGGCCTGGAAGAAGCACAAGCTGGAATCAAGATTGCTGGGAGAAATCTCAATAACCTCAGATATGCAGATGACACCACCCTTATGGCAGAAAGTGAAGAGGAACTAAAAAGCCTCTTGATGAAAGTGAAACAGGAGAGTGAAAATGTTGGCTTAAAGCTCAACATTCAGAAAACAAAGATCATGGCATCTGGTCCCATCACTTCATGGGAAATAGATGGGGAAACAGTGGAAACAGTATCAGACTTTATTTTGGGGCGCTCCAAAATCACTGCAGATGGTGAGTGCAGCCATGAAATTAAAAGACACTTACTCCTTGGAAGAAAAGTTATGACCAACCTAGATAGCATATTCAAAAGCAGAGACATTACTTTGCCAAGTAAGATCCATCTAGTCAAGGCTATGGTTTTTACAGTAGTCATGTATAGATGTGAGAGTTGGACTGTGAAGAAAGCTGAACTCCAAAGAATTGATGCTTTTGAACTGTGGTGTTGGAGAACACTCTTGAGAGTCCCTTGGACTGCAAGGAGATCCAACCAGTCCATTCTGAAGGAGATCAGCCCTGGGATTTCTTTGGAAGGAAGGATGCTAAAGCTGAAACTCCAGTACTTTGGCCACCTCCTGCGAAGAGTTGACTCATTGGAAAAGACCCTGATGCTGGGAGGGATTAGGGGCAGGAAGAGAATGGGACAACAGAGGATGAGATGGCTGGATAGCATCACTGATTCGATGGATGTGAATCTGAGTGAACTCCGGGAGCTGGTGATGGATAGGGAGGCCTGGCGTGCTGCAATTCATGGAGTCGCAAAGAGTCGGACATGACTGAGAGACTGAGCTGAACTGAAGGCTGCTTATTCCTGCTGTCCTGGAAGCCTGTTATTGGAGAGGATAACAACTGGACTGAGGACAAAGGGTACCGTCTCTATAGATCCCTGTACAACCTCTTGCTTAAATGATGTTAGCACTAGTGATTGGTTCCTGGTGCCATACATGTCTAATCATCATTTTAGCCTAATAGCTTTCTTTTGACTTTCATTTACTCCTCTGTTGTAATCATCTCCCAAAAGCCATCTATGTCTCCCTTAGGAAACATGAGGTAGTAACTGGCTTATGGGATTATTGAATGAGGGGTGCCCAAACATGTTGAGAAACGAAATATTTCCAGCCATATCAGTAAATAATGGATGTTGTGGTCATCAGCAATTGCAGCCACCATGGATGATGGGCTGGTGAGCCCTAAGGGAAGTCAGGAAGGAAAAAATACCTGCCATCTAACAGCCCTCAGACTGCAGCCACTCACCCTGAGCCCTGAGGAAACTCAAGATGTGAAACAAAGGATACTGGTCCCAGATAGGTGATGTGCACATCAAAAGACTGATTTCAGTGAGCCCAGATTCTTAACATCCTCCCATACATGAAAAGTGCTAAATTGCTTATCTTGGGATATCTGGTTTTCTTTAATTTACAATAATCTTTTGACGTTCAGATTATCTGCCCTCTGTTGCAAAAGTTCTATATAACCTGGCTCCCATCCTCGCCTCCTGTGAGCAGTTCTCTCACAGTTACTTGAGATGCTGTCTCCTGGGCTTTCAGTCTTAAAAATCCTCACCAAATAAAACATAACTCTCAACTTTTAGGCTGTAAATATTTTTTATGTCCACAATGTTCAGAATAATATTGTCACTTCCTCTCTGACATATATCCCACTTTCTTTGAACCCAACTTGTACTCATCTCACTTGCCCTCCTCTAAGCCAATCCTATTATTGAAAAATACACTTCTTAAAATTTCCACTTGTTAATCCACTAAAAATTACACAGAACACTCTCCCGGACACTACATGTGTTATTTTAAAACTCTATTACATAATAGTTAAAGGAAAGTAACATGTTTATGTTTTAGTATATTATACTATAAAAGACTTATTCCAGATAGTATGTGTTTAAACAGTATTTAGTTGGACTTTATTACAAATCATCTGGAAAGGCCTATAGGGAAGAACTGGGATAATTACTATAAATTACCTTTGGTGAGCTTGGGTCTTGCTAGGCTTAAACTAATCACTCATTGAGAGTTTGTACCTTTGGAAGGATCACTAACTTATTCAGGCCACCAAGGTACTATTTACTGTTTTTATTACCCCTGAGTCCCTGAAGCTAAACAGCTAATAAAAAATCAACAAAGGCTGTCTTTCCCACTCATCTGCTGTAAATGATTTTACCTTTTATTTCTTGCCATCACCTCAGGCAAATACAGAATCCAAATGTGATAATACTTAGGGTTTTTTATGACATGAATTTAAATTTTGATTAGCTCAAAGCGGTCTGATGTTACTCAACATTTGTACCTTAGCTTAAGGACCTTTGGAAAGGGATTTTTTAATGAAAGAAAATTACACAAAAGCAGAAAAACAAATTTTCTTTTGCCTTTGTGGCTTCCTACACCTGAGAGTTCAATTCCCCCAAAGAATCACTTCAGCGTAACTTTAACTTTTATACAGGCAATGTTACTTTTATCTACTTTTCCCAGTCCTTCTTAGTGTTTATTTTTCTAATTTTTTCCCAAATTTACATTGACTTTGGTATACTAGAGAAGCTAGGTGTAACACTAAAATTTCATTTTAATAGGTTTCTACAAATAAGGATACTGCTTCAATCAGAAACGTGTACATCATTTTCGCATTTGGAGCAACACTGTCCAAAAGAAGTTTCTGAGACACTATGGTTTATATCTGTATTGTCCAATGTGGTGGTCATCAAACATATATGGCTACTGAGTTCCTGAGATGTAACTAGTGAAACTGAGGAACTGAACTTTTAATTTTATTTAATTTTCATTAATTTAAATTGAAATAGCCACATGTTTCCAGTGGCTACCATACTAGACAGCACAGGTGTAGAACATTAATGAGCAAAACTTCAAATGACAATGGCAATAGTTCTAAAATCCCAGCTCTGCCACCAGCTTGCTGTGGGGTCCTAGGGTGAAGATTTCACGACTCGAGGAAGAACAGGATTGTGCCAGAATGGAACTTTACGAGAAACGTTATGCTGTCAGTCTCAGAGCAACAGTTAGCAGCCCACAACCTTCCCTGTTTTCATTCTCTGTATTGGTCTCAGGATCTTTACCAGAAAATGCATAAGGTTTATGAAGACATCGCAAACGCTGAATGACATATCACAAAAACAAGACCGGTATATATGCTGTCTACAAGAGACCAACTTCAGACCTAGGGACACATACAGACTGAAAGTGAGGGGATAGAAAACAGTATTCTATGCAAATGGAATAAAGAGAAAGCCAGAATAGCAATAGTTATGTCTGACAAAATAGACTTTAAAAATAAACACTGTTACAAGAGACAAGAAAGGTCACTACATAATGATCAAGGGGCCAATTCCAGAAGAATATATAACAGTTGTAAATATACATGTACCTACCATAGAAGCACTCAATATATAAGGCAAACATTAATAGCCATTAAAGGGAAATTCACAGTAACAACAATAAAAGTGGGAAATTTTAATATTCCACTTACACCAATGTACAGATTATCCAAATAGAAAATTAATTTTAAAAAACACAGTCCTTAAATGACACACTAGACTAAATGGACTTGAATAATTACAGAGCATTCCATCTGAAAGCAGAATATACTTTCTTTTCAAATGCACATGGAACATTCTCAAGACTGACCACACGTTGGGTCTCAAATCAAGCCTCAGTAAGTTTAAGAAAACTGAAATCATATCAAGCATCTTCTCTAAAAATAAAACTATCAGATTAGAAACCAATTATAGGGAAAAAAACTGTAAAAAACACAAACACATAGAAGCTAAATAATATGTTACTAAACAATCAATGCATGATTGAAGAAATCAAAAAGGAAATTTTATAAATACCTAGAGATAAATGACAATGAAAACTCATTGATTCAAAACCTATGGGATGAAATATCACCACATTTGCTTCCAAACTTGTTTATATCCCTATGGGTAGGACAACTGAATGGTACTTGGTATTACAAGATTCCCCCCCAAAATAAGGGAAAACTGATGACCTGCCTCTTGAGAAACCTGTATGCAGGTCAGGAAGCAACAATTAGAACTGGACATTAAACAACAGACTGGTTCCAAATAGGAAAAGGAATACATCAAGGCTGTATATTGTCACCCTGCTTATTTAACTTATATGCAGAGTACATCATGAGAAATGCTAGGCTGGAAGAAGCACAAGCTAGAATCAAGATTGCCGGGAAAAATATCAATAACCTCAGATTTGCAGATGACACCACCCTTATGGCAGAAAGTGAAGAGGAATTAGAGCCTGTTGATGAAAGTGAAAGAGAAGAGTGAAAAAGTTGACTTAAAGCTCAACATTCAGAAAACTAAGATCATGGCATCCAGTCCCATCACTTCATAGGAAATAGATGGGGAAACAGTGAAAACAGTGTCAGACTTTATTTTTCTGGGCTCCAAAATCACTGCAGATGGTGATTAAAGCCATGAAATTAAAAGACACTTACTTCTTGGAAGGAAAGTTATGACCAACCTAGACAGCATATTCAAAAACAGAGACATTACTTTGTCAACAAAAGTCCATCTAGTCAAGGCTATGGTTTTTCCAGTCGTCATGTATGGATGTGAGAGTTGGACTATAAAGAAAGCTGAGCACCAAAGAGTTGATGCTTTTGAACTGTGGTGTTGGAGAATACTCTTGAGCATCCCTTGAACTGCAAGGAGAGCCAACCAGTCCATCCTAAAGGAGATCAGTCCTGGGTGTTCATTGCAAGGACTGATGCTAAAGCTGAAACTCCAACACTTTGGCCACCTGATGAGAAGAGCTGACTATTTGGAAAGACCCTGATGCTGGGAAAGATTGAGGGCAGGAGGAGAGAGGGACAACAGATGATGAGATGGTTGGATGGCATCACCAACTCCATAGACATGGGTTTGGGTGGACTCTGGGAGTTGGTGATGGACAGGGAGGCCTGGTGTGCTGTGGTTCATGGGGTTGCAAACAGTCGGAAACGAGTGAGTGACTGAAGTGACTGAACTGATGAATAAAATTCAGACCCTTAAAAAAAAAAAACTTCTGCTCTTTCAATCAAGAAGGAAAAAAAAATCAATGTCTTTATAATTCCGTTCAGTTCAGTTGCTCAGTCTTGTCTGAATATTTGTGACCCCATGGGTTGCAGCAGGCCAGGCCTCCTTGTCCATCAACGACTTCTGGAGCTTGCTCAAACTCATGTCCATTAAGTCGGTGATGCCATCCAACCATCTCATCATCTGTCATTCCCTTCTCCTCCTGCTTTCAATCTTTCCCAGCATCAGAGTGTTTCCCAATGAATCAGCTCTTTGCATTAGGTGGCCAAAGTATTGGAGTTTCAGCTTCAGCATCAGTCCTACCAATGAATATTCAGGACTGATCTCCTTTAGGATTGGCTGTTTTGATCTCCTTACAGTCCAAGGAACTCTCAAGAGTCTTCTCCAACACCACAGTTCAAAAGCATTAATTCTTTATAGAAAGTGCTCAGTGTTCAACTCTCATATCCATATATGACTACTAGAAAAACCATAGCTTTGATTAGACAGAACTTTGTTGGCAAATTAATGTCTCTGCTTTTTCATATGCTGTCTAGGTTGGTCATAGTTTTTCTTCCAAGGAGCAAGTGTCTTTTAACTTCATGACTGCAATCCCCATCTGCAGTGATTTTGGAGCCCAAGAAAATAAAGTCTGCCACTGTTTCCCCATCTATTTGCCATGAAGTGATGGGACTGGACGCTATGATCTTAGTTTTTTGAATGTTGAGCTTTAAGCCAACTTTTTCACTCTCCTCTTTCACATTCATCAAGAGGCTCTTTAGTTCCTTTTCACTTTCTGCCATAAGGACGGTGCCATCTGCATATCTGAGGTTACTGAGATTTCTCCTGGCAATCTTGACTCCAGCTTGTGCTTCTCCAGCCCAGCACTTCTCATGATGTACTCTGCATATAAGTTAAATAAGCAGAGTGACAATATACAGCTTTGACATACTCCTTTCCCAATCTGGAACCAGTCTGTTGTTCATGTCTGATTCTAATAATTACTTCTTGACCTGCATACAGATTTCTCAGGAGGCAAGTAAAGGTGGTCTGGTGTTCCCATCTCTTTCATAATTTTCTACAGTTTGCTGTGATCTACATAGTCAAAGGCTTTGGCATAGTCAATGAAGCAGAAGTACATGTTTTTCTGGAATCTCTGGCTTTTTCAATGATCCAACGAATGTTGGCAATTTGATCTCTGGTTCCTCTGCCTTTTCTAAATCCAGCTTGAACATCTGGAAGTTCATCATTCACATACTGTTGAATCCTGGCTTGGAGAATATTGAGCATTACTTTGCTAGCGTGTGAGATGAGTGCAATTGTGCAGTAGTTTGAGCATTCTTTGGTGCTGCCCTTCTTTGGGATTGGAATGAAAACTGACCTTTCTGGTGTATTGATTGCAGTACTTTAACAGCATCATCTTTTAGGATTTGAAATACATCAGCTGGAATTCCATCATCTCCACTAGCTTTGTTCATAGTGATACTTCCTGAGACTCACTTGACTTCGCATTCCAGGATGTCTGGCTCTTGGTGAGTGATCACACCATCATGATTATCTGAGTCGTGAAGATCTTTTTTGTACAGTTCTGTGTATTCTTGCCACCTCTTCTTAATATCTTCTGCTTCTGTTAGGTCCATACCATTTCTGTCCTTTATTGAGCCCATCTTTGCATGAAATGTTCCCTTGGTATCCCTAATTTTCTTGAAGAAATCTCTAGTTTTTCCCAATCTATTGTTTTCCTCTATTTCTTTGCATTAATCACTGAGGAAGGCTTTCTTATCTCACCTTGCTATTCTTTGGAACTCTGCATTCAAATGGGTATATCTTTCCTTTTCTTCTTTGCCTTTAGCTTCTCTGCTTTTCTCAGCTATTTCTAAGGCCTCCTCAGACAACCATTTGGCCTTTTTGCATTCCTTTTCCTTCAGGATGGTCTTGATCCCTGTCTTCTGTACAATGTCACAAACCTCCTTCCATAGTTCTTCAGGAACTATTTCTATCAGATCTAATCCCTTAAATCTATTTGTCACTTCCACTATATAATCATAGGGATTTGATCTAGGTCATACCTGAATGGTCTAGTGGTTTTCCTTACTTTCTTCAATTTAAGTCTGAATTTGCAATAAGGAGTTCATGATCTGAGCCATAGTCAGCTCCCAGTCTTGTTTTTGCTGACTGTATAGAGCTTCTCCATCTTTGACTGCAAAGAATATAATCAGTCTGATTTCAGTATTGACTATCTGGTGCTGTCCATGTGTAGACTCTTCTCTTGGGTTGTTAGAAGAGGGTGTTTGCTATGACCAGTCTGTTCCCTTCATAATTGGCTTGATATAATTATATAGTCTTACCCACTGAATGCTCAGCAAAATAAGTTTTTCTTGTTTTGGGAGTGGATTGTATTTCCTTTTGCCCTTTTTTTTTTTTTGCTTTAATAATAGCATAGTTAATTCTGACTGTTAATGAATCTTTGAGGAGGGTTTACTAACTTCAGGCAACAACCTTTCATTAAAAGCTGTCCTCACCATAATTGCTACTATTATCATTTCACATCCAGGCAGCTGTTGCTAACACAGTACTCAGCTTTTGGGTATACCAATAATGTAAAACAAAACTGAGATCCAAGGGCAGATGATGTTAGAAAGGCAAACATACTATACAAATTGTAATGTTGTATCAAGGGTATATATTTATTTTATAGCTTTTGGCATGTTTAGACCTTTCAAATTTGATAACTACTTACACACTGGGACAGTTTTGTGATATTAAGTATTTTTGTATTTAAAAGTTTCCAAATGTTTACACCATAAACATTGTACAATATTAAGGTTATAACCATAAACTTAGTTTGGTGATTTCAGCATAGTAATGTCAAGTACAAATTATAAATGTTCTCATTAGTTTTCTAAATTGGTACTTTATTAAACAGCGTGGAAAATTTGGGCGAACTAACATTGCAGTAGAAAGCCAAGAGACATTCCTAACTGTTCCCCACCCTCACCAGTCCTGACATGATCAGTTGTGTCAACATGGCCTTTATAAACACACCAGTGTTTAAAGGATAAAACTTGAGAGATATAATTGGAGAGCCACTGAAGTGAAACAATGAGGTTTGCAGCTGCTGACTATTTGCAACCAGATTTTATTTTTCTCAGTAATTCTGTTTCTCCTTTTCAAATTTCTTTGCTAGAAGTGCACTGAGTTTACAGAGCCCGTGTTTGACACCTAATTTTTTGTTTAAATTTTTTGGGGGGGACATGTTTGACACCTAATTTTTTTGAACCAGTGCTTGACACCTACTTTTTTTTTTTAATTTTTTTTGACATGGACTATCTTTTTAAAATCTTTATTGAATTTGTTAGAACATTGTTTCTGCTTTATGTTTTGATTTTTTTATTATTTTCTGTTGTTGTTTGTTTGTTTTTAACCACAAGGCATGAAGGATCTTAGCTGCCTGACTGGGGATTGAACCCACAGGCCCTGCATTGGAAAATTAAGTCTCAACCACTGGACAACCAGGGAAGTCCCATGGCACCTGATATTTTAAAAGTGTGAGTTTATCTTCTCTTCTGCTGTTGAACATCTTGCATGTGCCAAGCATGCCTGTTTTCCCTTTCCCCTACTACCTGAAGCCCCATTAGAGCCTTTGTTCCCAGCACCCAGAAATATGTTTTTTATCCAAGGTCACCTCTTAACCACAAAAAAGGGGATTATATTGATCCACTTTCTCCCTGCTGCTGCTGCTGCTGCTAAGTCGCTTCAGTCGTGTCCAAATCTGTGCGACCCCATAGATAGCAGCCCACCAGGCTCCCCCATCCCTGGGATTCTCAAGCCAAGAACACTGGAGTGGGTTGCCATTTCCTTCTCCAATGCATGAAAGTGAAAAGTGAAAGTGAAGTCGCTCAGTCACGTCCGACTCTTAGCGACCCTGTGGACTGCAGCCTACCAGGCTCCTCCATCCATGGGATTTTCCAGGCAAGAGTACTGGAGTGGGGTGCCATTGCATTCTCCGACTTTCTCTCTAACCTCTATTTAAAACTTAATCAACTCCTCTCAAATTACATTTTATGGTGTTTAAGATGCTACATCACTCAGGGGCATTTTCCAATCTATCCACTATAAGAAGAAAAATGATTTGCAAATATGTTAACTGTTGTATGTTATTTTTTTTAAGTTCTCATTTCCTAAGACTTTCTTGAAAAGGGAATGAGAGCAAACCTTGCCCCCAAAACAACCCTTTGTTCAGCTTGAGGTTTGCTTTAAGGTAGCAAGAAAGGTTTCCAGACTTCTGTAGCAAGATAATAGTCATGAGAACCTGGCTTTCTCAAGAAAGAAAAAGTATTTCTTTACACATTAGCTCTTGTTTAAAATACTCAGCTCAGATGATGTTTCCCTGGTGGTCCAATGGTTAAGACTTTGCCTTCCAACGCAGGGTGCGTGGGTTTGATCCGCGGTCTGGGAACTAAGGTTCTCACATTCCTTGCAGCCAAAAAACCAAAATGTAAAACAGAACCCATATTGTAACATATTCAATACAGACTTTCACAGTGGTCCATGTTAAAAAAAAAATCTTAAAAAAAAAAATAACAATACAAAACAAAAGATCATACTGAAAACACTCCCCACCACACACATTCAAATATGACATCCAGTCACAGTTTCCACTCTTAAATGAGAAAACAAAAAGTATAATTAAACATCTTAAGAAAGCCCGTAATATGGAAATTATAGACAATTCTAAACAAGCAAACAAAAAATACAATTCATCTTGGAGGAAAAACAATTGTCTTCAAAAATAAGAACATTATTATTAACACTACTGGTAAGAAGAGAGATGATCATTTATCCCTAGTGCAGAATTGGTACAGGAATAAAGAACAAAACGTTCAGAGAAAAAAGAAAAAAACTTTGCAATTTAAAAACATCACAGTTGGGTTTAAAATTCTAACAGGAGATTAGGAAGACAAAATTGAGGAAATCTCCCAGAATGAAAAGCAAAACGTCAAAGAGTTAGAAGAAGGAAAGATAACAAGTAGAAAAGTACAAGGAGTCCTAGAAATTAGAGAAGTAATTTGGGAAATTTCCACAGAACTGACAACCATTATTTGCAAGACTGAATGCCTAGCACAGTAGATGGAAATAGACCTATCTACTGTGAGTTTTCTAAATGCTGTGGGTAAAAAAGATTTTACAAGTTATGGAGAGAGAGGGAAAAAAAACCATGGACCACTGTTAAAGTCTATATTGAATATGTTACAAAAAACTCATATATAAAAGACAAAGAATCAGAATGAATCTAACTATAGCATGAGCATCAAGAAGATGATGAAGCTTCAAGTTATAAATAAAATTCTAAACCCAACAGTCAACAGTCAAATAATGCATTCAAACATGCACAGTGTTGAAAAATCTATCTCCCATGTACCTTTTCTTAAAATGCCACTGAGGATGCATTGTACCAAAACTAGAACATAAACCAGAAGAGGAAGACATGGGCTACAGGAAGAGGAGAGGCAATAAAAAGGATATGTCCATGAAATCCCCACAAAAATAAAGACAGAGCCCAAAGCTGACAGATGTACATCAGTGATATATAAGGTGATGGGTTCAGATTGGAACACTGTGACTTAAGAAATAGATGGGATGAGGGTTATTACAGCCAAGATCCCCAGTGCCATTGTATATACCATCTTTATAACCTCAAAACACAGTGCCTCGGTGAACTTCACTCAGATTCACACATGCACTTAACTTGACCTACTGTTGAAATTCTTCCTCTCTCTTTTTTTATGTCCTACTGCCTGGATCAGTTTATAATACACATTTCTCTCTCAAAGCAAGTGGTCAACTTTGAACTGTATGTAAGAACAAATAGTAGACCATGTGAACTCAGAAGCAAAGGACACGTCCAGACTTTGGTACCTGGCCCATATTCTAGGCCTGTCAGATGACCCAGTTTTGCTGAGACTTAAGTTTCTTAGGGCCATTTCAAGTTTTCCCCCACTGACTTCCCCACTGACTGAGAGTTAAGCATTTTATTAAACTCTCAAAGAAGCTAAAGTCAGATTATGATGCCAATGCTCCATTCAGCTTCTCATCCCCTGGATCCTCCTAACAGTGGTGCTGCTGTTATTCCCTTTTGCAAGCACATCTGTCTTTGCCACATATTTTTCAAAACTAAATATTATTTAATTCAATGTACACTGGCAGAAAACCAACCAAGGAAAGGGGAAAAAAAGGAAAATTCTGCACAAGGGCGCATGAATGCTCCTGAGATATTGCAATGATAAGTCTCTTATCTCAAGTAGGAAAGATGTTGAGTGTATTACCATTTTTCTATTATTAACTTATAACAACAGAGGACAAGATGGTTGGATGCCATCACCGACTCAATGGACATGAGTTTGAGCAAGCTCCAGGAGATGATGAAGGACAGAGAAGCCTGGAGTGCTGACCACAGTCCATGTGATCACAAAGAGTCAGACACAACTGAGCGACTGAACGATTGAACAACAACATTAACCTGTAAACTACATGTATACAGTATCATACATATCAAAACTAAATACCATTAACAACAACAGAGAAGAAACAAAGAAGGGATTTCTCTGGCGGTCCAATGACTCCACACCACCAAAGTGGAGGGCCTGGGCTCAACCCCAGGTCAGGCAAGTAGATTCAACATGCCACGACTAAGAGTTCACATGCCATAACTAAAATATCCCACATACTGCAACTAAGACCCAGTACATCCAAATAAAGAAATATTTTTAAAAAGAAATTTATAAAGGAAGCAAAGGATGGAGAGAGGGGGAAGAAAAAAAAATAATGGCAATGTGAATATTATCATTCATTCTTTCCTGTTTAGTAACATATATCCATTCACTATGTATTATTTACAACTAGATTCTTTTTTAAGTGTTGGTCATTCAGTCATGTCTGACTCTTTTCAACCCCATGGATGGTAGCTTGCCAGGCTCCTCTGTCCATGGGATTCACCAAGCAAGAATACTGGAGTGGGTTGCCATGCCTTTTTCCAGGGCATCTTCCCAACCCAGAGATTGAACCCAGGTCTCCAGAAATTCAGGTAGATTCTTTACTATCTGAGCCACCGAGGAAGCCCCTCTCTGTTCTTAATTGGAGGATAATGGCCCCCTTACAGGGGCTTCCCAGGTAAAGAATCCCAGCAGTAAAGAATCCTCCTGCCAATGTAGGTGACAGAGGTTCAATCCCTGGGTTGCAAAGATCCCCTGGAAGAGGAAATAGCAACCCACTCCAGTATTCTTGCCTGGGAAATCCCATGGACAGAGGAGCCTGGCGGGCTACAGTGCATGGGGTTATAAAGATTTGCACAGAACTGAGCATGCACACGTGCGTGCACACACACACACACACACAATTGCTTTACAATGTTATGTTAGTTTCTGCTGTAAAACATGAGCCAGCTGTAAGTATACATATATGCCCTCCCTCTGGACCTCCCTCCCACCCCTCATCCCACCACAAATAGATTCTTGATCACCCTCTGTAGTTTTCCTTTCTATATAAATCCCCATATACCATTGCCCCAACATACTTCCAGCTCTTAGAAATTTTACCCTGCTATATTTTAGTTCTGCTATTGAAATTTATATCAACCTGACTGAGTGAAGAGTAAAGACATCTTTTAACATTTTGGTGGAGAGCATATTGCATAACTTTTCCTTACAGGTTTATGTTTTCAAGGATGTGAATATATGCAGAGGCTTTATTAACTAAAGTTTCCATGTACATGAATTTGGTGTATCTACACATTTACTTTCAAAACACTTTCAGAGTCGTTTATGCTTATTTCTGAGAAAAGAAAAGAAAGACTCAAGTTAGAACCAGATTTACCACTACATAGACACAGAATGCTTGTAATTTATCTATACTAAAAAGTAGTCAGAGCCTACACAGATTTATATGAGTTTTGTCCAAAACATTAAAACACTTCTCCTAAATGTTTTGGAAAATATTTTCTACACCAATGATTTCATTGATTTTTTTAAGTGCAAATACCCATGGAAATGAAACATTAACTGTTCAGTTAACATAAGAGCAGCAGAACTGTAGGCAGATTTTATTGTCATTGTCTAATAGTAACTGACACCCAGATATGTCCCGTGTATTGTGCTAAGCTTTTGATTTACCTAATCAATTCTCAAAGTAAACTTCAAGACAGGAATTACTATTTTCTCTCTCAGAGAAGAAAACAAAGCCCAGAGTATGTATGTTACCTTCTCAAATTGTAACAAGTCAGCAGCATAGCGTGGGTGTATAATCAGATATGGTTGATTCTGAAGCCTAAGCTTTTTCCGGCGGAAGCAGGAAGAAATAGTTTACTGAATAGTATGGTCCACGATTAGGAGTCATAATGAGGAGTTCGGAGAGCATCAGAGTCCTGTGCCTGGAAACACTTGCGGGAAACCCTTGAGCAGTATGGAGGATACAAAGGCGATGTTTAAGAGTACACATCTTTGTCTACAATCATCCCTAGCTATGAACACTGTGAGGCATTTTCATGGTATTTTTCTAAATACTAATCAATTCTGAACTATTATGCTTTTTAGTGCAGAGCCTTCCTGGCAAGGCCTGTTAGTTCAGTCCCTCAGTCGTGTCCGAATCTTTGTGACCCCATGAACCACAGCACGCCACGGCCTCCCTGTACATCACCAACTCCCGGAGCTCACTCAAACTCATGTCCATCGAGTTGGTGATGCCATCCAGCCATATCATCCTCTGTCATCCCCTTTTCCTGCTACCCCCAATCCCTTCCAGCATCAGGGTCTTTTCCAATGAGTCAGCTCTTCGCATGAGGTGGCCAAAGTACCAGAGCTTCAGCTTTAGCATCAGTCTTTCCAATGAACACCCAGGACTGATTTCCTTTAGAATGGACTGGTTGGATCTCCTTGCACTCCAAGGGACTCTCAAGAGTCTTCTCCAACACCACAGTTCAAAAGCATCAATTCTTCAGTGCTCAGCTTTCTTCACAGTCCAACTCTCACATCCACATGACCACTGGAAAAACCATAGCCTTCACTAGACGGACCTTTGCTGGCAAAGTAACATCTCTGCTTTTCAATATGCTATCTAGGTTGGTCATAAATTTCCTTACAAGGAGTAAGCGTCTTTCAATTTCATGGCTGCAATCACCATCTGCAGTGATTTTGGAGCCCCAAAACATAAAGTCTGACACTGTTTCCACGGTTTCCCCATCTATTTCCCATGAAGTGATGGGACCAGATGCCATGATCTTTGTTTTCTTAATGTTGAGCTTTAAGCCAACTTTCTCACTCTCCTCTTTCACTTTCATCGAGGCTTTTTATTTCCTCTTCACTTTCTGCCATAAGGGTGGTGTCATCTGCATATCTGAGGTTATTGATATTTCCCCCAGCAATCTTGATTCCAGCTTGTGCTTCATCCAGCCCAGCTTTTCTCATGCTGTACTCTGCATATAAGCTAAATAAGCAGGGGTGACAATATACAGCCTTGACATACTTCTTTTCCTATTGGAACCAGTCTGTTGTTCCATGTCCAGTTCCAGCTGTTGCTTCCTGACCTGCATACAGATTTCTCAAGAGGCAGGTCAGGTGGTCTGGTATTCCCATCTCTTTCAGAATTTTCCACAGTTTATTGTGATCCATACAAAGGCTTTGGCATCGTCAATAAAGCAGAAATAGATGTTTTTCTGAACTGTCTTCCTTTTTCCATGATCCAGCAGATGTTGGCAATTTGATCTCTGGTTCCTCTGCCTTTTCTAAAACCAGCTTGAACACCTGGAAGTTCACGGTTCATGTATTGCTGAAGCCTGGCTTGGAGAATTTTGAGCATTACTTTACTAGCATGTGAGATGAGTGCAATTGTGTGGTAGTTTGAGCATTCTTTGGCATTGCCTTTCTTTGCGATTGGAATGAAAACTGTCCTTTTCCAGTCGTATGGCCACTGCTGAGTTTTCCAAATGCTGGCATATTGAGTGCAGCACTTTCACAGCATCATCTTTTAGGATTTGAAATAGCTCCACTGGCATTCCATCACATCTACTAGCTTTGTTCATAGTGATGCTTTCTACGGCCCACTTGACTTCATATTCCAGGATGTCTGGCTCTAGGTGATTTCAGTCACGTATATTCATAAATTTCATATCAACAGATAGACTTTCAACAGTTCCACTCAGCCATCCTCACCAAGGCTTCAATAAAATGGAAAATTTTTCTTGGGCTCCAAAATCACCATAGATGGTGACTGTAGCCATGAAATTAAAAAGACACTTGCTCCTTGGAACAAAAGCCATGACAAACATAGACAGCATCTTAAAAAGCAGAGATATCACTTTGCTGACAAAAGTCCATCTAGTAAAAGCTTTGGTTTTCCAATAGTTACATATGGATGTGAGAGTTGGACCATAAAGAAGGCTGAGTGCCGAAGAATTGATGCTTTCATACTGTGGAGCTAGAGAAGACTCTTGAGAATCCTTTGGACAGCATGGAGATCAAACCAGTCAATCCTAAAGGATATCAGCCTTGACTATTCATTGGGAGAACTGATGCTGAAGCTCCAATACTCTGGCCACCTGATTCTAAGAGCCAACTTATTGGAAGACCTTGATGCTGGGAAAGATTGAAAGCAAAAGGAGAAAAGAGCAGCAAAGGATAAGATGGCTAGATAGCATCACCAACTCAATGGACATGAATTTGAACAAACTTTCAGAGATAGTGAAAGACAGGGGAGCCTGGTGTGCTGCAGTCCATGAGGTCACAAAGAGATGAACAATGACTTAAGGACGGAACAACAAAAGGCTTTCAACTGTTCCACCTTCCCATCCTTATCAAGACTCCAGTAAAATGGAATAATCATTAAAATAAAGTAAATGTGTTATGAAACATCTACAGTCTTACCTGGTTGCCCCACTTACATCTATTCAGGGCTAAGTGTTTTATTACCTGCCCTTTTAAATCAAACTTCAGACACTATTTTCCCTTTCACTGGCAATTGGATGATAGTTTTGATTTCAAATTTGACTCTGTTTGCTTTATGATACCATTTGCTTTTCATCTGTGCTGTTTGCCACTGGTTCTACTTTGTATTTCTAACTAGAGTTGGTTCACATCTCTACAGGGATATCAGTGGAGTCATTTAGGGCTTACACTTGTACACCTTTCTCAGTGAGTTCAGTGCTGCTAGATCTCCTGAAAGCCTTTCTAAGCCTTGTTTTAAGTTCACTAACGTTTCTGCCAATTGACCAGTCCTTATGTCACTGACTGATGTGTGGGGTACATTAGCACCAGGCTTTGCTCTGCATGATAAAATACCTCTTTTTTGGGGACAGTATGATACAATGTCTAAAAAAATGTCTGATAATAAAAGTTGGTGTGTGCTTTCATGTTGAGCTATCCTTATATTCCTTAAAAGAGTTTCCTATAATATCAAAATATTCCCTCTGTCCAGGGTGAAACAGACTACAGAGGGGTTCAGGCCATCACTTTCTACAAAAGGCTTTGTTTTTGAGAAAATGATATTTTTTCAGCTTAATCTCTTCTTCAAAGATACACAGGACATTTGAGTCACAGTAGTACATATCACAGATGAATGCATATGAGTCCACAATAATTAGGTGCAAAATATAGTGCCCTCTGAGAGAAACTGTTTGAACAAGCTCTTTAACCATTTTGAGATATCAACAAATATATATCAATAAATAAATATCAATAAAATGGTGATGGTAACTCCTCTAAATTCAGACTCAGTTCAGTTCAGTTCAGTTGCTCAGTTGTGTCTGATTCTTTGAGACCCCATGAATCGCAGCACGCCAGGCCTCCCTGTCCATCACCAACTCCCGGAGTTCACTCAGACTCACGTCCATCAAGTCAGTGATGCCATCCAGCCATCTCATCCTCTGTCGTCCCCTTCTCCTCCTGCCCCCAATCCCTCCCAGCATCAGAGTCTTTTCCAATGTGTCAACTCTTCGCATGAAGTGGCCAGAGTACTGGAGTTTCAGCTTTAGCATCATTCCTTCCAAAGAAATCCCAGGACTGATCTCCTTCAGAATGGACTGGTTGGATCTCCTTGCAGTCCAAGGGACTCTCAAGAGTCTTCTCCAACACCACAGTTCAAAAGCATCAATTCTTCGGCACTCAGCTTTCTTCACAGTCCAACTCTCACATCCATACATGACCACAGAAAAAACCATAGCCTTGACTAGGCGGACCTTAGTCGGCAAAGTAATGTCTCTGCTTTTGAATATGCTATCTAGGGTGGTCATAGCTTTTCTTCCAAGGAGTAAGCATCTTTTAATTTCATGGCTGCAGTCACCATCTGCAGTGATTTTGGAGCCCCAAAAAATAAAGTCTGACACTGTTTCCACTGTTTCCCCATCTATTTCACATGAAGTGATGGGACCAGATGCCATGATCTTCGTTTTCTGAGTGTTGAGCTTTAAGCCAACTTTTTCACTCTCCACTTTCACTTTCATCAAGAGGCTTTTTAGTTCCTCTTCACTTTCTGCCATAAGGGTGGTGTCATCTACATATCTGAGGTGATTGATATTTCTCCCGGCAATCTTAATTCCAGCTTGTGTTTCTTCCAGCCCAGCGTTTCTCATGATGTACTCTGCATAGAAGTTAAATGAGCAGGGTGACAATATACAGCCTTGACGTACTCCTTTTCCTACTGGAACCAGTCTGTTGTTCCATGTCCAGTTCTAACTGTTGCTTCCTGACCTGCACATAGGTTTCTCAAGAGGCAGATCAGGTGGTCTGTTACTTCCATCTCTCTCAGAATTTTCCACAGTTTATTGTGGTCCACACAGTCAAAGGCTTTGGCATAGTCAATAAAGCAGAAATAGATGTTTTTCTGGAACTCTCTTGCTTTTTCCATGATCCAGCGGATGTTGGCAATCTGTTGTGAAATTCAGAAAATGTTTGTAAAGTAGTTGACAGACTGTTTGGATTTTGTTTTCTATTAATTTAGCAATGACATAATGTTTAGCATTAGATTCATGTATGCAAATACTTATCTCTAGCCACTAAAAAAAATGATACAATATTGTGCATTTTTATGCTTCCAAGTGGTGATGGCAATAGGGACTAACCTGGCAAAATATTTGCATTATGATCAAAACCTACCACTTATAAAGACTCAAAGATCTAGCATAACAATGAAATTATTCTGCTGAAAGCTTCAGAAAAAAGATGTTTTTGGTTGTTGTTTTTCAATCATCCAGCTATATCTGACTCTTTGTGACCCCATAGACTGCAGCACACCAGGCCTCCCTGTCCCTCACCATCTCCCAGAGTTTGCCCAAGTTCATGTTCATTGCATCGGTGATGCCGTCCAGCCATCTCATCCTCTGATGCCCTCTTCTCCTTCTGCCTTCAATTTTTCCCAGCATCAGGGGCTTTTCCAATGAGTTTTCTGTTTACATCAGATGACCAAAATACTGGAGCTTAAGCATCAGTCCTTCCAGTGAATATTCAGGGTTGATCTCCCTTAAGACTGACTGGTTTGATCTTGCTGTTCAAGGGACTTTCAGGAGTCTTCTCCAGCACCACAGTTTGAAGGAATCAATTCTTTGGTGTTCTGCCTTCTTTACAGTCCAGCTCTCCCAACCATTCATGACCACTGAGAAGACTATAACCTTGACTATAGGGACTTTTGTCAGCAGGGTAATGTCTCTGTGTTTCAACACACTGGCTAGGTTTGTCATCACTTTCCTGCCTGGAAGCAACCGTCTTCTGATTTCGTGGCTGCAGTTACCATCTGTAGTGAATTTGGAGCCCACGCAGAGGCAATCTGTCACTCCTCCCACCTTTTCCCCTTTAATTTGCATGCAGTCGTGGGGCTGGATGCCATGCTCTTAGTTTAATATTTATTCTTAGGTCAGCTCTTTCACTCTCCTCCTTCACCCTCATCAAGAGGCTCTTTAGTTCCTCTTTGGTCTCTGCCATTCTGAGGTTGTTTATGTTTCTCCCTCCTATGTTGATTCCAGCTTGTAACTCACCCAGCCGGCATTTCTCATGATGTGTTCAGCATGTAGGTTAAACAAACAGAGTGACAGCAGACAGCTTTGTCATACTCCTTTCTCAATCTTGAACCAATCAGTTGTTCCATACAGGGCTCTAACTATTGCTTCCTGACCCACATATAGGTTTCTCAGGAGACAAGTAAGATGATCTGATATTCCCATCTCTCTAAGAGCTTTCCACAGTTTGTCATGATTCACACAAAGGCTTTAGCACAGTCAATGAAACAGAGATAGATGTTTTTCTGAAATTCCTTCGCTTTCTCTTTAATCCAGCGAATGATGGCAATTTGATCCCTGGGTTCCTGTTCTTTTTTTTTAGGTGGGGACACATTATTTCTGACATCCCACCCACACTGTACAATGTCTCCATCTTCTATACCATTGTGGGTAAGGAGAGCAGTACATGGAGTCCCACTGTCTGGGTTTTCAAATCCTGGTTTTGTTCTACACTAGCCGGAACTTTAGATAAATTTCTTAGTCTTTGCCAGTGGTATGCTCAATGCTACTGGAGTGAGAAAGGCTAAAAATGTATGTATTTGTACACACACGTATCTATATTTATTTCTATACCTATCTCTACATACTGACAACATGAGTTTACAATCATGCCATGAATTTCATTTCAACACCATATGGTTCATCTGACCTTTCACCCTTTCAGATTTGTACTTCCCTTCTCCAGTGGTGAGAAGACTGCCTTCCCATATCTACAGGAATTTATTTGTTCACTGTTCCTCTATGTAGACAGTCTCCAGACCCTACCAGGTAGCCGTGTCACACAGAATCTTCCCTCTGTGGTCTTCATCCCTATCAGACTTCCATGCATCTGTGCACCAGTGCCTTCCTTGAACCGACAAAGTGGTTCTTAGCATTTTTTTTAAATTAGGAATACAGAATTTTTTTTACCTTCTTGATACCTCATGAACTCCTTTGAGAAGTTGATGCCAGCTACTTAACCTCTCCCCAGAAAAGGTGCATACAAGTAAATCTGCACAAAAATTGTATATAATTTCAAGAGATTCTAAGATTCAATTTTTTGTTTGTTTGTTTAATATGTACATCAGTAGGGATAATAACTCCCTCAAAGGAACTGCTTTAAGAACTTATCTACCATGCTTTGAATATTGTGTCCAAAGTATAAATGGAGGTTATGAGAATGAGCTTCTCTAGTTAGCTCTTAATCCACATTATGATCTCAAATCAGTTGCTATGCACTTCTGTGTTCCAGTAATTCTTTACTTCCTTCCTGGATTCATTCACTAATAGTCCTGAGTCTCAGTTTACCCTTCTTTACAAAGGAAATAACAATACCTATCATTCAGGGAAGTTGTAAAAATTAGAGATCATATATGATAAGTCACCGATACAGAAAGTAGGTCCAAAAGTGATAAAAGCCACAGACATTTCTGCATTGTACTGGCATTTTCTAAGCCCTTCAGATTCATTTATTTCTTTTCTCATGCTTTGAATGCTTTTCTTTAGCTATCTGGTAATTTAGGCTTACCCATCCTTCACCAGTCAGACCAATTGTACCTTATCCTCAGTGTGTCTTTGGTCATTTCATATGAATTTTATTCATTATGGTTCCCTCAGGCTTGTTTCTTCTACACTCAACCCTCTGGCAGACATAGTTTGACTTAATAATTTAATGTCACTGCATTTATAGGGGTTGGACAGAAGAATCATCTATTTCAATTGCCACATAATAGGTTTTACAAAAGATCAGCCAAAGGCATTTTCCACTTTTATATCCATCACAACTTACATGAAGATTCATGGGACAAATCCCATGGTAAATTTTGTTTTTGAAAAGTTTATCTCTAGTAATGAAGTTACATGTATGTTTTCTTTATACTGGAGGAGCCATCGGATAGAGCAGTTATGGGCTTTGTCAAGTGGATTCACATATTGCTTTGTCACTTCCTGGCCCTGTGAATTTGGAAGATACATTTAATCTCCTTGAGGCTCATCTTGATGTTTTGTAAACTGGGGATGATATCTTTTCATGAAGGGATTTTACTGAAGATTAAATCAGGATATACACACAAAGAACTTGACATATAGAAGATAATAAGATATGCTAGGGAATTCCCTGGAGACCCATGGTTGGGACTCTGCACTTTCACTGGTGAAGGCCCAACTTCAATCCCTGGTTGGGAAACTGGGATCCTACAAGCTGAACAGCCAAAATAATAATAATAATAATAATAAAACATATGCTAGTTTCCCACCTTTACCCTTGATTCTTCTGACTAAATCATTCCTTTCTTCTCCACAATTTAATACCCAGAGCTAAATCAGACACGTCTTTTCAGATAACTTATAACATCCAATCTATATGATTTTATTCTTTTTTTTAACCCAAAATGATCTTTTGAGGGTTCTAAAAACTTAGAAGAAAATATAGAATAATTTCCAAATAAATAAAACTAAAATATGCAGGCTTATTCAAATGGATCACTTTTAGAAAGATAATAGCCAAATAATGCATTTAATGTAAGTCTTTTCTACCCATATACATGAATCTAAGAACAAATTGAGAGCATTTGTTGAAGATAGCAATGGTCTTTATTAGATTTCTTATCATTATTGTTTACTATTACTATTATTATTACTGTAAGACCACTTGCAATCCACCCTCTTAACAAAATTTTAAGTATAAAATACAGTGTTGTATACAACAGGTACAACGCTGTACAACAGGTCTTTAGAAATTATCCACCTCATGTAACTGAAACCATATACCCTTTGGACATCAGCTTATTTCTTCCTCTCTCAGCCCCTGGTAACCAATGTTACACTCTCTGAGTCTATGGGTTGACTATTAAAGATACTTCACATAAAAGGAATCTTATAGTATTTGTTCTTCTGTAACTGGCTAATTTCACTTAGCATGATAGAAGGCATGTTGGTTTATTACAATTTCATTATCAAAACCATCTTTAGTAAAACTTGGGAGTCAAACCATCTATATTAGAATCATGGTCTCAGCAGTTAATAGAGGTGTAATTTGGGGCAAATTACTTATACAGTTTGTTTCTCAGTTTCCTCATCTGTAAAATGGAAAAATAATACCATCCATTTACTTTGTTCTTTGTGAGGGCTAAAGCTAATTTTTGCAAAGTCTTTCAAATGGTGCATGGCTGAGACTTAAACACTATACAAAATTCAGGAAAAATTTTTAAAAGAAAAGCAGTTCTTCATTGTATGCATGCTCAGTCCCTCAGTCGCGTCCAGCTCTTTGTGATCCCAAGGACTGGAGTCTGCCGGGCTCCTCTGTCCATGGGATTTTCCTGGCAAGAATACTGGAGTGGGTTGCCATTTCCTCATCCAGGGGATCTTCCTGCCCCAGAGACAGAACCCACATCTCCTATGTCTCCTGCATTGCAGGCAGATTCTTTACCACTAAGCCACTGAGGAAGCAATTGTTCCTTACTATTAAACTAATAGTTTAATCAGTAAATAATCAGCTACAATATTCCAAAGTCATTTAAATATCAAAATCATATCTAGGCAAACAAGAGTAGAAACGTTCTAAGGATATTCTGATTCTATGTTGAGCCAAATTACCAACCTCATACTGATAATGGCAGAGTGACCAGAATGACCAGTTTGCCCCACTTTATGTAGGTCTTTATATAATTGTTGGCATTAGGAGAAGCTAGCACAGTTCTCAGAACTATGCTACTGCATGTATATGGTCACAAATTAAAACCTGAACCTCAAATCTAAAGTCAGTTATGAAAAATCTGTGAAACCAGATCAAGGAATTAAAATCATCTCAATTAGCTGTGAGGCCAATAGGCACTCATTTTTACCAAACCCGCTTATCTTTTCAATAGTTTGTCTTGAGATTTTGTAGTTCCTTTAATATAAACACTTAAGAAGTGAATGTCATACTTACCTAGCTCACCATTCAGACTGACAATTGCAGTTTGACAATCTAAGATGAAAGATCTATTCCAAGCGTCAATAAGTTACTACTACAGGATGTGAACATTTTCAAAGATGAACACAATGTGCAATTTTAGGGCAATGAATGAGTTTTATTTACCACTATTCATGAGTGTTTATGTTTCAAAAGTATTTTTACCAAAAAATATAATTTAAAAAAAAAAATCAAGGCCATCTATGTTGCTTTGGATCACTTCTGAAGCTTTAGATGCAGTGTTTATCAAAATTGTTTGTCTCGGAGAGGGGAGAATGACATTTTGAGACTACTAGCTACGTATTTAGGAATGGTCTGTCAGATAATCAAGCCTATAAATAAGACCTGGAAGCAGCTGGAAGAGAATTGAATTCCTCTGGATAATTGGTATATGTGTCGCCCAGGGAGAAACAAATACTCTGTCTAAAATAATACTGACTGATGAGACAGGGCATGTCTTCTCATACAAACCACACATTTTCACAGAAAAAAAAATCCAGCATCCAGAGATATTTTAAATTTCCTGACTATGTCCTCTAAAAATCAAATGGAACAGTTTCTTAAAGCCTTGGCAAAAGGAAGCAAGCTGTTCAACTTTTGTGTAATCAACCCAAGTTCGTGTTTCGGAAACTGCATACTCCAGCAAGTGAGACAGCATATAAAAGAAACAGTTCAAGAACAAAGGGCTCAATTAAGCATATTTATAAAATGCCTGCCTTTAAGTTAATTACATAGCACTATACAGGTTAGCAGTAGGAAAACATCCCACTGCTTTCCATGGGATGTCTCTTCACATAAGGGGAAATAATAAGTATATTAAGAAAGTACTCTGTAAAGCAGTAAGAATATGTCAGTTAATCAGAATGATCTATTCAAGTGGCCTGATTTGACATTAGTCTTTATAAAATCAACCAAAAAGTTAAACATCATCATGATCCCAACTTTTGGTACTGGAACATCGGTGAAAAGATTCTTCTACTCTCTCATTCTTACAGAGAAATAAAATGTTACATCAGAAAATAATGCCTAGATGAGGGAACTTACTCATTTAAGAAAATCTGTACTTAAAAATTGTTTCTCAAAAAAAAAAGAATGAAATACTGTCATTTGCAGCAGCATGAAGGCAACTAGAGATAATCCTACTAAAAGAAGAAAGTGAGAGAGAGAAAGACAAAAAGCATATGATATCACTTATAGTGAAATAAAAATTTCACTAGCTTTGGGTACTATCTGAGAAAATAATGTTAGATTGGTTAGTCTTTCCCATAAGATGATCCCTATTGCCATATGTTAGGTCAAAGGTTGTAAAACTGTATTAAACAAAGTTATCCTTCTTCCATACTGTGGTAATAGTGCTCCACATGCTGATATTTTTACAGATGTAGCATCATCAAGTGTACTCTAAAACATACCTTTATGTCCAAACTAAGCAATGTTATTGATGTTAAATGTGACTTTAGTGGGTTGCTGCAGCCTCAGTGACTCAGCTTATGTTTCTCAAATTCCACAAAGACTTACAGCAAAAAAAAGAAAAAAAAATAACAACTTTAAAGACAGACATATAGATCAATGGAACAAAATAGAAAGCCCAGAGATAAATCCACACACATATGGACACCTTATCTTTGACAAAGGAGGCAAGAATATACAATGGAGTAAAGACAATCTCTTTAACAAGTGGTGCTGGGAAAACTAGTCAACCACTTGTAAAAGAATGAAACTAGATCACTTTCTAACACCGCACACAAAAATAAACTCAAAATGGATTAAAGATCTAAATGTAAGATCAGAAACTATAAAACTCCTAGAGGAGAACATAGGCAAAACACTCTCAGACATAAATCACAGCAGGATCCTCTATGATCCACCTCCCAGAATGCTGGAAATAAAAGCAAAAATAAACAAATGGGATCTAATTAAAATTAAAAGCTTCTGCACAACAAAGGAAAATATAAGCAAGGTGAAAAGACAGCCTTCTGAATGGGAGAAAATAATAGCTAATGAAGCAACTGACAAACAACTAATCTCAAAAATATACAAGCAACTTCTGCAGCTCAACTCCAGAAAAATAAACGACCCTATCAAAAAATGGGCCAAAGAACTAAATAGACATTTCTCCAAAGAAGACATACGGATGGCTAACAAACACATGAAAAGATGCTCAATATCACTCATTATTAGAGAAATGCAAATCAAAACCACAATGAGGTACCACTTCACACCAGTCAGAATGGCTGCGATCCAAAAATCTGCAAGCAATAAATGCTGGAGAGGGTGTGGAGAAAAGGGAACCCTCCTACACTGTTGGTGGGAATGCAAACTAGTACAGCCACTATGGAGAACAGTGTGGAGATTCCTTAAAAAATTGCAAATAGAACTACCTTATGACCCAACAATCCCACTTCTGGGCATACACACCGAGGAAACCAGAATTGAAAGAGACACATGTACCCCAATGTTCATCGCAGCACTGTTTATAATAGCCAGGACATGGAAACAACCTAGATGTCCATCAGCAGATGAATGGATAAGAAAGCTGTGGTACATATATACAATGGAGTATTACTCAGCGGTTAAAAAGAATTCATTTGAATCAGTTCTGATGAGATGGATGAAACTGGAGCCGATTATACAGAGTGAAGTAAGCCAGAAAGAAAAACACCAATACAGTATACTAACACATATATATGGAATTTAGGAAGATGGCAATGACGACCCTGTATGCAAGACAGGGAAAGAGACACAGATGTGTATAACGGACTTTTGGACTCAGAGGGAGAGGGAGAGGGTGGGATGATTTGGGAGAATGACATTCTAACATGTATACTATCATGTGAATTGAATCGCCAGTCTATGTCTGACACAGGATGCAGCATGCTTGGGGCTGGTGCATGAGGATGACCCAGAAAGATGTTATGGGGAGGGAGGTGGGAGGGGGGTTCATGTTTGGGAATGCATGTAAGAATTAAAGATTTTAAAATGTAAAAAATAAAAAACTAAAAATAAAAAAAATAAAAATAAAAATAAAAATAAAAATAAAGATTTCTCATGAAAAAATTTAAAAAAATAAATAAATTCTTAATGAAAAATACTAGAGTCAGGAAAGTAGTCATTTTTCCTTTTGCTGTTTTGTTTCCTAGTGTGAAGCTACCTGAAGAAAATAAATAAAAATCAGAAGCTTTATGAGCGTCAGAATCAAACTAAAAGTGTGGTTTGAAGGGAGATTTGCAAGAAACAAACACAGCCTAATAAGTTTGCCTTCTTCAAAAGAATATAACAATATATTTCCTTGGGATAAAATAGTCACTTACTGTCCTTTGTTTCTTTAGGATGATAATCTTTCCAATTTATTTAATATTTTCAAAGGATTAGTGATCCACAGGCTTCCCTGGTGGCTTAGCTGGATCTATCAGTTATTTGAAGGCTTCCATATTTCTTTGTACTGTCAATAAATCTACACACAGGAATTAGAAAGATTATAAAATTGAATACAAAAGAACTAGGATCCACAGTCTAGAATGAGCACACAATCCCCTCTAGAGCACGAGATTGCAAATGGGAAGTTCCTGCTTTTCTACCCCTATTCCTCTGGACTCACCCATGTTCAGTGATCTTTGATTTCCAAACTGTACTTGATTTCAAAAAAATTTTTTTTTCAATCCTTCCTTAGTATAAAAGGCCTAGGCTAATTTTATGGCATTGTGGCTTCTTATATTATGTATGTATGTACATTTCCATCTGAAGTATTTTCTCCTTATTTCACCTTTTCTCTGAATCACATTCTAAACAAAAAGAACACTGGATCCTGTTATCCCTCTAATATTCAGCATGATGTTCACATAGGAGACCCAGGCATATAATGACTACTTCTCAAGGCCTCTAGGTTTAAAAATACCTTCATTGCTAAAGCTTTAAAACAAAATTTTCTTGTGATTAGAACCAAGAAAGCAGCAAAACCTAAAGGCACTTTTATCTTGTTTAATTTGGATAGCACTTTGCTCTACATGACAGGAAAATTATCTACTTCCCTTTATTTTTGACCAAATGAAAACAAAGAAAAGTTGTTACCTATTTCAGCAACAGTAATTTTATATCACATTTTAACTCTCAGTAACCTTAATGAATTCTTATCATTGAACTGATAGATGATCAATTTTTTAGTCAGAGAAGCAGCTCAAAACTAGTTCTTCTACTCTCAATTGCTGCCCTAAATCTCCATTATGATCATTTAAACATTTTTCTCCTTCTCCTAGAAAGAAATGAGTTGTTGTTGTTGTTGTTGTTGTTTTAACAAAAAAAAATATAGCACATTTTATCCTAATAAAATAAGTTTGCATTTTGGAGACATGGGTATGATAATGATGGAAGCTAAATTAAGCATCCACTGCCCATGGAAATAGCCAGTATTTCTTCAATATTCTCCTAATGCAATAAGCCAAGCATTCACAAAGACTAGACTTCTCAGGGTGCTGACAAAATGAGCCTGAGCCGTAGAAACTAGAAAGTCTCTAGCAGCGGTGTTGCTTTCTATACCATGAGTACTTTAAGATTAAAAATGTAGTTTTATCTCAGTGTGAGGCCAATGTTAATAACTAGCCTATTCAAGGGAAGCTTCAAGAATTCTGTAATTGAAAGTTGCCCAATTGTGCATGGACTAACCTAACTTTCAAGTAGCACAATTCATTTTAGACAGTATTTCACTTAAAGAATGAAGTTTCAGGAAAGCAAGCAAGTGCCTTGACTTTATATGTTATCAACTTTGATGCCCTGAATGTATTTCTGCTTTTGCAAATGATGGTATATGTAAATAGCATTCTGGCAGACTCTGATTACAAAATCAGACAGGCAGAAAAATTCATTTATGGTTAAAAGAACAGCAAATGTTACAATCCTCAATCTTCAGCAAAACAATAATCATTTTACATACAGCTAACTTATTCATGGTTGTGGCATACATTTTTTTTACAAGTTAATTTATGCTTTTGATTTTTTTTTAACCAGAGAGATGTTTTTGAGCTATCTTCATTTATGTTCTATTTTCTGACTATTGAGATCTTGTCTGTTAAACTAATTACACTGGAAGAGCAAGTTCACTTAAAAAATGAGAAATACAACTTTCCACAATTGCATATCTTATATGAATGATATGAAAACCGCCAGCCATGATCCATAAATGTGTGTGCTACAAAAAATTTTTTTTTTACTTTTGACAGATATCCCAGAGGAAAACAAATAATAAAATTGGGTCTGCTTCATTGTTTCTCACAGTAGGATTCAGCCTTGCATCTACTTCTCTTTGATCTACTTGACAAACCATAAATCCGAACTCGAGACTCATTTCAAGACAACTTGCAGAGAAGTTAATAAATGTTTGTATTTGTGCTTTAGTTAATGTCTCTCCTTCAATTAGTTGAGATTATCCAGAAGCTATGATGTGTCTGACAAATTGTCTTTATTACATATGTATGTACGGATTTTGCAATTTCATGTTCTTTTTGAATCCACTGGCTTAGGTCAACTCAAACATACAAACTACTGCCCAACATCGCCAAATGCACATTTTTGAGCAAAAATTCCTTATTAGCTATTCCAATGTAGAATGCGGCCTAGAATCTTGGCATGATTCTTTTCCTGCCCATCTGTCATCGTTATTCTGCCCATTTGCATTGTGATATGCCAAGATGAACTAGACAGAAGCCAACAAAGGTCTGAATGAGGTATCTAGCCTTCAGGACATACAACCAAACTTATTTTTCCCCTGTAAAATGTTTTTAACAAATCACAAATCAGTGAGAGCTGTTACTTAGTTCTGTTTTTGTTTTTTTTTTGTTTTTAGGGATTTTCCTAATGGTTGTTTTCCAAAAGTAAAACTTGTAACTAATAAAATTTGCTTGTATTTTTCTCTGTAGTGAGTTTCATTTCACATAACCAGATTTACAACTTCTGTTTTGAAGTCCGATTAATAGGTTGTAGTACATAAGAATTTTTTTGTAGTCTGTTATTCATTAGAAATTATGATCAGGGACAGTTTAGGATAACACCTAGGGGTATCCAGTTTATTTATTTATTTAATTTTTATTTTTACTTTACTTTGCTTTACAATACCGTATTGGTTTTGCCATATATTGACATGAATCCGCCACGGGTGTACATGAGTTCCCAGTCCTGAACCCCCCTCCCAACTCCCACCCCATATCATCTCTCTGGATCATCCCCGTGCACCAGCCCCAAGCATCCTGTATCCTGCATCGAACATAGACTGGAGATTTGTTTCTTACATGATAGTATACATGTTTCAATGTCATTCTCCCAAATCATCCCACCCTCTCCCTCTCCCACAGAGTCCAAAGTCCGTTCTATACATCTGTGTCTCTTTTGCTGTCTCACTTACAGGGTTATCATTACCATCGGAGATAGGCAGAGTATTAAAGAATGATGTTAGCATGGGGGTTTGTATATAGACGGTGAAACATCATTCAAGGGTGAAAAGGTGGTAGGGAAAGTTGAGAAACTAAAATCCAAGGATGAAACCAGATTAAGAACCAAAAGGTAAATTCAGGGACTCATTTCGGAACAGGAGGATAACAGTCTTGGAGCCACCTAGGCACATTGTTTTCCAAAATGTATTTCCATTTTGGTACCTTAAACGCCCAATGTTAAATAATCTGATATTAGCACTCCCAGGGAGGTAGGTATCATTTGCATCTGTCCAAACCTTGCAAAATTCCAGAATCAATGCTGCTTCAGGCATTGATGATTACACTGACTTAATAACCGAGTAATCTGGGGGGAAATTCTCCTTTCAGCATCTGTCCCACTAACTTGATGCAATCTACAGAATAAACTAAGTGCTGAGTATAGGTAGAGTAGAAAGATAAAACATCCACTACTTTTTCCCAGTTTTAGTACCATTAAGGCCAATTCATATAACATTAAACCATGAGAAAATCTTTTCCAGGGGGTGGATACAAAATAACAAGAATTCAGGAAGCAATACCTTTTACCTTCAAGAGTCAAAATGATCATTACACAAAGAAAAATTACATGCTGTTGATATTCTCCATCATTTTCCATCCCTAAGTATATGCTGAAACACTAAATTCTCCCTCTTAAATTTACACAAAACTTTTATCAGTATTGGTTATTCTCAGCAAGAAAGATAAACTGGAGACAAAAGAAATGCTTTTTCTCTACTGACCTCTTACCCTCAAAGTTAATGGCAGACTCTAATGTCTTCTGTATACTGTGCTAAAGCAGATGTTACGGACTGAACCTATCCTCCCAAATTTGATAAGATGAGACTTTAACCCCCAATGTGATGATATGAGGAGGTGGGGTCTTTGAGAGATGGTTAGGTCATAAGGATGGAGCCCTCATGTATGAATTAGTGCTGAAAACTAGCAGGATCCTGTGGGGTTCCTGGGCACAAAAGCCTTTCTGGGTCCCCCATTTCTTTTTTACCAGAAATAGCCTCCTTGACCTTCCCTGAGTTCCAAAGGTTAGGTGCAAACAGTTGCCAATTAGGCAAGGGAGGGAATAGGAGGCAAAGGAGTAGTGGTTAAGGAACAATAGTGCAGCCTTGGTTCACGTCTTGGTTCCTTCCCCCTCAAGGGATATATGTAAAAATATCTTTGAGCTGTTTTGCAGATACTGAAACCTCCACCAGAAGGAAGAATTTAACCGTATGCTGCTTAAAAGCAGGTACACCCCAGACCAGCTGGAACCAGAAGACTGAGGATGCTCACTCCCACTTTTCTCACCACCAATCAATCAGAAAAATGTCCACGAGCTGATCACACCCTCCCCTTTGAGCCATTACTGCAAAACTCCTCACTACTTCCTCTAGGTCAGGATAACAGTTTTGAAGGCATTAGCCTGTGGTGGCCCCTTTTGCCTGGCAAAGCAATAAAGTTATTCTTTTCTACTTCACCCAAAACTTTGTTTCCTGAGATTCAAATCAGTACCAGGGTAAAGGAGCAAAATTTCAGCTACAGTGCCCATGAGAAGATGCAGCCAAGAATTCCCTTGAGCTCCCTTTCACCGCGTGAAGTTGCCATCTGAACTACATCTATGAACAAGGAAGTAGGTTTGCTCTCACCAGATAAATCTATTGGCATCTTTGTCATGGACTTTCCAGGCTCTAGAACCGTGAGAAATAAATTTTCGTTGTTTATAAGAAACTTAGTCTACGGCATTCTGCTACAGAAGCCTGAACAGGCCACAAAAATAGATAATTTCAAAATGGGGGTTCCCAAAGAGTCTGTGGGTAGGGCTGAATCTCAACGTGTTTTATTTTATCCTATATATTTAAAAACATTATTTTGAGAGGAGTCCACATAGCCTTTCTCTATCAGATTGCCATAAAGATCCAAAACACATAAGGCTAGAGAGAACACAGATTCTAATAGTGAATGCCAGAACCTTGGCATTTAAGATACCTATTTGATGCTAAAACAATAAGGCATATCAAGTCAAACAAGCAGCGAAGCACCAACTGATTATATTTTTCAGACTGCTGTGTTGGCATCAACAGATACAGATTATTAATGACTAGTACAGACTGAGTGCCTTCTTTGTAGACCTAGGGCCCCTAAGTGAATTCAGTTTGCGACACACTGAAATCAAAGCAAACCAACAAACAAGCAAATAAAGTGCCATCTTATTCCAGGGCCACAACTGAACCATGTCATGAATAATATCACTGAGTTTCTGAATTGTCTGCTGAAAACACCGTAAAATAGATGAACTGTTCATTTTCAGATACTTGTAGGAGTCAAACATGTTAAGCAGGGAAAATTAATTATGTATATTTACACAATTGTTGTTGTTGTTGTTGTTCAGTCGCTCAGTTGTTTCCAACTCTTTGTGACCCCATGAACTGCACTGCACCAGGCTTCCCTGTCCTTCACCATCTCCCAGAGCTTGCTCAAACTCTGGTCCATTGAGTTGGTGATGCCAACTAACCATCTCATCCTCTCTCATCCCTTTCCTCCTGCCTTCAATCTTTCCCAGTATCTGGGACTTTTCCAATGAGTCAGTTCTTTGCATGAGGTGACCAAAGTATTGGAGCTTCAGCTTCAGCATCAGTCCTTCAAGTGAATATTCAGGATTGATTTCTTTGGGGATTGACAGGTTTGCTGTCCAAGGGACTCTCAAGAGTCTTCTCCAACACCACAGTTCAAAAGCATCAATTCTTCAGTGCTCCAGTCTTCTTCATGGTCCAACACTCACATCCATACATGACTACTGGAAAACTACAGCTTTGACTAGACAGACCTTTGTCAGCAAAGTAGTATTTTCAATATGCTGTCTAGGTTGGTCACAGTTTTTCCTCCAAGGAGCATGCATCTTTTATTTCATGGCTGCAGTCACCATCTGCCATGATTTCAGAGTCCATTGTTTCCCCATCTATTTTCCATGAAGTGATGGGACCGGATGCCATGATCTTTGTTTTTGAATATTGAGTTTTAAGCCAGCTTTTCACTCTCCTCTTCACTTTCATCAAGAGGCTCTTTAGTTCTTCTTCACTTTCTGCCATAAGGGTGGTGTCATCTGCATATCTGAGGCTATTGATATTTCTCCTGGAAATCTTGACTGTAGCTTGTACTTCATCCGGTCTGGCATTTCGCATGATGCACTCTGCATATAAGTTAAATAAGCAGAGTAACAATATACAGCCTTGATTTTCTCCTTTCCCAGAATGGAAACAACCCATTCTTCCTTGTCTGGTTCTGTTGCTTTTTGACTTACCTACAGATTTCTCAGAAGGCAGGTAAGGTGGTTTGGTAATTTGATCTCTAACAATTTTCCAGTTTGTTGGGATCCACACAGTCAAAGGTTTTAGCACAGTCAAGGAAGCAGAGGTAGATGTTTTTCTGGAATTCTCTTTCTTTTCCAATGATCCAATAGACGTTGGCAATTTGATCTCTGGTTCCTCTGCCTTTTCTAAATCCAGCTTGAACATCTGGAAGTTCTCAGTTCATATACTGTTGAAGCCTAGTTTCAAAAATTTTGAGAACTGCTTTGCTAGCATATGAGAAGAGTGCAACTTTGTGGTAGTTTAAACATTCTTTGGCACTGCCTTTCTTTGGTACTGGAGTGAAAACTTACCTTTTCCAGTCCTGTGGCCACTGGCATTTTGAGTGCAACACTTTCACAGCATCATCTTTTAGGATTTGAAATAGATTAGCTGGAATTTCATCACCTCCACTAGCTTTGTTCATAGTGAGGCTTCCTAAGGCCCAGTTCACTTTGCACTCCAGGATGTCTGGATCTAGGGGAGTGATCACACCATCATGATTATCTGGGTCATGAAGATCTTTTTTGTAGAGTTATTCTGTGTATTCTTGCCACCTCTTCTTAATATCTTCTGCTTCTGTTAGGTCCATACTGTTTCTGTCCCTTATTGTGCCCATCTTTGCATGAAATATTCCCTAGGTATCTCTAATTTTCTTGAAGATGTATCTAAGTCTTTCCCATTCTATTGTTTTCCTCTATTTTTTTGCATTGTTCACTGAGGAAGGCTTTCTTATCTTTCTTTGCTATTCTTTGGAACTCTGCATTCAGATGGGCATGTTTCCTTCTTTACTCAGCTATTTTTAAGGCCTCTTCAGACAACCATTTTGCCTTTTTGCATTTATTTTTCTTGGGGATGGTTTTTATCACCACTTCTTGTACAATGTTATGAACCTCTGTCCATAGTTCTTCACTCTATTAGATCTAATTCCTTGAATCTGTTCAGAATTTATTTACAGAATAAGTTACAAGAAAGTTTCCTTGATATGTGAATGGGGTTCACAACTCAGTGTCCTGCGTTTCATAGATAATGGGTCTTTCATGTTTTATTTTATTGCTATTTAAAAAATTCCCACCGAAGAAATATTAGGCCACTATTTTAAGAGAGGCAGAATCTTTTATGGTTTGGTTTCTCTCAGGCCACAATACACACTTTCACACCTTTAAAAATGTGTCATTCTATGTCACCATCTGAA